>NC_079311.1:74560480-75182997 GCF_023638135.1 Falco biarmicus | reverse complement strand
TCCTGTTGTGTTTAACACCCTGCCCCAGCCACAGGTTCCTGTCCCACAAGATGGGCTTGGCCTCATATCCCAAAGGTGTCCCACAGCAGCAATGGGGGGAAGCCAGGGGTTGCACCCAGGACCCTGCAAATTTGGGATGCCACATGTCTTGCCAGGAGAGCAGACAGTGGGAATTGTGCCCAGCTGGCCCCACAACTTACCCAGCCCCTGCAGCAGGAGGGATGCCCATCCACTGGGACGAGTGTGCTCCTTGCCTGCAGAGGCACTGGAGGCTGCAAAAAGAACACTGGGCACGGGGGGCAGCTGGATGCTGGGGAACCGGCTGTTTGCAGCAGTGCTGGGAAACGCAAAATAACCCCACAGAGACACCAAGGGTCCCTAGAAGGCAGTGTCTAGAGAGTGATCCCCATGGCTGGAGCCTCCTGCAGTTCTAGCCACGTCCACGGAGCTCCCAGGGAAAGCTGCAGCTGTTGTTGGTGGCATATGGTCTGTGGGAACCAGGCTGCCAGCAAAGGGGGCTCACCTGCCCGGAGGGGGCTTCCCTTGCACAGTGCCTGTGCTGCAGCTGGGAGGGGAACAAGACCTGAGAAGTGGACCCAGGGGAGAATTAGGAGGGCAATGCTGCCCCAGCAGCATCCGTAGGACCACCAGTGACACAGAGCTTGTTGCTGAAAGTTGGACTTGGATATTTCAGCCCATTCCTATGGTTGCAGTGGGCTGCCATCGCATCCAGACCACAGTGGTGGCATCCAGTCAGCGCCCCAAGAAAATCCAGTGAGTGTTTCAGGCCCTGGAAGACAGATTAGCTGTAAAAGCTCCCAGGAGAGGCACCTGTCGCCTTAAGGAAGAGGATGGGCATGCAGAGGAAGATGGAGATGGCTGTGGTTTGTGTGCCTGAAGCTGGGACGCCACCGGTAGGCAATGTCATTGGGCTCGGCCTATGGAGGGAAGCCCCAGGGAAGCCATTGCCTGGGGAGGCAGTGATAATTGCTGCATTATTGCTCCAGCTGCTGGAGCTTAAGAGCAAGATGGGGCAGAGCACAGATCCTGGGGACCCTGGAGGTGAAGCACCTGCTGCCAGCACCCCAAACCCACACTCTGAGTACTCCACAGGATCCAAGCTGGGAAGGCAGAACCCTTCCAGACCCTGATCCAGCCCCACTCTGCATCCAGCCCATCCCCTGAAGACAAGGCACAGACAGCTTTCCCAGACCCAGCTACCCTGCCACCCCCTGAAGCAGCCTGGCAGCCCTGCCAGGGCATGCGTTTGGCTAGTGTCCCCAAGGCTAACAAGGGCTGCAGGTGGCCAGACTGGCCTGCATCCTGCAGGGCTGTGCTGTCACAACCGTGGCACCAGATGCCCAGCACGCAGGCGCTGCTGCCACAGCTGCAAGGTCTTGGTGAGTGCCCGCCATGGGGCAGAGCGTGCCCCAGCCAGCTGTGTCTCCACACAGCAGCCTCAATGTCTGGGAAGAAGCAGGAGGCTGGTCGTGAATGGGCAAGGTGGTGCCATGGCATCTCTTAGCTGCCACCTGCTCCTTCAAGACTGATGACCTCAGAGATACTGTCCCCAGAAAGCCTCCATGGCCTGCCAGCTGCCCTGCCAAATGCTGGTGCAAACCTCCCTGGATGCTGGTGCAAACTTTCCCCTGCACATATGAGCAAACCTCCTCACCACCTGAATGCTGGTGCAGATCTCCCCCCGAATCCTTGTGCAATCTTTTCACTAAATGCTGGTGCAAACGTCTCCCTGAATCCCAGTGCAAACCTACCACTGCATGCTGGTGCAAACCTTTCCCTGAACAGAGGTGCAAACCTCCCCACCAAAAGTCCCAGAGGCCCCAGACCAAAAGGTCAGGATGCTGATGTGGGAGGTGTTTGTGTAACCCACACATCTGTTGTCCCCGGTCCATCACCCACCCCTGGGTGCCACACAGTGCGTGCTGTGGTCCCTGTGGGTCTGTTCCCCAGTGGGTGTCCCCAGCCCCAGGGCTCCAGCCCAGCATTACCCAGCCTGGGGCCAGGGGTAGCGTCATGGAGTCCTGGGGGGCAGCTCCAGCTCGTGTGTTATGGTTTGCAGCAGGCAGTGGTCAGAGCGTCAGCCACCCTTGACCCAGGTGGCCCTGCCACCTGCAAGAGGACTGGAGCACCTTGTGCTGCCTGTCCTGCCCGGCCCAGGGTGTCCCCCTGTCCCATGGGACCAGCAGTGCCCCACTCTGCCGGGGAGGTTGCACCCTCTGCTGGGATGCGTGGCCATTGCACAGGGCTGCCACTCACCCCCAAAACCGCTTGGCTTTGCACCCCAAGGTGCAGGATAGCACCCTCCTCCAAGCCTGGGCACTTCTGCATGTCCCCTGGGTTCCACTGGGCTTGGCCAACTGCCATCAGGTCTGGTGCATCCCAAAGGGAAAGTGACCACAGCGTGCCCAACATCAGAGCCAGCCTACCCTCAGGGATGCGTGCAGGGGGCTTTGCTGACACAGAGGGGATAGGGGTGACCCGATGGGCTGAGACACTGTCACCATAAGCCATGGCAGCTAGCCATCGCTGGGGCAGGATGTCAGAGCCCCATCCCATTGCCGCCACAGGACCAGCAGGGACCACTGGCAGGAAAAGGGGGTTCTCTGGACAGCATGTGACAGTTACATCGGCAGCCAGAACTCCTGGAGGCAGTGCTACCCTGGTGGCCCCAACCATCCTTCCCCTCCTAGGCCAGGGCAGGAGTGACCACGAAGAGATGTGTCCCCACTGAGCAGCAACCCAGATGCGAGCAGGGTAAGGGAGCAGGGAAGCTGAGGGGATCCTGGCGCACAGAGCTGGGATGAGGAGGTTGGACCAGCCCGAAGTGACATCCCCACCGGAGCCAGGGTCTCTAGAGGGACCAGACCCCTTTGGGGAAACCTCCGGGTGGACCGGGGGGTGTGGGGGCGGGGCTGTAAGAAGCGTGTGTGTGTTCCCCCTCCCCTCCCCAGCAGAGGCGGCCACGGGGTGTCGCCCTGCACCGCGCCAGGAGCGGGCAGCGCCGCGCTGGGACCGGCACACTGCACAGCCGTACCGCGCTGCTGCACCGGGACGGGGACACGGCACAGCACGGCCAGTGGAGGACAAGAGCATGCTGCCAGACCATCCCGGTGGAGTGGAGGGGCTAGCAACACCGCACTGGCCGTGCCTTCATCCACACGCCCAGCTCCTGGTCCTACAGCCGTCACAGCACGCGGTGGGGAGGGATGCAGGGACCGATTTCAGTCCCCAGAAATAATTTTGTAGGGTGGTTTGTGACCCCCTTCTCCTCCAGCCCCAAACCCAGCTCTGACTCCAATCTCTGCCCCATAGCACCCTCCTCCTCCATGGTCATGTGCCCAAGACAGGTGAGTGGTGGGCCACAGACCCTGCATAAGGAGCTGGGACTCAGCCCAGGCAGCCCCAGGCTCCTGCAGTCTGGGGTGGGCTCCATCCTCTGCAGCACCCAGGAGCTGGGAGACACTGGGCCTTTGAGAAGAAGGACTGGCCCGAGGCTTCCTTAGCTCTAGCACTCCTTCACCACGAGACACACAGGGAGCCAGAGCCCCCTCCTCTCCAAGTCCCCTGGCAGGTACCCTGGGAACCCCCTCCTCTGCACAGAGCCACTGCATCCCATAAGAGCCACAGGGTCCATCCATACCCAGCACTGCCACAGGGCTGGGAAGGATGCTCAAGCAATGGAAATGCAGCCAGGTACTGGGTGTGGTGACAGGGGTAGCAACTGTGATGCCCACCAGCACCTGCTGGGACCAGCCACATGCTGTTTGGGTCCACAGGGCAGCCTGAAAAGAGTTATATGGGACCTGAGCAGGGAAATGGGGTGCCCTCCCCAGCACCTCCCCTAGCACACTGCCAGGAGCAGCAGAACAAGCTGCCTTAACAGGACACAACCCTGTGGGCACTTAAGCATGGAGATGATGTGTACCTCTCCTAGGAGGATGCACATGGCCTGAGCCACCCACGGGAGCCCACACAGGGGGCTGTGCACAGGTTCCCACCAGCACGCCGTGCTGCCAGCTCCCACCACCCCCACACCGCTGGCTCAGTGGCCCTGACAGGGCGCAGGGCTGCCAGACGCTGCCTCCTGTTCACAGCATGCTTGCCCCAGCTTGTCTCCCCGCAGCACGGCTATGCGCAGGGACCTGGGGTGCCTGCATGGTGAAAGCGGTGCAGAGGCATCCCCAGGGTGGGGGGAGGGGGGGTATGTGCTGGGCACAGTGAGGATCTTGCTCCAGGCAGCAGCTTTGTTGTGACTCATCCTGGCAACCCACACAGCACCCGGGCAGGGTGTCCAAGTCCTCTCCTGCCTCAGTGCAAGGCCATGCAGGAGCAACACATGAACATCACAAGTCCTCCATTCCTCCCTGCACCTATTGCCCTTGGCCTTGCAGTGGGACTGGGAGGTGGCACTGGGGTCGGTGGCCCAGCCCTAGGCTCCCATGTCCCACTGTTCCCCTCTCCACAGCAGCCTGCACCCCACTGGCCCCTAAGCAGCTGCTGCAGAGCATCAGGGCTTGCAGGGGGCAGGGGCATCAGCTGCTGAGTGAGTCAGGGAGGGAAACGGTTTGACGTATGGCAAAGGGCCTGACCTGCCTTCCCATTTTGGCTGCACAGATCCAAGCCCCGTGGCTAGCATCGGAGCAGGTGCTGACAGTCCCTCTGGTACCACAGTGGGCAGCTGTGCAGTGCCATGCATGTCCCTGCATGCCCCAGCAACCCTTCTCACACCATGCATATGCTTGTGCACCCCAACATCCCCTCTCCATCTGGGATGCGCCCCTGTACCTGAAAGCCAGCACAGGCAGTCCCCTCTGTGCCCCCCACCCCCATGTCAAGGCATGCAATGGGGACACCGGTAACAAGGCATCCATCCAGGACTCATCTGGGAGACCCATGGGGCCAAAGCATACCCTGGCTGGCCAGGGAAGAAGGCAGGCAGCCAGGGTACCTGGAAAGCAGGGATTTGGATCTGAGCCACCCCAGAAAGCCAGCACCATGCTCGGCACAGGCCAAGGTACCCAGCCTGCAGCCACTGGAGGGGACGTGGAGCCAGCCCATGCAGCATCAACTGGGCCACCGGCAGGCCAGGCAGGGGATAAGGGACTCTGGCAGCAGCAATGAGGGTGATAAAGGGGGAGGCACCTCGTGGTCGGCACGGGGCATCCCGGCAGCGAAACAATCCGGGGGCTGGAGTGACTGATCCGTGGGGAGCCGCACACAACTATATCTGTCTCGCTCGGCTGAGCGATGACTAAGGGAAGGACAGAGAGCAGTCTGCACACAGCCAGGCAGAAGAAGAATTATTTAGGCTGGAGCGTGGGGGTGGAGGGAGGGGGGGCTGGGCAGAGGGAAGGTGGAGGCTGGGTGGGATGCTCTGGCAGCACTTCCCCTCCTCACCGAAGGGACACTGGGTACCGGGATGGGGAGAAACAGCACAAGGGCAGGGGCACTGTGAGCTGCCATCTCACTTTTGGGGAGAAAATACTTTCAGCCAAGGTGGTGTGCTGCCCTGGCCCCAGCCCCACAGCCAGGCACTGGCTGGGAGACATGCCATTAGCACTGCAGGACAGCCAGCATCTCCCATGCACAGGAAAACACCCAGCAGCTGCCTGCGCAGGGCAGGGGCATGCACAGCCCCATCCCTGCCCTCCCGAGATATGCCGACAGCCAGCGGGCTACGTCCAAGTGTTATTTCTGCTAGTCTCAGCGCCATGCTGCTCCCACACTGGGGCCACCCCATGCCTGTGGACAGCCTGCACCTCACTACCCCGCGCTGGCTGCTGGGGGACAGACAGGCACAGGCCTTGCAAAAATTTGCCTTGGTGACCAGAAAGTGAACTTTCAATGGCAGGAAGAAGGAGGTAGAAAAATGACCCCACTATGTGGCATCTCTCCTGAGCCCCAGCCTGGCACAGCTGTGCTCTCACATACACACCCAGCACACAACAAAAATCAAAGGCAGGAGGAGGGGATGCCGAGACCCAGGGGCTCAGCATCCTCTGGGACCAATTCCTTCCCCCTTGAAGGAAGGAAAACCAAAACATAAGCCATTCCCACAGCCAACAGGTACCAAACTTAACATCTGGCGTTACCCTGTGCTTTAGGAGCTGGCAGCAGGATGAAGAAGAGCAATTCAAGCAGTGGAGCGGCAGCTCCTGCTGATACCTCAGTTGGGCCACCCTGCTTCATTGACCTGCATGCTGCAACTCTTCTCCCCACTCTGCAAAGATTCTTGCAGTGTAACTGGGGCACAAACATCCCAACCCAGCTGGCATGTGGATTTGTGGGAGCCTGCAGGCTGCTCCATGCATGGGGAGTGGAGCCAAGGAACCTGCATGCCCTCCAGACCTTTTAGCCCAGGAGGGTGTTTGCAAGGGAAGCATCATTTCTAACTCAGAAAGGCCCTGAAACTTGTAGCCGGGAGGGCCTCAAGGGTCTCTGGCTCACTTAACAGTGCAGAATTGTGTGTTACAGTCAGGGATTGGGGATGAGGCTGGGATGAGCCTCACCAGCTGAACTGCTATTAGCTACAAGAGCAGGACCACAGTCCAGGATGGTACAGGAAATGAAATCAAGGAAGGGGCTATAACCCAGCATCATTTCATGCCCATACACTCAACAGTGCTTGTCAAATAATCCTGCCTTCTTTATTTGATGACCTTATAAATCCATTTGCTAAAACACCACCATGCACATACCAGGCTGCTTTCAGGTCATCCCTCCAGCACCCTGAGCACCAAGCAATGCTGGGGGAGCACCAGGCAATGTCAGGGGAGTACTGCAAGGCCAGTGACCTGCCAGGACCCAGCTCTGGGGAGCTCTACCCATCACACCGGCTCCCATGGTCAGTGACACCTTCATCGTCACCTAGCCCCCTCAGAGCTGGCCCGTGTCTAGCAAGTCCCTGGGCTGGCAGTGAGGTGGCATTCAGAGGCCACAGCATCACCCCAGCTTCATCTCCCATCTTCTCATCCTTAAAGCAACCTGACATCCTCTCCCAACACCCTCGGCGTAGCCTGGCAACGGCAGTACCAGCATGGAAACAGCTGTACTGGCATGGAAACGCAGTACCAGCATGGCAACGCAGTTGCTGGTGGAGAGACAAAAATGTCAGGCAGATCCCCCCTTGCTCTGGCTGTCCCTCTGCTTCCCAGAGCAGCAAAGCTGCCCCATCTCCCCTGGGTACCTCCAACGGGCTGTGGGGCACTAGGCACAATGGGCCCCATGAGCCTCACCACCTCCTCTCCCCATTGCCTGGCACTGCATGAGATGAGTTGCTGGGTCTCAGCCCAGGTCTCTCGTAGGTCCTGGCATCCAGGGAGCCATGGCAGCATGCTGATGTCCCTCGTGGGTCCCCTGCGGTGGGAGAACCACGCCCCTCCTTTACCTCTCCCAGTGCAAACCCCTGGTTTCAGAGGCATGAATTCGTAAGACCCAGGAAAATGGTTTCTCTGAGTTTTGGCTGCCAAGGGCTCTTTGCTGCAGCCAGTCCCTCTGCCTGCTGGAGCAGGTCTGCCGCTCAGGGCCAGCCCTCCCTGCAGCGGGGAGGAAAGGCACTGGCTTCCCTGGAAAGGGGGGACATTGGGGCTGCCCTCCTCACCCTGTTTGGCTGGGGGGATGTCTCCCCGGCAGCGAGCAGGGAGGGCAGCCCGAGCATCCCGCTTTGCTGGAGAAGGAGATCCGGTGGGGGCATCGGAAGTTACACAACGCTGCGCCAAGCAGACAAGGCAGCGAGTGCAGCGGGGGCGCGCACCAGCCCCCGGAGTGAATTCCCTGACGTGGCAAACATCTCCCAAAGCCCCCTTGACGCCCACCTGCACACGCAGGCAGGAGCCCACACGCATACGCAGGCAGGAGCCCACACACCGGCGCACGCCTGCCTCTAAAGGAAAAGCCTTAGCAGAGCCAGTGCTGAAATAGTGAATTGCCTCATTCATTCACCCTCTCCGGAAGCTCTGCCCGTACATGCAAACGCACACGCGGGGAGGCACGTGCGGCAGACTTTCGCCGACCCCTGCACCCTCCAGGAATCCCCCCCCACCCCCAGCCACCTTCTTCACCACCTGCTCCAAAATGCAAGCACAGTCCGCACCCTGTGTGTGTCCCTCCACGTGACCCCCAGCTCTGCAAGTAGGGAACCCTGGTTCCCTACAGGTAGGGACCCACATTCACAGGGGGGTGGAGAGCCCCCCTTGCCACTTTTTGGTTCCAAATCTAGAGACTCTCATGTAGGAGATGCCCCCTTAGCACACACATAAGCACTCCCAGCTGCATTTGCCCCACCTTCTGCAAGGGATGCTGCTGCAGCAAAACCCCCTCACCATGGCCAGGTAGGTCACTCTATCCCCAAAAGCTTGAGAAGGAGCTCACAGGGCACAGCACATGCATGGCATGCAGGACATGTATGTGCATGGCATGCAATGTGTGAATGCCCAGCGACACATACAGGTGGGGTGTACAGACAGAAACCTCCACTTCTAAGCCAGAAGGTCTGGCGTGGCATTGACACCTGGAAAATAGTGTCCCGGGATACACAGGCTCACCGCACACACCTGCATGCACCCACAGGCAGATGCAACATGTGTCCGCACATGTGTGCACACACCCGGCACACTCCACAACACACAGCTCTGCAGACCCCGTTTGGGGGCTCAGCGCACACAGGGTGCACACAAGTAGAGCCAGGCAGCAGTGGGGCAGAGCGATGGCTGCAGCCTGCGCCCCGGCGTGACCCCGCTGTGCCGGCGCGTCCTTATGTAACTCCAGCCAAGTGTGGGACAAGCCACCACACCAAGCAGGGATATGGAGTGGTTTCAGCTCATTTCTTTTCCTGGAATAACTTCTTTTTTTAAGGCCCACGAGGTGCCCGAGAAAACATCCCATCTCCACCCCCCACCCCCTCACCCGCCAGCCTCCCAGCAGCACCAAGCTTCAGTGCAGCGGCAGCACCCGGCACCATGTGTGCAGCACCCACAAGTGCAGCATCATGCCCTGGCCAGGGACCCTTTCTTGACCTGCTGGGCAGGTAACAGGTCCTGGCATCCAGGATGGTCAGCTGTCATGATATCAGTACTATTCTCCCTCCCCTTGTACAGAAGGGCCATACTGATGCATCCACACATACCCCAGGACCTGCAGGATGCGTGCCAAGCTCAGCTCCCCTCTCTAATTGCTGCTGCAGACATGTGCCAACATCAGTGTTGGACAGCAAGGGTTTCTTGCAGTGAGGACTGCTGCCCACATTGGCATGACCCAGGGATGCAGGCTCCAGAGCACATGCCTTGAGGAAGCAAAAGCATCAGCACCTGCAGCCTAGAGTCTGTGCCGTGTCCCTACCCATCCCCTCAATGGCTGCTCTTCCCATTTGACTTTGAATATTCTTATTTTTCCTCAATCTTATCTAGAATTTGAGACCAGACACAAGGGCTTGTACCTGCCCAGATTGTTCCTTCACAAACACAGGTCATTCAAGACTGCTCCAGCCTGAACAACACTTTGTAAAGACAGTGGGCTGCCAAAGAGGAGCCCTGCCACCACCACAGTGTGTGTCACCTACCCTGGGTCAATCCAGGGGCCCACAGTGCTGCCCAGCCCCTCTCCCCAAGCCTGGCATGCTGAATGCTCTGTTTCTGTTCCTCCAGCAGCAGCAATTTCTCCTCCCCGCCTCCCTCCCACTCCTCACCCTCCTTTGGGTTGTACATTCACTGCTTCTGCCCTTACTGAAGGCTGAAGTAAAGCATGCAATTAGATGGGGGCTGTATTTTCTTCAGTGTCAATTCTTCCAGTCCCTTCTCATGTGGAGACACTGCTGCTTTCCTTATTTGCTCCCTGATTACGCAGCGCTGTAAGTTGTCCCTCTTCACTTGCTCTCTTACAGCACATTGGAGGGTGGGGGTTGTAAAGCATTGCTTTCACCTTAACCCACCACCACCCCTTACCAGGCTCAGATGTATTTGCTTTGCAATGGTCCTGCCAGAGACAACGGCAACCAGCTTTATCTTGGTGCCCTGCAGCAACTCTACGCACTGCGTGCCAAGTGAATCCTCTCTGCAAGCCCTACTGCAAGCAATGCGACATGGCTTTGGGAATTAGAGTCCCAATGGTCCAGAAGTGGCCCCGCAGCTGGCCAGCTGTGCAGTGCTTCCAGACACTTCCACATCCCCAGGGATCTGGCCTCTTTGGAGCCCTGGTGGCTCACGGGGCTGCTGGAAAGCATTGGTGGGTGCTGGGGAACAGCCAAACCTCCTGCCCTGTCTATTGGTCTGAGTTGAGAGGAAAGCATGGGGCTCGCTCTGCTCTTGGGCTGTCCTCTCAAGCCAGTGTTACAGAGGGGAATGTTGCAAGCATGGCCCCCAGCCCAAGCACTGCCACCAGACCCAAGCGATGCAGGTGGTGAGTAGGAGCCCCATTTCATCCTGAGCAAGCATGGGAGGAGCCGGACAGCAGATCAGCGAACGTCTTCAAGGCTGCCTTGGCAAGACCATTCTCCTATCCCCAAGGAGTAGGGCAATGGATCCAGAAAAAAAACCCATGCACAGAGCAGCCGCTGCAGATATCCTCTGCCAGGCAGGGTAGTACGAGTGTGCCCAAATACCACAGTGACAGGCACCCAGGGAGACCACATTAAACAGAAATCTGCAAGGTCTGCCCTCTGGGACAGAGACACATGAAAAAGCTGCTTGTTTTGCAGATGGTGATCCATAATACACTGTCAAGCCACTTCATACACCACCAAACCCTGCCCCATCTCCCCGTACTCTGCCTCTGAGCAAGAAACAGTCAGAGAGAAAAAGTATCCTTGCTCCAGCCTCCACCCAGGGCACCAGATGTTCAACCAGTCCCTGCCAGCATCCCCAGCTCACTACCACGTCCCCTTCCACCGTTCCACCATCCTTCAACCTGGTGGAATAGTTAGTGTTTCAGGTTCCTGACGAAAAACTCCAGGCAAAGTTGTTCCCTGCCAGCAGCAGGTGAGTGACTTGGAGATCCACAAAACCACCACAGGACTGGCTCAGTGACATATGGCAGGGCCAAGGGCAGGCATGAGCCCGAGCTAAAATGCCCAGGGCCAGGTAGCCCCATGTGTCCCCATTTGCTCGCAAAGACGAGACAGGGGCACCTCAGCATCCTCCAGCACTTCAGAGAGTGTGCTTGGAAATCTTCCTCCTACTTCTTCTCCTTCTGTACAGGGATCTCTATGGCTTTATGCACCCACCATCCACAATCCCAGCGGACCAAGGAGATGGGATGCTCAGGAAGCAGCAAAATCAGAAGGGTTAGTAGTTAGGGGCTACGGGTAAGGAGGGGAGCAGCCCAGCACTGCTACGGCACCACTGGAGTCTTATGCCCCCAGCATAACATCACCTGCACCCCTCTGAGGACCACCTGCCATCAGACCAGGGCAGTCACAGGGAAAGAGGTTTGGAAGGCAACAGAGAAAAGCAAGAGCACAATAAATATAAGCTAGTCTGTTCTTTCAGAAAACTTGCAAAAAAACCCCAGGGTTTTTTTTATTATTATTATTTTTTTAGAAGTCACAGATTTGGTAGCACCATGGAGCTATCAAGCTTCCTACAGCAGTCAGCTGGGTACCACTTTTTGTCCTGATGAAGCCATTGCAACTTGCCACCTTCAGCTCATTTGGAAAATTAAGGATTAGATGCTAGGCAGATCTGCAAAAGGAAAAGCATATGGACACCCTCCTAATAGATGCAGCAGGGTTTGTCTCCAGCCCAGACACTACCCACCTCCAGCTGTGACCTTCAGAGGGCCAGCATCACTGCTGGGAACATCCATGGATGTCCCTGCCCTGGAAAGCAGGGACTCAGGATGTATTTCAAGGCCAAAATTCCCCAAATGATGGGGTGTCTGGAGAGGCTAGAAAAGCTCAGTGTGCTTGGCACCCAAATGCAGGCTAGAAATAACTTGGTTAAAATGTAACTTGGAGAGCGCCATTCCCAAGAGAAACTGTGGAGTGCTAGAATGCCTTTGCTGAGGAAAGCAGAGCAAAGGCTGGAAGCTGAAATGGAGCAAAGCCAAACTTCAGTGCGTGCCCTCCAGCACGTGTCCTCCACGTGCAGATGGGTCCCCAGGGGTGACCAATGCTATTCAGGCTCCCCAGTACAGCTGGCTCCCTTCCAAGAGGACATGTGAGGTCACAGGTGGGTAGCAAGGAGGCCTCCAGGGGCTGCAGGGCTGTTGCCAGCCCTCAGCTACCATCACCCTGCCTTGCTGGAGATCTCTCTCAATCAGAGTCCAGATGCCCCAGATTTGAGACCTATGCATGCTGCTGATTCCCACCACAACCAGGGACAACTCACCATGTTCCAGCATCCGCAAATCACGGTGGGGACACTGCCTTTCCTCTTTCACCTGCTTGGTCAGGGGGTCTGCAGACACAGCTCCCACGAGAGGCCTTCCCAGCCCACGCACTCTGCGTGCCCAGTTCAGACCTGTGCATTGGTGTTTCAGAGCAGGAGTCAGCGGGGCAGGTCAGGCCAAACCAAGGTGTCCGGAGTCAGGATCTGTCTGGTGCAGCCTTGCTTTTCCCCAGTCTCTGACCCAGAAAAGCACTGCAGCATCCCCCACACTGCCCTTTTCTCCCACTCACTCCTGCCCTCAGGTTTTGGCCACTCCAGCAGAGCCTGAGAACAGGTGGAGGCAGCAGGGGAATGGAAAGGACCGAGTTCTCCCACGCACTGCAGCCCACTGCCATGCAGAGCCGCTTGCAATCTCCCCTCCACACCCACGACGAGTGGCAGGAGAGCCCCAGTGTGCTCATCCGAGGGGGTTTGCAAAGGTCAGCCTGGGAGGAGGTCTCCAGCAAGGGCCACGTGCCAGCACCGGCTGGGAACCACTTGAGAATAGAGGCAGGAAGGGAAGAAGAAAAAAAAAAAGGGGGAAAGAAAAAATAACCCAGCTGGCAGCACAGACACTGCCGGGAGAGGAAGCGGCAGGTTGAGACAAGGACACGGCTCATTATGCCACCCCCGCAGGTGCGGCCGGCTCGGCTGCCACCGGCAGTGTGCTGGCAGGGGGGAGGCAGCAATCGGCATCCTCAGCCCCAGCTGGGGAGGACAAACCGAACACCATCATTATAGCCAAGAGTGGCTTCCACCCTCTCCAACCCACATGCCCTCAGAAGTCAGGCAGGCTCTGATGAAACACAGCCCCACAAGGACACGGAGATGCTGCTGGAATAAGCTCTTGCAAGTGCTATGACCATCCTTGGGTGTTTTCAAGGTCAGTCCCTGATCTTGGGGCTGACCCTGCTCGGAGCATGAGACTGCCTGAGGACCACTCCCGTTGGGACTATCCCATGCTCAGAGGTGGGCAGGCACAAATCCACCACATGCTGGGGCTACCGACATGAGTCAACACGACTGGGAGCTGGTGAGAGCCAGCCACCTGAGTTTGATGGTTTCCTTGGGGGACACGCCAGAGGCTGGAAAGGGCCCCAAGGAAGAAGGTCCCCATGTCCTCAGGACAGAGCTTGCAAGCACACACAGCAGTTTCAGCAGGAACTAAGACCCAGGCCTGACCTGGAAGGTGACCCACCAGCATCTCCTAGGAGATGCATCAAGCTCAGACCACAGCCAGGACAGCCGCAGACAGGGAACAGGACATTAATAAAAAAAAACAAACCCAAAAACCAACAAAAAACCCAACCAAACCCAAACCAAAAAACCCTGGGTATGGATTTTTCCTTGCAGCCCTTTCCTCATCCTGCAGCTCAGGGTGCTAGAAAAGGCGGGCAGCATCTCCAAGGATGGGAACAGGCAGGAAGGAGAGACAGCACCGAATGCGTGGGCACTGCTCTCGCCGTGGAGAACAGAGTACAAACCCCACTGCTGCCAAGCCCAGTGTCCTCAGATGCATCTCCCCAGCCACAGTTGCTGAAGACTTCCCCAAGCCACACTGAGCAGGGGAGTCTGAGTGGGTCACAGGGAGCAGCACAGCAAGGAGCCAGCGCTCTCCTGCATGGGGCGTCATGCCCTCACTCCTGCTCCACCGGCTAGGCCACGGGGAGATACAGATCCAACTCAGAGGAGGTGGCAGTGAGAGGGGAAAGGTCTCCCTTGCAGTCGTACAGCACCTGCCAGGAACGTGGTTCATAGCTGGCACTTGGGTAGGAGGCTACAGAGCTTGGCGGCCTCATCCACTGCTCTGACTTTCAGACACCAAGTAATGACAGATGAACAGAAAAAAATAGGCCGTGGTTCCCCAGCTGCCCATCTTCTCTCGGACAGAGACCCACAGCCAAACCCTTAGAAGGAGCTGAAGCTCCAGGGGTACACACTGTGCTGCTCAACCCTGCAGCCTGGGGATTTCCCACTCCAGAAGCACCATCACTGGACTCAGCCAGACCTGGATTTCTCTTTTCAGGAATTTGCTTAATTGCCTTTTGACCTCAGACAAGTTTCTCACATCCTCCCTCCACCTAAGGCCACCATGTCCACAGACTAATCCCAAACTGCTACACAACACGCATCTATGCCCTGAGAGGCCACCACTGCTTCCTGCGCAAGATGCCCTGTTACAGGGAGGGAGCCTGAGCAGCCCTTTCCTGCTCACCTTTCCCGTGCTTCACAGGATTTTATTATTCCCCATCATGCCTCCCTCAGTCATCTCTTCCCCCAGACGGAAGAGAGCCAGTTTATGTAATTGTTCCTTCTATGGAAACAGTTTCGTACCTTTAATTATTCCTGCCACCCCTCCCTGCACTTTCCCGGCGTGTCTTTAGAAGGGTGCGGATGTGCTGGCAGGCAGACAGGCTGTGAAGGAGGAGCAGTTTTGGTTAAGACACCTGCTGCACCCAGGGAGGGAGGTTGTGGTCTGCCCCGACCCTGCTCCTGCCCAGCTTTCAGCAGCACAGGGGCCGCACCCAGCGCTTGGACCAAAGCACTTTGTTTGTCCCCAGGCAGGCTGCACAACAAGCAGATCATTTGTGAGCACAGGGACAGCCAGCACCAGCTCCCCCACTCTGGGGCCTCCAGTGCCGCTGGTGATGAAAGACCAAAACACAAAGCATTTGCAAGGCCAGGGCATTGGCATGGTGCAGGACAAGCAGCGTGAGCCCACCTCACTGAGGGTACATGGCTGGCTGAACAAATAGACAGCAAAATAGATGGGTAACAGTAAGTGCTGGTTTAATATCACGATGACTCAGCCACTGTGCGGGGAGTACAGTGAGAACTCAGACTCTCCCAGCTCAGAAGGGCTCCACATTCAGTTTGTGGCGGGTAAAGAAGGAGCCCAGGTGGCTCCCTGCACCCTGCCTGGGGACTCAAGTCAGAGACCCCACGAAAAGACAGGGAAACCAATGTTGTGACCAAAACCCAGGAGACGGACAAGCTGTGAACCCAGGAATTACTCGAAAACATCCCATTCGAACACCTCCTCTATAACAGGAAGCATACAGAGGTTATAAGAGCACCCTCTAATCATTACAAACATGACAGTAACGGCCTCAACTGTTCACATCACTGCTTGGCTTCACCCATGAGCTGCAGCACCTGCAGGACCAGTTGCTTTCCCTGCCTGTCTCACGACAGGTCTGAAGGTAGGACACCATCAAAAGATGGATCATCGCTCTGCGCCAGCATGGTACTTCAGTGTGGGTGAGAGGCTAATTTCTCAAGACAGGCATGTTTCCTAGGACAATATCCAGGATGCTGGGCCAACACAGCTCCACCAACCAGAAGCCACCTCACTCCAGGTCTAACCCTAGCTGGGATGCTCGAAAGATCAAAGGGGAGACTCAACTGCTAAAGCCAGAACACATACACACCCCTCATAAGGGGACGCGTGTCAGGGCTTTGCATGGGGACAATGCTGGGAGTATGTTTAGCTCAGCTACCCCGCTACCCTGCTGGCTGGCCAGAGCTGCCACAGAGTTGGGATGCACAGAGCCAGGCAAATCAGGAGCTTTTTTAAACACAGCCCCTAAGCTTTATGCAGGGCCTGGGCTGTGGTGTTGGATGGCTTGTTCCTGATGAAAAAACGCAAGACTTCACATCCCCCCAGGCTAAAAGCACCTCGGCCAACCCTCAGACAGGGAAGCCGCTGCTGCAGAAGGGCCACAGGTCCCACTATGTTGGGCATCTGATAGGGGACCAGCACTGTCCCTTGGGTGCTGATGCTCACCCATCACCCCCACCAGACACCCGCAGGCCACCCCACAAAGCAACATCAGGGACTCACTCTCCCTCCTGCCCCAGCCAGCCCCAGGCAAAGCAGGCCGCCACCACAGCACCAACAAGGCTCTGAGGAGGCCTCCACTGTCCAGCAGCCCCCTGAGCACTGCCCAGCTGCAGGAGCTCACCCTGCACCAGGGCTGGGGACAGGCCCAGTGCCTCCCTCCCCGGCAGAGCTTCACCCCCCTGCGCAGCTGCTTCCAGCAACCTCCTCCTCCTCCCGCCACCGACCAGGCAGCCCCGGCCCCGGGGCCTCCTGCCACACAAGTCCAGCCCCGGGCCGGCCAGCACTACGCCGGGGAGCAGCCCAGGCCTGCGCAGGCCTCGCCCTGCGGGCCCCGGGGCCAGCGCACCCCGGCTGTAGAGGCCTCCGGCCCTCGCACGGCCGCCGCCCCCCTGAGGCCCCGCGGCCGAGGGCGAACGGTTTGACGCGGGGCGCGCCGGTGACATCAGAGCCTTCTAGAAGATTCCCCTAGGGATCCCGCCACTACAAACGCGCGCCTGACCAATGAGAGCGCCTCGAGGGGGCGGTGCCGACTTGAACTGACCAATGGGAGGCGGTTGCATGGAGGAGGGGCGAGGCGGGCGGGTGGTGGCGAGGCTTCGCCACGGCTCACCGGCCTCGCCCCGCCTCTCCCTCAAGAACAGCCAATGAGCTCGGTGCAGCGCGGCGACGGACAACCTCCCGGCCCAACGGGGCGGGGCGCGCGCGGGCGGGACTCCCCTGACGTGGCGGCCGGGGGGCGGGGGCGGCTCAGCGAGCGCGCGGCGTCCCGGGACAGCGCGAGCGGTGAGTGCCGGGGGCGGTGGCGGCCCTGCCCCACCGAGCCGCCCCACCGCGCCGCCCCACAGACCCCCGCGGTGCCGGCACCGGCGTCCCGGTGGGGCCGGGGACGCGGCTTCTCCGCCCCCTGCGGTGACAGCGAGTCCCGACGGGGCTAGGGGTGTAAGTCCCCCCGCCCCGTGGGGGTGACAGGGTGTCGCTGGGGTGGGTCAGTGCCCCCGCCCCGTGGGGTGACAGGGTGGGGCTGGGGGGGGTCAGTCCCCCCGTCCCGTGGGCTGACAGGGTGTTGCTGGGGAGGGGTCAGTCCCCCTGCCCCATGAGGTGACAGGGTGGCCCTGTGGGGCTGGGAGCGTCAATGCCCCCATCCCGTGGGGTGACAGGGTGTTGCTGGGGGTGTCAGTGGCCCCGCCCCATGGGGTGACAGGGCGCCCCTTTGGGGCTGGCAGGATCAGCCCCTCTGGCTGTGGGGTGACAGGGTGCCCCTGTGGAGCTGGGAAGGGGGCATCAGCCCCTCTCCCCCTTCATGGGTGGGGAGCAGAGGCTGGCCTGTAGCCCCATTGCCCCCAGGGGGTGGCAGGGTGTCTCTGTGGGGCTGAAGGCAGGGGAGGAAGGGGTTGGCGCCTCTGCCCCCACGGGGTGACAAGGTTTCCTGGTGGGAATGTGGGTCAGGGTTAACTGCTCTGCCTTCCCTAGTAACAGCTGTCACGGTGGGTCTGAAGGGGGTGGGAGGAAGGGGTTAAACCCATGAGCACACACCACCCCCCCCCACAGGGCTGCTGTACAGCCCTGTGGGGCTGCAGAGGGTGGTAAGGTGAGGGTTAACCCCTCTCTCCCCTCTGGCATTGGAGGGAATAATGTGCCCCACTGGAGCTGTGTGGCGTGGCCGGGAAGGGATTAACACCCCCCCACCCCACCCCGGTTGGGGGCACCTGTATATCCCAGCGGGGCTGCTGAGGAAGTGGGTAACCTCCCCCCTCCAGGTTACAGGAAAGGGGTCGGAGGGGCCAGCAAAGAAGGGGTTAACCCGTGTTCCCTGTCGAGGTGACAGTGTCCCTCAGGAGAGCTGGAGGTGGGGAGGAAAGGGTTAACCCGCTTGGGGCAGACAGTGGGACCCAGTGAGGCTGCAGCAGAGGCCAGCATCTCCCCGGGTCCCTGCACTGGAGGGATGAACCCCTTCACATGGAGGTGACAGCTCCACACAGAGCCACTAAATGGGGCACCCCTAAATGGGGCACTGCCTGCGGGGGTCTTAACTCTGTCCCCACACAGGTCCTAGCCCCCCGTCGGGGCTGGGCAGGGAGCACAGAGGGGTTGCAGCGAGGGTGTTTTACCTAGGGGACCCCTATATGGGCAGGCAGCAAGGGGGTCTTGACCCTGTCCCCACACCGCTGTGAGTGCCCTAGTGGGGCTGGAAAGAGGGGACCCTACACGGGGAGGCAGCGAGGGGGGCTTGACCCTGTCTGCACCCCGGGGCCAGCACCTGATGGGGCTGGAAACGGGGGACCCTGTCTGGGGGGATGACAGTGGGGCTTGACCCCGTCCCCATGCAGGAGGCAGCCCAACGTGGGCACGGAAACGGGGGACCCGATATGGGGAGACATTGAGGGGTTCTTGACCTGTCCCCACGCAGGAGGCAGCAGCCACCGGTGCTGGCAGTGGGGGCTGTGCTGGCAGAGGCAGCAAGGGGAGGGTTAACCCTGTCCCCACGCAGGTGCCGGCACCCCAGTGGGGCTGTCGGTGGGGAGGGGGAGGCGGGCGGTGCGTGTGGGGGCTCAGGGAGGGGATGATTCATTGCGGGTAGTCATGACATTGCTGCCTGGTTGCCTGCGGCTGCCAGCCAGCACGAGCACGGGTGGCTCTGCCTGCCCCGTCGTACTGAGATCCCCTCCGGCTCCCTGAGCAAACCCGGGACACGCTGCCATGCCGGCCATCCTGCTCTTCTGGAGCCGCGCCGAGAGGTACGCACCCACCCTGGCATCCCCGGCTCACCGCGCTCGGTGCCTGGCAAAGCCACGGGACCCCCAGCCCCTGGGGATGCTGCGGGCTGTCGCCTGCCCGGCATTTCGCTCGCCAAGGGTGGGATGCAGGAGCCGCCGGGTGATGTCCCGGTACGGCTGACTAATTTCGGTGTGCAGCATCCAGAGGGGATGCTCGCTGTGGCCCGTGAGTGACGGTGACGGACCGGGGGGACGTGGTGGCATTGGATTTGCTTGGTGCACCTGAAGGTGACTTCTCAGAAGTAGGTTTTGTGCCGACGGGCTCGGAGAAGGCACCCGTCCCAGTGCCCCGCTGCGACAGGGGGACTTCCAGTCGCTGGGTGGGACCGTGGCCGTCGGACCCTTTCCGCTAGGGGGACCGGGACCCGTGCCCGGTGGTGGGATACAGGGACCCCCATGCATCTGAAGGGAATTTGCTGGGGAGGTGCAAATTGGTTAAATGTGACTTTTTTGCTCCACATCACCGCTGCCCTACTTTTCTCCCTCCCCGATTCGCCTGGCGGGTGCACAGCCCTGGGCGTCAGCAGAGTCGTTTCTGGGGACACCGGGGGCTCCTGGCTGCGCTCCCTGCTCCTCGGCGGGGGCTGCGCGGGGGACGTGACGGTAGCGGGGCGGCTGGGCGCCTTGCGGCAGCGGGGAGGGAGGATGCCGGAGCTGACGGCAGGAGTGTCTTAATCGGGCGGCTTAGTGAGAAAGCGTCAAGAAACCAATTAAAAGGAAAATTACGGCGTGGCGAGCAACTCCATTGAAGGGTCCCCCTGTGCGCGGCTGGGAAGCGCACAAAGGACGGCAGCTCCCCGGCAGCTCCCTGCCAGTGCCGCGTGGACACCTCCTCACCTGTCACTGACACCGTTTTGGAGCCGTCCTGGGAGCAGGGGTCAGAGCCAACCGTGGGCATCAGGCTGGCGAGGAGCTCCCTTTTCGGTGCAGTGGAGGAGCTGGAGGGGAAGGCTTGCCACCGAAGCATCCCTTGGCGGAGGCAGCATCCCCGGCACGAGCCGGCACCTTCCTCTCTGCCGTCCTCCCGCCACCCTCCAGTGACTCCCAGCCGAGCACAGGGCACCTGCCAGCGCCTGAGGACAACCGTGATGTTTAAAGTAAAACTAGAGCCTTTAAAAATGACGGCATGGACTCTGAATGTGTTCGTAAAGTTTCGGTAAGTGGGTTTCCGCCTCTCGACCTCGTGTCCTCATTAAACCGTCAGTGCCCATCCCCAGTGTCCTGCGGTGACCTTGAACCCTGAGATGGAAAAAAAATCTCGGTGCCGCTTCTGGGGTCGGTTTGTTCCCTTAGATGACTGCCGAGCAGAGGGATTATGTCAAATGATTGCTATTCAGCTGGTGCTCTCATCCAGCGGTTGCACGGGCTGATGTCATGTGCGGGGCTAGAACAAAGATTTAATTATTTTTTATTTTTTTTTTTGATGTGGTTGCGAGAACAGGATGGAGGCTGGGCTGGCTTGGCAGTGCCACGGGATGCTTGTGGTTTTCTCCAAGGCCAGGTGGCCGTGGCTTGTCCAAAGGCATCTGATTTGGGAGGGTGATACAGGAATGGCTTTGCCTGCCTGAAACCCAACCTGCGGTGCCTTCCCCCCCCCATCGACTCCCGAGGGGGTTAAATAGGAAGGCAGGAGAGGATGACTGAGCAGAAGGGGGAGAGCGGTGGCAAGGCACAGCTGATCCCCGGGAGGTGGGAGGGAAGAAGGGAGGCTTTGCGGGGACAGAGTCGTGTTTTACCATCATCGCACATGTGAGTGTCGCCTCCGGAGCGTGCCTTAACCCACCAGGTCACCCGCCAGCAGCTGGTCCTCACCTGCACGGTAAACTGCGGTGCAGGGATGCGTTTCGGTGCAGCTCTTCCCCCCTCCTTGAGCTCAGCTGGGCAAAGGGATCCCCTGCCGGGAGAGCATCCCCAGTGGGCATCCTCACCCCAGCCAAAGACCCCTCGGTGGGCACGGCCAGATATCTTGTGGGGGGCAACAGTGTTTTGCTGGGTACAGGATGTGTTTTTGTGGGAAGCACTGTGGGGTTTCAGCTTGGCAGGGGGGTCCAGTGGTGCTGTCAGATTGGGCTGTGCAGGGTTGGAGCCGGGGGCTGGGGTCTTTAGGGGGTGATGACTGAAGGTTTACCACCTCCACATCTTTCGAGCCTGGGTGTGGTGGGGTTGTCTTGAGTGCTGCCTGGCTTGCCCTCGCTGCAGGAGGGTTGACATTTTCCAGACAGGGGCCAAATCCTGGTCCAGGTCCTGATGCTGGTCACAGGGAGCCCCTGCCCAGCATCAGAGGCTGCTGTGGGGAGGGGAGGTGTTGGGGTGACAGCAGGGGCAGTTGGCAGGTTACCTCTCACTCCCCCACACCTGTTGCTCACCCCAGGGTCTCCTGCAGCTCTCGAGCCCCACAGGGAGGGCAGATGGGGAGGCAGAAGTGGGCAGGGGTCAGAGCATCCCCCAGCGCCTTGCGTGGGCTGGGTGCTGCCAGTGGCTCAGCGTGCGGGTGCTGGAGCTGGCACGGAAACAATGCTGGCATCCAGGAGCTGCCGTGGGAAATGCTGTCGGATGCTCTTTATGCCCCCAGAGACCTTCTCCCATCTCTTTTGTGCCACCCCAGGCTGCCACATGCATCCGCAAGTGCCTCTGTCTCCCCTTGCTGTGTCCTTTGGAGGCCTGTACCCCGGTGCCTTAGCCCTGCTCCCCACCTACAGCAGAGTACCTGCTCCATGGCTGGGGCAAAAAAGAGCAGAAGGTGGTGGTCTGGATCGAGGTGGCCAAGTATGGGGCCAATTTCCAAGCCCCTGTAGCAGCTACACAGCTATAGAGGGGTTATCGCCCCAGGCATGACCCAAGACAAGCCTTGGATGCTTGGGGTGGATTCGGGGGGCTCAGCGCAGTGCCGCGGGCGTGTACCTCAGGGCAGAGCAGCCACCCTCATCTGAGCTGCTGTGGCTGGGTGGTGGTTCTGGGATCTCCACTGGGAGCTTATGGATAGAGTAAGGGTGGGGGAGGACATCTGGTAACTTGTATGATGGTGAAGGCAAGGGCCAAGGCTCACACCCTGTGCAGAAATCTGTTTGCTGGAGCTGCACGATGGGCTGGGGCTGCCTAGGGGTGTGTGGAGCAAGGATGGGGTGAAAGATGGACCCTAGCAGGGAGCAGGACGTGAGCAGGAGCACTTACCAGGCAGCAGTGGGTCTGCTGGGGCAATGCCAGGAGGAGGGCAGGGAGAGCAGCAAGCACAGAGCTGCACTGTGTGAGGCGGGGGACGGCAGGCCAGGCTGGGGGGGTGGGGGCTTTGCTGTAGGATAACAAAAGGTTGGGAAGCAGTGGGAAGCATTCCTGGAAGTGTGGGACTTGCTCAGCCTCTGCCTGGAGGAACTGCCGTCCTGTGCAGCTCCCTGGGTCTCTGTGACTCCAGCGGCATGTCGGGAGGGGGGATGATCTGCAGCTGCCGGGTTTTCCATGCCTTAGTATAGGCATGGCCCTGGCCTTGGCCCCTGCGCCATGGAGGGCGTGAGCCCTGGGCTGCTGGCTTACTGCACGCTGCAGCTGAAGGCTCTCGGGGAGTGCAAGTCAGGCTAGAAAGCGGTGGGGTTTTTTTTAAAACAAAAAAATAAAAAAGCCCTCCCACCATCACAAGATGTTTCTGTCTAACGGCTTCGTTCTCTCTTCGCTAAATACAAATTATGGCTCTGACAGCCGGAGGCGCTTATCTCCAGCTGAATGCCAATTGCTTTTAGGAACAAAACGTTTGAAGTTCCTTTAAGGTGAAGGCAGCAGCAAGGTCCCTGCTGCCGCTTTCAGCCTCCAAAAACCTGCTGTCACGGCCCCCGACTGGGGTCCCAGGTTCCCAGCTGGGAGAGCACAGGGACACACACACACACAGAGATGCCGGTGGCTACATTTAGACATAGCTCAGCCCTCCTGGCTCAGCAGCCGGGGGGATGGAACGGGGACACGGTCCTGGCCTGACGTTAGCAGTGGCGTGGCCCCTATAATAACGCCGTGCCCTGGCTCAGGCTTTCGCTCTCGCCGTCAGGCTCAGAGATGCATCTCCCCGTCCCCGCTGTGGGGCTCGGCGGGGTAAAACGGGAGCCAGGCCACATCCTGGCACCGGGGCTCTGACCTCCGGTGGGAAGTGTGGACTTGAGCCATCTCTGGTGCTGCTGGCCTGTGGGACACAGGGAGCAGCAGCTCCGTGATAAGTGTGTGCTGGTCCTGTCCCCAGCTGCCCCAGTACAGTATTCACCTTACGAAGAGCTGTCTTTCTGCTTTCAGGAATAAGTACTCGGCTCCCGGCAGCATCGCCGTCATGGGAAAGGACTATTACAAGATTCTGGGTATCCAGACCGGTGCCAACGAGGATGAAATCAAGAAAGCCTATCGGAAAATGGCCCTGAAATATCACCCTGATAAGAATAAAGACCCCAACGCCGAGGAGAAGTTCAAGGAGATCGCAGAGGCTTACGACATCCTGAGCGACCCCAAGAAACGAGCTGTTTATGACCAGTATGGGGAGGAAGGTAAGGGCATGTGCACTGCCCACTCAGAGGCAGGGGTGCCGGGTCCAGATCAGGTTTTGTAGGCGAGCGAGCATTTTCACACAGCGATGTCCCTGTGGTTCATGACTGCCCCTAAAACAGGGCTGGTGGCCACAGAATTGGGGAGAGCGAAGTCTCCGCAGGTGCCAGAAATCACCTCTCATCCTGCTTTACCCCAGGCTGTTCCACTTTTCTAACCTGCCACGCTGCTTCCTGGGATGGCTGGGCTCTCTGTGCCCTCTGCCCCAAAACCCCAGCAAGCCAGCTGAGATGATGGAAATAGAAGGAGCTCACCTCCCGGGTCGTAGCTGGGGTAATTAATTTAATTGACCTAAACATCCCAGCAGAGTAGTACTGCTTTTGCCCACATTCCCCCTGCATTTGGGCACTGGTCCCACTGTCCTCCCCAGTACAGGCTGACCTGCAGGATTCAAAGCTTTTCCCAATTTAAGTAATAGGTCTTTGTTTTGAAACCAAGCGGCTGCTGTTGTCTGGTGGTTGGCACGGAGGAGGAGGAGAGCTCTGCACCGCAGGCAGCCTTATTAGTCGAAGATGGAAGAGCGCAACCCCATTTGAGGAGAGCACCGAATAGCATCTGCATTAATCAGCCCAGGACCTGGGTGCTTAAAAGAGCAGGAGGTCTGGCAGGAGCAGGGTGGCAGAGGCAGCCCCTCTCACGGGGCCAGCAGGCAGGTGCATCCCCTAACGAGCCACCAGCAGCATTAACCAGCGGTGGGTGGGTTAATTCATGACCCACTAGTTATGTCAGGGCTGTGATGGATACACCGGCCACAGTGATTTGCCACCCTGTAAAATGAGAAGAGACTGCCTCAAGTGGGAAACCAGCCTTTCTCCAAGGCAGTGCCGAAATCGGACCCGCTTGGCTGGCGCTATGGGATTAAAGGTGAAACCTCCTGGCTGTACAGCCTGTTAGTGATGGGGGCTCTCCAGGGATCTGGCAAAGTCCCCATCGCCTGAGTGTAGTCAACTGGCTTGCAGATATGTGATTAATAGAAGGCCAGTTTGTTATTTAACTTGAAATGTGAATAAAATATGTAAATATCGAGAATGAAAACCAAGAAAGAATGTGGAAAAGAGAGGACGTCACAACTAGGAGAAGGCATAGATGCCAAAATATGTCTAGCTGGGACATAACAAGATAAGATGTAAGAGAACCAAACGGTTAACGAGACCACACAGAAAATTACTTGAACTATGTGTGGACTTTCCTGAGTAAGGAGCTAAAAGATCCACCCTCGAGCACAGAAAGCCCTTACTGCCAAAGCCTGCTCCTCACAGAACATGCAGGGAGGAAAAAAGAACACTGTACCTTTAAGTGGAGACAAGGCTCATAAGAACCCTTGAGTGTGACTAAACCTAATTGTAAACAATTGTTCAAAGTGTATAAAGTGTTTTACTATGCATTAAGAGGAGAGCTAGTTCTTGTGGATTTCCACCTAGCTCCCCACTTTGCACAAACTAGAGTAAAAAGAGAGAAACAGCTCAGCCTGTTGTGTGAGTTGATGCTGCACGCCGGCTAGGGACCCGCATACTGCTTACAGGGCAGCATGAAAGCATCTGAAGTACGAGCAAATTGAGGAGGGAGGGAAGAGCATCCTTCTCCTTGCTTCATCGACTTCAGAGCAGTCATGGTCCATGGCCCCGCACACCTTTCGTTTCCCTTCTGGTGCCATTTTTTGGAGCAACGTGACTTGGGGATCAGCATTTTGAGGAGCTTCTGGGTCCCACGTGCTGCAGTGGGCAAGCTGCCCCCAGCCCACCCAGAATATTCACTTAATCAGAAAAGACCCCCAAACTTGCCCTGCTGCTGGGGGTGGGGTGGGCGGGGTGGGGGTGGGGCTGGCAGGAGTAAAGTGTCAGAAATAGCCCTCCACTGTCACCACATGCCCTGAAAATAGCCCTTGAGCTAGGCTGCACTTAACCCTTTCTGCCCCTCCTGGTCAGAAATAGCCTTGCAGAGCATGTGTGACCTCTCTGGGGGGGCACTTGTCATGTGCCTTGGCTGCTTGGGACTTTGGGGGAGTTGCAGTGATGTAAGGCTCAGCCTGGGACCTGGCAGGGGAGCTTCCCAGGGGAATGGTTGCCAAAAGATCCAAACCTTGAGCTTACCTGGCATTTCATACAGTCTGTATGCAGGGAACTGTGTGCTGACCTGGAGTTCTGCTGAATTCCACCTGCTCTGCCACCCAAAGCCACCGTCAGTCGCTGAGCTCAAAGCCTGTTCTCACCTGCAGGACAGGATGCTCCTGGACTACAGCCGTCGGTACAGCCCAAGAGATGGCTATTTTGGCAGAAGGGAGCCTGCCCACGAGCGAAAATAGAGATGGGCTGGTCAGGAAGCGTTTTAAATTAAAAGGCCATGAACTGGGTGGAGAGAACCAAGGAAGCACTTCAGTAGGGATAGCAGGGACAAAACCCGACAGGATCTTTAGCTTGCTGGGTGTAGGGGCAGAACTGTATGTCGTGGCTTGAGGTGATGCCTTCCTGGCCCAAGCTTTTCACAGGTGACTGGGCTGGAGGGAGGGAATGACCTGCACCCCTAGGAGATGCTGGAAGTGCTGCCTGGAGCCAGCAGAGACCACACTCCCACCTGAGAAACGCAATCCTAGCACGGCATCTGCTGGCAGGGAACATTCATGTCTCATCTTCCCCCTTCTGTTACAGGTCTCAAAACTGGAGGTGGCTCTTCAGGTGGCTCAGGGAACACTTTCCACTACACCTACCATGGAGACCCCCATGCCACCTTCGCATCCTTCTTTGGGGGCTCCAACCCTTTTGACGTCTTCTTTGCTAGCAGCCGCTCTCGGATGTTCAATGGCTTTGACCAGGAAGACATGGATATCGATGATGATGATGACCCTTTCAGTGCCTTCAGCCGTTTTGGCTTCAACGGCATTAACGGGGTTCACCGGCGGCACCAAGAGTCCCTGCACACGCGGAGGAAGGTCCAAGACCCACCTGTCATCCACGAGCTCAAGGTGTCCCTGGAAGAGATCTACCATGGCTCCACCAAGAGGATGAAGATCACACGCAGAAGGCTCAACGCTGATGGCCGGACCATGCGGACTGAGGACAAGATCCTAAATATTGTCATCAAACGGGGTTGGAAGGAGGGAACTAAAATCACATTCCCCAAAGAAGGAGATGCCACCCCAGACAACATCCCTGCTGACATCGTCTTCATCCTCAAGGACAAGCCTCACGCGCATTTCAAGAGGGATGGAACAAACGTGGTCTATGCAGCAAACATCAGTCTTAAAGAGGTGGGTATGGCTGGGAAGTCCCACAGGATGAGAGGTGGCGCTGGGTCGTGGCACATGGGGCCAAGATGGGAGTCAGTCTTCTCCTGTGTCAATGAGGAAGGACCAGGTAGGTTGTGAGAGACACGAGCAAAGAATTCTGCAGAGAGGAGCTGTAGAGGCCAACTCATGCTTGGTTTTGGAGGGGCTCAACCTCTATGCTGGGTGTAGGACACAGGTGCTGCGGTCCCTGCTGAATGCACCTTGCTTCTTGAGCCAATACAGGTGGTATCTATCGCTTTTCCCCTTTCCCCATATGTCTTGTCCTTCTATTTCAGCATAGGGTATTCACACGTGGAGGAGAGCCCAGAACCTCTCTGTAAGAACAAAGGAAAACCCAAGCTGGCTGGCATAAGTCTGGTCCCTGATTGTTCTTGTAGCTGAGCCCGCTGTGGCTTAGTTGCTGTCCGTGATAGCACTGAGTGCCTCTCCCCATGGACAGAGGGAAGGGTCACACAGAGGAAGGTGGTACTTTGCCCTCCCTGAGCAATGCTTTAGCTCTTTTCCCCAGTTCAGCCTTTCCTAGATGAAGAACCAAATAAATGAAATACTCAGGTAGTGAGCAAAACCCAGCGCATCCAGGCTGCCAGTCATGGGGGTCTCAGTGGGTCTGGGTGCCTCAGAGCTAGCAAGCTGCATTGAGGTGGGAGAGAAAGGGCAGATTAACCTAGTACAAGATCTGCCATTCACTGCTGCTGCTAGATAACTACCTTTTAATAAATCCCAGCTGGCAACTGCATTTAACATTGACTTTTTTGGCAGCTGCCATTTACTGTTCCTTTCAGACTGTAGATGCTGTCTGTCTTCTTAATGAGCTGTTGGTATTTTTTTTTCTTCCTGAAGATGGATTTATGTTCCCAGATGCATATAATAGAAATAAGATCAATGGGCCAGACCTGAGGTAGGGAAACGTGAGCTCAACAGTGTGCCAGCAAGTTGGGAGAACTTTACGATGGCTCTGCATCCCAGCCGGGGCTGTGTCCAGGTGTACTGGGGGCAAGAAGCAGCCATGTGGGTCTGACGGGGCTGGGTGCTCCTGGAGCAAACTCTGCTCCAGTTAACCTGCAGAGTCAGGACTCGAATTCCCTTTGTAGTGCAAAGTGCAGTGCAGAGGTTTATTCCTTCGGTGGCTAGCTCCCCCGGCATCTCCAGAAATACTTGGGAGAGACTGCCTTATTTATGGAGCCATGCATGCCATATCTCAGATGTTTCCTTCTGTGCATTCCCCTATCTGTAAAATTAACCCCAAGCTGGTTGTACTGATGTCCAGACCATGTTAGCCCAGGTTCATGCACTGCTGAGGCTGCAGGGACTCTTGCTTGGAATTGCCTTTTGAGTAGCAAATGCAGGAACCTGCTCCCATTCCACGTGCTGTTGCACCGGTGGTGCTGGTGCTGGTGCTGGGCATCTGTGATCTCCATGACCAATGTGTGCATGCTGGTGTTTGGTTTGCACGATGCAGTCACAAAGTGGAAAATTGCTGGTCTGAGCAAACTCCTTGTCTCTTTGAGCTGGAATTTCTGGGCTCTGTCCTTCCCCACTGCAAACCCAGTGTGCTGGGCATCCTCAGGGAGCTGCTGGCCTGGCTGCCGTCCCCAGTCTGCTGCTTGCTAGGGCAGGGTGATACTCCGCTGCTTTTAACTTCCGTGAGAAGTACCTTAAGCACTCCGGAGCATGAACAGATGCCGGGAGCTCCCCAGTTCCATGTGCCACCACCTCAGTATGGGGTGGAGTACAGCCTCTTCATCACTTGAGATTATGGCCATAGCCTCGGGCACTCTTCTTGCATCCTTCCTCCTTGTAAGTCTGCCTTTTTGAGCCTGATCTTTAGTCTCTTCCACTGCCGTGGCAGCAGCACAGCACAGTGCCAGCAGGCAGAGCTGGCAGGCAGGCAGTGCTGTGACCCCACTTATGGCCACGTTGGAGACCCCTCACCAGCAGCCTGCCGTGAGGAGCAAACCTCCTGTTGCTCAGGCTGGGGGCACTCAGGAGAGCATCCTCCTCCTCCTCCTTCCCACAGAGCCCTCTGCAGAGCAACCCAGGGAGGCAATGCCCTCCCAGCCCTCAATTCCCAGCCCTGCTGGGTGCCACATACCCCACGCTGGAGCCGTGCGGGTTGGTTGCCTCTTGGCTGCTGCAGAAGCCAGAGGCGTATGTAGGCTTCACCAGGGACTCGTGGGCTGTGGGGAAGTGTCCCTTCCTAAAACTACAGGCACATGTGGCAGTGGGAGGCTGAAGCAGGGAGGAGCGACACCACTCTGCAGGCAGCTGCCTCTCCTGGGAGGCAGATCTTGAGGCAGCAAGCACTGCCGACAAGGGCTTGTGCCTGCCTGGCTGCCTGCCTACCGCCTGTCACCTGCTTTGCATCCTTTACCTGGTGTCACCTTCCTCCAAGCATTTGTGTCAGTGCCTGGCTGAGGTGTGACTGGTGGCGATGTCCCTCCCAGCAGCTTTGCTGCAAGCAGAGGAGGACCTGATGCTGACCTAGATAAAGCTCTGCTCTCGCAGCACAGGTGCTCAGCTCTCAAACGCAGGGTGATTTCATCCCTAGGGATAAACCAAGCCTCTTTCTAGGATGCAGGGCAGCTCCCGTGGTTACTGGTGTTTCTTCAGCAACCAGTTTCCCAAATGCCAGTGAAATTGAGCAAGAAGAATGAAAAACAGGGACATACGGTGGAGGAGTGATCGCTTTGAATTCTTAGATCTTGGCTCTAGGAAGGAAACATTAAGATCCCATCTGCCTTTGCTGTTACCACCCGCTCCTGCTCGCATCGCTCCGCTTGCCCCGTTCACATGTTCCCACAGGGAGTTCGTGTTCTCCTTCCCATTTTGTGGCTGTAGATGTCCTTTCCGTGGCACACATGGACCTGTGCAGCCCTCCACAGTGCCTGGCAATGGACACCAGTGAGCAGGAGTGCTCTGGCCTCCTTGGGTGAGCGTGGGACAGAAAGGCATTGGTGGGGGAGATGGTCCTTTGATTCCCCCTGCAACCTGCTGGAGATTCAGCCAAGCACCTGCTGCTTACACGGAGCTGGCAATGGACATTGTCCTGCAGCCAGGAAACCTCATCCCTGGAGGGCACCCTTTCCAGGACACTCCATGCAGATGAGTTACACAAGGAGATGGCCCCATCTCTCCTGTTCTCCACTCACCAGAGACCCCTCTGGCTGGCTCTGGCACAGGTCCATCCCTCTGCAATCGCCCTGGTGCAAAGCCCTGGCTCAGCCGCAGAAGCCGCAGCCAGTGGCCCTGGGCCAGTGGCCAACACAAGAAGAGATGTTTCTCCTGGGGCCCGTTGCTGCTCTGCCACTGGATGCAGATCATCCCCCCACCTACCCCAGAAGCAGCAATTGCATCCTCCTCCCCTCCCTTTGCAGGGTGTTTTGGGACTGCTGGGACCCCCCCAACCCGATCGGAGCTTGGAGGGGTGAGCTTGCTCCAGCCTCCCACCTGGAAGCTCAAGGCTGTGCCCCCAGCAATCCCCCCCACCTCTTCCAGAAGCATTGCTCCACAGTCCTCTCCCTCAGCCCTTGCCGAAAGCCTGGAGACGATCCTGCCCACATGTACACCAGAACTGTCTGAGTTATTTAAGGACACAAGGATTTTCTTGCTGCATTCCCACGTCACATGGCTCACTAATGCAGGCTGGCTTGTGGCTGCCGCGGCACCCACCACCCTGGCTGCTCCTGGGGGCTGGGGTACAACAAGGCACCCACAAAACTGGCTCTTGGCTTTGCAGCGGGGGCTGGCAACAGCGACTAGCCCCTCTGGGACCCCAGCTTCTAGGAAAACTTGATGCTGTGCTGAGGCCATGCTGCAGTCCCACACCAGCATAACCTTTTGGGGGCTGTTGGGGGGGACAGGATGCAGGCTGTGCTATAGATAACCCCCAGCGCTGGGCAGAGCTGCTGGGCTCCAGAGGGGAACAGCTGATGAATTGTGGTGGCATCCAATGATCTCAGCTTGGTTTTCGGCTGCCCAAGGCTAGGCGGTGAGGACGAGAAGGGCCTAAATTTAGTCTGTCCTGTTGCTGTGAGTGGCTGGGCACTTGCTGGTGGTGCCTCCTGGGGGCCAGGAGGTGGGGAGGGGGGGTCCTTCCTCCCATGCGGCTGGGGTACCCCTCTCCTGCACTGCGCAAGCAGCCCCAGTTCTTGGTGGTTAGACTGGGCTGGTACCAGACGAGGGCTGGGCTTCATCCAGATGGAGCTGGGCGGTTTGATAGGAGGAGCAGCCAGTGGTGGGATGGGATGTGGCTGTTGGGGTGATTCAGAGTAGCTCTGTCTGAGGCTGTGTCCCCTCTTCTCCCCCCAGGCTTTGTGCGGCTGCACCGTGAACATTCCCACCATCGATGGGAGAGTGATCCCGCTTCCCTGCAACGACATCATCAAGCCGGGGACAGTGAAGAGACTGCGCGGGGAGGGGCTGCCCTTCCCCAAGGCCCCCAGCCAGCGAGGAGACTTGATTGTGGAGTTCAAAATCCGCTTCCCAGACAGAATAGCTCCCCAGACGAGACAGATCCTCAAGCAGCACCTCCCGTGCTCTTAGAGCCCAGGGACTCTCCTCCAAGCAGCAATACTCCAAACGCACGTGCTGTAGCACCTAGCCCACACAGGACAGAGGTGCCACAGCACTTTCAAATGCAAAAAAAAAAAAAAAAAAAAACCAACAAAACAAAACAACACACCCTCACAATGCTTCCTTTCCCCAAAAAACCCACCCAACCCCCATCCATCCCTCCCCATCCATCCCTTTTGGCCTGTTTTCTACTCCAGCAGCAGGGAGGCTCCTGTCTGTCATGGTTCTCCTAGCTGCCAGACTTTTTCTTTTTTCCCCAGAGGTCCAGCTTTCCAACCTCCCACAAGCGAGTGGCACGGGCCCTTTGCCCAGGGAGGTATGTCACGTTGTGGTTTTTTTACGTCACCTGCTTTTCAGGCCACTTTTCCCACGAGAGGCCGGACTTGTCAGGGTCTGGCGCAGTGTAAATAGGACTCTGCAGGATCTGGCGTCCCCACTGTTAGTTTTTTCTCTTCCCCTCTTTGATACTTGCTGCTGTTCGGGGGTCCCGGCTGCACCGCGGTGCCAATTGCTCCTGCCTGCGGTGACCGCCCCCCCTGTAGCTGGACTGTTTCTCACCTAAGACCATGGCACTGAGTCCGACCGTGGTCTGCTCTCCTGTGCCAAGCCTACAACCGAGCCTCGGCTGTGCCAAATTATGGAGCACATGGGGATGATCCTGTCCAGCCTCCTGCCCCTGCCTGGGGCTGCCCCTGGTGCCTGTGGGCAGCACATGCCTGTACCCGCTGCCCACAGAGCCCCGGCTAGCAGGAGGAGGGGGGGAAAGCCCGGGGTAGAGCTTTCTTGTTCAGATGTGTTGAGTTTGCATTGCTGCTTTTTTTTTAAGTACATATATATAGAGCTCATTAGATAAACTCCATAAGGGTTTTTCTCTGCCTGTTTTGGGGTTCCTGATGTGGTGCGCTCTGACTTTGTGGGAGGGGGTGGTTCAGCAGTATGAACTTCAGACCGCCGGGAGGGGTGGTGTAGTCTGGGTGAAAAAGCAGAGCCAAGTGTGAGCAGAGCTGTGGTTTTCAGTAGCGTTTGAGGTCAACCTTAGGCATTTTATTAAGAGAAAGGCTCATGTATATATTTTTCTACAGGGACGATTCATTCAAGAGTTTTTCTGGGTTTCAGAGTAGAGACGGGAGGCGCATGAGGCAATCTGCTTGGTGGCTTTATTTTCAAATGCTGTATTTTTTTAAAACTTGGATTTCCATCAGGAGAATTTTTATATTTCTTAGCTTTCTCAGCCCACTCTGCGCCGTGTCAATTTTTTTCCCTGGGAAGGGGCTCCTAGGGAGCAGGAGGCGTTTGACCTGGTTGTGTACGGCTCCTCTTCCACCACAGTACTGCCAAGAGAAACCATGCCAAAATATTCCACCACCACCCCGAGGAATTAGTTTTTTTAAAGAAAAGTCACTGACTTGAAATGGGGATCCTTTGGGGTGGGGGGCTGAGTGCATGGTGTCCATAGGGGCTGGGTGTATAGCTGTACAGTGTATCATACAGGGCGAGGAGACCCATTAGGTGCTGCTTAATTCATCGCCTGGTTTGGCTGGTAAGGGAACACTGCCAGTTCCCTCCACTGATCCCTGTGGAGTTCAACGTAGAGAAACCCGGTGGACACCGCAAGCGAGAAGACAGGCTAGCGCGCAGATGCAAGCTGCTTTGTTTTTCTCGGTTTCAATGAGACCTGAATGTTTTATAGTAGGGCTTTTTGTAATTTTATTCTTTTTTTTTTTTCTTTTTCTTTTTTTTTTTTTTTTTTGTAATGTCAGTATTGAGAGAAATAAAGTATTTTAAAAATATACTTCTTCAGGATCTATAGTGATGGGAGATGCTGGGCTGTGTTCACGCAGGCAGCAGGGATGGGGCTGTATGCTGGGGTCACCCCCACCGGCGGGCTTAGCAGGGTGCCTGGGACCTTTAAGGCCGGTGAGGAAGGGAGTTAGCCAGCCTGGTGCCCAGGGAGCTTGAGGCTGGTAGGGAGGGGAAGAAGAGTTCTGTTTGTCTGCATGGTGCACAGGACCTTCAGGGGCTGATAATGAAGGGAAGGAATACCTGACCTGCTCGGCCACAGAAGATGGCTTAATTGTGCTAACTACATTGCCAGGGACCCAGAGCAGGGGGAACCAGTCAGGAGCTCTGTGTCCCCTTGGGGCTCCCAGGGCACGGCTGACACAGATGGTGGGGTGCTGCCACTGGGGACGGGCTGGTAAAGCCAACTGCTTGCTGGCTGCTGGGGATGGGGCTGGAGAGACGCCAGTGCCTGGCTCTTCTTCAGAGGGGCCCTAGGGCAGGGCGAGAGACAGTGGCACCAGTGGCACCCAGGGTAAGACCTTCTGAATCCCCAGGATGCTTCCCCTAAGCTCCGAGCAGGATCAGCACACCAGGATGGGCAGTGAGAGCGAAACCCATGGGCATTATGCCTTGGGAGGGGACAGTGCGGAGGCTATGAAATCCTGAACGGGGGCCATGGCTCGCTAACCCTCCTAGCCAACACCTCAGGGCCATGAAATCATCCCACAAAGACCCAACTGTCAAGTCCACATAGCAGACAGGTCTGGGGGCAGGTAACAGCCTGGGCAGGCTGTGGGAGAGCCAGCACAACCCCTCCGCCCTGGGCACGGGGGCTGGCGGTGCTGCTGGGTGGCGCTGAGCAGGGAACGGCCGTGGGCAGGGGAGGCCTCGCAAACACGAGCACCCACGAGGAAGGAAGGCAAAGTGGGGATGTCAAAACAAGACGTAGCACCAACGGAGGGATGACAGCGGTGGCCCCAGACTCCCAAGACCCAACAGTACACAGTGGGGAGGGGTCCTGCTGTAACATCTGCCAGCTCTGTCACTCCTCTGCGATGAATCCCAGCAGGTCCCATGGACTTGGGAACCTGCAGCTGATGCAGCTGGTCCCTGACAATTTCTGTGTCCACACAAATAGAAAGTCACGTTCCTGCGCCCATGCTCCTCTGGCTCAGGGCACCGGACAGCCTGCCACCCATATCGTTAAAAAACAGGTCCAAGAAAGCATTGAGTCCCTTGCTTTTTCTTCATCCTTAATGTCACGTGTCCATTGCCAAGAAGTAGCCCTCCGGTGTTTGCATAGAGACTTCCTTGTGCGATGAACATTCTTCAAAAGCCCTTCTTGCTGTCACACACATCCCTGGCCAGTTTCAGCTCCTGGTGAGCTTTCGTGTCTTCTCCCTGCCGATGCGAGCCACGGCTCTGTCATCTTCTGGCAAAGCCTCACCGGGCTTCCAGAGACCATCCAATTCCTTTTCCCTCTGCAGCTGTGCCAGGAGCTCCCCATGCAGCCCGGCCAGCCGCCTGCCCTGCTCGCCTGATGTCTGACACGGGAATTGCCCGCTCCTGAGCTTGTCCAAGGCGCTCCTCTGAAACACAGCAGCACTTACCAGATCCTGAGCCCTCAGCACAACATTCCCAGGACACTGCCAAGTGCCTCCCTGAGCAGCGACACTTTTTTTGCTCTCTCCAAACCCAGGGCAGCAGCTCTGCTCTCCCTTTTGGCTCATTCCACTGACCATTTTAAACTCCACCATCTCATGGTCACTGTGGCCAAGACCATCCCACCTCCCATGAGTCCTCCTCCATTCACAACGAGCAAGCCTGGGAGGGCAACCTTTCTTAGGCGGCTCCCCAAGACTTGTGGCAAGAAGTTCTCACTTCCCACAAACTTCTGGAATTTTCCAGACCTGCCCGGCACAGCAGCAGCAGGCTATTGCCAGCCAGTACCTGGCAAGTAGAAAGCTGCCAGAAGGACAAGGGATACCCATCCAGGGATTTCCCCTCGTTGCCTTCGCAATAACTCCTCTGCTCTGGCATGGCCCTGGGCCCCGGGGAGCAGGCACCGACTGCCGCCCCATCTGATTTGTTTCCCATCGCCCTCATCCTCACCCAGAGGCTCTCAGCCACAGCACGGGTGACCGTAAGGGCTGTACCCTCAAACCTCTGCCTTACAGCAGGTGCAACACCCCCAGCTCGCCTGCCCTGCCCACCCCTCCACAACAGCCTCTACTCTCCAGCCCAGCACTGCAGGCGGGGACCTGCTCCACCAAGGATGTTGCTGCTCATCCCAAGGATGTCCCAGCTCTGCCAATGGACCAAGGCTTCCAGCCAGAGGCACCTGCACCCACAGCCCCCGAGAGTTGCCCTGTAGGCACTCCGGGACACCCCAGACCCCCTGAGCCCTCTGCCTCCCAGGAGGAGCTGGGGAGGTTCTTGGGGGCGGGGGTGGGGCGGAACACTGGCAGCCCCAACATTCCATCGTGGGAGACACCAGAGAGTCATTAGCAGCCAATGGGCAGGACTGCCACCACTGCGGCTGGCCACCCCATCGCCCTGGCTGCTTTCCACTTCTGATCCCCAAAACCTTCTGCCCCAAGGTAGGGACCAACCCGACCCCTGCAGCCCTGGGGACACGCTGGGAGGCAAGTGCAGAGGTGACCGCCGGCCATGGCTCCTGTCTCTCTTTCAGCCTCAGCCAACCTGTGCCAACTGGCCGGGCAGGAGGAGCCGCCGTTCCCCGCAGCCTGGGCACCCCACACCGCCCAGGCACAGCGGCAGGTATGGCACCCCTGGCTGCTCTGGCACCCCGGTGTCCCATACAGCACCGGTGGCCCCTCAGCGCTCCCGGCGCCCCCATCACACCCGCTCCCCCAGCACTCTTCACAGGGGGGAGGGGGGTGCAGCAAGGCCGGACCGGCATCCCTGCCCTCACCTGCCTGACACGTGCCCAGAAAAGCCCCTTCCCAGAGATTTTCCCAAGGCTCCTCCCCACGGTGCAGCCCCCTCCCGCTGGCACAGCAGCTCAGCCCGTGGGGGCACCCCCCACGTGCCTGGCGCAGAGCTGGGGCAAGTTGGTGATGGGGGCCGGCTCGGCGCGTGCCCCTGGAGGCTCCCCCAGCTCAGCATGGCTCCCACGCACCCACGCAGGGCTGCAGAGGGCTCCAGGAGGCTGCTGCTGTGACCCCCACATCTTCCAGCTCCAGTGGGCCACCACCACCCGGCCTCTGCCGGCCACTGCCACGCTCAACCACAGCAAGGCTTTTCTGCTGGGTGCTGCCCTGTGGGGCCATGGTGGCTGTGGGGTCCCCCAGGGCCAGCTGCAACACCTCGCACCCTCCAAAAAGCAGCGGAGAGCCCTGGCCCCAGCACCCCGCTGCTGCCCCAACGTCCACCCACAGCCACCAGCACATCCAGGGGCAGCCTGCAGGGACCAACATTTGCTGCACGGCCACCCCTGCGGGGGCACCCCCGGGCAGCAACATGCCCCCAGGCAGTGATGTCGCCCCCAGCCCCTGTGCTGCCCCCCGCAACCAAGGCACTGGGGATGCAGAAGGTGACCACGATGCATCTCAGGAGGTCCTGCTCAAAGAGGCCCTAGGGCTCTTCGGTTGTTTCCTGGACACAGAGGGGGTCAGCTGTGACAGTGCCAGCAGTGTCCTCATGCCTGGGGACCCTGCTGGCACTGAGAGAGAGGGGACAGCGGTGGCCCTGGCCCCAGACCTTGATGTGTATGAGGACCTTTTCCTTGAATTCTTCCATTGCTCCCTGGACACATCCAGTCCAAACAGTGCCAGCAGCATCTCCATGCCTGGGGATGCTGGTGGTACCTGCAGAGAGGAAAGAGCCCCAGCCTCCCCAGTTCTCACCACCTCTGAGGAGGCTTTTCTTGAAGAGATTGGAAGGCTCTTTCCTTGCTCCCCAGACACGGTGTGGGGTAACCAGAACAGTCACAGCCACATGCCCCCCAGCTCCTGTGCTGTCCCCCACAAGGAAGCCCTCAGCGACCCACCAGGGGATCTCCATCTGCCCAGGAAGGTGTCTCTTGAAGAGGGACTGAGGTTCTTTGATAGTGCCCTGGAGGCGTTGGGGGGCAGCCAGGAGGCTCCCAGCAGCATCCCCATGCCCAAGGACCCTGGGGACCCCTGCCCAGCCATCCCCTACTGGGACTGTGACTTGCTTGTGCTGCCCGAGGAGCTCTTCAATGGTGACTGCAGCGTCCCCAACATCGCTGACGCCATCCTGAGCTCAGATGAATTCGACATCAGCTGGATGGAGCCCCAACAGCTGTTGGGGGGATGTGGGCATGGAGCTGCCACCACCCCAGCCTGCCATGCCAGAGCAGCAGCCCAAGAGACAGTGCAAGAGCCCCTTGCTGCGGCCACCCAGGAAGCACAGGGCACTGGCAGCCGGCACAGGGGTGGCAGGGGGGGACTGGAGCCAGAGCAGCCCCGGGACAGGGACAGACATGGGGGCGGCAGGGCAGGGGGCACGCACACACCACAGCAAGGGCTGCAAGGCCTTCGTCACCAACACCACCAGTGTCCCCTCCAGCGGGGACAGGGCTCGGTGTGAAGCTTAAACTTTGGGTCAGCCCTGCAGCTGGCGTTCTGGGCTGCATCTTTTCTTGCGCTTGCCTCCCTCTTGCCAGCAGAACTCTCTGTGGCCCCCGAGAGCTGCAGGCACTGGCAGTGCCGCTGCTGCAGGGCACAGGGGCTTTGGGGCAAGAACGATGCTCGATGCTCGGGGTGGGCCAGCATGAGAGGTGAGGTGCTGAGCAGCAGCAGCACCAGGAGCTGCGGCGTGCTGTGTTGGACTGCACCTGACTGGACTCCAGAGCGGGTCCCAGTGCCCTAGCGGCCTCCCTGGGGCTGCCCTAAGGAAGGGGCTCAGCCCCCGAGCCCGGGCACTGGGGACTGCCCTGGTGGGGACCTCACCCCACACCTGCAGCCAGAAACAGAGAGGTGAGGCTGCTTCCCGAAGGTGCCCTTAGCCCCACTCTCTGGAGCTCGGCTGGGCAATGGGCAACGCTGGGAGAGCCAGTTCAGGACACTTTGTGGCCGGAGCAGGAGATTCTTTCTTTTTCCTCGATTCCCTCCTTGCTGGTCTTGTGGCTGCCCAGGGTGCAGGCAGGCGAGGGGAGGGGGGTCCCTGGCTGGCCTGCAGCTCCCTCCCTCGCCAATCTTGGGGTGGTCTGTGGGTTTTCTTGGGTGTCTGTCACAACGGAGGGAAGACACAGTCACTCAATATGAGTGATCAGCAGACTTCGTTTATTGTCCCTTACAGTCACCTTTTATGCCTTGTTATAATTAGCTCATACATATTACAAAAGTTAAGCTCATTATTGGTTAGTTGCCCAAATACCAAGCCCGCCCCTAGTTTCTCTTCTGTAGTTATCTGTTCCCACCTGCAACATTCTTTTCCCACCGCGATCTTCCTGATATTGTGTAACGAGAACAGCCAAAGACAGTGTATTTTTGCTTTACTTCACATAAGCTGAGAGCAATGTGCATTTTTGTCCAGCCAGCTGGACTATGTGACCCTTTTCAGCTAGCCAGTTATCCACAGATGTCTGTCAGTAAGGAACATCCATTGGGCAGGGGCTACTTGTGGAGGAGGAATGCCTGTGGCAGGGGGATGCCCTTGGGGCAGGGGCAGCCATGGGGACATGATTCACAGAGCCAGGGCTGCCCCTGTGGAGGGGTACCCTTGGGCCCAGCGGTGGGCATTGCAGCAGGGTGGGCACTGCAGTGGGGTGGGCACTGCATCAGGGGTGGGCAATGCATCAGGGTGGGCACTGCAGCAAGGTGGGTACTGCATCGGGGGGGCACTGCAGCAGGGTGGGCACTGCAGCAGGGGGGCACTGCAGCGGGGGGGCACTGCAGCGGGGGGCACTGCAGCAAGGTGGGTACTGCATCAGGGGGGCACTGCATCGGGGGGGCACTGCATCAGGGGGGGCACTGCAGCAGGGGGGCACTGCAGCAGGGTGGGCACTGCATCAGGGGGGCACTGCAGGGGGGGCACTGCATCGGGGGGGCACTGCAGCAGGGGAGGCACTGCATCAAGGGGGCACTGCATCGGGGGGGCACTGCAGCAGGGGAGGCACTGCATCAAGGGGGCACTGCATCAAGGGGGCACTGCATCGGGGGGGCACTGCATCGGGGGGGCACTGCAGCAGGAGAGGCACTGCATCGGGGGGGCACTGCAGCAGGAGAGGCACTGCATCGGGGGGGCACTGCAGCAGGGTGGGCACTGCAGCAGGAGAGGCACTGCATCAAGGGGGCACTGCATCGGGGGGGCACTGCAGCAGGAGAGGCACTGCATCGGGGGGGCACTGCATCGGGGGGGCACTGCAGGGTGGGCACTGCAGGGGGCGCACTGCAGGGGGCGCACTGCAGGGGGGGCAGGGCGCATCTGCGCCCGGGCCGCAGTGACAGGCGCCGCCGTGCGGCCGGTGCTGCCCTCTGCTGGCAGCTGCACGCGCAGGGCCCGGAGCCTTCCGGGGCGCTGCAGGAGGCCCCAGCCCTTGGGTCAGGGACCCACCTCTAACCGCAACACCTTGTCCAGCGAGGGGGTCTCCCATCCTGCACCCACCGTGGCTGGGCTGCGGCTCCTATGGGTTCCCATGGTCCTTGTGTGGCCCAGCTGTGGGGTGGGATGTGGCTCTGCAGCCGCACGGGGAGCCCCGGGTGGCGCAGGGAGATGCCAGCCACAGTGGCAACGGAAGGGCTGCCCTCAGCTGCCACCTTGACTAGTCTCACGCCATCCACAACAAGCCCCAGCTACCAGAACCTTCCCCCCCCAGCACCTTTGGGTGCTGTGCAGGGGAGGAGGGTGCCATGGGAAGGCTCTTGCCGCTGCAGCTACCAGGGGTCTCTGCTGGGGTCGTGGCCCCTGGAAAGGGGCATGGGCTGGCGCCGACCCAGTCCCCAGTGCCAGCTGCTCTCCTGGGACTGCTGGGGGGTTGGGGAGGGGGGGGAAGCCAGCCAAGGTCCCTTGCTGCTGCAAGTACTGGTGTGGGGGACAGCTTCAGCCCCCTAGCAGGTCTATACACTACTCCAAGGCATGGGCAGGTGCCCTCAGAGCCCCCACGGGCACTCTCCCCACAAAGAGCCATGTACCATAGGTGGCAAGAAAGAAAGATAAGGTTTTCCAGCGCTCCTGCTGGATTTAAATAGCATCCTGAGTTAAGAGAGGCAGCAGGGAAGACGGGCTGCTGGGAGCTGGGACATGCTCACCACCGTCCCATGGCCTGGTTGTCCCAGCCTCCCCAGCAGGCTGAGATGCCAGGTGGGATCTCTGCCCAGCACTTGCTGGGTGGTAATGTGCTCAAACAGAGGGAAGAAGAAACCCAGCCCCTGTCAGAACCAAGGAAGGCTTTGGGAAGAGTCCTGGAGAGCTCCTGGGAGGGTGCAGAGCAGCCCCTTCCCCCTTCCCGGGTGGCTGAAAGCAGCTGGTTCCTGGTGCCCCCACCCCAGATGGAGCTGCCTCTCTCGGGGGTCGCAGTGGGGAAGCAGTAGGACACGAAAGCAAAGCCAGCATCTGTCCCGCGGGAACCATGGGGAGAAGGGCAGGCAGGGAAGTGGCCCTGGGGTCAGTGTTTCCAGGTGCCACCTAACCCAAAACTAGAGCTGGTGGGGGGCAGGGAAGCGCCAGGCCCTGCTGCCATCGGAGCTGGCAATGGCAGGAGCAAGCAGCAGTGTTTTCTCTAATAGAGGTGGCATGAGGACAGGGTAGACATCTCTGAAGTAGGACAGAGCACCTGAGCCACCCACCCTCCCCAGGGACCTGCGTGGCCTCCTACCCCAGCAGGAGCTTGTCCTATTTAAAGGCAGCATTCCCGACTCCAGCGCATTTCTCCCCGCTGCCATGCACAAGCCCCCTCTCACAGACAGCCCCGTCCTTCTTCTGCCATCTTGACACTCCCCTCTCCCCTTCAATCCAGCTGGTTTGATGGAGCCCTCCAAGATCTGCCAGGCTTTGGGGCCCCACATGGGCCCCACACAACTCCTGCAGCAGGGGAGGGGAGGCAGGGAAGTCAGAAGGGCCCAGGGCAACCTTCTGCCGCACCATCTGCATTTAACACTCTTTGTGCAACCCTCAGCTCCTGCACCCCCCAAAGGCCGACGGCACATGTATCCTACGGCTCCTGCCTCCAAGAGGTTCCGAATCCAGCCTCCCACCCTGCTCCTGTGTACATGATGGGACCAGACCCAGGGCTTCTCACATAAACCACCAAGAAGTAACACAGCAGCAATTTCCTCAATTCAGAGAGGGAAAATAAACCAAGGAGCAAGGCAGCAAGACGGAAGTGGAAGGGAAGGAGAACCATGGTCAGAATCCAACTAGTGTTCAGGGCACAACCAGAGATCCAAGACTGTCATCAGAAAGCCAAGGGGATGCACGAAGCGCTGTGCTGAAGCTCCCCTCTTGCCCAACCACAGCGGTGTCACCCCAGCCCCAGAGACAGCCCAAGTGCCACCAGACAGGACAGATGAGACACGATTCGTTGGAGAAGTCCTTTGCTGCAGAGGAGCCAAAGCAGCAGGAGAGCTGACAGCTCACGGCAAGCATCGCAGCAGCAACACCAGACACCTGCTGCCAGGCTTTCTTGCCAAGCCAGGGCAGTGGGGAGGCACAGCCAAACCCGCTTCTTCAGTTAACGCGAGCTAAGAAGTGTTAAGAAGCGCAATCCCGTACACAGCAGGGACGTGCACATACAGATGGACCCCACCAGAGGAGCATCCCACGGCATCCCAGACACCGGTTTACAGACAGCACCAGCACCACACAAAGGAACTGCCAGGGCCTGGCTAGAGTTTTGTGGGATTTTTATTATTTTTATGGGGTTTTGTTGTTTGTTTGGTTTTTTTTTTTTTTTAATATAGGCTAGCGTTGTACCCTTTGCTAAAAGCTGATTTCTGCCACATAAACTAGAACAGAAATTTCTCAGAAATTAAGTCAGTTCCCCTCCTTGTTAATTCACTGTCTGCCTCCCAACTGAACAACGGTCTGGATTTGTGCCTGCAGAAAACATTCCCTGTACAAAGTCTGACGTGCAGCTACACTGTTCTGACTGAGGAATGAAGAAGCCAAGAGTCCATTGAACATTGGATTTTTCCCTGTACAACGTGGCCTAGTTTGGAGGTTGGTCGACCAAGGACAGCAAGTTAACCGTAGAGATCATCATCGTTGTCTTCACTGTACACGTTGCCCCCGCTGCCACCTCCTGTGCCTTGGCTCGGACCAGCACCGCCCTGGCTGCCCGACGGGAACCTGTGTGCAGCAGCGCAGAAGAAGAGATGCTGTTCAAAAGCCTCCGCACAGCTCAGCACCATCCCCTCCCTCCACACCAACACCCTGGTGCCAAGTAGGACAGGCAGAAGAAATGGGATGAAGCCTTAGGACAGGTCACACAAAAAGCTCACTGGGCTGCCGCTTGTGTTAAGAGGAAAAAGGGTTGATGGAGCTCAGGAGCACGAACAGAGCAGCTACAAAACACCTGCAGCACAGCCTACACCTGCAATGTGTACTGGCCGTTGTACACACCGGGGAGAATCAGAAAGCATAGTGGAAAAGGGGTTTGTTACCCAGAATCCAGCAGAAATCTGCCTTGGTGCCCTGCTTTGGGGGCAGCTGAGCCATGCTGCCCTCCCTGCACCTCCCCATGGTTACCTGAAGCTGCCAAAGCCACGGCTCTGCTGTAGAGTCTGTGCAAACATCTCGTATTTCCTGATGTCGTTGTCACTGACAGAGCGGCGAGCAAAGCGCATGGCCTCCTCAAAGTGATCCCTGCGTATCTCGGGAACCGGGTCATCCTCCTCCACTTCCTGCAGCAGGACAGAGGGGCCAGGTGAGCTGTGTGCCTGAGCTCCACGGCCCAACAGCCACCCACAGCCTCCCTCCAGGCCAGGATGCTCCAACACCCACCAGCGAGGGGGCTGGAGAAAGATGCTGCAGCAGAGTGTGAGTCAGGGCTGCAGCAGGGGCCTTCTGAGCAATACTGACCATGAGCCACCCCAGGAGGGCCTCAACCTCCCACAAGATGAGAGCAGAGCGCTCCAGCTCCACACTCTGTGTAAAAGTCCACTTGTCCCCATATGACAATCAGAGGGAGGAACACTTGACACCTCACACACCTGAGCAGGGAAAGCTCACAGTGCCCCACTCACCATGGCAGAAGGGTTGGTTTGCCTCTCGCGTTCTCGCCTGATCTCACTCTCAATGGACTCACGAATGGCCAGTTTGCAGGCACGCTGGCAAATTTCTGTCAAGTCAGCCCCCGAAAAGCCATTGGTCATCTTAGCTAGGAAATCCAGGTCAACATCCTAGTGGGAAAAGACAAGTTTTTTAAAAAAAAAAAAAAAAAAGGCAAGCAAGAACTTCTCCTTAACACCTTACATCCTCAGGTGACAGAGAAGTGTTTTCAGATCCCATGGTATCAAGGTGCTGCCTTAACTCTGGCCACTTTTGGAAAGATCAGCTTTTAAGGTTCCTGTCTTTGGAAGTTAACCACACAAAGGCAGGCCACACTCCCCACACACCCACCAAGAATCCACGAGGTGGCTCTAAATGCCTCTGCACTTGTGGATTTAGGATATGATTTGCTCAGGTCTCAGCATTAAGAGTCAAACAAAGCACTGTCACACTGGAAATGGGGCACAGGCAGACCAAAACAACTGACAGTTCTCCTTCCCCTCAGCTGAGGGCGTAGTACCACAACCTCCTCTGAAGCTTTCCTTCCCAACAGAACTTTAAAAGGTAAGCTTGGCATAAAAAAAGCTTGAGCTCTCACTTGACATCTGCTTTTCTCTGATTAACTATCAGTTGAACGATTGCCTACTCCCCAGGCAAAGAACATAGCTCTTGCGTACGATAAGAGTTAAGCAACAATTAACTGCAATGGTTCCTCTTTCCCCTTCCCACCCCTGTGTCCTACATTAACTTTTCTTTCAGAGTACAAGGATCTTTTCCATCTTGCCATAGCAGGCTTCCCTGTTCCCGTGCTGCGGGCAGAACTCCACCATGTGACAAAGACCTGCTGTGCTTACAGACGGACGCCTAGCTTTGTTAACACCTACCTCAAAGATAAAGACTCCCCCCTACCTCTTCATTTCCATCCTTCAGGGACTGAAGGTTTCCCAGCTCTGCCCCCAGCATCCACAAGCCCTCTGTTCTGTCCACTGCTTGTGAGGAACACGTGCAGCACACAGCAAACCCAAGTCAGGCACGCTCAGGTCACAGATCCTACCTTGGCAACTGGTGATTTCCTCAGGTTGGCCTTAAGAATAGCAACCCGAGACTTCTCATCAGGCAGGGGGATGTAGATGAGCTGATCCAGGCGGCCGGGGCGCAGGATGGCTGGGTCAATGATGTCTGGCCTGTTGGTGGCTCCAATGATGAAGACATTCTTTTTGGTGGACATGCCATCCATCTCAGTCAGGATCTGGTTGATGACACGGTCTGCAGCACCACCACCATCACCAATATTCCCACCTCGAGCCTTTGCGATGGAGTCCAGCTCATCAAAGAAGAGCACACAAGGGGCTGCTTGGCGGGCCTACAAAAAGGAAACGGGAACAATTAGTCCATGTTAATACCACCCAGTGAGGAGCATGCTGACTTCACACTCAGCCTACCCTACTATTACAGCAGCTCAGAGGAGTACCAAAGCACTGCTGCTGCAAGAAGAGCTTGAAGGAGCTGCTCCAGAACAGTCTCCTGCCACACAAACCTTCAATTAACTCCTCCTGAACAACAAGCTGAATTTCAAGAGCCTTGCCGGAGTAGGCAGAAGCGTGGAAACTCCAGTGCCTAAAGGGAAAGCTGGAGTCAGTTTGCCTTGCAATTTTCCTTGCAAGGCCAGGGGACATTAACTGGTTATTTAGGGCCTCAAGTATCAGTAGGCAAGATATATCCAATGGAAAGGGGAAATCCAATAGCTGTCTTCAGCTACCTAATGGGTAGTCACAGGGAAAAGGGAGCCAGATCCTTCTTTGAGGTGTGCAGTGAAAGGAGGAAAGACCACAGGCACAAACAGCTGCAAAGAAAACTCCAGTTAGAAATAAGGAAAAAATAAATTCTTCACAGTGAGAGTGCTCAAATACTAACACACATGCCCAGAGAGGTCAGGAACTCTCCACCCACAGCATGTGTTAAGAACATGAGGCACTGAGCAACCTAATCAAACTTCCAAGTTATCTCCCTGCTCTGGACAAACAGCTGGGCTAGATGGCCTCTGAGGTTCTCTCCCAACCTAGGTTCTTCTCTCTCACTCTCCTTCCAATTTTTTTTTATCAGCACCTTCCCTGACCACAAAAGTGAGGATTGCCAGGGTAATCCACACAGGTATGTTCTGCAACAGCAGGCAACACTACCTATGGAGCAACTGGGCAGGAAGAGTGAGCTCCTTTCTAAGCCATGTAAATTGCAGGACAAGAACCTGAGAAGATATTTTGCAGATTTTTGACAAGATATTATGCAGGACAAGATATTCTGAAAATCTGTAGATGGTGATGGCTAATGAGGTGTTAAGTCTTCAGGGCTGTGGATGATATCTACGCCATTCTAATGCTAGCCTCACTGCTAAGGCACTGGGGCATCTATCACCCTGTAACAACAGATGTAAACTGTAGCCAGAGAAAAGGGTTTAAATAGCTATGTTGCTGAAGAGGGTTAATTCCCCAACATCAGGAAGGCAGCTCCCGCTCTCAGTGCAAGTGGACAAAACACAAAGGACACAGACAAGAACAAGGCCAGTAAGGCAGATGCTGTGGAGACAAAGTTCTGGGGGTACCTCAGCACAGACACAGCACAGGGAGCAGAAGAAATGCTTACCTTGTCAAAGATCTCACGCACGTTGGCTTCAGACTCGCCAAACCACATGGTGAGCAATTCTGGCCCCTTGATGGAAATGAAGTTTGCCTGGCATTCGTTGGCAATGGCTTTGGCCAGCAGCGTCTTACCACAACCAGGTGGCCCATAGAACAGAACCCCTTTTGATGGGGTCATACCAAATTTAAGGAACTTGTCTGGGTGCTCCACAGGATACTAAGGGAGAACAAAACAAATAAACAAAAATCTCCTGTGATGAGCCAGGACAAGCCTGTACCTTAGAATCACAGAATGGTTTGGGTGGGAAGGGATCTTCAAAGATCACCTAGTGCAATCCTTCTGCCATGGGCAAGGACATCTTTCTGTAGATCAGTTTTATTTCTCCTCCTACCAGAAACACTACGTGCGATTTCTGATGGGTTAAACACAAAAGATCCTGCCTGCTCAGTGCCACTGGAGTTTTTAAATGGACACTGGTTCAAAGAGTGGCTAAATTGGAAAGCTGCCTTAAACAACCTATTTACCTCTAAGAACTAAGTACCAGTTCAGGTAGTTTTCCAGCACACTTAACCCCAACTTCACTCTGCCCTGCAGAAGCAAAAACGAACAGCTCATTATCTAACCTATTCCCTCTGCTCTCCAGAATCAGGCAAGATGTGTGATGTGAGCATTTATCCTCAGCAACGAGGTCAGAGATAGGTGATGATTTTAACATCAGAAAATTAAGACTGAAAATTAGATTCTTTTATTCACAGACAGGATGTTTCTACAGTGCCAGCTGAAAGCAGGAACGTATCAAACCCTAACCATCCCAATGCAGTCAACAGGAGTTTCCACAGAGCATTCTTGACTTTTTGTCCCAGTCTTTCCCTCACAGAAGCCTTCACAGTTACTTCTCACCTGTCCCTGTACTAATGCTGACAGGAAGCCCTTCAGAGGCTCTCTGTGTGAGAATCTTCAACCACTTTCTGGCATATAAAGCCACCACATAACAGGACTCTCACAGTGGTCCCACTGCTGGTCTCCACTTAAGAGAACCAGAATGCTGCTGTTTCAGCACGTAGCACAACACCCACCTAAGATGCCACTGTAGACTCAGCTATGGAAAGCCTGATGCTGCATCCCAGCACTTTCCAAGTTCACTAAGATGGAACAGCATGGTATTTTTAGTCCATTACAAGCAAATACCATAAAAACCTCTGCATTTAGCCAGTTCACAGCCCAAACAGGAATCTGAAGAAGTTCTGGATTTTATTATTATAATTCATTTTTCAAGCTGACTAAGCAAAAAAATGTGTTGAAAAATCCTTACTTGTACAAGCTCCTGGAGTTCTCTCTTTACGTCCTCTAGACCACCAATATCTTCCCAGGTAACTTGTGGCACCTCCACCACAGTCTCCCGAAGAGCAGACGGGTTGCTCTGGCTCAGAGCCCACTACCATTATAAGAAACGGCATTATATGAATTCTAACATATTATGTTCCACTTGCTTCAGATAAGAAATTAGACATTGCAACAAAAAAGAGGGGCACTCCTGCATTACCCTGAAGTCATCCATTGTCACAGCCAGTGAGTTCATCACTTCTGCATCGATGGTTTCATCTTCTAGGTCTATGAGATCCATCTTCTTTCGGATAGCCTGAAGGGCAGCTTCTGAGCAAAGAGCAGCCAAGTCAGCACCAACATGGCCATGGGTCTCGTTTGCCACCTGAAAGCAGAGCACTGACTATGACTCACAGGGATACACGCAAATGCTCTGCAAGGGCAGCGCATGCTCTGGTCACTCACTGGGAAGGGCAACAAAGCTCTGGAGGACAGCAGTATCAGTGCTTTCCTGCAGACTCAAGCCAAGCATTACCACATATGTAACAGGCAAAGATACCACTGTTCCACCTCCTACTTGAGATCCAAGCTGCAACTGGAATTCAGATGGTATACAGAAAGATAACCCTGAGGACTGCAGTTCTTCATTCAGGACAGAGATTACAGGAACCATCCAGTTTACACAGGATGTCCAGTATCACCACAATGCTCACCCAGCTCTCAGAGAGCTGTTTCAGGCTTGCTTTACTGTTAAAGAGAATGCCCAGCAAACAAACCCAGAAGAACAGGGGCAAGGCATTTCCAGACTGGACTGATGATACACATTTGTTTCTCTTAGCCATGGCATTCTTAACTAGTGAGTAAGGATTTTTGTTCACTGGTAAACTAGTTAGAAGGAAGCCCAGAGATCACACATTCACAGTTTCATGCTGTCCTAAATGAGCAACTGCATTTATGCAATCAAGGCTTAACAACTCTTCCACTACAAAAGAGAGCACTGGGAATGTCTGTGTGCAAAGACAAGCTTTCCTAATAGCACGCTACTCACCTGTTCCAGATCCACATCATCAGCCAGTTTCATATTTTTTGTGTGGATCTGCAGGATCTCCAGGCGCCCGGTGGCATCTGGGATACCGATATCTACCTCTCTGTCAAAACGACCTGGGGAGCACAAAACATACGTTGAGCTGCTGATGCTGCAAACTAGCAGAGCTGCGGTTGCTGCCTTCCTCTGACTGAACATGATGACAAGCCACAAACACATACAATTTCAGAAAATGCCAGAGCTTTGGGTTTCTCTGCAGCATCTGTCAGCACAGCAGCAGAGTCAGATCAGAAAAGGAGGAAAGGCTTTAGCCATTTAGGGAAAGTGAGACTACTGCATTAACTAGAGTTCAAAATTATGTGACACACTGGATTGTTGGTTTAGTAACTTTCCAAGCCTCATTGTTATGAAAATATGCTCCCCTGAACCAACACACCATGAGATATTTTTGTTTATTTCTACCTTTGTGTCCTCATCACAAGAGTCCGCAAATACTGACAGACTTCATTTTTCAGAACTTTCACAGCAGTACTGAAGTGGTGAAAAATATAAACTGCCCCAGCATCTGAAGAGAGGTATTACTGCAATATCAACCAAGGTACATGCACTTGTAATTTTCCTCTGGCTATAGACGGGCATTCAAATGGCTCGCTACACATTTAAGAGGCTGTTTTCCCCTGCACATGTGACTGGTTTGCTATTACAGACTTCATCAACTGGACACACACCAGACATTCATTCACAATGAAAAGTTTAGAAAACCTGGATCTCAGAAACTACCAGACTTCTCACCAACAGAAGAGAAATCAGACAGTTCAGAGCCTTCTGCAACCTAAGGCATGAACATCTCCTTAAGCACTTACTCTTCAGTGTGTCCTCAACCAGCTTCACTTAATAGAAGCTAGCACACTTTTCCACTCTGAATTATTTTGTTTATTTCTGCAAGTTCTAACCTAATACAGCATGGAAAATGATACCAAAGTGTGGAAGCCTAGAGATGAATTTCAAACAAGCAGCTGGAGACAAGTTGATAGTTTACGTAACACACAGAAGATGTTTAATATTAATTTCTGCTCAATTCTTCCAAGGCTCCTGAAGCATAGCCTGTAACAAAGAATGTGATACACAAGAAAAAACTGCAATCATGGTTACCAAATCGCCTGAGTGCTGGGTCAATGCTATTAGGTCTGTTGGTAGCTGCCATAACGATCACATGCGCTCTCTGTTTCAGTCCGTCCATAAGAGTCAACAGCTGAGACACTATGCGACGTTCCACCTCCCCATGTGTCTATGGAGAGAGATATCAGTGGTTAGACCAAAAGCTCTACAACACAGCACAGGGGCTAGTACTGCACCAGAGTGGACAGATTCAACAGCCAAAAGCTGTCAAGAAACATTGTGAACTACATCTAATTCTTCTCATGTCCAAATGAAATCGAGCATTAAGTACTGCTTTACCCTATAGTCAAATGCAGAGATTCATGCCTGCTGCTACCAAAAAGATTGTACTTCTTCACCTTCTATATGCTTTCTTTACCTTCTCTCTCTTAGGAGCAATGGCATCCAGTTCATCAATGAAGATAATGGCAGGAGCATTCTTCTCTGCTTCTTCAAAGGCTTTCCTCAGATTGCTCTCAGACTCACCAGCCAGCTTGCTCATGATCTCAGGACCTGAAAAGCAGCAGCACTGTGGCACTCAGAGAGGCAACTAGCCCCAAGACATGCAGCTGAATCTGAATTCTTTTAGGTCAATGCTCTTGTGGGACAATTTGTATTTTAAACCAAAGGAAATACTATCAACAGAGTTCACTAAATTTGCAGCTGAACAGGCAAGAAGGGCATGCAGAATTACTTTGTATCATTATTCTGGTGTTTTCAGTTTATTCTAACAGATGCAAATGCAGCACTAGTCAATAAGCTACCTTTAGCTGCCTCTTTCCTTACCTTATTTCACACTTGGTAAGCTGCTCTGTAATGTGCTACCACACACTGTTAATGGCAATCGTAACTTGTAAGAAGAGCAAACAAATTATATGGTGATGAATTATCAGGGTAATTAAGGAAAAAGCTCTAAGATACTGAAGCTGCCTTTAGCTTACATTACCAGGTATACATTTACCTCTCTAAATTCCTACAAATGAGGTTTTTTTTTAAAAAAAACAAGAAAACAAAACCAAAAATCCAAACTCCATCTCCTCTCAAACGACACATTAAAAAACATTAAAAAAGTGTAAGCAAATGAGTCCCAAGAGACAGGACAGCACTCCTCTGAGATCTCCTACAATTGCTGAGAACTAGTGCAGGCTTACAGATTTTTTTCTGGTTTTAAAGATTTTTCCATCATGCTGATGGGAGTGGTAATGAACAGAAAGTATGCTTCTAAAAGATCCAAGAAAAAGAAACCTGATCCTCAGGAGTGCAAAGCTGCTGGCTGACTGAAGCACCCTAGCTGCAGAGCCACTGGTGCAGGCAGGTAGTAAGACTGCTTCAATACAAGTAATTCACCAGTTCATGCCAGCTCTGCTTACAACACTGCCTGCAGATCCAGGCTTGGGACGAATGCATCACTAACCCTGACAATGTTATTTTTATTATGCAACAGAAGTACAAGTGTCTATAAAGAAACGGCTGGCTCATTAGCATTCAGTGACAGCTTCCACACACTTTAGGAAGTATATGACAAGGGTGACATATGGTTAAACTGAGCCCATTTACATCTGATATCTTGAGACACAAAGCAAGTCACATCCCTACTGCTGGTCACTGCTATGCTGTGCTATGCAGTTCTTCACTATTGCCTTCATGGGTCTATGTGATTGAAAACAGAAAAGAAAACCAGCACTCCTTAAGTAAAAATGTTCAGTTATTCCAGCACTGACTGTAAAATGGGACAGAAAATTCAGAATGTGGTCCTTACCGGACATAAACCAGTAACAATCTCAACTGCAACATATGAGAGTTCTCAATAGGAGGTTCTCTCACCTGTAGCTAAGTCCCAAGGTACTCACAGCTTTCAGGAAAATTCCTCCCAATGGATGTTACGTGAAACAAAACTGGTCTTGTGCTTTACTTGAAAGGAAAGAGAAATCCACAGCAGACCACCTTCTTTTCTAAATGGAACATGGTGCAGCAATAAAAGCAAGTGTCCTGCACCCATATACTTAGAATAATCTCAGCACTTCACTCCCAGCTCTGCCCTCAGCAACATAAATGAACAGACAGACAGACAGACTTCAAGTCCCTGTGTCGCAAAGCTGTCTTCCAAGCACCCTACTACAACACAATCAAGCTGAAGTGCCACTACAGATGCTTCCACACAAGTGGCCTCCAAATGTCCCCAGAGGCATGCTTGAAAGAGGTAAGGCAGGATGTCAGGCAGACACTGTGGCTCTACAAGCCCTATTAACACCGTTCATTACCATAAGATGGATGAATAAGCACATAGCAGATCTGGGGCCAAAGCAACCACAAACCTTACCATTTATCAGGAAGAAGAAAGCCCCTGTTTCATTGGCTACTGCTCGGGCAATCAGTGTTTTACCAGTGCCAGGAGGACCATACAGTAGGATCCCACGTGGAGGCTGAAGACAAAGACAAGGGACTTTGGTGAGCTAGTATCTGAATGCCCAAGTAGCTTCACAGTGAAATTGTACACACTTCATAAAGCTTGTCTGAAATTGAAATTGATGCAAACTCATGCAACAGCTGTCATCCCAGCATTGCTATCAACACCCTCACTACTTTGCGTGTCACATGAACAAAAACCTTGCCAGCAACTGACAGCACTGATTCAAGGCATCGTTCTGCTTTACAAGTTGCCAGTACTTTAATACGTGTCCAGAACATGTAAGCAAGTACTTTCCTAACACCATCATTAAAAAAAAACAACCAACCACAAATCACTTATTTGCCCTGCCAATGCCTCATAAACCTCTGACATCAAGAGTCATCTGCAAGGGCAAGCTCACTCATCCACCTGGTGCACACGGAGACCTACCTTCACTCCTATGGCTTTGAAGAGGGCAGGGTGTCGGAGGGGAAGTTCCACCATCTCTTTGATTTGAGCCAGCTGCTTCCGGCAACCACCAATATCATCATACCCCACTTCATTCAGTGACTCCTCTTCATCCTATCCAGAAGGAAATGCATCAAACATTTGAGTGAAAACAACAGTTCAATAACCCCTCCTAGTCTACAGAAGCCAGGAATCCAGGTTTTTGCTCCCAGCCACTTCTTTGCTGTCTTGATATTCTCACTTTAAAGTCTTCCTGGTGTCTTCTACAATTGTTTCTTAGCTCTGTCTTCCCAGACATACAAAGGGAATTGCCTGCACATACCTAGACCTTACTAAAGCTCAGACTCTTGAATGACAGCCTCTGCTGCCAGGCTCCCTACAGACTCAAGCACAAAACAAGCTCTGGGACACTCTGACATGGCTAACAAAGATAGTAATAGACAATGAAGCTCAGTATAAAATACACTTTATTCCTTAAACTATTAAGCAGTATCTCTACTTGACATACTCTAGCTATCATACAGTTCTGAGATGTACTGCTGTCTTTTAGGATTGACCCAAATTAACAAAGAATATTAAGATCAAGATATGTGGATAAGATCAACTGCAACCAACTCTTCCAGTATAGCTCTACAGCATCCACTCATGTGGTTGTCCAAATTTCTACTTGGCCTTAGTTATCTGTAACATTAGGCCACAATAAAACAGTAAAATAACACAGCCTGGAATCTCAGAGGGGCTCAGTCAAACCCCACAAACAGGAACTACTACCTCAAGCAGGTCACTCACAGTCTGGACCTACCAAGCAATGAAGGACTCCACATCTGGAGATTCCTACCCTCTCTGGGTCCTGCTGCAAGTTTGGGGGGAACATTTTTCCCAGTATCTACTGGGAATTTCCCTTGATCCACCTTATGGCACTGCCCCTGGCCCACTCCCTGGGCACAGCTCTGAGAAAGAGCTTGGTCATCTCCCCATTCCCATCAGGCAATTGCGAGTACACCTGCCCTTTTGCCTTCCAGGACTCTCCAGACTGCATCATCCCACTCTACCTTCTGACCTCCAGCTCCTCATCATTTCGGTGGCCTTGGCTGAACCTTCTCCTTTCCGTCTCTGCTGTGTCCTGAAGAGCCCAAAGTGGAGTCATGGGGTGCCCAGATGCAGTCTCACAAGTGTCACACAGAGGTGAATTTTTCAGAAGGCAGCTAACTACAAACTAGCACTCACCCTGATCTGCAGGCAGTAAAAAGGCTTTTACTTCATGAAGTATGCAACCACCTTAGCTCATTTCTCTGAGATTCCCTACTCTGTAACAGTAAGGTGGTCAAAATCTGACAGAGAAGCCACTTGGGCTGCCTCAAACCTGGGACATTCAAGGCTAGACACCTTATGGGACTGGGGATTCATTTATTTATTTATTTTATTTTTAGAAGTCAACCATTTTTGGATTTCAGATTTCTCACTGAAAAAGCACTAATTGCTTTCTTTTCACGTGGCATGAAATTTAGTGACATTGTAAGCTCTTCCTCCTATGGAACAAGGCAACTTTGGAATTAAAAGACGCACCCAAGTCCAGCATGAGATATCTGGAAGCAGATGCAAAACCAGCTGCTGCCAAAGTATGTCATCTCATCAGCAAACCTACGCACTGGTTGCTATCTCAGCATATGAGGAAGGACACTGGAAGTGCATTTCTCTGACGACCTCCAGCAGCAGCTCATGTCCTGAAACTGGAGTTTGTAACCATTACATTCAATACACAAAATGCCAAAAACAGGAACCACAAACACTGCTGCTCTCATCCCCTGTGACAGAAACAGACTTTGGACAGAGTAGATTCAGGAGAACCATGTGGCAGGATTCTGCTCACCTCTCGTTTGATCGGCTCTCCTTCACAATGGATCACTGTGTCCGGAGCCACTATGCAGTATGGACTTGGATCTGTCTCCACCACTTTGAACTCCACTGCACGCATCCCTCCACGCACCAGGAAGATGTCACCTGTAAAACCCCACACTGCAGTAGCCTGCTGCAACTGACAGCTGCAAAATGTTGACCCTTGTACTACCAGCAGCCCCAGAGGACGAGGAAGTGGGCTATGCAGGCATACACTGCTGTCATTTGAAACTGCTCTGCATTTTAAACTCCAGAGCTGCATGTACTGTGACTACCCGGGCACCATTTAGATTCGCAGCAGTTAAAAAGTTCTCAAATTTCATCCAGTAACAAGCAGCAAACCAAACCAGCAAACAATAGAAAAGAATACTCTGCCTAAACACAAAACACAAAGACAAGGAATCACATTTCTTTTCCATTCAGTTTCAATTTAACGTTCCTGAAACAGGCAAAAAGAACTAGCTTAATGAAAATCTATTTTGAAGTTATTATAACTAGTTGGTACTAGTTATAACGGGTTGTCTCCAGAAGCAGAATAATACTGCACTATGACTCCTGGCTAAACCAGGCCACAGCATAGTATATTAGGACCTATTTGTTCCAGCAGAAATGCTACTAGCACAACTTCTAAAGTGCACTTACTTTTCTACACATTCTCCCAGTTATTTTGAAGAGGTGAATTTATCAGAGCAAGCTGATATACCCAAGCAATTGCTCAATATGCAGGCAACTCCCCAATTCCATCAAGTGGTAGCAACTTAGTTTAATGAGATTTTCTCCTGAGTTCTACCCTGAGCCTTTTCTGATGCTCTCCCATCTCATGTAGCAAAAAAAAAGAAATAATTAAAAAAAAAAAAAAAAAATCAAGCTGCTCTGCCAGCCAGCAGCAGCAATCATACTTTCTTCTGAAGATCTGGAAAAAAAATCAGCAACAGCAAAATCTCACTCTACAGATGTCAGTCTAATGCTTCACAGAGATCTCTGCAAGCTTCTAGAAATTCTCTTTATTCAGAACAGTCTCAGGACTAGCTCGCACTCGCTGCCATCAGGACTTCAATAACAGGCACTATTACCTTTCCTGATGGGCCTGTACGCTTCCAGGAAGTACGGCTTGAGATAGACCTCAAACAGATTCCCCGTGATCCCTTCTACCGTGTCATCAATTGGAAGCACATGGATACGTTTACCGTATTTCACATCAGGGCAAGGCTGGATGCTACAACAGAAGAAAACTCCAGTTAGATGGTAAATCCACAAAGCTCACAAGCCTCGTAATACACAATAAAACACTTGATACACCGTGAACAATTGTTTACAATTGGGTTTAATCACAATTCTCACTGGTTCTTATAAGACTTGTCTCCCTTTAAAGGCATAGCATTATTTTTTTTCACCCCATGTTCTGTGCAGAGGGGGCTTTGTCAGCAGGGGGCCTTCTTTGCTCCAGGCTGGATCTTTTAGTATGCTAATTAGGATACACACATAGTTCAAGTAATTTTATGTTTGGTCTCATTATCTCCTTAAGCCTACCTTGTTATGTCTCAGCTTGACTTACTTTATGGCATCTGTTCCTTCTCGCATGACCATGACCGTTTATAACATCCCCTGTTTTTCAAAAATCTTGTTTTTCATTATAGATACTTGCGTATTTTGTCTAAAGTTAAATAAGAGACTGACCTTCTATTAACCACATATACGCAAGCCAGTCCAGTATGGATCCACAGACCAACACAAAGCACTGTTCTGTTCTGACTGCTGCGGTGTTTAGAACTTGCATTTTCTAGTCATAGGGGTATGGGTGGAACAGTCTCATTTCTCTCCTCTACAAAGTTTGTATGAAACACATTTTGCACTTTGGAGATCATTCCAAGTACCACCTCAGAAAGTTTATTGTCAGAAACCAATTCTCCCAGAACATGCAGGACATTCCAGATTAGGACAATGCTCAGGAGGAGTAGCTATTAGCACTCCCATATTTAAGCCTGCAAACCAGCATCTGTATGTTTAAGAAATGCTGACCTGCTTTCCCCCACCCCTCCCACCACAGAACAGAACCTGCGTCCCATAAGCTGAAATACGTACTTCACTACTTTCTGCAGGTATTGTGCAATAAAATTCCTGCAATGCTTTTTAAAGCATTTCTAAATTTAAAATCATTTTTATATCAAGGACTGGGATATAAACATCCTTTGGGGATGTTGTAAACTTGTTATGTGACTGCTTTATGTTTCTGTCACTCATTTCCAAGCAAGTTTTAACTTCTTTTTGCCATAGGGAAGCTCAGCTACTACGAGATCGATTACAATGTTGCTTTAATACCTTCCACAGTTTACACTGTGGACATTTAAAAATTTAGACAAGACAAATGACAATATAAATTTGAGAAGATGACTGTGACAACAGTGGGATGAATGAACCACTCAATTTAATAGCAGGACATGGGCTCCTGAAAGTGCTGAAGAGATTTGAGAATCTTTAGCACAGATTTTTAGTATTAATTTGAATATGCATATAGCCAGAAACACAAGCAAAAATAAATTGAGATCCCTGATCCTGAAAATGCTTCTGTGATCTCCTCTGGAAGATGTAAGAATATTTCCTTGCAGACCCTGCTTCTGCTGCTGACTCGATCAATTCAGGGGCAGCACACAAATTATTTAGGTAGCCCAGGGCTATGCAACAGTTCACAAATGAGTCCTCACCTGATTACATCACCCAGGCGCACTCTCAGGTTGTTTCGAACAACCCTATTCATGCGGATCTTCTCATCTGAGCAGGTGTCATCTGACAGAACAATACAGACTGCTTCTCTCCTCTTCTTTCCTTTTAGCAGGACAGTGTCCCCTCTGAACAGCTGCAACTCGTCCATTTTTGCCTGTGAACAGTAACAGCATTAGAAAAACCTTTTGACCGAACAAGAATTCAAGCACTTGAAGGAGAGTTACTTGACTTTGGAGAATTACATCTTGGAAGTGATAACACTAAATTCACAAGGACAAGAGGCTCCCACTACGCCGCTCAAGAGCTGATACTGAAGCCAAACTGAGGGCACAAACTCAACTGAACCCTACAAATGGAGAATCATTGGAGATACATTTTATCATGGAAGAGTGTTAGGAAACCAAACAACCAGCAGCAGCTTCTGACACAAATACTTAGGCTCATGTTACAAAGTTACACTTCAAGTTAATACACAGTAACAACTTGCAAATTACCAGATTAACTGCTTTGATTTTATAGATGACACACCTGGGACAGTGACACAACACTGTTGTCTTCGTTGATGGCCTCATCAACAATTAACCGATTGGGCCTGTTCTTCTGCTTCAGAATAGCAGTCGATAAATCATCCACTTTAGAACTGGAAAAGAAAACAGAAGTTATGAGTCTGAGCAATACTGCTCCTCACTTTCCAGCCACCCTGTTTTCATCTCCACATTCTAAAACTTTCTTTGTTATCTTTTAAAAAATATGCTTGTTTGTAAAATAAAGAACATTTTTGCCTGACACCAGCTGCAGGAGTTCAAAGCACAATGCTTTCTGTCAGTAAATATAACTACTTTACTAGCCTCAAATGGAAATAGCTATGAAGCCACCTTTGAAAAGAAGTGGTCAGTGAGATGTTGCTGACTCTAAGATGTTTTGCCTAAAAGAATTAGTCAGACTCATCTGAAATCACATGTAACCACTGCCACCACAACAAAAGGTCAAGTCTATTTCGTGTCAAATCCCAAATAAATAGAGGAATTAAAGGACAATGCTGCAGACCCCCTGACAGGAAGAGTTGTAAGAGTTTAGCCTGTCAAGGCCTATTAGTTAAACCCAGCAAGCCAGTAGAAATATTCAAGTGCTCATGAAAAATGGGGGGGGGGTTGTTTATTTGGGGTTTTTTGGTTGGTTGGTTGGGTTTTTTTAGGATATAAGCACCTTTCCGTAATACTTTCACAGGAGTCACTGCAGCTCTAGCCCACTATGCCACAAGAAATATGACGGATAATTTGTTTGCCTTGACAAAATGAAGCAAATCAAACAGCAAGGAAATGGAAGAAAGGCAGATTAAATGTTTTCCTTCAAATCTAATACGCTCCATTAAAGAAATATGAATTCAAATCTTTTGATTCCCAAGGAGCTCTTGGAAGTTGTATATTTGCCAGCCACAACAGTGGCTGACTGCTGTAACTTTCCTTGACAGGCACCTGACTCTTTCTCCAGGTATTCCAGATGTGCTGGAATGCTAAGGTCAGAACAGTTCATTTAATTCTGACAAATAAGACATTTGTCCTAAGCAAGCAGCAAGGGTAGGAAACTTTGTGGACAATGGTGATGGCCACACACTTTGGCTCCATTTCGCTCTTTTAGGGACAAAATAACCAGAAGAAATCACACCTTGAATGGAAGTGGCACAGCAAGCAGCTACACAGCATGAAGGCAGACCGTGGCAGCAGTGTGTCACGTGGCACACTCACTGCATTTTTCAACGTCCATAGGAGAGGGGTGACATACCTACAGTGTGATGCTACCCAAGGGCCGCCCACCTCTCAAGATAAGGGTTTCTCCAAGACAGGCTATGCTGTATTGGCTCCCTTCTCTGACACATAAAAGGGGGAACAATACCACGCAAGCCTCTGAGGGCAGCCAGCTTGTTTCCAAGAGGTTTTAAAGAAGCCCTGGAAGCATAGGAAACATGTTGCAAATGACAGACATTATTTTAAGTGAACAAAAGGAGCTGCTGTAAAATATGTCTTTCCTGGACTGCTGGTACTGGGAAAGTCGCCTTTTTCCCCTCTTCATTAAAGAGTGCAAGTGGTAAGACATTGCCATCCATCCATTTCACTGTAAGATGTTACAGATCCATTCTCCAAACCCAAAAAGACACAAGAAAGGCTGCTGGGCACATCCTGGAAGAAGCTCATGAATTCCATCCGCAATCTAAAATGTGGTCTTGGTGAAGTCCTGAAAAGGGTGGTATTTCTAGGAAAACTGAGAGAGCAGTAAGAAAACCAAACAAATACACTGTCAGGCCAGACAGGATCATGTGGTTAAAACAGAAAAAAACCTCAACAACCTATTTGTAAGGACCCTGCCTCAGCATTAGCTCCTGGCCACTGGAAATTAATTTAGCAGATAAGAGTTTAAAACTTGAGCTAAGTGACACCAGAAAGAAACAATACTCCTATTTAGCCTGTTCAAAGTATGAATGTAACTCATACTCCTCCACACATGAGATGTGGATCCAAAGGCCTTTTGATAAGAAACTGCTGCCAGACTTTGACTACAAAAGCCATTACTGAAACTGAGTGGCTATCCCTTGGGATGCAGAGACTGCCGTGTAGTCTAAAAATCAGTTTGGGACACAAGATAAAAATAAATGGAAAAGGAACTGGGCAGCAAGTGGAAGCTTTTGGAACTGTCCACAAACCAAGAGCTGTATAAAACTGCAAAAATGTTCAGATACCTCCGACACACAGCAGTGCTGAAGAGCACAGCAAGAGGTCCACTTAGTTCTGCTGAATGGAAAAAAAAAGTTTTAGTACTGAAGAACTGAACCTACAGTTTCCTAAGTAAGAAGCAAGGGCTGGATCAATGTTGCTAGTACATTACTGCACTTAAAGCAATCAAAAAGCTTGGAGGTATTAAAAATGGAATGAAGGTCTCCCAGAAACAGCATGCAGCCATCTCAATGTGCAGGGTCAGCTTCAGTTATCTGACTGGACATTTCTGCAAAGAAACAAAGGTGTTATGAAATTGTATGTCAGCTACACAGGAAAGTGATGTTATTTCTCCTACAGACAATGGTAAGGACTCTGAGAGACAAGCATCTTCCAGTAGCAATTCAGAATATTATTATCATCACTATTTGCCCTCCTTGCATCTTTCCTGGGGGTTCCTTGTGCTGTAACTGAAATGACAGAGCAAAATATATCTGTGCACCTCAACCACGCTCAGACAATCCCTGACATCTGGGTACCAGGGAAGGAGAGCGTGAACTGAAAACACTAAGCAGAAAAGCTTAAGGCATGGGTTGGGGCTCTCTTCTGCCAACTCTCCTATATGTGTTGGCAAGACTTCAGTGAAGGGTAGGACAGACAGCTAAGCTACGTAATTTTTAAAGCTCCACCATGAGTTTCCCATCAGAGAAAGCCTGGTGCAAATCCTCTAGATCATCTCTACTCACCCCTTTTGTGAGCTCCCTCACTCCTTTCTTTCACTGACTCAACAAGGAGATAAACTGAACACAACATAGCTTTAGAGCTGTTTTGGAACTAAAAGGAAATTCAAAGCCTGCATCAAGCCTGCCCCTAGAGAAAGGTCAGAAGCGAGGACATAACCCCTAGGCACAACTAATGGCCGAATTTGTATATGAAGTGCAAGACATCAATAATATTGAAGCAAATACATACTAGCCCTAAAGACCAACAGTAACAGGTTCCCCGTTCCCACCCTGAACCCCCTCTTCTCTTTCAGTAAAGCAGTCCAACAGCCCCATTTGACACAGGGAATGAATGGTAGGGGGGACAGAACATGGGGACAACGAATTTGCTACAACTTACATCCTTTGTCATTTTTCTCTATGCCACAGCTCTCCTTGTTCAGCATGTGATAAGGCCCAGAAGTTATGCATTGTGGTGGATGGCATGAAGAACAAGACCAGAAAGTAATTACCAATTAGCAGTTCTTCTGAGAAAGACTACCAAGCTCCAAGGCTCCACTTAAACTGAGGAAGCAAGTTCTTCCTGTAAGACTGTGCTAAAACTATAGCAAAAATTCACTGACTCAAAATGATTCCTGCTGCAGTAACGAAAGTGAAAACGGTCAAACCCTCTGAATGCTGGTGTGCCTTTTTAGCTATATGCTCAGGAACTTGCTTCCAAGATAAAACCTGTTAGTGGTTTCTTACCACCCTGAATATCCACATTACAGACTGAACTGCTTTCCCCAAGTATGTATTAAAAAAAAAAAAAAAAAAACCACCACCAAAAAAAGCTCCAAACACATTAAATATTTTATCCATTGAAGTAAATGAGTGAGGTATCTGATGACTGCAGCCACTCACTGGAACAGCACATGACAACCAAGCAGTGAGTTCACACTCACGCTTAAGATGCCAAGTTCTCAAACACTGTTTCAGACAGGTAGGCACATGAAAACAAGAATCCCTTCAGAAACCACACTGCCTTAGCTCTTGCAATGCTACTCGCTGTGGTAAGGCTCAATTCCGTAAGATGGCTGCCAGAAGCACTGACCCAAAAAAGGCAACTAAGAAGTAACTCTTTTCCAGTTGCAGAGTAACTTTTGTTGACTCCTACGTGGTAAGAAGAACTTTGCTAAAGTAGAAATTTCTTTTTAAAGTCACTGTTCACCCCACTCAGCTGCAAGACACACCTCTGAGACTGTCACTTCCACCACAAGCTCTACCATGGACACCAAATTCTTGGCACAGCTTGCTGGAACTCACTCAACAGGACCAAGCAGATCTAAGTTTCAGAAGTTGCAAAAGAAAAGAAGAACATCAACGAAGGACACTGAAGGACCAAAAGCGCCTCTGGCAAGCCCAAAATGTCACTTCAAGTAGTCCTGAATTTGGGCAGTTTCTCTTTAGGTGCTATTTTTACTCCTCTCAACGTGCAATGAAGTAGCTTACACACATGGGCTAGGAGCCAAGAGACCACTATTACTCAATTCATTTTTGAGGAGCACGAAAGACGATCCTCGGCCTGGAACAGAAAACCGAGCGAGGCAAGACACCAGAGATGAAAATATAGCCTATTGCCTCAGCTGGCACAGAGGGCAACCTGGCACAACATGTCTGCCTCTGCTAATGCCAAGTCACTTGCCAGACCGGGCCCGAGGGCCGCTGCGAGGAGGAGGCTGGGACGTGCCCCTCGCTGCCCCACCAGCCACTCCGAGGCCTGGAAGACAAAGCCCGCTCCGGCTAACGGCCTAGCCCTGGCGGGACGGCCCGGGCCGCGCCGGGGCATGGCAGGCAAGCGGCCCCAGGGCCCAGCGGGAGGCTCGGCCAGGCCTCGCCTCCGCCCCCCCACCCCCACCCCATGACTCGACACTTCCCGGGGAGGCCCGACCGGGGGACAGGGGGGGCGTGGGGAGCAGCACGCAGGGAGGTGCCCATCCCCCTCCCGGCAGTACCCCCGCCTCCTCCGGGCCTGCATGACACAGCAGGAACGCGGGACGGATCGGGCCCGCCGACGGGCCGCGCCGCGCCTCGCCGCGCCTCGCCGGGCTAGGCCGGGCCGGGCCCAGCGCCGCTGCGGCGGGGCCTAGGCCGCAGCCTCCCGACCGGCGCCCCGCGCTTACTCTGATCCTGAGGCCATGGCGCTGGGGGGGAAGGGGCGAGGGGAAGCGGGAGGCGGCGACTCCTCAGGGCGGGCGGCGGCGGCGGGCTGCGGGTCCTGAGCAGGCTGGCGGGGACGACGGCGGATCCGGGCACTTCGTGCTGAGTGAACCTCAGAGCCGACTCATCAGAAAGGGGAGCTCCGCCGCCCACCGCCTGGCCTGCCTAGCAACAGCGTGCGCTGACCAATCGGAAATTCCTCCCGGGCGGCGTCTCAGCCAATGAGAAGGGCGGAAGTGGGGGGAACGGGGGGTGGGGTGTGGGGAAAAGACCGGGGGCGCTCCTTCCTCCGCCCCTCCCCTCTCTTTTTACCTTGCCAATCGTCACGAGCTAAGCGCAGCACCCGTCAGCCAATCGCAGCGCCGCCCCCACCGTCTCTGTTCTACCGGGCAACAGGGGCCGGGCAGCAAATGGCAAAAATCCGCCAATAGGAAAATCCGAACAGGAGGTCCCGCCCCAGCGGCCTCCTGGGTTAGTCTCCCCTCGGATTGGCTAGCGCTCGAGGAAGGGGGAGAGGGCAGCAGGGCTGCAGCCAATCGGAAGGGGCAGGGGGCGGGTGCTCGGGCGGAAGAGCGGGTGCTGAGGCGCGGGGCGGGCTTGCCCGGGCACGGAGTGGCGGCGCGTGCTGTGTGGCGTGCGGCGCCCGCGTCCCTGCTCCCCCATTTATTTGTTTATATTCCTGGCGGCTTTTCTTACTGGTGGATTTTTTTCCGGCAGGCCCGGCCGCACAGCCCGCTGCCCTCCGAGCCGCGGTCCCCACGCCCCCGCCTGGGTGGCGTTTGCCTGGAGCCTGAGCGCGGCCGGAGCCCAGCGGCACACGCAGCCCCGGCCCCGCTCCCCACGTGCCGGCGCCGGGCGGCCGGGGCAGCGCCTGCCGCCAGCTCCCCTCGCTGCCAGCTCGCCCCTTGCCATGCTGCTCCCAGCCGTTCCTGCCCCCTCCTGCGAGGCAAGGCTCGCCCAAGGCTGATCTTAGGCAGTCGTGGGACCTTCCGCACCCAAAATTAGCTCCAGCAAAAGTTGGGCAGGAAGGTGCCCCTTCACCCCTGCTCATGTCACAGAGGGACCCAGAGCCATGCAGTGCGGTGGGCACAGACCCCCAGGGATGCCGAGGACAGGCAGGCACAAGCCTGGACCCTGCCACCATTCCTGGCTCATGCAGCACACTGGAATTCAGTCCTCAGCGCTGCGCGCTTCAGCGCAAACCACGTCTCTGGGCTCCAAAGTATGCCGAGTATGAAGCCAGTATACAGAGCACAAGTAGGACAGATGATCTGACAGCCCTTTCCTTCATGAGGCTGTCTGCTCTGCCACCACCTCCCTGGAGCCCGGAGCACAGCCAGCCCCACCGCGCACAGCTGCACAGGCGATGAGGCTGCCTCTGCCTGTGATCTCCCACAGCATAGCCCACAGGCTCGCAGCAGCACCAGGCAGCATCAAGGCCATGACTTCAAAGGTCTGCTCCTGAAAAAAGGGCACAGAGCCGAGGCTTTTATTAGAAAAGAAGATATATTACATTTCAGTACTTTGGAAATCAAGCTTTATTCAAGAGTGATTGTGAGTCTTAGAGCAGTCCTTAAAGGCTTCAGGCCAGCTTGTGCAGGGAGACTTCAGCAGGTGAAGATCGTGAGATTGGGTTAGCTCAGGGGGTCCTGGCTCGTAGTCTCCAGGTAATCCTGTATGCTTCTAGCAAGAGATTCACTGTGTGGGAACATCGTCTGCTTCAGACACGAAACCAGGTACAAAGGGAAGGGTCTGAAAGAGAAGGCAGCGTTGCTGCAGCAAGGACTGCAGCATTCCCTTGCCATGCTCTGACGAGGAAGTTCGCTCCCTGTGCGCTGTGCAGAGCCCCCCAGCTCTGCCCCTAGCCTCTGCGCTCCCATTTGGCACATGCACTCTTTTGGGCTCTGGGGAGTCCCCGCAGAGCCACAGCCCATGGTTTCTCCCACAGCAATGTGTCTGAGAAACTTCCCCCTGCATCTGAGCTGTGGTGGGTGCAGGCTAGCAGGAGCTGCGCTAAACCATCCACGCAGTTTTAAACAGGCTGTGCTGCTGGAGCTCTCACGTGGCCAGTTGAGATCCCCCCCCTTCCTCCTACACACCTTCTCTGCCCTTCCTGCTGCCCATCCTCCCCAGGGGGGCTGTGGGACGACTTCTGCCAGAGAGCAGCCGCCTCCTGCTTTCGGTTCAGTTTCCACAAGGTCTGCACCAGGTAAGAGGCAGCAGTTGGGTCACCTGCAAGACACAAAGGGGAATTTCAGCCCTTAGCAGAGGAGGAGCAGGTCCTGAGCACTGCTGTGGTTTGCAGGGTGTTGCAAAAGAAGCTTAGAAGCCAGAGGAGGGATGTGAGCATGAGGAGAGGTGTCATAATGGGGAGGAGACCATCCTGGTTGCATCACTGGCTCTAATTAACTCTGGGGCTGGCAGCCAAGGCAGATGGCATTAGCCCTGCAGCACAGCCAGCCACACCTCTGTTTGGACACAGGTTAGGGTTTTCCTTGCAGGCAGGTCTGCACCCTGAAAGGTGTGGAGCCTCAGTTAGGACTGGGACCGGCAGGTTTGGTAGATCCTGGTGAAGCTCACAGCCCTGCAGCATGTCAGCACAGCTGGAACACTAAACAGGGCAGGTCACCCCTGGGAGCAGCACTAACCATGCCTCAGCTGTGCTTAGAACATGTACAGCTCCCCATTCTGCTCCCCTCTCCCCAACAGGCCTCTGCACTTGGCCTGTAGACTGCTAGGCATGGATGTGCTGCTTCCTAGGATAAAGCCAGACTCCAGCTCCTCTGTTTTGGGAAAGCAGACCCTGTCTGGGAGAAAGCTGGCTGTGCCAAGCTAGGGTTTGGGCAGGAAGAAGAGAGATTTCCAAGCAGGGCAGGGTTATGATACACTCCTCTGACAACAGTTTTGGTCTGCTTCTCCAGGGCAGTGAGCTGACCAGGCCCCAGAGAAGCATCTCAAGTATGTAATATCACTAGTAGCCTTACTGTAGTCCCTGACATACAGGTAAGTGTGGTCTAAAGCATAAGGCCTTTCTGCTGAAGGCAGCAAAGCAGCCTAGGACAAATTACTGGAAAATCGCTTCTGTTCCTCACCAGAATGACCCTCTTACCTGGTGAGATCTGCAAGCCGTGCTGGAAATCCAACAAGGCTTCCTTGTGCCTCCCCAGCTCCAGGAACTGCATACCTCGCCCAGTGAGAGAGAGAAACCTGATCTTCTGGAGCACCTCCACTTCTGGCAGGGGATCCTCTGGCACAGAAAGACACACACACCTGGAGACAGCATTCTCCAGACATTCCCTCCCTTGTTCCAGCAGGCTGAGCCAGGTTAGCAGTCAGGACAGGCAATTTACTTGGGCTGCTCATCTTCCAGCTCCACAAACCACCAGTGGCAGAGCTCAGCCTCTCCGCCAGGCCAGAAGAGGCCAGGAGGTGGCTGGGGGCACGTGAAGACGGCCCTTACATTGGTACATTACATAGCTGTGGTGAACAGTGACCTGGGCAGCAGCCTGGCCTTTGGCTGCCCACCTACACAGCTGGTACAGATCCCTTCTCTGAAATCTGGATTGGAGAAGCTTCCCAGTTCACAGCCCATTTAACTGTAACCTAGAAGGCTGGGAAGGAGGCAGAGCCGAGGTCAAACCCTGCTCCAATCAACCCAGTCTCTTCAGAGGCTCCAGTGTGCCACTGAGCTCAGCACACATGGGACAAGTGCCTCCTGCCACAGGTGACACTGGGCCTGGCACCTTGCTCCTGCCAAGCTCATGGATCCCAACCCAGCCAAGCCCCACACAGCTCCCAGCTGTGCAGCGTCCTACCTGCTGGTTCCACACCAAACCCACAAAGCTGGACTCGACAGAGATCGCCAAGGCACCTGTGGGTGGGAGGACAAAGGAGCTTCATGGTACCACTACTGGGCTGAGAAGCCAGCTGCAAGTTGTCAGGCCAGCGCCTGCACCCTGCCAGCTGTTGCTGCCTGCTGGGGAGGCCTCTTCTCCCAGTGACGCTGTCACCTGCTGAATTGCGTTATTGCCTCCTTGCTCTTGCCCATTTTGGCCCACGCCCAGCCCTGGTGCAGGTATCCAGCTGCTCTCCAGGCAAGGCAGCAGAGACTCTCCTTCTTCTGGGACAGGAGGCCACCTGTCAGCCCTGCCCCTGGCGATGGGCACTCTGGTTCCTCCACTTGAAACACCCGTAGGATGAGGCGAGTTGTCCGGCTGATGACCTCCTCACACACAGTTATGGCGTCCTCATGCCTCCCAGCCTGCTCCAAGGCAGATGCTGCTTCCAGGAACACCACGGGGATCCTGGGCAGAGCTGAGCTACTATTTAAGGGCACCTGGTGAACAAAAGTGATATCAGTGCTCAGATACAGAACTGCAGAGCACCCAGCCAAGCAGAATGACTCCACACTTACTGGGAACCGGGAGCTGCTGCCCAGCAAAGCTCATACCCACTCCCACAGACACTGGAGCCTGTCAGAGGAGGCAGACACTGAAGTATAATCAAGGCAGCAGATCCCTATTCTTGAAGTGAAGGACATCCAAAGCCAGGCCGACAGCTGCTCCCCACAGGGAAGGGGAAGCTGTTTCTCCACCACTTGGTCTCTGGTGTGAATCCAAGGGCACCCATGCCACAGGTCAGAGGTGCCAGCCCCCACCTCCTGTCCTTCACATCTCAAACTAGACACTGAAACTTAAGAGTCCAGGGGTGACACCTGGGCCCAGGCCTTTGCACGGGGATCCAAACCTCATCTACCAAGTCACCAAGGGAGCTCTCCACCAGGACACCTACCTGCTGCTGCAGCCCCTCCTGAAGCAGAGCCAAAAAATCCAGGTAATGTTCCACTGCATCAGCCACCCTGCAACAGGGACAGGACATGTGGTGGAAGGAGCAGAGGGACCCCAAGAAGTTCCAGCAGCCAGGCAGAACCTGGATCACCAGCCTATAGACTCTGCCTGCAACACACTCGCTCTGATCATGATACCCTTGCTTTGAGCAGACCTACAACAGCAGCTGAACTGCACGATTTCCAGGAGCACAGAGAAAATGGCAAAGCCCAAACAAGCAGCATGTTGCAAGCAGACCAGAGGCACTGTTACCTCCCTTCCTGGAGACACCGCTGTGCCAGCAGGTACTTCACTTCAGAGGGATGGCGATGGCAAAGGAGAGAAGCTAGTATTGGTGTGTGGACCAGAAGCTCTATTCTGATTAGGAAATATGGACTACAGGAAGCAGCTGCTGGAGGGTTTTTTTCCAGAGCCTGTGAAACAGGAACAGAAAATATGGTCAACACAACGCAGGCCAAGTCCCAAGCAGCTGCAACCACTGGCCATTTCCGGCACCTGGAGATGCGCCAAGACAAGGCACTGCACTTCATAAGCACAGCTATGCTGTTCTCACTTGCTACAGCACAGCCACTTCCAGGAAAAGCAACCGGGACCACACAGGGACAGGCAGACTTTTGATCTCCACCCACCATCAGGAGATTTGCAAGATCACCCAGATCACTTGAGGTTTTTATTTCAGTGTTCTCCGAGCTGCCTGGAGTGCCATCTCCAATTGCAGCCACAGACCTAGTTAGACCAGATTTCAGGCCATTTGTAACTACAGACCCCTCTCCACAGCTGAGTTTGTCTTACAGATTTCAAACAGCTGACAAGCTAACCTGGTGTCTACCACTGTGACCTGCTCATCCCAGGCAGGCTAAGGTTGCTATGGCTAATGCACACCCCCTCACAGCCACAATCTGCCCTTTAAAGGCCTCTTTACTGTTAGATACTTTATTGAAAGACTGATAGCTTCTGACCTGAGAGCATAACCTCTTCTCCCAAGCCACCAAAAACATGAACTCAGACCCAAAGGTCTTGCCACATCCAACTGCCAGGTGCTGAGCAGGAATTCTAGATCTTTATGGGCTCCTTCCTGCCCACTGCTTGAAGGCACCACCATGGCTGGATTGCTATGGTCTATTCTGGGGAGCCCTCCAGGGTCAAACAGCCCCTCAGAAGGCAGGAGCCTGCTTAAAGCTTTGTGCAGGCTCTTATGGGCAAAAATAACCCAGTACAGGAAGCAGACAAACCTCATAGAGCAGAGCCAGGGCCTGCAGCTCCACGTCGGTCTCCCCCAGCTCATGGTACACTTCTGCCGCGTGGGACAGGGCGGGAAGGCACTGGAAGTCTACCTGGAGGGCCCGTTTCAGGTGCTGAAGGGCTGTTTGAGGCTTGCCCTAGTTAGATGGGAAAAGGTATATGTTGCAAGGGCATCTTGCTGACTTCTTTACTGTTTGGTGGGATCCAGATCCCTGCTCTGCTTCCCCAGTGATCCCCACTAAGCAAGGGCAGCGCTTTAGCCAAAGGCAGCGCTCCTCAGGCTGCTTTAGAGCTTCTCTGCAGCAACCATTTGCACTCAGCCAAAATCCCTCCCTGGATTTTGCAGCTGTCCAAGGAGGCTGGGGCCACAAGGGCAACTTCTTCTCAAGACTTTACCTTTCTGCAGCACCCTAGGACCACACAGAGGCAGTGTAAGACATCAGCCTGAGCCTCCCCACCCTGCTCTAGGCTGTGTTTCCCCCCTCCCCGCTGACAGCCGTTACCATTCGTTGAGCACAGCAGCCGAGACAGGTATAGATCTGGGCCAGGACTCTCTTGGAGCAGAATCCTCCTGCAGCCTCCTGAAGGAGGGAGAGGGCAGTGGTGAAGTTCCCAGCCTCCAGCTCCTGCAGCCCTAGGACAGACCCAAAATCTCAGCTCTGTGGCTCCCCTTCCCACCCTTCCCCAAGCAAGCATACATGCCCTTTTCTTCCCAATGTCATAGGTACCCATCCAATCCCTTTCACACCCAGCAATGCAGAGCAGGACGGTGCCAAGCTGCCATCTTTGGTTTGATGGTGTTGCAAGAGAACAAGTCACGCTATGGAAACGTCCACCAGAAATAACAGCAATTTCCAAACCCAGATACCAAAATGCCTGCCTTGGCCCAGAACAAGGACAGAGGTAGGTGCTGGGAAGGTCCACCTGCACATTCATCCACAGTGGTGATGGTGCAGATGGGGAAACACACACAGACTCTCAGAAAGACTTTTTCCATCACCTTTAGGCTATTTCCCAGCAGGACGCTTTAGGATATTAATACACGAATATTTATTATGAATGGTATTTGCTTTTTCAGGCTTCTGTTTGAGGCTGCTCTCACATGCCTACTTCACATTCACATCTGCCACCTCCCTGCTGGAAGTACTATTGCCACCCTAAAGGTTTTTGAAAGGTCTGTGGGCAGGAGCTCCCACCCTCCCTCCTTGCAGGAAGGCCCCCGTGTCAGCCTGAGCACAGTGAGGCAGTGCTGGCTTCACCCAGCACTGCTGGGGTTGTTAGGACAGTCACCAAGGGAAAACCACGAGCTGGATAAGATCAATCACCTGTTACAAAGCTGCGTAACAGCTTTGGTGGCTCTTGCAGCTCTGTCATTTGACAGGAACAATGTGCTTGCAACAAGGCAGGTGCCAGAAGACAGAAAGAAGAAAGGAAAATCCTCATAAGTCCCCTGCCAGCCTTCCACTTCATACAAAATCACTGCAGAGCCCAGACACCCACCTAAAGCCACAGGCAGGCAGAGGAACCCTGTGACAGTGAAGAAAGGCTTAGCTGAGGAAAAAGCAGAGAAGCTCTTTGAATACTAAACAGCAAAGCTGACACCCAGAAGCTCAGCCCAGACTCTCTTCCAAAGGAACAACCCAGAAAAGCCCAAGGGATGGCTTGCTTGGGGAGAGAAACCAGGATAAGGGCAGGGAGAGCGGGTCCTAGGACAGGAGCGCAGTGGGAGGCTGTCCTGGCATGAGCACCTCCTCTACACAAACCTTGCAAGAAGGCCACTGCGGTGCAGAGGATCTCTTTCAAGTGCCTGGTGCTCTGTACAAGGGGCAGGGAGGCCCCCTCAGTAGGTGCTTGCCATGCCTTAAGCAGAGAGAGGAGTTTGTTCTCGTCCTTGCTGCAGTGAGCTCTTCCTGGGTCCTGTAAACACAGAGAGCAGAGAGAGCAGGGAATGCTGAAAGGAAACAGGAAACACTGACCCCAGGGCATAAGGAAACGGAGCTCCCACCAAACACTTTGACAGTGCTCTCTATGCTGGGGAGCAATGTCCTACCACCCCCTCACTTCAACTACAATCCCCTCACCACAGTGATTCCTGCCTAGCCCAGGGCAGCACCTCCCCACCTCAGAGCCAGATGCACCTCGAGGGGCTCCTGGCAAGACAGATCCAAGTGCTGTTGGAGGGCATTTGAAAAACTGTGATGCCTCACCAGCCTCACAACCAGCACAGAAGGTTCCTCTGCATCGCACTGCTTGCAGAGGCTGCAAGTCTACCTGCAGCCCCCTTCCAGCCTGCCCAAATCTCCTGTCTCCCACCTTGAGGTCCAGGGCCTGGACAGGCAGGAGATATCCTGGGACTCATTAACACACTCAGGGCCACAAGGCTATGCTGGGATGCCAGAGAGAGGGTTACTTACACTGTCTGGGCAGCACTGATGGGTTCAGGTTTCCAAATGTCACAGCAATGTTTTAAAGAGTAGGGTTTATGACAAACACAGTATTTATGTCAGTTCTGCCTCCTTTACCAAACCTGTAGGTATTTATATCTGCACATACTCCATACTCCGGTGCAGGTATCTGTGAGCTCTGCAGCATCCGCCTGTGCCCAGTTACCTCAGTGTTGCTCAGGAGCCTGAAGAGGCCAGCAACGCTTCCCAGGCGGCTGGCTGCCAGCCACCATGCTGCTTGCAGGGCCCTCAGATGTTGCAGAGGTGCCTGCAGCTCCTTCACGGATACCTCCTGCAGCACTTTCTGCCACAGCTCCTCAGTGCTAAGGTCCTGGCCACAGGCCCCACAAGCCTCCAGAACTGAAAAAACAAAACAAAAAAACCATGAGACAACAAGTTGGTGCCCTCTAACAGACGCCCTCCCAGGAGGGAGATTGAAAGTCTCAGGCAAGCACGAGCTCCTTGTAATAAGGGATGGAAGGGGGTTACAGTGCTGTCCCAGCCTCAGTAGCCTGGAAACCAAGCTCTCAGACAGTGGAGTTAACAGCAGCATGCTCAGGAGACAACATGCAGTTCAGAGCTACTACTCCAGCTCTGCCAGTCCTCCTGAGGCCATCTGCCCCTGGGCAAGCATGTGCCAACACTGCAGATCCCTCTCTGACCTGCAGCCTGTTTTGGTGTGTTTTCTTTGAAGCCAGCACACCATAATTACAGAAAACACCAGTTTTCTACTGTCATTGAAACTTTACTAGAGACTTGGCACCTCACGCCTCAAAAACTCTCATTTTCCTTAAAACCTCTGGCCCATCCCTGCAAGGAGCAGCAGGTAGGCAGCCAGGCAGCTGCACATTGTCCCTGGCCACAAGCTACCCCATGTCCTGCGCTTCCCACAAAGCCAGGCTTCCCTGCTCACAGACACCCCCACCCCCAGCACACCTCCCAAGAGGAGAGAATGCTACCATCGACCCAAGGAGCCTTGTACAGAGAATGACCTCCTTACCCCTGAGGAGCCCCTGGCGTATTCCTTCTGCTTCTCCTTTGATGGCAGACTCAGAAGCTCCCACAGTAAAAAGCAGGGAGTTGCAGAGGACGGTAAGCTCCAGAGGCAGGGTGGGGAGGGCAGCCGGCAGCCCTGTGATCACAACCAACCAAACAAGAAATTGAGCTGGCTAGGAAAAAACCAGCAACTATCCATGCTAAGGTGTCATGACCCACCTCTGTGACAAGAGAAGTGCCCTGGCAAGTAATTTCTTTTGTTGTTGTGGTGAGGTTTAATAGCCTGGGGACTGCAGTATGAAGAGAGACAGCAGGTGTCACCTCTCCAGGTGCTTTGGACATCCATTCCCCAGCTATGCAGGTGCTGCAGTCCTCCAGGACTGAGATTTTTCAGCTCTCCCAAAAGAGCATCAATAGCCTACCCTCTTCCAACACACATCCATCCTTTTGCACAGAAGTCCCACACTGCATCTCTCTTCCTCTCCCTTGCATCAGGCTTCCTTTATACCACAATTGTGGCAGAGAGCCCCTTCTCCAGTTTCCTAGGACAAAGGTTGTCTCTCTTTTTCCAGAAACCCCACAGCTCTGCCCATATAGCCCAGCAAGATTAGCTAGAGGTTGGGGCTGGGTCATAATCCCTTTGGAAGCCCAGTTCAGTTTAGGGCAGCGGGGAACATTTCACCCTCCTCCGTTCCAAAGTTTGCTTCCAGCACTGTGCTACCAGAGCTGCAGCCAGGTAAACACCAGTGCTCAGGAAATGGTGCTTCTGTGCCCACCTGCTTTGGGTCCAAGACAGCAGTGGGACAGAGGGTGATGGCAAAGTTGACTAAAAACTCCCAAATTCTTGAACTGTGATTTAGTGCTTAATCATATGTGCACAGAGTTTAGGTCAAGCTGACCTTGTAGAGTCGTCAAGAATGACGAATAAAGGGACTTCTAATCAAGGGAGTCAGCTTTGGGAGAGACAAAACAAAGAACATCCTATCTTCATGACGCAAATCACACATGCTTAGACTAAGTTTGTGTTACATTCTGATTAGTCAGCTGTTACGGTTTTTAGCCTTGCCCTAGAAATCAACTAGCCTTACAGTGATACTAAAAGTCACACCCTCTAAGGCAGGGGTCCTCAAACTGTTTAAACAGGGGGCTGGCACGCGGATGAAGTGGCAGGCAGTCATCTGCGGCTGCTTGGTTTCCCCCCCAAGCCCCAGCGGGGGGGGGGGGGGGGGGGGGGGGGGGGGCGGATTGAGGACCCTGGGGGGTCCGTATCCGGCCCGCGGGCCGTAGTTTGAGGACCCCTGCTCTAAGGGAAAGATCTAGGCCCACCAAGAGACCCTTTCTCAGGGAGCATGTGTAGTAGTAAGGCAAGTTAGGTAATGGCTATGCAAGTGTGTAGCAAATCATCATTCTGGACCCACCCTCCGGGCAGGGAAAGCGCGATAGGATTTCGCAGCGATATTTGTAACTTTGATTGCCCTACGCTGTTTGCTAGCACCCAGACTTGCGCAACTCTGTAAGAACAACTCACACCCGTCCCAGCATGTAAGACTGGCTTGTCGGCACACTGGGAACGGACCGGTATTTTAGAGACGACAGCAAGGCCCGGGGCAGGGCGGCCTCTGGCGACGGCGCCGCCACTCACCCCGCATCCTCCGGAGCAGCTGCCCGAAGCCAGCCCGCTGCTGCCGCACCTCCTGCGCCGCCGTTTCGCCGTGCCCCGCGCTCCACGCCGCCTACAAAGGAGACATTCACCCGCCGGCCTGACCACCGGGCCCCGACACCTCTCCCCCACCCCGCGCCGCGGCCGACGGGCAGGCCGCGGCCTAACGCCAGGCGGCAGCGTTCCCGCGGATACCGCCAGCGGAGGCGGCGCGGCCCCGCAGAGGCAGCCCCGGGGCCGAGGGAGGGGAGATGGGCCGCACCCGCCAGCGCTCGGCCCGGGCCCGGTTCTCGGCGGCCCAGGCCCGCAGGCAGCCCTGCTCCGGGGACAGCCCGCGCCGCCGCTTCATGGCGCCCGCCGCCCGCCCCGCCGTCCCTCCCGCCTGCCCGCCGATTGGCCGGCGCCCGCCGCCGCGATTGGCCGGCAGGACGGAGCGGATACGGCGGTCGCCAAGGCAACAACCAAGCGTGGAGAGGGCGTGGCCAGCCGCTGTCCCGCCAAAAAGGTGGCGGCCGAGCAGGGCCAAACTTCGGCGATAGGCGAAGCCGCCGGCTGCCGTGGGGGGTAACCCGGTCCGCGTCTGGGCGGGTGTCTCGCCTGCCCGCGGCCCGCACCGAGGGTGCGAAGGAGGAAACGACCACCGTCCACTTTGGATCTCACTGTTTTATTTGCAGATATCTCTTTTGCAGCCACCCGGAGCCCCGCGCTACCCTGACAGCAAATATACCCTGTCCCAGGATTCATTAATTAGTAATTTCATAACGAAGTGACCCCTCCCAGGCTGCCTCCGACGCACCGGGCACGGCGCAGCCCCCGTCGCGCCAGGTCAGCCACAGCCCAGCCCTGCAAGCGGAGGTGCCAAGGGCCACCGTGGCAGCCCAGGAACGTAGCTGTTGGGTGAATGAGTGCTGCCAACTTCCCTGTTTGGGGGTTGTCTTTTTTTAAGGAAAAAAGGCTCTACTTCCTAGCAGAGACTCCAGCATCACTCCCACCTTCCAGGTATAGCTGTTGAATGGGAACAAAAGCGTTAACAGGCAGAGATGTAGAGACACCCAGGGAAGTGTAGCACCAGACTGCAATGCAGAGCTCCCAAATTGCTTTCCCAAACTGGGTCCATCCCCAATATTTGTTTTTTTCCCAAACAGGGTATTGAGGCACAGAGAGGTTTATAACAAAAAATAAAACAATCTCACTCCCAGCCAAGTGGCGAGCCAAGTTAGAGCTCAGAGAAGACAGCAGTGCTCCACAGCCCAGCTCCCGCACCTCGGCACTGCTGCTTCCCAAGGGGAAGACGAGACGTGTGCACTGAGAATGTGACTGTGCTGTGCCATAAATAACCGGCCTGAAGCATTGAGGGAAGAACAGAGACAGGACAGAGAACTGTGTGTGGGAATGGAGACAGACCAAGCCGTGCTCTCCCTGAAGCAATGCCATCCCTCAGGATGGCTGTGCGGGCAATGCCAGCCACATGGATCAGAGCGGGCAGATGCTCTGGAACAGCCACAACCTTTCGCAGTGGTGGTGGCTTTCAGTCGCCGTTTTCCAGGTGGCACAAACAAGACAATTCCACCCCTGCCCCATGCCAAGGCCACGGCACACATTGCCCCACCACTGGTCTGAGCTAGGTGTTTCCCAGCAGAGCTCTCCCCTGGCCAGAGGGACAGGGCACTGGGCAGAAGCCCTGCCAAGGAGCACACACACCGTGCTTGCAAAAGCCCAAGTGCAGCAGGTTTGTGGAGTGCAGCATGGACACCACCCTGCTGAGCATGACACATCCCCTGTCACACTCAGCCAAAGGTCACTGGGACCAGAAACAAACTGCTTGGAATAACTGCCCCAGGAGAGACAAGTAGGCTCCAGTGACAACCTCAGTAGGGGAATGTAGGGCAGAGCCTGCTCACCAGCATGCCAGGTTTCCCAAAGAGCCTTGGTTTGGACCAGCAGGCACCTTCCTCTGTGTGGATAACTGGCTAGCTGAAAAGGGTCACATAGTCCAGCTGGCTGGACAAAAATGCACATTGCTCTCAGCTTATGTGAAGTAAAGCAAAAATACACTGTCTTTGGCTGTTCTTGTTACACAATATCAGGAAGATCGCGGTGGGAAAAGAATGTTGCAGGTGGGAACAGATAACTACAGAAGAGAAACTAGGGGCGGGCTTGGTATTTGGGCAACTAACCAATAATGAGCTTAACTTTTGTAATATGTATGAGCTAATTATAACAAGGCATAAAAGGTGACTGTAAGGGACAATAAACAAAGTCTGCTGATCACTCATATTGAGTGACTGTGTCTTCCCTCCGTCGCGACACCTCTGGACACTCTCTGGGGCTTTAAAGCAGCAACCACAGCCATGTCTGCTCTAGCATCAGCCGCACATCCTGCTTCCAGGGTTGCCAAGCCTTGGGCCAACGTTAACTGTCACACCCAGCACACGCGGGAGAACAGGAGCCAAACAATCAGCTTGAGGGCAGCTGGGGAAGACTGTCAAAGATTAAAAAAGTCAAAGAAAGCAAGCAAGAGCATCTCCAGTCCTTGGAAAACTCATCTTGAACTTAAATTCTTTGGTGTAGTAGCCTTGGCTGAGCAGCTAGCATTCCTTGGCATCTCTGCAGTGACAAGAATGTACCTGCAGCTTTGTTACTGCAGGTTTTGTTTAGCCTCCAGCAAGGCAAGCATGCATGTTTTCATGGCGCTGCAGCTCTGCTGTCCCCTCTGCTCCACCCTGGCCTCTCAGGGCTGTGAACCTACAGCCCTAGCAGGAAGGCAGAGGAGTGATATGGAGGGATGAGGAGAGGATGCCCAAGTGCTGGCTGAGCAGTCCAACCATGAACAATAGGCAGGGGAAGGCTCAGCAGCATTATGGTGGCTGCTGAAATAACAACTGCTCCCAGAGATGGGAGAGGAGGAAGCCCAAGGGCCTGGGTGGCCGCTGCGAGGACATCAGGGGCCAGCTCTACAGCCTTAGTGACCATAAGGATTTCTGCCAGCACAACTATATTCAGGCAGCAAGCTCCTGACCAGATTCTGAAGTTACAAGACCTACTTGGGCTCCGGCCTTGAGGTTTAGCAATGTGTGCTATATAGACTATCATCACATTAAATGAAAATTCAGTGGGTAGCTAACTCCATCCCCTTCCTCCTCTCTGCACCAATGCACCCCTCATCCATCAGCACGGCCCCCTCAGCACCGAGAACCATATGGCCACAAGGAGTCAGCAAATAACCCATTTTAAAGGGTGGGACTGCCTAAGCCCATCTAATTCTGGATTGATGCATTCCTTCCGCCTCAGTTTCCCCCACTGCATGCTGCTACTCCTTGCCTTGCACTAGCACTGGTGTGCATGCATCTACGTGGCAACGCAGCCCTGGGAGTCATACCATCTACAAACCAGTCCGTGGTTGTGTCAGGTGAAGTTAAGCAGGACAAGCCCCCAGGGCAGGGGAGATGAAAGGCTGAGGTGGGAGACCACAGCCAGCAGGCCAGGGGAGGTCCCACAAAGGAAATGCAAAATTAGAGCAGTTTAAGACTCCCTGGAATTGCACCCCATCACCTGAGCAAGCATTTTGCAGGGGTAAAATACCAAACTAAACCTGCCTTCAAGGGCCGTTTTCCACAGTGACTGGGCATTGGGCGTAACAGCAAGAACTGAAAGCGATGAGAGAGATGACGAGACACTTTCCCCATGACTCTCCAGGGCAGATGAGATGAAAAGGCTTGAGTTACGCCAGCAGTCTCCAGTGAGGAACTCAAACAGGGGCTATCATGGTGCATAACTTAAAAAACAAATGGGATCAGAACAAAAATCAACGCAGGAATCATAGACAAGCAGTCCTCAGCTCTTTCCAGAGGGGAAAGAGACAAAAGGTTTCATAGCACCAAGTAATGCCACACAGTGGTTCAGGGCAGTAAGGAATGCCAGATCCCATCAAAACTGCAGAGGGAACTTTGATGGGATATGGCCAGGCACCATGGTCATGTCCTCTACCCCTGCCCCTAAAGAAAGAAATACGGTGTCTCCTGACCGTCAGCATCCAAGGGTGGGTTTGGCGTACTCACTTGCAGCTTGAAGTCCCACACAGAACACCAAGGTGAAAAGGGAGACAAGCACCATATACGGGATCACAAATGCCATCAGCTGCAGTGCCTGACGTCCCTTCAAGCTGACATAACCCCCAGCACGTGCACAGACACCAGTGAACTAAGCCACCTCCCAGAAGAGTTGTTGCCCACTCAGGGCTTTCCAGCAGCAGCTCCCAGGCACCGCAGCTCACACCACTCCTGCAGTTGGGACAGCTGCTCCAGCCTCCCCTTTTGTCCTGACCAGACTCAAAATGGGGATGACCTGATGTTCTGTCACTATATCCTGCTGCATCTCAACTGTTCACAATCAACAGCCAGAATCCAGCAGCACACAAAGACACGGGGAGCCCCAGCTGCTACAGCCCAGTCCACGGGGACAGACAGGCTGAGATCATGAGTGGAGAATTTCTTGCCCATAGACACAGCTCTCCCTGCTACCACCCCCTCAACAAATACGCCTGCTTCAGGCTGTACAAGGCAGCCCAGAGTGCTCCCTACTGCCCTTCACAGGGCTGAGGAAGACCAGGAAAACGTGAGTGAGGCAGGAGGGGCCTCACTACAGAGCAACCAGTTGACTTTACAGAGGAGCAGCTGCTACCAAGACCCCAGGAACCATCTGCATGCATAACCATGTGTACTTTGATTCCAGCATGAAAACTGAGCACGTGGAGAGAAGTGGTGGCTGCAGGACCTTCGCTCTTCTCCCATCCTCATCTCCACTCCTCAGCAGGCCCCTTCCCATCAGTCACTGTCTCTGCACAGGCAAGGTGATGCCCTGCCAGCCACTGAAGCCAACCAACTGCACAGTGGGGACAGTTGTCAGGAAAGCAGCAGCAAGACATCTGTTTGGTGTTTCTCCAGAGGAGCACTTCAGGACTCCCGCTTCTTGGGCTCCTGCAGCAGAGTCCTCCTGCTGCCACAAACGCCCAGTGAGAGCTCTGACCTCCACTTCTGAGAAACACCACCGCAATAAGCGGGGAACGGTTGGCTCCAGTCCTTTTGTGCAGCGCTGAGGCAGGGAGCTGGGGATAATCCCTGACTGCTGTCGGCAGGCACTCGTTGCTGGTGGCTGATGTATCCCTCCCAGCCTGAGGGAAGCCAGGAAACAACCACAGCCTTGGCCAACAAGCAGGTCAGGTTCCCCATGTCTCCAATGCTACCTGAGCTGAAGCTGGCTGAACCAGGTGCTGACAGCACAGTCCACACGCATCACCAGAGAGATCCCCAGCAGGAGACAGATGCTGCTCACCATGAAGCCCAGCGACTCAAAGAGGAACCTGCAGGCACAACAGATGCAGTAAGGATATCACAGCCAGCATGCCCTGGCCTGGCGAAGGCAAGCTGCTACCCTCACACCCAGCAGACAGATCTTCCTGACAGTGAGAGGCTGGTAGCATCCCAGATCCTAAAACTTGAATTACAGTCACTCGCCAGCAGCTGCTGCCTGCAACGTAGAAGCCAAGCACACCTCTGCTTCAGAGGTTGTTCAGGACAACATCCAGGTAGGATTTTGAGTCCCTCAGAGGCTGAGGCCACCCTACACACCTACTAGCTCAGAGGTTTGCTAGTTTAGCATTTCTGCGTTTATCGTTTCTGGTCTGGTATCCCTACCTTTGGCTCTCTGCCCTGAACATTCCTAGCTTCCAGGTGAGCTCTGTACGTACTTAGAAATCAAGATAAGGAGAAACTTCCAGGTTCTAGCTCAAGTCCAGCTTCTGAACTTGAAGCAGGAATTAGTTAACGACACTCCTACAGCCTCTACTACATAAGAAGTCTGAAGATCGACCACAGCGTCTCTTCCAACATTACTGTCTATGAACTCTAGTCAAAATGTCAGTGGTATGAACCCTAACCCACCATCAGAGCAACTCCTGGGACTTACTTTGGGGCAAAGACCTTCCAGACCATGAGGTGCCTCCTGAGGATCATAGCTGCACAAACACAGGCCAGAAGCTGTGGAGGAGATCAGGAAAAAACAAGTTACAAGTGACTCTGGAGAGACCTCCTGGGCACTAGGTTCACATCTGAAGGTGGTACTAAACTGCACACACCTGAGATGCTGGTACAGCACACACCAGAAATAAGCATCCCAAACAGGATTCCTTTCCATCATGTCCTAAAGTCAGGACACACAGGCAGCTTGGGATATATGCAGGCTTTCCTGGGGTCAGGCTGGGACAGCACAGAGGAGGGCTCACACTGTGGCTAACCTGACCCAATATTTCACTGAGCGGAGCACTCCTGCCTTCTGGCTGCGGGGCCTGCCCCGTCCCTTGCACCCTCTGTGGTCTGACCACACAGGAGAATGATTTCAAGGGCTAAACCCCAGAAAGTTACTAGCTTCTTCCACGGGATTAAATTTCTGGTGTTTCGCTCCCTGTATCACCACAGCACAGGATCAGATGGAAATCACAGCTGGTGCAAAATAGAAGGCATGGTTGGGAAAAGGGGGAGCAGAATTACAACCATGCAGTTTCTGAAGAGGTGTTCCTACTCTGGATCGATGGGTATGAAAAGCAGTCTAATCTGTACTTCAGCTTCCATGCTGGAGCTCTCCCAAAGCACAGAGAAAATGGCATGGCTGAGAAGAGGACCTGTGCAGCTGCTCTTCCACCTGCAACTAGGCATATTACCCCAGGGCCTGTCTGAGCCCTGGTGGACCCCCTTCTCTCATCAAAGTGCCCTACGGCTCTCACAGCACCCCTACTTCCTCTAGACAGTCTTCCCACAGCCATCCTGCCTCTGTCCGTACCTGCGTCCCAAGGACAAAGAGGTACTTCAGCCCCAGCTGCAGCAGAGCAGTGGAGAACTTCTCTGGGGACTCCCGCAGCCTCATCTCCATCATGTGCTCCTCTACCTCCTGCAGCTCCTCCCGGGACTCCTTCTTGGGCTTCTTCCTCTGCGAGTTGGGCATCTCACACACAAAGGGCCAAAGCAGGAGCAGAGGGCAGCCAACTACCTCAAGGACAAAGGCACATGAAATTACTGGAGCCCAGGAGGTGAGGAGCAGTCTAGGCTCTGCCATCATGCCCTGGACATGCAGGAAGCATATACCCCAGCTCCAGTTTGCTGGTCAGGCACAACTGCATGGAGGCTGCAGGCCACGGGCAGCTCTGTGGCACCAGAAAGGGACAGCAAGGATGCTGCTGTTCAGCTGGTGCCGGAGCTCATCGCCTCATGCTCGGCCTGCAGGCCTCCAGACAAGGCAAAGAAAGCAGTGAGCCCTGTCTGCTCAGGCTCAACAGCCCAGGAAGAAATCGATTTACCTGCAAAGAGGATATGGGAGGCAAAGGTGTTGGCGCCCACCAGGACAGCAGGCAGGAGTTTCGTGCTGTGGTCAAGGTGAAAACCCACAAATGCTGCATTCCAGTGGATAGCAGGGAAGATGGGCTGGTGGCCTGTGGAATAGAAGAACTGGGAAGCAGCAAGGAGCCAGGAGATGACTGCATACCAGGGCACTGAAAAAGGCTCTGAGAGATAAAAAAATTAGAGACAGGTATCAGCACCAGGGAACAAGACAGGTCCACAATCGAAAAGAGCCTACTGACTTCTCTTCCAGGTTCCCTTTCCACACTCTGTCTTTTGAGAGACAGAAACCAGTCAGGGTCCCACCACAGACAGACTGAGGGGCCAGGCATTCCGTCTGCTGCCTGCCCTGCTACTGGACTCTGTCAACAGCAGTGAGGTCTGGTGGCTGTGAGCAGCCCAGGCAGAATGGATGGGTATAATAGAGCCCCCTTCCCTAAGGGACTCCCCCACCACCTCCTCCTCCTCTTCCTCCTCCCACTTTACATCCCTGCTGCACACACCTGTCTCCTACTAGAGAATTTAAGCAACTCTAAAATAAAGCTAGGAGGATCCCCTGAGGATCAGTGCATTGCCATTCCCCAAAAGCAGCACATGGACCCTGCCTCTCCCACTGGACATAAAACAAGCTTGCTGCAGATGACGCCCACACTGCATATCCAGAGGAAGCTCTACTGAGCCCTGACTCACCAGCATCTCCAGCAAGGCCTCTGGCACGCGTGTGGATGTGCAGCAGCACAAAAGCCTCCAGGAAGAGGAGCAGGAAGGCGAGACTCAGCCGTTCACTGTGCAGAAGCATCAAGAGGAAGCCCAGCAGGGTGAGCGCTATGACCAGGGCTGCCGAGTAGACGCTGCCCAGCCCATAGGCTGCAATGGTGGCCCTGCAGTTACCCCGCTCCAGGCAGCTCTTCTGAGACTCCTGCATCCTCTTGTAGATCTGAGGGATGACGTGGAGGAAGTTGACTTCAGAGCCGGGAACCCCCAGGTAGGGAGTGACGATGGATCCTGCTGACTCCCGTGTGTCCTTCGCGAACACTGTCATGGGATTGCACAGCAGGAGCAGCAGCCCCACGGATGCTAGTCCATAGACAGCCCATGGAAAGGCAACAACTGCCACCTGCACCAGCTCCTGCAGCTTCCCAAGAGAGTCATCAGCACTGGAGGCAACGGCCCAGTAGCAGGCAATGCAGAGGACCACCAGTGGGAAACCCCAGCGCACGAAGAGCACAAGGGGGTCCGAGCTGTTCAGGTTGCCGTAGCGCCGCAGCCAGCTCCGCACTGCATAGACCAGCCCAGCCAGCAAGGCAACACACAGGAGGTAGAAGAGATTCTTGGCTCGCGTGTTTCTCAGGCTGGCAAGGGGGGAGAGGAAAAGAGAAGGCCGACACTGAAGGATTTCTTCGCGGCACTGGTGGAAGAAACCAGAGAGGCGCACACAGACCAGAAGCATGGCCACGAGGCACAGCAGGTACCAGATCTCTCTCCGATAAGAAGAAAAACCAAGGAGCTGCTGCTTGGGGCCTTCTGGCACAGTCAGGCGACCATCCCAGTGGAGCTTCCCTACTAGCAACATCACCAGCGAGGCCAGCAGGAATGGGGCCACCCTGGCCTCAGCCACGACAAAGCTATCAGAGAACATAGCTCCGCAGCGGAAGAGCAGAATGCCCATGGGGAAGGCCAGCCCCAGCCACTCTCGCAGCCTCTGCCTCAGGCCAATGCTGGCCAAGGGTGGCTGACTGCCCGCCAAACGGGCTCGCTTGGGATGCCGGCCCCACCAGTGCCAAAAAAAACCCAGCTGAGAAGCAGCGGCTGCCCATGATGACATCAGGAGGAGATCCAGCCCCTCCTGGGTGAAGGCATGGGCCAGCCCAAGCAGAACAGTTACCACGAGGCCCCAAAGCAGCGGGTACAGGAGGCAGCTGCGATAGAAACAGTCCGATGATGCAGCCAGCTCTGAGGCCACATAGCAGAGCAAGCAGGAAGCAGCAATAAGGGTGCAGCCTCCCACCATACGCAGGGGATGGAAGCGGGCCCAAGACTGGGTGCACACAGCCCGTGCCTCCCGCAGGTAGAGCTGGAAGCGACTGATGAGGCTTCCCAGCCTGGACTCCAGTTCCGGAGGCACCAGTGTTGACCCCTGCACCTGGGCCAAGAGCTGACTGTGCTCCTCCACAGCGCTGGAGAAGAGCTCCTGCAGGTGCTGGAGCTGCTCTGCTGGCAGGTCCTGAGCCACCAGCGAGTAGGAGTGCAGGAAGCGGTCCACCTATGGGAGAGGGGACACTGGGTCAGACAGCGGCACTGGGACCACTGGGAACGGGATTCATTGCCTCGCACAGCCCCTTCAGAATGGAAACAGCCTCAGTCTGCCAACCCCTGCCAGGACAGACCTGTCCCCAGCCACATAACCCAGGGCTGGTCACTTAAATCCAGGATGTGACTTGCAGGAAACACAATCCCTCTGCCAAACCCCTCTCAAGTGATGTATCCATCCTGACAGCCACACTGACTCCTCTCAGTTCTTCACCTGCAGGTGTATGCCTGGTAATGCTGTGTATCAGTAAGAACTTCTACACAGAGTTTTTGGTAACAATAAGGCAAACAAGCCCCCAGAAGTCTGAGTCATTACTACCTATTAATCTGCACCCCATGTTGACTTTTACATTGTTTGTCTGAGGACAGACAGCTTATAGTTGATCAGATCAAATTGCTCCCCCTTCTTCAATACAGGCACATTAACCCACTGTACCATAAGCTAAGGACAGCTCACTCTGCTTTCCACTTCAAGAGGACAGGAACAGAGGCAGCTATGATCCCAAAAGTTGTAAAAAAAGTCTTACCAGGGCATTAACAGGGCAGGGCACCCATACAAACATCCAGCCGCTCAGCAGTGTAGGTCTGCTCAAACACTGAAACATCCCAACACCTTCACATACTTTCCAGCTGCCTCAGAGCACAGACAGAATCAGTCTGCCCCTACCCATGAATGGCAAACATAGGCACCAGCTCTCCCACAGGCCTGCACAATTTTCCTGGTGTGCAAAAGCTTCTTCACCACCAACACGATCGAGCCAGAAAACTCCTCAGACAAATGAGTGCAAATATTTAAACAGGCAGGATTGGATAACACTAATTCCTAACAGAAGATGATCGATATTCTTGGTGACTAACAAGACAGTAACGTACACTACACTATCATCTTTAAATGACAAAGCACTCTGCTGCTCTATAAATACACAGCAGAGATGCTGAACACTTCCGCCCTCCCATCAGCGATCATATCCACTCCAGCTCCTCACTGCCTTGCACCAGTGGTGTCCAACTGTCACCAAAGAACTGGCTGGGGGCTGCAGGAGTTATTGTTGTGCTCCTAGCAATCCAAGGGTCCCTCAAAGGCAGACCAGCACTTAGCTGAGACACATGTTGCAATGCATGTGGCAAATCTGGTTCTGGATCATGAGATCCACCGAGCCACAACAGATGGCCCTCATGCCCTCCATGGAGGCTCTGGCTCGCCCTGGTAGATGGCCTGCTCCATTGCCTGGGCTTCTTTTATACCTGGTATAGTCACTCTCATTCAAGATTTGTCCTTCAGAAATTAGGGTTCTGTATTTTGTTGCACTTGGTATAAACTGTTCCTTCTCTACTCCACTTCACTGGCACCTGTTAAATGGTGATTCTTTTACTCAGTCATTCATTACTGTTTTCCTTCTGCCACTGGTCTAGAACTAGAATAGTTCTTTAGCTAACACTTTCTCTTTCAAAACTGAAGCAGCATCGAAACATCCATTTGTACTCCTGAATCTCCATTAACAAGACTTGCCCCTAGCCGTCTTCAGCCTTGAGGAACCAGCCTCCCTGCCAGACTCTCCAGTCACCAAATCCACCTGTCTGGGACCAACCCTCACCCTGAAGTGAATACCACCTTCCCAGCCAGTATTTTACACACTGCAGCACTCAACATCTAGCACTAAACAGGTAACTCTCATTTCTCTTTTGAGAAAATGATGCAACCTTTTACTGGAGTAAACACTGCAAAGGAGGTAACTCTTCAAAATAAGTTCCCCACGAAGACAACACCTTGCCACCACGTCACCTCCACCAAACAGAAGAGGCTTGTGCTTAAAATGCCATTCCTTCTCCTCTCCAGTTCAATGGGGAGGCCTACCTGCTTGGCGTTGATGTGATAGACCGAGAGCTGCTGCAAGGCTGCAGACACAGCATCGCCATCCCCGGAGAACAGCTCAGCCATCACCTCCCCGATGTTACTGTAGGGGATGGGCACACCCAGGAGCAGGGCCACAGTGGGCACCAGGTTCACCTGGGCAACAGCCTCGGGCTCCTGGAGAGGGAAAAATTGGAAATTTGGAAAGAACACAGCAACATGGCTTTTCACTGGGACTAGAGGATGATGGGGAAGACTTTCCTCTTCAGAGGAGAATATGGGTGAGCCAGGAGTGGGAAAATGCAGGGGAAGGCAGCGGCACAGCTCTGCCCTCCCTAAGCGCCCTGTGGAGGGGAGGATGCTTGCTGGGAGCTGCAGGTCCTTAGGTATGCCCCTGGCTGCTTAACAGCTCACCGGGCCCTACTCAAACACCCTTCACAGCTGGAGGGGCCTGAACATGGGTCCCAAACACTTTGGTTACCAGCACCCCATGTCAGTTTTTCCATTGTTCTCTCCAGAAAGGTGACAGACTCCTCACCTCCTCTCAGTCTAAATGACCCCAATGGAACTGTTACTCTCTAACCCCAGGACGCATTTTCCACCCTGAATGCCACCTCAAGCAGTGACAGCTAAGGATCAGCTCCTTCTCACCTCTGGAGGGCCCGTGCCAAACAGGGGTGTTCTGCTGTACACAAACAGCGCTGCGTTCACTTCCTTCTCGCTGTCACCGCCGTGGTCTCCAGTGTCTGTCATACCATGATCCCCAGCCACCAGAAGAAGGGTGTCATTCCCCAGGTGATCTACCAAGGATCTGTCACCCGAGATAAGGAAGGTCAACTCCTACCTGGGCAGAGGCCCAAACAGCCCAGGTGGGAGAGGGCATGTCCCCACCAAGCCTGCCTGCACCACAGAGGTGAAGCCCACAAAAGGATCTGAGCAAAACCAAGTGCTGACACAGAGCTGTAACAACTGAGCCAGGTACTAAGGCAATGGATGCTTTACAACCAAAATGAAAATTCTAAGCCTTGAGACAGAGTGGACTGCTCTTGCTTAGGTCCCCAGTGAATGGTGGCTGGTTCCTCTATGCCTCCAGGGATCTTGACAAAATGCAATTCAGAAGAACAGTTCCCAACAGGAATGCATTTTAGGCTGCATCTATTTGGGTCTTGTATACTGCATCATGTTGTGTGAGCTGTCTCCGGCTTTTATGGAAAAAAAGAGGGGACTTGTCCCTGAAGAACACATTAGGTATGACACAATATGCACTCTCAGGTGCAGCAGGGGCAAGTTACCCACTCCTTCTAGCAGCAAGAATTAAAGCAGTCCTAACTAGGAGTCAAAAGCCACAGCATTTTGGGCTGAGGCACAGCTGTGTGGATTTCTGGATCCCATTCTGCCCTCTGACACAAAGGTGCAACTCATGGGCCTGTGCAGTAAATGCATCATTCCCTAGCCAGGGTCCTCCAAGTGCTTCTCAAACAGACCTCAGTGTGAAAATCTCCCTTTTAAAGATGAAAAGAGTGAGGCTCAGTACTCCAGCTGCACCATCACCTGATGGTTTGGCTGAGAAACAAGGCCCCAAGACCTGAAGACAGCCTTACCTCTGAAACCAAACCTCTTGTGAACATGGGTCTATGCAACCGAGACCACCCCATAGCTGAGGCTTCAGCTGCTGCTGACCAAAGCCATTCTCCATTTTAACAGCCACAGTAAAAGTCCCGTTGCTCTCTGCATCTGTAAACTCCCTGGGAAGACCCCACCAGCCTGGGTCAAGGAAGAGGCCAGCTGGCAACCCCGCAACTGCCGCACTAATCACCTGAGCATCTCATTCATCTGGGTGAGCTTCTTAGCCATTTCAGGATGGTCAGGTCCATGTTTGTGCCCACAGTGGTCCACGCCGAGGAAGTGAGCAATCAGCATGTCCCATTCACCACTGTCCACTGCAGAACAAGAGCAGCCTTATCACACACACACTAACCCGGGATTCAGGCATGGGCTCTACATCTGGATCGTCTTGCCAGAGCTTTCTGGTTGCCTCTGGAAACTGCTGTTTCTCCCCCTCCTGCCATTGTCGCTCCTAACTCTCAAGTGGACAGTGCAGGTTTTAAAAGAAGCACACTCCTGGATTGCTGGTGCCTGGGTACAATGCCATGGGAAGCTCAATGCCCGTAAGTGCCCCAGTATCCATGTTTTTTGTCCACCACTCCTCAGGAGGGGAATGGCTCAATGTCACCCAAGTCACTTTGAAATACCCTTAACTCAAACTGCCACAAACTGAGTGTGTATAAGTATATAAACTTATAAAGTATATAATGCTATTATTGCCCCAGCCAACCCCCCAGGTTTATATACCCAGCATGACGCCCCATGGTATGGAACACCCCTTTGGCTGGTTCAGCTCGGCTGTCCTCGCTGTGTCCCCTCCCAGTTCCCTGTGCCCCTCCAGCCCTCTCGCTGGCAGGGCCCGAGAAACTGAAAAGTCCTTGACTCAGTATACACCCAGCAATAACTAAAAACATCAGTGTGCCATCAACATTGTTCTCACATCAGCCAAAACACAGCGCTGTATGAGCTACTGAGAAGAAAGTTAACTCCACCCTAGCCAAAATCAGGACACTGAGCTAAACCAAGGGGACGCTCAGGAAAAGGAGAACCCAGAACTACAGTCCTCTAGAGATATTTCATGTCAGACTCATCAATGTGCCCCTCTGCATCCAACCTAGGCCATGTGCCTGGCACACCAACGCTGTCCCTAGCTAGGGAGTTACCTGGGCCTCTCCCCTCTGCTTCAGGGCCTCAACACCTAAAAATCGACATATCTGGAGTTAAAATGATGAACTGCAGCTCTCCCACAGGGCATAAGGACTTCCCCCTGAAGGGCCACTGCGCTCTTGATTCACTTTGATTCACACAGATAAAACAAAGAGCACTCCCCTTGGTCCCAGGACCGCAGAACAATCTGAAATCACCTAGAACTCAGAAACCAATCTCACAATTCACCTTCTTCTGACAGCTGGGAGCCAATGACCCTCTGCTGAGAGCAACATTGTGCCCCAGCCTCCCAAGCGGGTAGCTGCGCTGTTGTGTATTTCCCAGAGCACTGTGTGCCCCTGCACAGACACGTGTCAAAGTTAAGCTGCTCCTCTGGCTCCATCCTGGCAGCGTATTTCTAGGACAGATATTGAAGTCTAACCTCGTCCCATCAAGTTGCACTCTCTCCTAAACAGAGGAAAGGCATTTACAGAAACAGTTCACAGGCTCCAAAAGCTGGCTTATCTGTGGAAATGCAGCTAGAGCACTGTAATCCCTGTGCAGCAGTGTGTGACTGCCCAGAGCCACTTCATAACAGAAAGAACTCTTTGGTCCTACCCCAAACTTGCAGTAGGACCCCCACAAAACATATGGGCTATTCAGGCCCTGGGGAAAGAGCTGCTTACCAGTTGGATAGAGATGTTGCAGGATCCCATCATCCACAGTGTGAAGATCCTTCACATTAAAAGATGGGAAGAAATACGAGCGGAAGAACTTCTTGGGGAAGAGTCCTTCCCAAGTGTCATCACCCATGAAGACCACTCTTCTTCCTAATTCAGCAAGAAAGGAATTAATGACAGCAGGGAGCCCACATGAGTCATGCTGTTACTCTCACTACAGCAAAGAGCCTGGGCAGGTCCAGGTCAGGGTCTAGAACTCTGGCTCCTTTCCAACCCACACTCAAGAGCAACCTAAAATTAAAATGACCATGTGGCTGTAAATGAGTTTGAATACAGGGAAAGACCAGCCCTGTTTCTAAGCCCACAGGTCCTGTCCCCCTCCGAACCCACCTGCACAACATCACGACTTATCTTTGACCTCTGACATGTCACCCCAGCAGAAAGACCAGTGAGTTGAACAGGCGAGGAAGCAGGCAGGTACCCACTTCACTACAGCACTTAGGAAAATGCAGCACAAAGCAGACGAACCTTTGCCCAAGGCCTGCAACCCCACTGTAAAACACAAGGCAGCAGACTGGCTGCTGACAGGGGCTGAGGAGAATCTGTGAGTCCTGGGTTCTGTTTTTTTAACACGATGGTGGGTCTTCACAAGCAGAAAGGAGAAGGCAAAAGCACTGACACTTCCCACCACCCTCACTCTGCTTGTCCTGCCTGCTGGCAGGCAGCTCTCCATGTTTCCACAAAGCCTCTCCAGCCTGCAAGCAGGAACTGTTTCTTCCGAGGCTGCTGCTCTGGCATAGGGTGTACCAGTGTTTTGCACCTCAGTTGATTTACCACATTTGCCCACCCTGTCACACTCAGTGGAGCAGACAACCCCATCACACTAACTCATCCCAGGTACTGGTATGTGTGCCACTCTAAGCCCTGGAACGAAACACCTCTGGGTAACACAAGACTGCATCCTGTCCCCTTCTCTTCACTCCATTGTCCTCGTCCCAGCCAAAGAAGCCCTTTTCTGCAGCACTAAGCACACCCCAGCAGCACCAAACCACAGAGGAAATGTGACGAGGTCTCTGCCAAACAGTTGCAGGCAGCTGGCCAGGCAGGCTTGCTGCCTGAGTGACAGCCCCGCAGTACACCTGGCACCAGCTCCTCCCTCGTCATGTGTCTCACCTGAGCGCAAACATGGACACAACTGACTGCCCTTGGCTTCAGGAAGCCATTCCTGGTGGTGACCTTGTGACATCACCGTCAGTGCAATCACTTTCATCTGCTTCCTCGTCATCTTTGAAGACACTGAAGATGAAGCCATGGTCCCAGCTACTTCTTACTCCCAGTATGAGATGAAGAAACCCTACCTGTCTGACAGCTCTGCCTGAGGTAATTTTCATCTGAGTAGGGCAAAAGAATTGTCTGACAGGGTGGATGTGTTGTAAGCAGTTCCCTTCCCAGTGAAAGAGGAATGAGAGTGCCATGTGAGCACTGATCAGTAGCTTGCACATGCTTGGCCCCGTGGGACACTGCCCCTGCCCGCCTACCGTTCTGCACCAGCTGCGCCAGCAGGTTGTCCTCCTGGATTGCGTAGGTGGCAAAGTTGCTGCCCACATCGATGAAAGTGGGCAGCGAACCGGTGGTGAGGCCCTTGATGCGCTGCATGGTGGCAGTGGGGGGGTCGGCTCGGAAGCGGTACAGGCGGGCATGGCGCGGCTGGGAGGTTGCAAGGTGGTGCAGAAAACTCAGCTTGTTCTCATAGGGCAGCGGGCTGGCCTTGGCTGGATTAAAACGTGCAAACTCGAAACTGAGGGCATCGATGATGACAAGCACGGCCTTGGAAAAGCGCTGGGGTGCCCAACAGGAGCCCAGCGGGAGGCTCTGCCTCTCCCAAGGCGGTGGCACCAGCGGGTCCGAGCAGGAACTGCTGCTGGCGAGCTCGATCCGGGTGAGCAGGAACCCGCTCATGAAGAGCCCGATGCCGGCGAAGAACAGCAGGCACACCCAGGCCAGGAACAGCAGCACCGGCCACCGCTGCATCCTGGCGGGGGGACAGCAGGCTCGGCCGCCGCGCCGCCGCTGGGCTGGGCCCGACTCCGCACCCCGCCGCGGCCCGCACCCCTCCCCCGGCCGGACCCCCCCTCCCTTCCCCCCCCTTCCCGGCCTCCACCTCACACCCGGGCTCGCCCTCGTGCCCCTCCTCCCCCCCGGCTGCCCTCGCAGCCCCTCACCCCCCGCCGCCCCCACAGGTCTCTCGGCCCCCCTAGCACCCCCGTGCCGCACCCCCGGCCCCCCACCGCTCAGGGCCCCCTCGGCCCCCCGTGCCGCCCCCTCCCCTGCCTACCTGCGGCCGCCGAGCTCCAGCGCAGGCCGCCCCCGCCCCCCCGGAAGTGCCGCGCGTGGCCGCGCAGCGGCGCAGACAGCGGCCGGTGGGGGTAGCGCCCCCTGGCGGCCGGGAGTCGCACCACGCCCCCGCTTCTCTAGGAGGACCCCCACCTCGACACATGCTTTGCTTTAATTAATTAATTAACCGCCAGAGGCGTTTCTCCTCCGTGCGGCGTAAGCTACGAGGCGCTCGCTATAGAGACCCCGCCGTCACACACCACGGCGGCAGCTACTGGGAGGGCAAGGGGATGATGACAGGAGCTCACACCCCTGGAGAGGGGGTGTCCCCACAAGGAGACGGGGGTCCCGGTTCCTCCCGCAGGCCATTGGGAGCCGCAAGAGCCCGTTTAGGGGGTACAGTGGGGTCACGGGTCAGGCTCCCAAGTGCCAGCAGACATGCCGCAGCTGCACCTGTACCATTTTATTACGGTTACAATCCAAATAAAAAATAAGGACCGAGGGAAGAAGAACCAGAACAAGAGCGTCTGACCAGGGAGGGCGGCAGGACAGGCCCAGGGCCTGCCGGGCTGCCAGCAGTCAAGGGCGCAGGATCCTTCTGGCCCCATTAGCTGGGGCTGGCCTGTTCTCTCTTAAGCACGTCCGTGGTGGGAGGCTGGGGGTCCTCACAGGCTGGGGGCATCTCATCCTGAGTCTTCACAGCTTGCGGCTTGGTCAGTGTGGTGTAGATTCCCAGGGCCTGAAGGGAACAAGAGGCATGGGGGAGGAGAGGAGAGGGCCAGGCCCCTCCGGGCTGCCACCTTCACCTCCCCCAGGCAAGAGACAGGGTCCCTGTGAGCACACTAACCTGCGCGACCATGTTGGTGACATCGCCGGTGTTGGCGGGCAGCAGGACAGTGTTGGAGTCTTTGGCAAGCTTGGAGAAGGCGCTCACATACTGCTCAGCCACAGAGAGAGAGGCGGCAGCGCTGCCATGCTGGGGGGAGAGGGACGAGGTTCAGCAGCAAGTCAGACACCCGTGCCCCTAGCCCCACACCACCCCGGCTGGTCATGGCCCCCAGGACAGCAAAACTCTTCACTTGCTACTGCTGAAGATGCCAGGGAGCATCCAAGAGAAAGCCAGGTGCCACCCCAGCCATGGTTTCACCTCCCCCAGTGCCAGCGCTGAAGCTGTGGTGTCCCAGGATGTCGCTCACCTGCTGTGCCAGAGCAGCTGCCAGGAGCTGAATAGCCTCCGCCTTGGCTCTGGCCCTGACCAGCATCGCATTGGCTTCTCCTGCAACGAACCACAGCAAAATGCACATCAGAACCTCAACAAAGCACTCAAAAGGAGCGAATCAAGACAATTTCAAGGAGAAAATCAAGACAAATTCATGCATGCAAAGCCTCCTTTTCCTTCAACACCTGCATGGCAATACTCCTGCCACACACCTCCTGCTGCACCAGGCTGTGGGGCAGCAACGCGAGCTGGAGCTCAGCGCGAGGGCCCCAGCAAGGAAGGATCAGTGTAGTTGAGGAAGCCTGGACCACAGCGACGCGGTCTCTCCCTGGGGGCATCACCCCTCAATGTAGAGCTACGGATTTCCCCAGGCCCCACATGTTGTAGCCCAGGGCACTACCAGCAGCTTTGTTGATTTGTTCGGCCTTCTCAGCTTCTGATGCCAGGATCTGGGCCTGCTTCTGCCCCTCAGCTACATTGATAGCCGATTCCCGTGTTCCCTCTGACTCCAGCACTGTCGCCCGCTTCCGTCGCTCTGCCTCCACCTGCCAACACAGGTCAGACACCAGTCTACTACAGCCGTGCTGGGGAAATCCCACCCGTTGGGCAAAGCGCAGCGAGGACAGGCTCCTACATCCTGCTCTGGCAAGCATGGCTTAGCAAAGTATGAGAACACAGCATGATCCCCAGTGAGGGCTGGTTCTGCTCCCCACACTGCACAGTCCTCCATAGCCTGGTCCACACCTAACAGGACAGCCACTTCCCCCTCCTCCCCTTCCAGTCCTGAGATCTGGCACCTGGCTTTTCTCAGTGGGAGATCTTCAGCTCTGGGTCTTGCTTCCTACAGAGCCCAGTGTGAATTTTAAAGGGAGCTGGCAGGGCCCATGTGTACCAGGCAGTGGCCACCACCACTGAAATAAGGATGGGAATTATTTATTCAATAGCTGTAGGTTTGCAGCCAAAGTGTCAGTGGGCTTCCCTCACCACAGGAGGGGTCAGCACTGCCAGCTCTGGACAGTTGACAACTTCCCTCTTGTTCCAGATTGTCATCCCAGAGAACCAAACCTGCATCTGCATGGATTCCTTCACACGTGGGGGTACATGGATGTCCTTGATCTCATAGCGCAGGCATCGGATGCCCCAGCAGTCTGAAGCCTGGTTGATGGCATCCACAATGTTGGCATTGAGGGACTCCCGCTCCTGGGAGGCACAAAAGGAATGGCAAAAAGCAAAGAAGAATAGCTTAGTGTGAGAAAGAGGTCAGGAGGGAAACAGACACATCCAATCACAGGCCAAGGCCAGTCAGAAAAACCCATCTCCAGAGGAACTAAGGCAGGATCAAGTGCTTTCCACATCTCTTCAGGGGGTTACTGTCTCCTAGAGGGAGCAGTGCCCCAAACTGAAATTGCTGGGATATAAACATCTGGTGTACATCTGGATACAAACATTGTCCAGGAATGCCAACTGCTTGTTTCTCCCAGCAAACACAGCATGAGGGCTACAGCCCCCCACGAACTGCGACAGCCAGGACATTCATCACTGCGCCTGAGCAGAGTCACCAACTCCAGAGAAACACAGCTGGACCAGCCGAGTCTCCAAGGATTCGCCAATAGGTCAACTGTAACAGAAGCCAGAAGCCCTCTAACCAAAGGGCATTTTAGTGTTAAGTGTATCAGCCTGGCTGTGCAGATTGCCCCAAGGTTTCAAGAGACACTGGCAGCTCTGTGATACACCTCCCCAGCTCACCCGGAACACTCTGTCGAGGGAGAGTTTGCCAAGTTCAGATCTCATGGTGGTCTGGGCCAGCTGGGTCACTGCATACTCAGGATCTTCCACCCCATAGCTGGCCTAGAGAGCAGAAATAAAAAACAGAGTCAGTGGCAGTGCCAGGAGGAACCCTGAACAAGGCAGGATGGGCAAACGTAGCGCTAAGATGAGAAACTTGCCACAGATACCCCTGCCGAAGAACAGCAGAGTCCAGAGCCTTGTGAGGGGCTGGGGTGCTCAGCCCACCCACCTCACAGGGCATAGCAAGCTGGGCAGAGGCTGAATCACGTATCATCGGGCAAAGGGAGTCAGCAGAAGGCTGCCAGCTGAGCAGTGCAGCACACACAGACCATGCTGGGTGCAGCCATGAAGGCTGCAAATTTGGGCCAAGTGTCAGCGCAGCAGGGACAGTACCTTGTAGGCGTCCATAACCCGCAGATAAAGCACGCCATCAATCTGCAGGGTAACATTATCTGCAGGGAGAGAACATGTCGTTACTGAAGCACCAAAGACAAAACATGGCAACTTCCCCTCCCACAAGAGAGTAGGGCATGACCCTTTCCTTCCAGTGGCAGCAGCGTAGTACAGAAAAAGGATTGGCTGAAATGGATCTCCTCATCTAAAAGACTTTGTTAGCACAACCTTGACATTCCCTAGAAAACACTGTGTTTTGGTGTTTTAATATGCAAGTCTCAGATTTCTAGACCAAAACATTTCATACTGTAGTTATCTTCCTAAATTGAGACCGGGGGGGTGGGGGGTGGCAGAACAAAAGCTTAGTGCTAGAATTGTAACAGAGCTGTCCATTAACCTGATCTGAAACCTTTTTTACAGAACAGAGGTTTTTTTGTGGCCCAACACAGGAAAACATCTGAAAAATTGACTCATGCCCAGGTGCATTCGTCCCAGCAAGAAGAGGCAGCCGCAGCCCTGAGAGGAGAAATGGGATCTCCTGCTCACAGCAAAGCCCAGGTCCCCATGGACAGGGCTGAGTGGTCTGGGACATTTCCACTCACCCTCACGCTGTCCATTGCTTATCCCAGCCACAGCAGAACGAAAGGGAGACAGAACGCAGAAGCTGTTCCTTACCGAGGGTGACAGCTGACTGCTCTGGGACATTAATGACGATTTCTTTGAGACTCTGCACATAACGAATACGATCCAGGAGAGGGATGAGGAAGTTCAAACCCTGGGAAAAGGGCAGGATTAGATGCCTGAGCCCTCTGATCTAGGGTTTTCCTCCCAGAGACCTCAGTCGGACTAGAGGGACCTGTCTAAACAAAGCCCAAGTACGCTACATGCTACAAATGCCACAGGTAGAGCAAACATGCTTTACACGTTGGGGGAATTTAGGTTTCCCTGTGCTTTTAACACTCCACTGAGGAAAAAAGTCTACAGGCATTCAAAAGGATTGCAGTCTGGAAGAGTAAGCACGCGAACCCCCAAATCCTCATGGAAAGGACACGCCTCGCTATAGCTTGAGGAACCTGCTGAATCCAGAGGGGGAGAAAAGTGGCTTCTTACAGGCTCAAGGATTCGGTGGAACTTGCCCATCCTCTCCACCACCCAAGCCTCCTGCTGCGGCACAAAGAGCACCCCGATATTCACAGGTAGGCCAGAATTCAAGCGCCGTGGTGCCAAGGCCAGCCATGCTGAATGCTTCAGCTGCTGGGAGCGCTAGAGAAAGGAAAAGGAGCATGAGTGAGCCCAGCTGCTGGCACCATCTCTGCTCTCCCACCCGGGATCACTGCTTGCAGCCTCAATAAACCTGGGCACAAACCAGCTCTGATGCCCCCAAAAAACCCATGCTGTGCAGGGACATGGGCCATTCCCACAGGGATGTGACCTGGATGGCAGGACCAGTGTGAGTGTCAGAGCCTTCCCTGCAGATGCAGGGGAGCCTGTCCTTGTGCTGAAGGTTTCTCCATGTCTCCCCTTCTCCCACATGCCTACTAGGGCAGGTAGAAATATAGCCTCCTGGACACCATAAAGGAAAGGAAGGTTTGCACATGGTCCTTCTGCCCCACTCAGCCCCCCGTAACACGGTGAGACACCTTCTTCCCGTCCCTTCCCCCTCACACCACCCCACTTCGACAGTCCGTCCCTTCCCAGCTCTGGCCGCCTCCTGGCCCCCTCCAAGGACCTGTTTCCCTCCCGCACCCTCTCACTCTCCTCCCCACAGCCCTTCAGTCCCACAGCTCTCCTCAACACGCCCCCTGCCCAGCTCTCCCCAGCTCCTCCCTAACCTCCCCCCGCACACCGCAACCCACTGCTCAGCCCTCCACGTCCACCTCTCCAACAACCCTCCCCCCGCGCCCCATCAGCTCACCCCACCGCTCCCGGCTCCTCCCGGTCCCCCAACACCCCCAGACACCCATTTACCCCCGGGCCTCCTCTGCGCCCTCCCCGCGCCCCACTACCCTCACCGGCGCCCGTCTCCCCTCAGCCAGCTCCCCCACGGCCCCACCACCTCCGCCCCGCTCCCCTCAGCCCGGGATCCCCCCGGGTCCCCCCAGCCTCTTGCAGCACCGCCTGCACCGGGCACCCCCCAAAGCCTCCCCCGACCCCACCTGCAGGAGGCTGAGGCCGGGCCCAGCTCGGAGCCCCGCCCGCGCCAGCATCGCTCCGCCGCCCGCTCCGACCGGTGCCGGTGCCGCCGCCGCTACTACTCCTGCCCCGCCGACCCGGAAGACGTGGCGGGAGGCCCCGCCCCTTCCGGGACGCCGCTCAGAGCCGCCCGTCCCGCCCCGGCGGCCGCTGCCCTTTGTTCCGCCCGCCCCCCGCAACGGCAGGGGCCGGCCTCCGTTTGTAAACGGGTTTTATTAAAGTCATTAAATTAAAAACAAGCACGAAAAGTACCGGTACAACCTGTCTGCCCACGCTGGGCCGCGGCGAGGAGGACCCGGGGCGGGACCCCGGTGATGGGGGGCGAGGGAGACCCCGGGAGCCGGTGTCCTGTGTGTGTCGGCGGGGCCGGAGCCCCCCGAAGGCCCCGGGGTGTTGGGGGTAGGGGGTGCAGTTCGCCTCCGGCCGGCCCCCAGCCGTGGGTGCGGAGGGGAGGGCCGCGGATACGCGGTACGATCCCCCTACAACGGTGGACAGCCCTGGGAGCCCCCAGTCCTGGGGGTGCTGCCCACCGCGGGGGTCCCAGCCCCACACAGGCTGGCACACGGAGGTGTAGGAAGTGCCCCGCTCTTCCTCCCCGTTGCAGAGAGGGGCTGGGGTCCCCGCAGCCCAGCGGCGAGCACGGGTTGGGGGCGATGCAGGCCGCGTATGGGCCTGGTTCCCCCAGCCCTTCTCCCCTCTCTGGCCAGCCCACAGCTCGGCCCGCAGCTCTCCAGGCAGCAGCAGGGACAGGCCCTGTTCCAGCTTATCCCCAAACCTCCTCCCGAAGGCCTAACACAGCTCCCGCTTGATGTCCTCCATTGCTTTCTCCCTTCCCCGTGACTAAGCTAGGGCTCAGGCTCCTGCCCATCCTCTGGCACCTGGTCACTGTGCCAGGCTCCTGCCCAAAACCAGCTCCTGGAGACAGAAAAAGGCCCTGTATTTTTTGAAATGTCCATGTGGGCTCCAGAGGTTCCTGCCAGGAGGGCTGTCCCTATGCTGCTGTAGAAAGCCTCAGTCCCCCATGACCATGGTCCCCAGCCATGACTATTGCCGTGGATCATGGGGCTGAGAGACCCTTCCCTGCCAGCCACGGGCTTCCTGGGGCTGCAGGACAAGTCCAGGCTTCCCCCAGCCTGCCTGAAGCAGGAGGGCTGGCCTCACAGAGCTGCTAAGCAGCAAGCCTCAGCCTGTCCTGGGGCTTTAAACACAGCCCCAGCCTGGGAGCTATGCCCTGGCCAAGCTGCACCCTGGCCCTACCCTCTCCTCCATGGGCCAAAATATCCCCATAACTCCAGTCTCTCACAGTAGCCATAGCCCTGCCCCAACCCAGGCAATCCAAGCGCCACCAGGGGCCTCATCCAGCACTGAAAATAACAGAACAGCACCTCCAAACCTCTGCACAAGCCTCCTCTGCGCTCCTAGCAACAATAAATACTAATAAATACAAACTTTTCTGCACTTCCTGCTCCCAGCCCTGGGACCAGTGTGGGTAGCCTCACCTGGAGCCTCTGGCCCAACTCTTCACTGCCACCCACCCACAGCTACAGCAGAGAAGCTGGTGCAGCTGGGAGCAGCAGTGGCAGAAGCTTTGGGCATGTCCTGGAGTGCCAGGGCTGCTCCTCAGCCCCTGCCCCTCCAGGTGAAGCCCCCTCAGTGATCCCAGCCCTGCTGCAGGGCACGGGCACGGTGTCTGTGCTGCTCAGGAGGAGCGGGGCATGTGGAGAGGGTGATACTTCAAGGCAGTGCTTGTTTTTGGCCCTTTTACTCTCTCCAAAGTGCTGGGCTGGAGGCTCCCTGGTGGACCTGGGGCTGCGAGAAGGTCAGGCCCGGGGTGAGTAGCAGGGGTTCCTCGGCATCTCCGTGAAGGATTTCAGTTCATACGGGATCCCCGAGTCGACCTCGATCGACTTGCGGGAGAAAAGCATCCGGATGTCATTGTGAAGGTAGATCTTCCCCGACTTGGAGCTGTGAAACCTGAGTGGAGACAAGAGCAGGGTGGAGGGACGTCAGGCTCCCAGACAAGGGCAGGACAGCCTCAGCAGGTGGCATAATCCCCTTGCCTAGTGTGCCCCTGGTCAAGGTGGCCATGCTCTGCTCCAGTTGCCTTCGGAGGGACAGAAGCCACTGCCCTTGTGCAGGGTGGCAGCTCCAACCTCCCTGAAGGAGCAGCTGGTCCCTGCTCCTCCCCAGGGTGAGGGGGTCAGGCTGACATCCCCCTGCCCGGGCCTCTGGGCTTGGGGGAAGGCAGGGGCACACAGGAAAGGAGCCCAGGGGTGACGCTGGCGCAGGTGTCCATCCCTCCTCGCACACCTTACCTTAGGTGCATAAGATAGCAGAGGACCTTGCGGGGTGGGCCAGCACCTGGTGGGTTGTGGGTGGCCACGACGGCCTGTTCCTCCTCCCCAACAGGCACCAGGAAAATGCGATGGCGTAGGAAGGTTATGTGGTTGGCTGGCATGTCCTCAAAGTCATACGTCACCAAGAACATCTTCACCACAGTCTTGTTGGGGTTAAATAAGGTCTAGGGAGCAGAGGGTTAGGAGGTGAGAATGGGAAGGGCACAGGAACAGATCCATAGGGCAGGTCTGGGGCACCTGGGGGCAGCAGCAGCAGGCCCAAGGACCCAGAAAGCCCCATACCAACCCCAAAGGGCTTAGCCTGAGGCCCACAGGTCACTCCTTTCCACCCACCTCCACTCCTGTGCTCCCACTCCATGGTATCCCATCCTCATTCTCCTGCTGAGACCCCATCCCTTCTCATCCACCTCTCCATTCCTTGCATCTCCCATCACCCTGTCTCCCTGCCAGCACACTGGGGACCCCCTGCTCCCCTCCACTGTGCTGCCTTGGTGGCCACGTACCGTCTCTGCACAAGCTTTCTGGCTGCTGCCCTGACAAACAACATAGGACCATTTCTACCCCAGGGGGTTGTCCTGGTTTCAATTGGGATAGAGTTAATTTTTTTCTTAGTAGCTGGTACAGTGCTGTGTTTTGGATTTAGTGTGACAATGTTGGTAACACACTGATGTTTTAGTTGTGGCTAAGTGGCGCTTACTCTAAATCAGGGGCTTTTCAAGTTTCTCATGCTCTGCCAGTGAACAGGTGCACAAGAAGATGGGAGGGAGCAGAGCCAGGACAGCAGATCCAAACTAGTCAAACAGATATTCCATACCATAGAACATCATGTTCAGTATTTAAAGCCAGGGGAAGAAGAAGGTGGGGACAACATTCAGAATTGCGGCATCTGTCTTCCCAAGTAACTGTTACACGTGATGGAGCCCGGCTTCCCTGGAGATGGATGAACACCTGCCTGCCCATGGGAAGCGGTGAATGAATTCCTTGGTTTGCTTTGCTTGCATGCGCGTCTCTTGCTTTACCTATTAAACTGTCTTTACCTCAGCCCACGAGTTTTCTCACTTTTACCCTTCCAATTCTCTCCCCGCTCCCACTGGGGAGGGGGGAGTGAGCAAATAGCTGTGTGGGGCTTAGCTGCTGGCAGGGGTTAAACCATGACAGGGGTAAATGGAGCCCACCTGGCCCCCCTCCCCATGGAACTACTGGATGCCAGGGAACAACTTACCACTTGGATGGTTCCAGCTTTGGGGACACTGTAACCCTTCTTTCCCAAGGCCTCCAAGTCAATCACTCCCTGGGGCAAAACAAACAGCATGTGAGAGAGGGAGAAAGCCCATGGAGAGCCCAGCTGGGACCAAACACGGGGCTGAGAGCCCCCCTCGCTAAGAACGCCTGGCACAAGGTGGCAGGAAGACACCCAGCTCAGTCCATCTCCAGAGCAGGGGATGAACAAGCAGCAACATAGAGGTGAAGCAAAGCAACAGCCATGAATTAGCTGAGCAGCAGACCACCCGTTTATATGCCTGCAAGGGTTGCCTCTTCTTTCCCTCTTTGCTTTTGTGTTAAATACTGCTCCTGGCACAGCTAGTGGTCTCCTCAGGTAGGTGTGCTTGAACCACACTCTCCAGAGAGGAGAAGACCCCCAGGATGCGTGGTGCCTGGGTACAGCCCTCACTTGCCTCCCTCATGGTCCCAGCCCTCCCTTGTCTGCATACCAGGAAAGGCGAGGGCATGCTGTGTTCGGAGATGTCGAAGTAGGTGACATCAACAGGCAGGGTGACGTGCTGGGGGCAGTAGGAGCCACTGGCACCAATCTCTGCTGTGAATCCCTCAATCCTCCCCGATGATGCAAAGCACCCTTTCAAGATGGACTCCTGAGAGAGGAGCAAAATGTTAGGGACCTTCAACCACCAGTCCTACCCCTTGCCTCGAAGCTGCAGGTGAGATCACTCCCACCTCCACTGCAACCACACGTCTGCTTGCCCTCACATGTCCAGAGACCACCCATGACAGGCCCTGGCTGCTCACTCTGAGACAGACCCATCCTGAAGTGGTGGGCTAAAACCAGCCGTCTAACACAGAGAAGCTGCGAGAGCGGCTTGGCTCAGCCCCACAGCAGCCATCTCAGCAAGGTCCAGGGTCCCAGCGCATCACCCAAGGATCTGCTGGCTGAGCCATCCTGCTGGTGGATGGTGGCTATGTGACACAGCCACTGCATGCCAGGCCCTTGGGGACAATCAGCTCAGCCCCACATCAGGGCTCCTGTCAGGTTCAGCTTCTCGTGACTATCACTAGCCCAGCCTGCAGCCCCCAGAACCCACCTCCCGCCCTGGCAGGTGGGCACCATTACCTCAAAGTTGCCCAGCAGAGCATGGCTGACAGTGGTAGTGGCCCAAGGTGCTGCAGAGGACCTGGTGCCCCGCCAGAGCCTGCTCCGGAGATGTCGCCTTTGACAGAGGAGAGAATGTTGGGTGTCAGACTGGACAGCACACAGCCCTGGGCTGCCCATATCCCTGGGGAGGTGGATCCCTCTCCAGGTCCCCCATCCCTTTCTTTGGTGGAGGTTGAACCCACTTAACTAACCCCCAGGTGCAGAAGACACTTCCCCCTCACTGCCCCACAGCCTGGTGTCTTGGTGGAGGGGAGACGGCTGGGGCAGGGCAGTGAAAAGGATTAGACCCAACCTCCTGTGGGGCTGCAGGGTGCTGTGTTGGCTGGGCACCCTGAGCCACCATGCCCATCCCACAGGGCTGCCAGGACACTCACGATTTGAGATGCAGCCCACTCTTCAGCCTCCTCTCAACTGCACTGCAATCCGCAAAGCTCTGGAGGGGACACGAAATCAAGAACCATATTAGGGCAGCAACTAGGGACTGAGCACCCCTGGAAAGTACCATCACCCCTTGCTCTACCCCACAGACCCACGAAGGTCCCAGCAGATTGGACAGGCTCCCACCCATGGAAAGGCATCAGTAGCCTCTGCAGGGGCGGCCAGCATGAGGGCTGGGATCTCTGGTGGGGACATGGAGCTGCCCAAACCCCAGAGTGTCTCTGCTGGAGATGAAGGTGTTGGTATCCAAGCTGAGGGTGCAGCATCAACCTCCCACCTTGCAAAGCAGGTCTTGGGATCAGCCCTAGTGACAAGACACCCCCTAAAAGGGCCATGTACCAACATCCTCTTGCACGTCCCAGGGAGTGGTAACACATACAATGGAGCTCCCTGACCAGCCCAGGAAAAATCCCGTCCCCTGGTGATTCATGCAAGATCCTCGGTAGTGCTGCCAGGCAGAGGGGTGTGCTGCTCACCCCTGCTCACAGCCAGGCTCCTACAGCTGTTGAATGGGAGGGTAAAGCCAGAGCCACACTGCAGCCTCCTTTAAAAGATGTCCCCTTTTCAGGGGTTTTCCCTTCTGGAAGCCACACAAAGGGCAGCAAAACACAAAGGGATGATGGAGCTGGCTGGCATGACCGGGCGGGAAAACCCAGGGAAGCTGCTGGAGGCTTCATTGTGCAAGGGCAGTGCTAGGGTAGCCAGGCTGGGGGACAGTCACCAAAAAGGGCACACAGGCAGGGATGGAGCTGTGCTCCATGGCCGGTGTGTCCCAGCTCCAAGCAGCAAGAAGCCAGGGTAGCTCTGCCATTGGTCCCTGCACCATGGGATGCCCCAGGGAAAGAGAGGAGTGTGCCAGCTCTGGCATAAGCCTGCTGCAGCCTCAGCAGGCAAGGCATGGTGAAGGCAGGGAGCTGGTCAGGAGAGGCAAGTAAGCAGGGAGGAATCACAGGCAGCTCCTGAACTGCCAGGGTGGTTGCAAACCTCAAGAGTCTACCCCATTTCTGGGAGCCTGTGGCACCCTGGGGTCACGCCACAGGCACCTCAGAACTGCAGAAAAGCCAGTGACATCTCTGCACAGAGCACTGGGGCTCCCACTACTTGGCCAGAGCATGGCCAGTTCTGCTTCCTGCCACCAAGCCCTTGCCCTGATGGATATCATGGCCAGGGACCCAAGCGTTCCACACCTCTGCCTTCCTCCCCACCAGGCAGGCAGAGGCCATCTGCTCTTCCCAAGCCTGCTGGTAAGTCTGACTTAGCATGCAGCTGTTACGACACCGAGCGTGGCCCCTCACCATGTGTCCAGCTCTCGCTGTCATGCGGAGGTCGCGTCCTGTCCGAGCAAGGCTCTCCAGGCTAAAGAGCCGGTTGCAAGCAGAGGGTCCAGTGACTACAAGGTGTCAAGAGCTGGTGACAACCTACGGACCATGTGTCCCAGGGCTGGCTGTCAGCTGCTGCCCTGTTCACATCAGTGCTGTGGCACAGAGACCGGACAGGGCATGCTGCCATGACAGACCACATTGCCCACGAGGACAGCCCTAACCTCTGGGTGTCCCCAGGCCATTCCCAGCCTCCACCTGCAAGCAACACTCACCTGGGCCTTGGGAAGCAGGTGATTCCAGAAGGGGGCCCCCTTGGCATCAGTGCTGCGGCAGGCCGTGGCTGCCATGTGGCATGGCAGAACCCTCTTCTTTCTTGCCCATGGGGACAGGCTCTCGTCCTCAGAGTCAGTCACAACATCACCAGCAGGCAGCAGCTTCCTTTTGGCCTTGCAGCTGCTGCTGCTGCTGAGCTGGCTGCTCCCACAGGGCATCTTCTCCAGGGAGCTGAGGTTGCCGGGCTTGGGGCTGAGTGCTGTCTGCGAAGCTGGAGGCTCCCTGCACCCATTGGACACTACTGGCTGCTCCTCTTCTCCACTAGCCCTGCTGTTGTGAGCTGGGCTGCTCCCCGGCTTCTCCTTCCCATCAGAGCCCAACCGGGCTGTTTGTGCAATACTGTGCAAATCAAGATGAAGTAAGTTGTGGCCACTTGCCTGCTCCCCATTTTCTCCATAGTCTGGGTGCTGATCCCCCAATGAGACAGGGCAACTGTCTCTCATGTGCAAAGAACTGCAAGCAATGTGCTGAGGCCAGGAGGAGGAGGAGACATCCTGCAACTTGTCTTCTCTGCTAGCTTTGGGGCTGTGGCTAGGGCTGCCCTCACACCGGTGCTCCACCACTCTCAGCCCACTGTGGGAGAAGTGCTGGGCAGAGCCATACAGGGATAGCTCCTCCACCAGCAGACCATCCTCGAAGGTATCATCATCATCCAGGGAAGCCTGCCCAGGACCTCCATCACACTTGCTATCCACTCCCCTGCCACCCCAGTGAGTTCGTTTGGGATCTCTCCCCCTCTCCAGAGTTCGCTGCTCAGGGTAACTCCTCTTTGCCGCCCGGCTGCCTGCCCGCTGCTCCATGCTTTCAGAGGAGCTGGAGAGATGGGAGAAGATGGAGACCTGGTAAACCTTCTGGCGCTTGATCTCTGTCTTGTAGCCCATGAGGATGCTGTGGTGGGCGCAGTGCTGTGAGGAAGGCTCCAAGGGTGCCTCTCCACTGGGCTGGGACAGGCTGGAGTCCGTGCTGCGCTCCGGGGGCAGGGATGTCTCTGCGTGGATGTGCCTCATGGAGCCTTACTTGCCTGGACTCCAAGCAGAGCCGGAGTCAGAACAGCCCATGCAACAGTGGACAAGGGAAACTGTAAAGTGCCACAGGTCAGGGTGTGAGGACAGGGGGTGGGAGTGGGACCCGGCCTCACTCAGGATGTCTGGGTGAGCTCTCCACTACAGGGTGCGATGCAGCACAGCATCTGGAAAGAAAAAGCAGGAGAACGGAGATTAGCCCTGGATCCTCGTAATTGTCCAGGCTTTTGGCTGCAAGGGGCCTGCCAGGATGCAGGCAGCTGCCTGTACAGTGCCACTCAGACCTCCCTCACGGGAAGAGGAACCAGGCTGGTGTGGCTCTCGGGGGAACCCTGTGGTGACACCCACATGCAGGATCAGCACTTCCCTCCCAGCCTGGGCACGGAGAGGAGTCTCCAGCTGGGCCAGAGACTACTGGGGACAAGTCTGGACAAGTGCAGAAAAGGAGACCTGCCCTCTGCCAGGGACGTGATGTGCTTGTGCTGTTCTGGAGCACAGGAGTCAGGCAAGTCAGACCAGTCGCAGGGGCTCAGGACTGTAATCACCCCTTTAGGCAACAGCAACAAGATCTCCCAGCAGTTGCCAAGAAGATCTGTCCCAGCCACATGCACTGAACGAGGCAGGGCTGGTGCCCTGTGCTGCCAGCCTCATGGCCGGGACAGGACCCTGACCCACCACCACAGCTATCTCTGCCAGCTTGGACCATGGACCTCCACCACCTCAGTTAGCACCTGGGTGGTACCAGAGGCTGCAGAGCCCACCATGGGCTCCTGTACCATCTGCCCTGAGGGCCTGACCACGTCCATGCTGCACGGCACCTCACTTAGGATTTTTCAGCCCAGTTTGAGAGCTGTGGGAATCCTGACCATGAATTTTTCTGGCATGACAAATACTGAAATGGCTGCAAGAGCTCAGAAGATGCAGGAGAAGTCACCAGAGACCAAGAAGCTCCAGAGCCTGACAAATGTGCCCATGCTTGGCAGCTCTGCCCTTTGCCTGTACCTGCAGCTCTGCATGCTCTTGCACAGAAAAGGCTTAGGGGCAGATGAGCAATAGGGGAATTGGTTCTCCAAGTGGGTCAAGGCTATCCGGACAGAGAGGCTGCATGTGGTATTTTGACGTCACTATGATGAGGACAGGAAAGTGGTGGACTGGGTGGTTGAGCCCAGGGATTTTGTTTAAAAGAAGCAATGAAAGGTATTAACCATGCACCAGGACATGCTGGGCACCAATTAGCTGGAAATCAGCTTTGCAGAAAAGGCCCTGGAGGTCCTGGTGGAAACCAAGTTGACCATAAGCCAGCAAATGTGCCCTTGCCACAAAGGATGACAGTGTCCTGGGCTGCATTAGGCACCGTATTGGCAGCAGGTTGAGGGAGGTGATCCTTCCTCTCTGCTCAGCACTGGTGAGGCCACACCTGAGGGCCACGAAGGTAATTAAGGGACCAGAGCATCTCTCCTAGAGAAAAGGCTGGAAAGCTGGAACTGTTCAGTATGGAGAAAAGAAGGCTCAGGGGGATCTTACCAATGTACATAAATACCAGAAGGGAGGGTGCCAAGAAGATGGAGCCAGGCTCCTTCCAGTGGTGTCTAGTGACAGGACAAGAGGCAATGGGCACAAACAGGAGGTTCTGTCTGAACATCAGGAAACTTTTTTTTTTTACCGTGAGAGTGACTGAGCACTGGAACAGGTTACCTAAAGAGGTTGTCTTTGTCCTTGGGGATATTCAAAAGCTGTCTGGACATGGTCCTGGGCAATGGCTCTGGGTGGCCCTGCTTGAGCAGGGGGTTGGACGCAGATGACCTCCAACCTCAACCTCTCTGCATAATCTACCACAACACAGCCTGTCCTGGCTGCCCTCTGCACTCACCCCTCTGCAGCAGAACTCCACTTTGCTCCGGATTAACTTCCCTGTCCCTCAGCAGGCGGTCGTTGGCACAACTAGCTGAAGACACCTGCCAGCCAGGCACCCCCCAGAAGCGACGTGGCTGCCGTGGAATGGCTCCAACCATCACGGTGTGCCCCCGAACCTCTGCACCGTCCTCTACAGCTCTTCGGTTTCCTCAGTGGCTCTGAGGGGAAGGAAAGTAGTAGAGGCAGGGCTGGAGTGATTCAGATGCTTTCTAGAAGAAGGACAGGAGGGTACTGCCTGTGTGGGGTCACACAGGCAGAGCAGACAGCATTGAGGCTCCGCCTCGCCCAACCTCCCAAACCCAAAGGCCACCTCAGGCAATGCTATCACCTTGATTTCCATTTAAACCACAAACACTTTAAGCTATGCTGTGAACTTTCATACCTGGCTTGTATTTTATAACCTTTTTGCATGCCTTCCTGTATGAAACCCTTGCATATGAACAGAACCCCATTTCTTTCTGGTGACCATTTCATGCCTTGCTTTCCATGACACTGCAGATCACCAGCAGCCTCCAGTTAGCTGCTGGTCTCATGTCCACCTCCTGTCCCTTTCACCCACAGCACAAGACACTTTCCAGCCCTATGCCAAGGAGAAGAGCTTGCAATTGTTTTCTTCCAGTAAGAGATGCCCGGCAGGGAAGACAGAAACCAGGAGCCTGACAGCCCTGAGCCATAATGGCCCCCCTACCAGCTTCCCCCAGCCCAAAGACAGCAGTCCTTTCGTGTGCACAGCACTCACCTGCTCAGATATGTCCTTGATGCACAATAGAGATTTACAGATGCAACACAGCTCTTCTGTGGTCACAATCTACCAGCACCACAGCCTCGAAGTCTGGAAGAGGGCAAGGAGGGGCATCAGCTCAGGCAGCAGCTGGTGGTGCGACACCTTCACAGTGGGCAGGAGCCCTTGGGCGCCTACACCCTCAGCCCCCCTGTGGCAGGGGAAGCCCATGAGCTTTACTGGCCCAGGAACCTCCAGGTGAAGGAGGAAACACTACCCATCACTAGGGACCATGACCTCCCCGTGCAGCCCTCAGCCAAGGGCTCACTACAGCAGCTGTCTGGAAGGAAACCACCATCTGTCCCACTGGGCATCCCCACCCAGCAGCAAGCACTTCCCTGAAGGCTGGGAACAACAGGGCCAGGCAGATGAACAAAATCCCTGCAGGGATGCGCAGAAGCACTGAACACCCAAGTGCACCCCCTTTCTGGCACCCTGGTTCAGCAAGTTCTGCATCCCATTGTGTTTCAGGTGGGAAGCCAGCTTCAGCAGGTCACTCACTGTGCTTGCTGCCTGACCTTGCCTGCCCCAGGAAACAGGTTGTGCTTTCATCACATTTCCAGTAAGACTTGTAATAAACAGGCAGTCACAGCCAGTCACCAAGACTCAGCCAGCCCAGAAGCCACCACCAGCAGTGCTGGGAAAGGCCACTGCCAGTGACCAGCCACCAGCCAGAACAGAGACACAATACACCAACGCCCAAGGAGCACTTCCAGCAGGACAAATCAATATCACAGCATAACAAACCTCTGGTCCAAAACCTCAAAAAAGCTCTTTGTAAAGATCAGCTCCGCCTGGTACCCCACATGGGGCCTGTACCAAGGCAGGTAGAAAAGCAAATGAATGTCCACAGCTGTGGGCAGATGCTGAGGTAGTAACACACTGCACTCTCCCTGCCTGGAAGGTTGCTGCTTCCCTCCTCCATCCCTGGAGGAGGTTTGTACCACAACTTGTGTGGCACAGTCAACCACCAGGAAGCAACGTCAGCAACCAGCAGCAAAAGTCAGCATGGTGTGGTGAGAGAAAGCCACATCCCTCCTGCGCGTGTCCATGCCAGGGCAAATAGGCAGTCTCACCTGCATCCTTTCTTTCTGTTTTCCACATCCCTCCGCAGTCACAGCCCTTTGCTCCCCAGCAGAAGCTGCCTTTCAGGGGAATGGGTCCATCACAAGAGGCTGACGCTACAAATCCATCCCAGCTGAGACCTCAACACCAGTCACCAGGTGATGCCAGCACTAGCCAGTACTGCACACGCCTAAGTACAAGGGGCTGCACCACGTTTTGCCAGACCGAACACTGTCAGTTGAAGCATTGTGCTAGGAAATGCCAGGATTCCACAGCCCATTGTAAATGCATCTCTTGGCTGTTTGGCTCTGCCTCCCAGGGCAGTTCCTCCCTGTGAGAGCTCAGCCTCTCACAGCTCCCAGCGGGAGCCCACTGCCACCCTGTGCAGCAAGAGACCAACACAGGGACAAGGGACTCCTGCACTCTAAGCAGGGATGGGGAAACAGCAGGGGGTCACCTCTCCCTTCACCTGCCCTTGAGCCAGGCATCTCCAGAGCCCTACTTCTGGCCACCTGGATGGGTCCAGGTCCTCACCAGCTCAGCTGGGCAGCAGAGGTACCATCCCCTGGATGCAGCACATGGAGTGGGTTGGGGGCTCCATGTGCCCAGACCGAGGGTTTGGCCCCTCCTAAGCCCAAGTGATGGTGATTTTGCCAGTGTTTCCGCTTGTGCTGTTGCTCTGACTCCTAAGACAGGACTCGAAGGGCCTTGCCGGTTGGAGGAAGCCCAGCCAGAACTCCTCCTGCTCTCTGTCCTGCTCCTGCCAAGCTCCCAGCCCCCCCCCTCAATGCTCAGAGGACAGGGGGGGGCCTGTGCTTTTGCCAGCATCTCCCAGCACCTGAGTGCAGAGCTATGCCAGGCACAGCTTTCCTCTCTTCACCCTGCCCATCATGGTCTGGCTTCAACAGCCAAGAACACCCAACTCCAAAGGACCTGCTGGGAGGGACCGTGTCCCAGGCACTGGGGCAAAGACACCGCACTCCCCAGGGACACTGAGCCACCAGACCCTGATACAGGATGACACAGCCAGGCCTGCAGCAGGTCGGGGACTTGGCTTACCTGCTGGTTTCATTCCTATTAGCACATCCAGGGGCAACCCAGGATTAACAAACCATGATCTCAGTCTAGTGGCAACAGAGCAGGGTGGCGGGTGAGGAAGGGTGCCTGGCTGGGCAATGCAGCAGCTGCACCGCACGCCGGGCTGCAGCCTGCAGAAGGAACTGTTGCTGCTTTAACTGCACTGTAGTAGTCAGAAAGAAAGTGGGATAGGTGGGGGGACAGCTCTGCCAGCTGGGGTGGCGGGGGCATCTGTTGCAGGGCAGGATCAGCAGAGCCTTTGGAAAAGGGAGTCTGGCAGGGCTGGCAGTGCAGCGCTGGTGCAAGGGAGAGAGCAAGAGCTGTGCCTGAAGGGGCCACGCTTACCCACTGGGGATCCATGCGGCTCCGCAGAGCAGCACTGCCACTGGGTCAAGGGGACACACAGCCAGTGCACGAGAGGCTTTGGTCTGGGCATCGCTGCCTAGGGCACAATGCCATGCTTGGGGCCTGGCAGGGCCAAGATGCATCCTTGCACCCTTTAAACCACAAAAAAAAACCCAATCCAACCCCAAAGAGGCTTTTGCTGCCTGCCTTCTTCCCTCCTGCTCCCTCTCCTGGGAAGTACTAAAGAGACCTTCACAGCCTCACTGGGGATGAAGCAGGAGCCACACAGCTAGGAAGAAGAAGGGGCGTCATTACAAGATGGCAAATAATCATCCTTGGTAGGACCAGAGCACAAGGCAAGAGAAGCAGCAACATAAACTGCTGGAAACAGACTGCCTGGAGGATAAATCACAGTTCCACTGGTCCTATATGAACCCAAGGAGAAGGAAGGAAATCTAACCAGTGCAAGTGCAACCCTGTGCCAAGGAGCTTCTGGGTTAAGAGCAGAGCTTGAGAAACACCAGCAGGCAGTAAGTTTCCATCACAGCCCTGAAGGACAGCAACATTAGCAGCAATGCTGCCATCAGACAAGGGTTTCTCCACAGGGCATATTACCACTAGGAGAGAGAGGCTGGGGATCTCCTCCAGCACCATCCACTGGAGAAGTGGGAATCCTGGAGAGAAGCTGGTTAAAGAGATGCTAGAGGAGAAAATTTTGCCTGCAGGGAAAGACAACCAGCGTGGATGTGGCTCTGGTACTCCCCTACAATTTAGGCTTGGGGGGAAAGGAGCTTACACATGGTGGAAACAAGGGAGAGGGAGGGAGGCGCGGGGTGCAGAGGGAGGAAACATCCTTGCCCCACTGCAAGGGCAATTGCTGCTCTCGGGGCTCAGGAGGCCTCCTACTGTGCCAGATTTATGCAGCCGCAGAGCCTTGCTATGTGACGGCCCCTGTGCTGATAACAAGAAGGAAGCCCCAGCCCAGAGGGGAAGGATGGGGCAAGAGGCAGTGCCCATGTTAGGAGCACAAGCTCCTAGGAAACACCAGAGACAGCTTCGACAGAGACAGACCCGACACCCCCCTCTGCCCCCAGAACCCATGTGCATGAGGTACTGCTGCCGCTGCTGCACTTGTCCCATCCCGTGGGAGGGGGCACTGATGGGATGCAGAAGCCCCTGGGGACAGACCAGCCCTCTCCGCAGGGCACCCTGCCGGGGCTCCAGGCTGCAGCAGGTGCCTGAGGAGCTATGGTCTGCCCAGCAGCGTGTGGTGCCTCCCCAGACCCACACACAGGTGCCACAGGGACTGAGCCCTTCTGCTCAGCCAAGCCAGGATAACACAATGAAACCTCTCCCACGAGCTCAGGGAGCCAGAGCAGAGCTCCCAGCCCAGGGGCTTACCCCTGCTTCTTCTGACGCCCCGTGTCCTGGCGTGGATCGCCTCCACACACACCTTGTCCGGGTGCCTTGTGTGCAGGCAGCGACGCTGACAATAGCCTGCAGCTGGGAAGGGGGGCTTTCAGGGTCTGCAGGCAGATTCTGCTATGCAACGGCCACCTGTGTACAGCTTTCCCCCACGTCCAATCCCACCCCCCCACCCCACCAGCCTCCCCTCCATGCACGGCTGCCCCTCTCCCCAGGAAAGCGCAGTCAAAGAATGACAAGCAGCTTAAAATCCGGCAGGACAATCAGGCAGCTCTCCAAAGCCAGCAGCACCCCCTGCCCACCCAGCACCAGCAGGCTCAAACCTCAGCGACACAGCCCACGGCCGCCCAGCTCCAGCATTCGACCGGGAGCCCAGGAAACCTGCAGCAGGGAGGGCAGGGAAATCCCATGCAGCAGCCGCTCACGGGGAGGACAGCCCAGGTTGAGGACAGACCTTTGTCTCTGCCTGCCTGTCTCGCTTGCTCGCTGCCGGAGGAAGAAAAGGGGGGCGGTGGGGGACAGCGAGCAAAGATAACACCCCTAGGAGGGATGTCACAGCCACGTTAATCACTTGGAATTCCAGCCAGCACAGACCCGGGCGCCGCAAATATGGGCAGCAAATGGAGATGCTCAAAGCTCTGAAATAATTGGATCCTTTCACAAGAGCCGAGCCCAGAATCCAGCACAGGAATTCAATCCCCGCTGGAAGTCGAGAGATCAAATACAAGGAGAGGCAGGCGCAGCACAAGCAATCCTCAGCCACCGCCGTATCCGGCTCTGCAGCCCCTGGTGCTGCTCTAATCTCAGGTGCCTTCTCAGCGGGAGCAAGGGCGAGGGAGGACCACGGCAGAGAGCCCAAGCCCCCAGTGGAGCCGAGCTGAGGACTGGCCCCTTCCCATCCAACTTACTCCACTTGTGGCAAGGTGCAGAAACGCTGTCAGTGCAAAAGAGGGTTTTGCAGAGGAAACCAGCGGCCTCCAAGCCTTGCTCAGCCGGAGGAACAGCCCACGGAAAGGAGACCCCTGAAGCTGCTAGCTGGCCTCCGCAGCCTTGCGAGGGAGATGCCCGGCCCGGCAGGCTTGCCAGCCCACATCACATTCCCAGTGAGACGCACACACGGCACATGTAGGCTCCTGCTCGGCGCCTCAACGGCAATGAAAAGGCACAGAGGCTTCTGCCAGAAAACAAAGAGGCAGCGGCAGAGCTGGGGGTGGGGAAAACTCTCCGCTGCCCAAGAGGATCCCTGCAGAGGCATCAGGATGCTGCTGGGCTCCACCGCAGCTATGCAGCCCCACAAGCCCCGGTGGCACCCTCTTGCCCGGCACAGGGACTCGGAAGGTGGGCCAGCCCCACTTCCCTCCCTCCCCGAGGCAGCACCGGGTGAGAAGTGCTGGAGGACGCAAGCCAGGCCCAGGACAACAGCTGGCCGCAAGTGGAAAATTCCTCTGGGCTGGCTCCACTTCATAAAAAGCTGTGTCTCTTCACCTCGGGGTAGCTGCTGCGCACCACTGCTCCCGGGGGGAAGGCACAGCCGGCTCGGCGCCCGCAAGCCCCACTGCCAGGGCCGTCCGCGGAGCCCACTGGTGCTGGCCTTGCAGCGGCACGGCAGCCTGGGCAGTCACCCCGGGGTGACAAAGATAGTGCCTGCAGTGAAAGCAAGCCCCTGGCCACCCAGGCACAGGGACATGTTGGCCAGCTCCCTTTCAGTCCTGACCCTCTCCAGGGGCTGTGGCCTGAGGGACAGAGACCTCAGCCACCAGACGACCATGCAGACCGGCTGCTTCACTCCAGACCTTGGTGCCAACTGCAACTGATGGAAAATTTTCCACCGTTGAAGATTACAAAGTCACGTGCCTGTGCAGCCAGTCACAGGGTGGCCGCGAGAAGGCAAATGGGTCCTGGCAGAGGGGCAGGGATCACTTCTGCTCTGTGCTTGCATGACGCCTGGGGTCTCCAGCCATGACCAGGGCACCAACACAGTGCCAAGTTTCAAGCTCAGGAAGGACGTTTATTCAAGGGAGGCATACCCCAGGTCCAAGCAGGACTAGACCCTTACTGTACTAAGCGATGCACCAATGTTAGCATTAACAGTCCTTTTTACCTGATGTCCCAAGAAGAGGAATGATGCCCTGGGGTTGGCGTCTGCATCAGAAGCCCTGCAAACCCTATCTTGACCCATTTAACTCAACCCCAATGGAAAGGCAGTAGCTTACTGGTAACTCCCATTCCATCAGCTCCATGTCCCAGGCTATGTGCTATGGGAAGTGTGATCTAACCATGCGGCGTGAACAGCCCAGCCCACTCTCCATCACTATGAGCCAGGTACGGAAACATGAGCCTCTGACAGGGAGCTCTGGCAGTGGGGTGATGCTTTCCAAGCCCGGAGAAGACAGCACAGCAACCAACAGGTGATGGGAGCCCTTTTGCTCTGTTGTCTCCTCTCTTCTCCCTCCAGTCACCATCACATACAACCACAGTCATCCACAGCCCCACCTTCCCTCCTTACCAAGCCAGTTCCTTCTGCACCCTGATGCCTTGTAGCCATCCACACCGCCTGATCGCAGATGCACAATACTTCACCTTCCCCACAACCTTCACATGGCAGCTGGCCTCTGCATCCCCACAAGTGTGCTCCTGTTGGCTCCCACCCCAACCCCATCCTCCACCACCACCACCAGATCCTGCCTTGCATGTCCTTAGTGTCCCCAGCTCTTTACCTGGGCTATGTTGCCTCCCGATTGCTGCAGCTCATACCATAACTCACCCCAGTCTCCCCTCATCCCTGACTGCCACACACCTACAACCCTGTCAGCCCAAGCCTCCTCACACATACTCCACTGATGAGTCCCTGACAGCCATCTGGGGAGGGCCACAGCAATGTCACCTTTCCCTACCACAGGCATCAAAGCTACGCATGGGAAGAGGGAGCAGGTGAAGTGCCTGCGCTGGGGAGGGCAGCAAGGATTGTGCACGCTGCACTTACTCCATGGGAACTGCCCGTCTCCACCGCAACTCTTGCAATACACTTCCTCTTACCGCAAGAGCCCTCCAAGGGAGGTGCTCGGGCACAGGCACTCTTGCCTCCAGCTCAGCATTACCAAGCTGCAGCCTGCAGATAAAGCTGCTGCAGCTGTGCAGACATTCAGCATCTTTTCCACTCCCTGTGCTAGACATCTGTGTGGCACAGAGGGAGGAGATACCACACACACACACACACACACATGGCCGTGCACACCCACCCAACTCACCCTCTTCCAGCAGCGATTTAAGAAAGTCTCAAGCCTAGCACAGGCCAGAGCAGCAACACAGGCTGGGCAGGGATTCAGGCCATAAGGATGAGTCTTTGTCCACCTTTGATTGTCAAGAGCTGGACACAGCCAGGGCTACTCAGGGAAAGGGGATTTCCACCATGAATTCAATGTCCTGTGCCTTGTCACGGAAAAGTCTCTCTTCTCATGGGACTGAAGATGAGAGAAACATCCTGCTGGCATCAGGAAAAGGGTGTCACAGCTGTCACCTGAACTCTCACGCTGTTGCCTGTAATGGAGGCAAACACACGCACGCACGACCCCCTTTGAAATGAGGGGACACGAGGGAACAGGATGTCTGACTGCAAGTATATCCATACAGAGGGCAGTGGGAGACACAGCCTAGCTCCTATTTCATCCCCTGAAACTGGCAAGCCTCCGTGTCCACACACTCTGAATCACCTGCAGGGTCCCTCCAACAGCAGGGCCCTCTGCCTGGTGCACCTGCCACCCCCTTCACAAGGACCAGGCTCCTGCAGGGCTGGCAGGGCTCCCAGCAGCACACGTGGCTGGGGAATGCCCTTGGGATGGAAGGGGGAATCCACCTGGCACCTAGATGTTGCACGGAGGCAGAGGAAACCAAGGCTCGGCTGGTGCTTCAGGTCAGGAAGAGGCCAGAGAGGACGTGCCCTCAGGGGCATCTGGCAGGTGCAGCCTGCAGGGACTACATGGCACTGGGGCACTGGCACATCAGCATCTTCCCTTTTCACAGAGGCGACAGTGAACAGGGATTGGCTTGAGACGCAGCTGCATCCCCAGACAACGCTTGTGCGCAGGACATGAGCCCCCACGTCAGTCCTTGCAAGACATGAAGGCCCCCACGCACACTCTGCTTGCTGCCACATACATTGCTGCGCTGATTCTGCAGGAGCACACAAAGCTCAGAGACCTCAGAAACCAGCTTCACTATGGCAGCTGGGTCCAAAAGACCTTCAGCCCGGGTGGCAGCTGTGCCGCTGGGGACACAGATGTCCCGCAAGACCTGACCCTCCTAAGGAGATGGAGCCTATGAGGGACCCACGGGCTCTCCATGGACTGCCAGGAACAAGCTCATTCCCGGCCATGCAGTGATTTACCCATGCAGCTGGGAATGGACCCCAGGGGCCTCTTGGCTCAGACCACTGGACCCTGCCGCTCTCAGTGCGCACGGGTGTTGTAATAGGGACATCCAAGTAATGCAAGAGTGCCCAGAGCGGTGTTGAGTCATGAGCAGATGGCCAAGGGAGAGCGCACAGGGCTCTGAGCGAGATGGCAGCCCAGCATCAATAAGCCCAAGGGAGAGGCTGAAAGAAGCAACTTGCGCAGCGATCTGGGGACTAACACAGGCTCATGGGAATGTCCTAGACCTTGAAAACCCACATAAAAAGCACCTGGGAGCTGGACATCCTCCCAGCCTCTGCCAGACAAGGAGGCAGATGTAGCTACTACTGCAGGTCAGCTCTGCCCATGCATCATGGCTACACGCAGCCCTGTTTGCTCTGGTTCATTACTCTTGCAGATGGGATGGGGCAAACACTGAACACCCTTTGAATATTTACACACTGGACACGGGCTTCTGCAGCATCAGGCACCAGGGTCGGAGCTCAGAGATACAATAAATAACAGAGTAAAGTTGTTTCTGAAGACAAGGCTGATAAGGCTGCCAGCAGCCAGCCTTGCAGAAGGACAGGATCAGAAAAAGAGCAGCCATGAGAATAAAAGGCTGGCAAAGAAACAGAAAATACTGGGAGCAAGTAATTCTTTCCAGACAGTCCTTTGGGCTCATCTCAGCCTCCATCTGCTTGGGATGGTCAGGCAGCTGGAGCCTTTAAAAAGGCTACTGGTGACTTCCCCTGCAGTCGCCACTGTCTCTGGGACAGGCACCACAGGGAAGATAAGCCTGGAGCCCTTCCAGCCGGAGGGCTGGGGGCCAGCATCCTCCCCAACGTCCCGACAATGCCAGCACCCCCCTACAGACCATGGCTCTGCACTGCCAGCAGAGCAGGGCGGATGGTTTACACCCCGTGCTTCCCTGCCAACAGGCTTTTTGTGCTTGCGCAGGGAGGGAATAATACAGACCTCTGGAGAGATGCGCTGTCCAGCTAAGATAGGTTGGGGTGAATCAATGAGATGGGAAATGCTTCTAAGGCAGCGCCTCCATCTCCTGGCACCGCTAATACCGTACAGATGAAACGACCAAGCCAGGAAAAGGTGAGGGACAGAACAACGCCCCTAAGCCCTCCGCTGGCCTCCAAGCTGGTCAGTCCAACAGGCTGTAAGATGCTCCATTGCCAAGTGCCCTGAGAACTGCAGAACTGGGGAACAACAGTGGGAAGGGACCTCGGGGGGGGCGGGGGGGGTGTCAGTCCAATTCTGCTAACAGCAGGGCCAAGCCTGAGCAGGTTGCTTAGGGTTTGCCCCTGACAAAGGCTGAAAGTCTCCAAACACAGAAACTGCCTCCCTTCTCTGGGCCCTGCTCCAGAGTCTAACCACCCTTGTGGGGAAATATTTTTCCTAATATCTAATTGGAATTTCCCTTGTGTGCCATTGCCTCTTATCCTGTCCCTGGGCACTTCCCAGGGGAGCCCAGCTCCGGCTCCTCTCCAAACCCACAGCTGCCAGCAGCAGTGAGAACTCCCTTCGCTGCCTTCCCTTTCCCAGGCTACACAAACCCGCTGCCCCCAGCCTCTCTCTGCTGCAGCACACCAGAAGCCCCACGGCAGGGCCAGAGTTCCAGCACATCTGTGGAGGCTGCTGGAGCCTGCTAGTCTCCATCCTGCCCAGCCAAGGGTGCCAACAGGGAGGACAGGAGGTACCTACTGCCAGCACTGAGTAGCAGACACCTACACACCTCGGGGATATTGAAAAAAAGAGACTTACCTCAACACTGAGACCAGTGGGGCTGGTTTTGTTCAAGTATTTGTTCCTTGCTGTGGCTGGTGGCAATACCAGTGCCTGCTGCAACACACCTAGGTTACCCCGAGCTACAAGTCCCGAGTACCTGCTCTGAGAAGTTTGGCCCTAAATAGAGAAAGCTTTGGCTTCACCATTGTGGCACTGACACCAAGCCTACCTCCATCACGCCCACAAGGGACCAGCCCTCAGGAGCGATGAGCAGGACCATTAGGACTCAGACTCAGCACCGACCAGCTGGGCTAGACAGAAACTCAAACAGCCCAGGGCAGGTCCCTGGATGAGGCAAGCAGCCATTGTGACGCACTCACACACACACAGAGGATCTGCAGCAGCATCCACACCACACAAGGGATTTCAGGGCGAATGACCAACCATGGCCCCAGATCTGCAGTGCATCATCCCTCCCAGCTCTTTCCCTGGGCTGCATTCACTTAATTCAGAGCTATCTGTTTATCACACTCTGCCCCATCAGGGATCATTCATTTTTCCATCCTCTCACCACTCTTTCAGAGCAGATGGGAAGGTTACTGGGCAAGATTTGACCACAAGAGACCTGCTCAGCCTGCCCAGAGCTGGCTGGACACCTCACTGTCTGTGTGAGGACAAAGATCCACCCCATACCTGGTCACCACACTGCTCCCTTGCAGTGCCTGTCTTGGGTCCCTCCTGGGAAACCTCAGTACAGAGGATGCCCCAGGACACTCCAGGGCAGCAACATACCCAAGGCTGGAGGAGATGTAGGCAGAGAATGGGTTTGACACGTGGCTGAGCTGGATCCTGGCCCATTCCCAAGCCACAGGCACTGCCTCCACCTGCTAAGCCTTGTGGCTTTCCCAACTTTCCTCCAGCACCCTCACCACATCGCCCAGGGACCCAGCATGGGCTGCCATGCCCTTGGGCTCCCTTAAAGCCCAGCCCTGGGCAAGCACCTGCCTCCTGCTTCCCACTGGCTCTCGTTCCCTTGTGATTCACCCTCTCCTCCTGCCTGACTCACCCATTTCTGCCAAAGCTGTGTGCACACACACACACACACACGTGTGAGTGTGCAACCTGGCCGCATCTGTCAGGGCAATGCCACAAACTCCGCACAGCAGTGAACTGGGCAGGGAGCCTGGGCAGGCTGTGCCAAAGCCCTCACCTCCCGCAGCAACCAGCGGCAGAAGGGGCAGAGATGATGCCGCCGGCTCAAGTCCGTGGCAGGGAGATGGGGCAGAAAGGCAGGCCAGGAGTGCTGCCATGACAAGTGCCAGCACTGCCAAGATAAGGAGCGATGCTGGGCGAGGGCTGCCTCCATGCTCCAAAGCTGCCTTCCAGGCAAACACGCGCTTTATCAGCCCTGCAGCAGCCTGACTCCCAGCACTGGCTGTGGGAGGGTTACCCAGCACTGCCGCAGCTCAGACCCCCAGGCAAGCCATCTGCCAACTAAACCTGGGTCTGGGTACAGCCAAATGTGCCCCCTCCCAGCCTGTGCCTCTTCCCAGTTTGGCTGTCCAGGGTGGAGAGACTCCTGGGATCCAGAAAGGGATTTCTTCTAAGCACAGCTACAGTCACTTGGCATCAGCTAGTGCCACTGCCCATGCAAGGCCCACAGGCTTGGTCAGTTCCTGAATCTGGACAGTACGAGTCACGCACATTATGCTATATATACATGTTCTCTGCAGGCTGCTTCTCCAACTAGCAATTCCCCTAATGCCCTGGCAGGGCTGAAGCTCAAATGAGCTTTGCCCCACATCCCTTCCCTTCATCTTTCCCCCAGCATCACTCATCCTGAAGGCTCTCCAGCTAACCTCAGCCCCCTTCTTGAAGGGGACCAGAGCAGACGGAGGCGGTAAGTGGAAGACCGCACACCACAGCTGCGCTGAGCCCAGCGAGAGCTGCGGCACACACCTCCCAGCCGGCAAGCGGCTCTGTGTACCAAAGCACATCCATCTGTGTCAAGGAGCACACGAGAGCGCCGGCGCACATGAAACACCAGTCTGTGCAGCACACCCGGTCATGGATCTGCACCTCTGACTGTTGCAGCTGGAGCATCTATTTCCCATTGACTACAGGAGCAAATTAAGAGTATCAGTCACAGGCCCTTCTCTCACCCCTTCCTCTCCACCTTCCACTTGTCACAGCCACTCTGACAAGGGGCTCTCGTCCCTTCCACCCAGGAATGCTTGGCCAGCCGCAGCATTTTGCCCACAGGCACACACAGAGTACTTCGGACAACCCTTGCTGGTGCTGCAATAGGGCAAGTCAGTTGAGCATCAAGTCTCCAGCAGGGTCACGCAGCCCCAGCAGGGTCAGGGGGCCCTGGCACCCAGAAATTAAGGCCAGACTAAACCATCCTTTGGCCAGGGAGGGAGGGAGGGACAATGTTTTGGGCTCAGATGTCATGTATTAATAGAGACAAAGAACAATTTTCTGCCAAAGCACAAGACTGCATATCAGATCTGATGGTTCTCCCTGTATTTTAACATTCCTGATACTCACCATGTACACACAGAGCCTTTTTCCCCTTCTCAGGGCAAAGAAAACCAAGGGTCCCATGGGCTCCAGCAGCTTCCCCTGCACACCACCCCTCCTCTCATCAGGATGCTCCAGTCCCTGGGGTCCCTCCTAGGGAGGCAGAGGGGGAGATCCAGAGTTCTCACCATGTGTCATTGGCAAGGCCAACACTTGACCAACACTACAGTCATGGTGTCACCAAGGTCACAGTAGTGGGCAAGCACCTAACGAAACTCAGCAGCTACCAGCAGGACAGACCCAGCAATTTAAATGCACATCCTTAAATCAGCATGTCATCACTGAAAAGACGGGCATCGCTACAAGCTCTGGGAGACCTTGAGAGAGCAACAATAACCTATGTGAGCTCTTACACAAGGCCGGCTCCCTGCCATCGCCCCCAGGCAATGGAGAAGCTGAGAGATGTGCCCTACACCCAGTTAGGGCAGACAGACACTGCTCCAATTTGAGCCAGACTGTGACTATTTCCTGCCAGCTCCCTGTTTGTGACTAACAGAGGGGTAACACCCCACCTACGACACCTGCCTCCAGCCAGGTTCGGGGGAAAACCAAAGAAGAGACAACAAAGGTGCCCTTGCTTCTGCCATCTCTTGCACACCAAGAGGATCCCTTGCAACAGCCTTGTGTTCCCCTCCTGCAGCTCAGGTGGCTAAGGAGAGTGGCAGAGCATCCCTCCAAAGTACAGCGACAAGACCTTGCTGCCTCCAAATAGCACATTTCAGGTCAGCAAGTCGGGAACTGTCAGCAGAGAGAAGGCAGTTTATTCACCCACCTTTGTGTCAGTGGCATGCTTCTGCAGCACAGGTGATGCCAGAGGACAGGATGAGAAGATAAGATTCTGGACAACAACAGATGGAGAGGTTCAGGCTTTCTCAATGTCAGTGTTAAGCAGCAAGAAGTAAACAACGCTGACACTTCAACTGAAACAGTTCCTGGTTCACAAGGACAGGCGCAGAGAGCAACTCTGAGAACAGGCCATCTACCTGTGAACAGAAGGCATTATGGTTTCCAAGAGCCCCAAACCAAGCCTTCCGTTTCTGTGTTCTCCTTCTCACAGCAGCTCTGCGCTCCCTACAGTTCTCCCTTCATGGTGCTTGAAAAAGCAGAGTAGCCACCAGGCTTCTAACTTAGGTGGTGGCTGCACTGACCTTCACGGTCATATTTACTGGGACCAGCTTTCATCTCCTAGATGGAGCCGAATGAAGCATCAGCCCTTTGCTCCAAAATCACATCCAAGGTCATCTGATCCAACATAAAGACCAGATGTGGGATTTCTTTAAATGAAAGCTTAATGGGGGAGCATGCCTGTGCCAGGGAAAGGAGCTGAATGGCCAAGTGCCTCGTAACCCAGCCTGAAAGTTTTAAGGACTAAACCGCCTTTTCTGGTTGGTAACACAAATCCATGTTTGCTAAAATTGGAAAGCCCACTGTGTGGTTCGCAGCTGGCGCTCACCCTTCCTGCAAGCTGGAAACCCCTATTGTCTTGGCAGCCCTGATCAGCCCCCCGCCCTCAGCAAGGGGATGCTCTTGTTGACTCAGCACATCCTGCAGCCCTCTGTACATGTCCTGGGTGGGCTGGCCAGCTGGCTCATGCCATCCAAAGCTCAAGATGGAAACTAGCTGTGTCCTCTTTCAGCCTTGCTGTGGGAAGGGAAACAGGTCTCTGCCATCCACCCCCTCCCTAGCTTCTTTTGCTGGACCCTCTGGTCCTGTGCCCCACAGGGCAACCTGAGCAGACGACGTTAAGCAGAGGGGCTAGGAAAGCAGCTAGAATCAGGCTCTCCTCCTTAACTTCACATGAAAAAAAATCCAGTTTTAGCTTGGGCAGGCATTGAAAAGTCAACTTCCCTCTTCTGTCAAGGCAAAATGTGCCTGCAGGCACTCAGGACTGTCTCCTCTTCTGCATTCTGGAGAGACCCTCCCTTGCGGGCATTGCCTTTCACCCTCTACAGCCTTCACTGGCTCGGAGAAGGCTGGAGAGGCCCAAGTGCTGGCTACAGCAGTGACGCTGCAAATTCAGGTGCCATGTGTGGGGGCAGATGCAAATGCAATACAAGGGGGAAAACCAAAACCAAACCACCCAAAACTCCCCGGGCAGGAGGCCTGCACAAAGCCTACAGTCCTGGCCTCCTGGCTCCCAGCCTTGTGTTCAACACTCATTCATCTCAGCATACAGTTCCCGTTTTCATTCTGGTTTTAAAGCTTCCCATGAAGTTGCTCACACTGACTTTCACAATTCCTTTTCTCTCTGCCCCACTTCCAGCAGGGACCTCAGCCACCATTGCCTCCCAGAAAAAGGGTCTCCATGACCTTTGTAATTCAACACACTGGGAAAGGCTCAATCCATTCCCTCTACTCCTAGCCCAACACAGACCTTAAAAGCCCTCTTTGTTCCTGATACAAACCCTATCCCACTACTGTGGCTTAACCCTTAGGGCACTGCCTCAAATAAAGAGTGCTTCACAGAAGCAAAGCGGGCTGCAGCATCCATGGGAAGCTGGACCTACCCTTCACCTACAAAAGAGCTGTGCTGACAGTCTGCTGGTAGCTTGCAGGACGCATCAGATACACCCAGCGGGGTGGGGGGACAGGGGGACAGGGTGGGGGGAGATGTCTCTGACTGCCCTCATCATCAATACAAACTACTGCCAAGACGTGCATGTGGGAACCCTGTGCCCCACGCTGCTACAGCAACATAGGCAATGGGTTGGGCTTGCAGCTGTTTAGCCTCCTGGTTTTGCTCTGCCTCCCCTCAGTTCAGCAGGTTTGTTACAAAACGTGCTCCATGCAGGCAGATTTGGAGCTGCAAGGAAGGAATAGGGGTGAAGAAGGAAGCAGGTGGGACCAGGCACTCCCTTGTCACTCCCACAAGGACTCCTCTGCTCCTGCCCCCAGGCAGTCATTGCTCCATGCCCAGGTGCAGACACAGCGAGGGATGCCACGCCATTACCTCCACAGCCTGCATTTAGGTGAGTGCACAGCTAACAGCACTCCTGATTCTTGCCTTGTCTGAGGTAAGATCAGACCCACATCCTAAGCAGCAGCCCATAAATCACGCATTGGAGGAAGCAGAGCCACGGGACTGTCCATAATTGTACACCCTGCACACAGGAATGCAGAGAGGATGGAAGATGCTGCCAGCTCTCCCTGCCCTAGCATGATCCCCAGCACAGCAGAAGGCAGCATGGAGCAAGGACTGCTTTGTGGCATTCAAAAATGCCAGCTTTGCAGCTGGGATGGGAACAGAGCTTCCTGGCAGCACCACAAAATGTCTCCATGACATAGCAGGCTTGTACCACTGGCACACCAAAACACCACTTCTGCAGACAGGATGGGGTAGGGCCACCTTGCAGCACCCCAAAATGCGATTTCCTACCAGCTGATGTAACTTCCCCTCTGCCCCTTTCCGCTCCCACTCCACCCCTCCCTGCTCCCCAGGCCACAGGGAAACTGAGTCACAGCGTGCCATCCCTGCCCCAAGGATGGAGAGCAGGTGGGCAGCCCCCAGCACCAGGCACAGTGTGGGGAGTAGGGCAAAAGCAGTACTGACACCTCTGAAAACCCCAGCGATGGAGCAAGACAGAGATACCCACGTGGCTTATGCCAAGCAGCTATCCGGATTACCAACCTCCTCTCTTTCCACCTCCCTTGAAGCAGGAGTTGGCCCCACTCTGCTGCTGGCCATATGGACTGCACGCATTCTGCTGGGCTACATCTGGCCCTACGGACTGACCCAAGTGCTCTCTGGCACCAGAGGGGACAGGGACATGCAGGGCCCTGCATCAGATGCACATAGCTCAGCATGGCCCAGAAAATAAAGGTAATACCACGTAGGAATGAAATGAAACAAAACAAGAAAAAAACATTACAGACCCAGAGCCCAGACTGAGCGTTACGAACCAGAAGGGTGCCCTGGCTCCCAAACAGCTGGTGGGGGACCGGACACTTCCTTCAGAGCAGGTCATTGCATCCTTCACCTTAAAAGATTCATGTGTTTGAGTAAAGACTTGGATTCTCTGGTTCAGCTCTAGGAGCTGATTAAGTTTCCAGGTATTGACCTCTGCCTCTCTGTTTTCATCACACTCCCCCAAAAACCCTTTTGAGTGTTGAGCCTGCTTACCAGTGAAGCTTCCCAGGACCAGGTCCACAGCAGTGTGGAGACACCAGCGTCCTTTAAAATTCCTATGTCTGAAGCAGTAGCAAATCACCATCCAACTAACTACCTTGTAGGCAGAGAAGCTAAAGATAAAGATTTGTTCATTCAGGCTCTGGGTCAGACATCTCACTAATGTTATTGAAGTTACAGTTTCTTTAGTGCATTTCTCAAGATCACAACAAGGTTAAGAGCTCAGCGTTGTCCAGTTCAGCTGGGCCACTGAATGGGAAAGCAGACCTCAAGCTGCAGAAAATGCACAGCTATTATGCTGTTCTTCTCTGCAAATATCCTGGCATCTTTCCTCAGGCTTGTGTCTCTTGGTTGCCTCACTCCACTTTCCTGATGATTCTCTGAAAACAGACCCTTCCACCTCTCCCCGGGGAAGCACGTTCAGGTGGTATTTGCTGTTGTTGTCATGCAAAGCATAATGTTATTGCCAATACCCTTGCCCTAGCTTTATCTCCCAGGACAGCATAATAGTGGATTAAATTCATTATCCCCTATCACTTTATGGCACAATCTTTTCATTTCTCTGTTAACACACATCTGAGACACAGTGAGTTTCAGGCAGGCTCAATCCAGAGTAAATTCCCTGCTCTTTCCTTACAAGGATTTGCACAAGCCACACCTTTTATTTTCAGTAGCAAAAAAACCCCAAGTTAAACCACCACCACCACCAAAAAAAACCCCCCCAAACTAAACCAAAACACTCTGAAAAACACATTTGGACGTTCACTTATAGACAGAAATTGACTTTTCTTCCCAGACCACCACTTCGGTCAGACCTTTCCTAGGCTCTGGAGGGCAGCATTCTCACTACTGCTCACACTGGTGCAGCTCCATCAACAACGTCTGGAGTCATGTAGTGAGGAAGCTTTCAAGGGTGAGATGCCTTTTCCTTCCCAAAAGCGACCAGCACATGAACACAGGCATTTCCTGATAAACTGTTCCTCCTTGCTTCCAGCCTCTGCTACAGGGGTGGCCTCTGATAGCAGCCTTCCTCCGGAAACACCACTGCATTTTGCTCCGTTACTCTAACAGTATGATATTTGTAGGGAAACAGAATTAAACAGAGCTGTAATCTATAATAAATCATTCCAACTGTGCTGCCAGGGAGATAGCTGCACAGAAGAAAGAGAGGAGATGTAAGTCTGTTTCCTCACAAATCTAAGCCACATAACAGCCCTTTGGTTACAGAAAACAGGCACAGCAGCAAGAACGGTGGCAGACTGATGCCACCAGTTTTTGCATTCTCTCTAGCCAGATTTATCATGTGGCTAGGACAAGTCATTGCAAACACCTTAAGATCCCAGACTGCCAGCCCAGGGGAGAGGTCGGCAGACCAAACCCAGATAAAAAAGCCTGACAATATTCTAGTTCTTCAAAAAAAGCTCTTATCTTTAGCTGTTGCCGCTCCTAGAAGATAAATTGAAAGCAAAGCTCTGACCTGCTACTTCATGCCATAACTGTTTTCTTTTGCTGTCAGCCACAGCAGAGAGCACCTTGAGAATTACCCTGTTTGTCCACCCCGGCCCAGCTATGCTAATCTCATCAGTAATGCAAACACTGGTATAGAAAGGACTTGAGTGACTGTGCTAACGCGTCTAGGCTATGCTCTCTCTGCACAGCCACAGCACTGCTGACTGGCAGTAAGAAAACCCCAGTGCACAGAGTCCAGGCATTTTCTCCAGGTCTGAGTTGAAGCAAAAAGTTGGCTCTTGCAGGCTATTCTTTATGCATCTTCCACTGGGCAATCTGTACAGCACTTCTGGGCTTCACTATCTTCTCACAATTTAGGGAATGCAGGTAGAAACACCCACCGAGTCAAAGTTTCCTCTTGGTCCCAATGATCCATCATCTCTCTGCTGAAATCCCCAGCACTCCTCCCACAGCAGCAGCAGCTTTAAGATTGCTCCTGATGTCCAGAAAGGAGACTGGCCTTTTTTTCAGTGACATTGCTCAGGATGGTGTGCCCATCTGACTTGCAGGCATGCATTTGTCCCAGACTTGCCTAAGGCAATGGCAGCAGCGAAGCCAGCAGCACGTAACCCACACAGTACTTTCCAAACTCGAACACCACAGCTCAGCCAGGAGGAAATCTCTCTTGGCTGCCTCTCCCTAAATGCTTATTCCAGCACTGCCTGTCTTAACTCCTCCCCAAACTGGGAGTAGAGTATGTGACCCCACTGCCTTTGGGCTTTTCTGATCCTTTGCACTGTGCTTAAAAATGTGTAGTATGAAGAGGCAAGACAGAAAAAGAGGGAGCAGCACTTCAAAGATGACACAGTTATAACTCATCAGGTCACAGCGCCCAGGAGCTTGAGTCTTTGGCAAGGATCTCAGCATGTAAGGTGCTGTACAAATGGCAGAAGTGAAAATACCCTCTGCCCTAGAACCTGGCAACTCACATCCCAACACACCCATACGTAACCCAGAGCCTTACCTGCTGGGCTCTGCATCCACTCCATGATATTCCATAGCACATCCTGGGGCCTCAGTCCAGTGGAAAAAATCAGAAACAACAGGCTGTGAAAGGGGGGTCAGAGGGAATTAAAGTTTGGCTCAATGGATTCTGACCAAGGTCTGCCATCACCCACACCTGTAATATATTGTAACACCAGTTCTCACACCACAGTGCTGAAGGACACATACATGAAGAGCAGTGCTCGAGCTGCTGATCTGAAGTTGCCTTCAGTGTCAGTTACCAGTGTCCCAGCTTCCTTCATGGGAAAGAAGCTTCAGCTGCCAGTGCAGAGCAAGCTGTTCGCCTCTGGAAAGGGAAGGAACCTGTCAGAAGCAGGAGGGAGGAAACTGTCTACTGCAGGCGGCTTTCCCAAAGGCTCCACATTCCAGCTTCCACCTCCTGGCTTGCTCTCCCTTGGGAACATTAGAGTCTGGAGTCCAGGGGACTTTTTGCAAACAAGTCTAGCCTACTTGGGATTTTAAGATGACTGGAACTGTAGCTGGACAGTGTTGGGCAGTCTATACTGATCTTATAATCACCCTAAATAGGAAATGGACACTATGACAGATCAGAAATAGTGAAACGATTTTCAGGGGAATTTCTGAGGCTTTTTACCCTGGTTCAGAGCTGGATGAAGGGGTCACAGGTCAGGCAAGAATCATGACTTTTATGAGTGCAGACCCATTTGGGCAGCTCACAGACATGCATCCTTGCCGCTCCAGTTTTGCTTGAACATCCTAGTGCCAGATGAAATCCAGTCACAGGTGCTACAGCAGTGCGTGCCACCCCCTGGCAAGCCCACACACCTGACCTCAGAGCATCCTCTGAAGGTGGGGCAGGCTCCTTCCCCTCTCATTCTGGGCTGGGTGCAGAGATGTGGGCAGGGCATTGTAGCTTGTTGCGAGCAGAGCACTGACCTTTGAGAGGTGTAATGAGAGAAGTTTACAGCTCACACAGCCATCCACACTGAGATGGGCAAGCTGTGCTTGCTGCCAGCCAGTCCCTTCCCCCTGGCTCACATCCAGGACTTTAGGCACATCATGGATGACAGGTCAGGTCTCAGTCACGCTCACATTATGGCTGGAGCCAGCTTCCTGACCCATTCTCTCTGCGCAGCAAGGAGCACGGTGTTCCCCACTTCCTTCAGCAACAGAGGCCAGCTCTCTGATAGCACCTGGCAAGAGGTCTGCCCAAAGACAGCTTCAGAAATGTTTAACCACTCTTTTGTGTGCTCCAGAGGATGGTCTCAGACCATACCAGAGGGCTTACTAAAGCATCTGCTCTCCATCAGAGTACAGATATCCCAGAGCAAGGCAAACTGGCTGTGCAAGGTAGAAAGCACAGTACAGGGCTAAGCATCCTGGGAAGATGCAGGCACGGCTGGAGCCACTCACATCGATTAACTGAGGATAAGCAAGGGCAGCAGAATGACTTGCTTTCTTCTGTCGTACAGTGAGAGGGCTCAGGAGACTGGTTTCTTTCTGGCTGAGCCTGCTCTGCAACTTGAGGCTTCAAACAGAACAGGTCTGCAAAGAGAAGCTGACTGCTCATTCCCCAGCGGGAGGCAAAAGAGGGGAGAAGATGGACAAAACATCCCCGGCCACCCACCCTGAAGCTGCTGCCCAAGGAAAATGGCTTCAGGTGCCAGATTGTCATGTAGGAGCCCACCAGTGCCAAGCCCATGGCATGGCTAGGATGGTGCTGCATCGAGGGCTGCTCCTCCACCATGCACTGCAGAAAGCACAGTGCAGCATGCAGCCAGCAGTGAGTTGCCATAGCAATTCCCCCAAGCATGCCCCGCTACCTCCCTCCTTTGTCTCTGCTCCCCCAAGCCTCACTGCTCCCTCCCTGCTGCCCCACACACAAAACCAGTTGAACAACATCCAGAAGCCTCAACATGCTCCTGAAGGGCTGTTCATTACCCCGAAGAAGGAAAGGGGACAGAGGTGGATGTCCACTCCCACAAGCCATCACCCTCACCTGCTTCACAGGCTACTCTGGACCTGGTGCACCATACCCCACCGTGCCCAGTGCCAAGGCACAACACGGGAGAGCCAGGCAGCCAGATGTGGGGTATAGAGGCCCCTCTAGGTGCATCCCACGTCATGATGTGGCAGGCAGGGATGCTTCAACATCGACGCCTGCCCTGTGCTGCCCGCTCCGTGGTGGTGACACATAGCCCCTGTCCAGCCCAGCCCAGCCCAACACGGCTGCCGGCAGGTCAGAAAGCCCCATGAACTCTTTCTACCTTGTGGCAGTACCAGGTTTGATGGAAATGAGGGTCCCAGATTTGACTTGCTGCAGCCTGGCAGGCACCTCTTAAGTCTCTGCTTTCTAGTCCCAGCCACTTCCACTTCAAGCAGGTCTGTTCCTCTGCACCAAACCTCACTGTGGCTTGAACCAGAGGCAGATCCTGCTTTGCTTCCTGTCCTAAAAACTGCTGTCTACCATCACTGTGCTGCTAAGCAGTTACCCAACCTGTCATGTAAGCAGAGCTCCTCTCCCCTTCACCTCTCCCACAGGGGCACAAGATACAAGGGGAAGACAAAGGACCCTGCTGAACCACACTCAGGTGGGATACCTGCCAATATCTTTCAATTAATGAATTTAACGACTTAACAGAATAGATAAAGAACTTCTAAAAAGCTCTGCTTCCCTCCCCATTCTGCCCTTCCCCAGATCTAGTAGGGCCCACCACAACCAGTTACATCACTTGAAGGTTACAGCAGAAGCTAGCAAAGCCTCGGTCCTGATCCAGGATGAGTCACAGAGCTCAGGAGATCACGCAACTTCCTTCTGATACCATCAACCGTGCCTTACACAGGCTAAAAATAAAGATGTGCCAAAACTGCAGAGCCACATCTTGCCTCAACACGAAACTTAGCTAAGCTCAGTGCTAAGTTCAGTGCTGCTGAAAAATCACCTGAGCAGGTGGAAACCAACAAGTGCAGAGAGGCCACAAGTCTTGGGCGTACAGACAAAGGAGAGGCCAGAAGGTCTCACCCTGTGCTGTGCTGTAGGATGGTGGTGGCAGACAACAAGCAGCCATTCACCCATACAGACAGGCCCAGAGCTGGGCTCCCATCTCACTTGGCTGTGGACTTTGGAGTATTTCCACACCCAGAGGTTTCGTGGAAGACCATTTTCTATACCACAGGCACCCATCTGAAACAACAGGAACTGACTGCTACGAACAGGAAGGATGCTGCATTTTTGGCAGGAAAAGGCTGGAAGGCTGTGGCCTGTTTCCCACCATGCAATGCATGGGCACCCACAAAGCAAAGTCCGAAGGGTGCTTGGAGCTAGGGCTAAAAAAAGGGGTCACACATGCATCTGATATGGCTCAGACGTTTTAGGTAAGTGAGTAATTCGAAGTTCTTCCTAATCCCTGGGATGCTATGCCCCAGCAAAACCTTTGCACATGAGGATACAGGACTCTCACATAGCTCTTAGCAGGGAGCCACAGGATCACACACAAATAGGAGCTCAGAGGGACAACCCGCAATGTTCAGAGACCTAAAATTAGCCTCAGCAGATGATCCTCTGCTCCATTCCTGGGAGCAGTGAGGACCGAACAAGGATCCAGCTGTCCCAACACTCCCATGAGCAGGATCTTTGAATGCCCGACCGACTTGCAGCAGAGATGGTAGGGCAAAGAGGGGATTCCTCGCATAACTCCAGTGCCAATACTCACAAGGAACCCAGAGCTCCATCTCTTGAAGGGAGAAAGCGGCGGGCAGCATTTTCTTGGGGTTTCCAGTGGAAAGACCTACTCCTAGATCAGCTGGTCAGACTGAAGCAATGGCAGCCCACTCACGCTAAAGAGTGGACTGAAGGACATTAGGCTGACCACTTTTTGTCTAAGACATAACCTCCACTTTGCCCAGTCTTCAAGTTCGCCAGCAAAGCATTTCATCCTGTTCTCAACAGAGGCACTGCAAGTCTCTCCAAGGGCCTGCAAGCTGTACCAGCTTCCAGATTACAGCCAACTGCACTAAACTGAATTAACATCATTAATTTAGCCCAAATATAAGTTTACCAATGCCACCTGGCTTTGATGATATCCAAACCAGAGAGGAGGTTCATGCTATGATCAAGTAATGGGAGAAGCTGCTGCATTACACATATTTGCGAGATTTACTGTCCCTGGAGATATTAAGCTATTTGGTCAGCAAGGGGAGGGGAAGAACAGTGGATCTAACACAGTAAACCGTGTGTTAAAATGCCTCTTGTCAAAAGGCCGGGGAGCCTTGAGAGGATACTGTGAGCTTGGTGGACTGGAATCTGCAAGCAGCTCCAGCAGAACCAAGGGCAAACCTTTTCTCTGGTCTTAGCCACATAATATGTCTCTTTTCCATCACTAAGATACACATAAGATCCCAGCATGGAGCAGGTACTAGTGATTGCCACAACTCAGCTGGATAAAGGCGCTGCTCTGCTGCAACCATGTTGGGTGGTTGGAGTCCTCAGCACACACCAACACCAGCAAAGGACTACTTCTTACCTTTAACTTCCCAGGTAAATCTACCCCTGCCTCACTCGTTGTGGCTACCACTTCAGCATCGGGCTGAAGGATGAGATGGCCTGAGTCCCTGTCTCCAGCTGCCTCTGGACTAGCCCCAAACTTCCATGGGGAGGGAAGAGCCACAGACCCTGGGTGACCATGCATCCTAAACAGCAGCTTCCTCATATAACCTCTCCAAAGAGCTAAATCGTACCTGAGCTCTGGATTGACAGGTCTCCCTCGGAGGCACAGTGTTGATGAGGGCTCCCTTCCCAGTGAGAGCACACCGTGCAGGTGGGGCGGGCACTGCTGGGGCCCAGGCATGCACACCAGCATTCAGGCACAGGGCTGGGGCAGGAAGCCCAAAGCTGCCTCAGCCTGCTCCAGACAGCTTACCTCAGAGCAGCAAGGGCCTGACCTTCTTCACATTTCTTGACAGTGGCAATACAAAGACTACCAGTCCTCCTGAAACACTTTGCTGTCACTCTAAGCCTCATACAGCACAGCCAAGGGCCTCCTCAAGCTACAAAATCCTGGGAAAATGCAGGAAGAGCTCAACTGGTTCAGATAGAAAGCAGGATCACATCTCCCATGAGCTCTGTGTGAGCTCTATTTGTTCAGGTGAAGGACAGCAAGCTGCAGAGACCAGCAGCTGGGAAATGTTCCCATTCCATATTGCTGGCAGGCAGAAGGACAAGTGCAGCAAGTAGCACAGACTACAGGTTCTCGAGGGCTTAAAACACACTGCACTTGAGCTCCCGAAAATTGTGTGCAGGGCTCAGTGGTCTTAACAGCATTGGTCACACACAACCAGGCTGCCTTTGCCACACTGCCAACCAGGTGGGAGCCAGGAGCACCCAACAAGCCTGGGCTGTGGGAGCCTCACCTGGGTGACACCTACTCTACAGAGCTGTCCCTATGGGCCAAGAGGAGAGCACGGGGTTCCCCTGCTTCTTCACGCAGCCCTGGTGAAGGAAGAGAGACCAATGACGATTGTGCAGGTACTAACTATGGTGTAGGGCTGAAGAAGATGGGAAACGCCAGTCTCCGCATCCGCAGCATAGTCTTGGAGTTGCTCGTTCAGGCTGTCTTGGGTAACCTGGAAAGACACATGCACAAATAAACATTCAGCTCAGCTTCAAAACACCTTGCCCATGCAAGACAACCTTCCAAACACTAGCCAGGCAGTAACTGCTCATCCAAGCCAAGCACATTAGTGGCCTATGCATGAAATGAGAGATCCCAAGCACCCCAGCACCTCAAAGACCCCACCATACCCCTTCAGCTGCAGCCCTGACTCCCTCCTGGGGTTCCAGTTACCACCCCAGTTCCCTGCAGGACTCCACGTGAGTGCATGGGTGGTTCCCCAGAGAGGGCTGCTAAGGATGTGGCCACCGTCCCCCTTCCCTAGATTTCAGTGGGAAGTAAAGTCCTTTCTGTGCCCTTGACTTTGTTCTTCTGCACCTGCGCAGCTGTGCATTGCTCCACCACACAGGCTTTGCCAGTACTCAAGTGCGTGTGCTGGCATATGGTTTATCTGCAAGAACAGACTCTGGCTGCGGTCCCCATGGGCCACCCACTAAACCACCCTGCAGTGACACGAAGCCAGGGCAGGGAGGGCTGAACTCCACTGCTGGAGAGATACTGCTCCCAACAACTCCAGGCCAAGCCAAATCCAATGCTGCAGTGTTTCCCAGGCTACAGCGAAAGGGGAAAACGACAACTGCTCAATAGAAATCTGAGGGGCCTGCCAACATCATCACAAAGAGGTTGTTCAAGACCCCTCCCAGTGCTGTAATTATAGACTTCTGGTGATCACACTGTGTGGGGGCTAGATCCTCGTGTCCAGCAGATCTTGAAAACCAGGACAGTATCAGCCTCCCCAGACCCAGGTTTTTCGCTGCCCAAAAGCATGATGAGCAAAAGCTGCTTGGGGGCAGTCCCCAATCCCCAGCCTACCCTCCCGCATGGGTAACCACCCTGTGGTACCACCGGCGGCACAACCCAGCTCCAACCACAACCACAGCACCAGTGAGCACAGCACTGTGGGCAGCCACACTGCTGGTCCCCCAGAAGCACAGCCTTTACATCATGATCTGGGGAAGCACCATCACACTAGCTTATTGGTGCACCAGCCCTTAAAACAGTCATGAAGGTGATATGGAGAAATAGTTTGAAATAGGGACAATGGACATCGATTGTGATTGTGTATGTCTGCTCAAGGAATGTGGGTATGGTGACTGGTCATGAGTGTGGTGTCTGGTCACATAGCCACACAGCTTTGAGGAGACACCTACCCTTCTTCCTCTAACAGAGGGGCTATTTATAAAAAGGATGAGAAAAGGATGAGAGACATTTCAATGTTATCTAGAGGAAGGGAGTGCTAAGTCTTCTTGCTGGAGAAGTTCAGATGGTCACAAAGACATGAAACACCTACAAACCTGCAAGACCACCACATTCCAGGCAAAGGACTGATAAGCTAATTAACATACAAAACGAGAGTAAGCGGATTTAGGTAACAAATATGTATAAGTGTTAATTGAATATTCATTTGTTTTATTGTATAAATGTGAGATGGTTCGTCACTTCGGGCATGCACGCTTGTGGAGGAGCAATCCCCCGTGCATCTGCGCGCAATAAACATACCTACTTTATAACTTTCGGGTTATAGAGTCTAATTCCGCATGTCAAAGGCACCCAGAGTGTTTGTGCTTAAATGTCACCTGCATCTACACAGTTAGGAGGTCAGCCTGCACCAGTGTCCCAGGAGAGGTCCCACCTGGGAGCTGTACCAGCTAGTCACTAGGGCTAAGTTTTGGGGGAATTTATAAGCAGAAAAAGCCCCAGTTAAGTGTAGCATGTGTATATGTAAATATATATATACTTATAACCGTCCACCAATTCCCTGCTCTACCACACTACCCTTCACAGAAGGTTCAAAAGGCTCTCAGCCTGAACAGTGACAAGAATTGCTTTGGACACAGCTGAGTTACTGCCACCCACATACCGCTGCAGCACAGGAAGCAATGGCAACGTATCTGACAGGGATGGGTTGAAAACACTCCCCAGGAAGAATGCAATTACCCCAAATGGACTGAGGCCAGGAGATCTGGATTATCACCTCAGCTCTTGCATAAAGGGCTTTGCATCTTTATTCACTTCCAACAAGAAGAATCACAGGGTTGACACCAGCCCTGGCCTGGGACACAGATTTGTTACTAAAAAGCACTTCCAGCTGAATCACTAACTGCACATTTTGCAACACACAGGACTCCTTTAAGGGCCTCCCATTCAAGTATTGTTCTACCATCATGCTGCTTAGCTGGGGGGGTTCTCCAGGCCACAACACAGGCAAGTATGACTGCAAACCACTGGCCAGTCCTGAAAAAGCTCTCTGAAATGCAGAGTATGTGAGCTCAGCTGCTCTTCATTCAGGATTCACAACCAGCTGAAGATAATGACAGAAACAGGGGGAAAACATATTAATTGGCAGCTGGGCATTCACGAGGCCGAGGAAGGGAGGCTGTGAAAGAGAGGGGCAAAGCCAAGAGAGAATAAGGATTTGCAGAGACATTTCCCAGTCAAAGAAAATGGTTTTTAAAACGAACCTCAACCTTTGTGAGAGCAAGTTTTCTAGAGGTTATAATCACCTGGCTCACCTGCTCATAAGCAAAAGCAAACTGGAAAAGCAAAGGAAGAGGGCTGGTCAGAAAACAGGCTCCAAAGAGCAGTTGCCAGGCACTGCAGATGGAAGGAAGGAGCGGAACACCCAGTGGTGTTACTGGGATACAGGGACCCACACAACCCACTGGAAGAAGGGAGTTCCTGGGAGTGATGAGAGGTGGAGAGGCACCAGACAAAACCTCCCCACAGAAGACTGTCACTGCCAAGTAACCTGCAACAACACCCTCCACAAGCCATCTGTTAAAAGTACAAATGCCTCCCTTTGAGTGTTCTCCTGTATTGCCCTTCACACCTGTCCTGCTTCAAACCTGACTCATTAATTCCTCCAGCCATGGAGCCTCTGATAATTTGATTACAGTTCTATTGACAGTGTGCTGAGGACACAACCTTCTCTAACCAGTACAGCTTCACTTTTTCCTTTCACATCTGTGGTCATGTATCTATGAACAACACATTTTCTTGTTCTGCATCCAGGCAGCATCCCGGCCCCCAGGCACTGCGCATTTCCAAACAGCACACCACGGTGCCTACCAAATCTAGCAGGGTGAAAGTGTGGGCAGGCCCGGAGCAGTAAGGGCAGGTAAAAGACTCAGGAAGAGTAAAGAGTCTTTGATTTTGAAGAGTCCAATCAATAACTATCCCCTTGAACCACTCTGAGACTCAGAAGCAGTGAGGAAGGTCCTGCCCCTGGGGAGGGACAGCCCCAGGCACCAGCACAGGCTGGGGTGACCTGCTGGGGGGCAGCTCTGCGGAGAAGGACCTGGGAGTGCTGCTGGGCAGCCAGTTGCCCGTGGGCCAGCTGTGCGCCCCGGTGGGCAGCCAGTTGCCCGTGGGCCAGCTGTGTGCCCCGGTGGCCAAGCAGGCCAGTGGGACCCTGGGGGGCATGAGGAAGAGCGGGGCCAGCAGGTCGAGGGGGGATCCTCCCCCTCTGCTCTGCCCTGGTGAGGTCCCACCTGCAGTGCTGTGCCCAGTGCTGGGCTCCCCAGTTCAGGGGGGACTGGGAACTGCTGGGGAGGGTCCGGTGGGGGCTGCAAAGACCATCAGGGGACTGGAGCATCTGCCTGGTGAGGAAAGGCTGAGGGAGCTGGGCCTCTTTAGCCTGGGAAGGCTGAGAGGGGATCTTACCAATGTCTACAAGTATCTTAAGGGTGAATGTCCAGAGGACGGGGCCAGGCTCTTCTCAGTGGTGCCCAGCGACAGGACAAGGGGCACTGGGCACAAACTGCAGCACAGGAAGCTCCATCTGAATCTGGGGAAGAACTTCTTCACCTTGAGGGTGACAGAGCCCTGGAACAGGCTGCCCAGAGAGGTTGTGGCATCTCCTTCTCCGAGACATTCAAAACCTGCCTGGACGCAACTCTGTGTGGCTTGCTTTAGCAGGGGGCTGGACTAGACGACCTCCAGAGGTCCCCTCCAACCCTGACCATGCTGTGGTCTCTGGCGTCTGCCACTTAGCACGGCTGTGCAGAAATGTACCAAGGCAAGCAGTGGTAGTAGTGAGGAGGAAGACCAGCAATGCAGATTCTCTGCCCTCAGAGGTCCCTTCACCTCAGGGAGGGAACTTCCTTTCCTCCTTCTCCGCATGCTCAGAAGACTTGGAACTGTTGACGGCACAGGGGATGGGAAAGCTCAGTACTATAGTGGAGGGAGATGTACAGACTAGGGGCTTCACCTGCCTTGGAGGAAGCCACCAGAAGTTAAACAGCATCCCTACCCATAAAATTAAAGTGATCTGTTGTTCCCTAATGTCTGTTTCTGGAGAACAGAGCATCGAGAGCTGCTTTGCCCAGCTTGCTGTAAAGGCAGGTGAGACCCTCAGTGAGCTGTGTCCCAAATAACAGGGTTGCCAAAGTCAGTGCAGTGACCCCAGCAGCTTTCCTCCTGGCAGCAGGTAGGAAACCTTCCACACAGGGAACAGAAAAAAGGCAGGTGAGTAGCAGAGCTGAAACGGCCCCAGCCCTGCCCTGCTTGCTGGCTAGACTGTGGTTCCACATGCCCAGCTTGCCCAGGACCACAGCTCTACAGCTGGGATGACAGGAGGGCTCTGCTGTCCTCACACATCCTGGTCGCTCCAGGGTCCATGGGAAGGGAGGCATGCACATCCCATGGGAGTCAGCAGGAACCTGGCAAAACATTACGGGAGCAGCTGCTGCAGATGAGGCAAAAGCAGGTGCTGCCTCCTCTGCAAGAGGCACCCTGGCAGCAGCGTCCCACCGCGATCCAAACCCCGTATAAACCCCCCTGCCCACCCTGCTCCCACCACTGCCCTGCCCTCAGCACAGGCAGGGCTGACAGGAGGCTGCAGATCCCAGCCTGCCACGATGCCCAGAGGGGCGGCTGGGCTGCGTGGAGGGAGCTGCATGCTGGGACATGTAGTCCCTACCAGGGTCCCCACCGCTCGCTCACGCGGAGACCCACACAATGTGAATCGATGCTGTGGAACAAGGCAGTGGCGACACTTTAAAGGATGACTTAATTCTCCTGGTCCTCAACCCCTTCCTAAAGCCCAGCCCAGCCAAAAGCCTAGTATTATCACACCGGGAGGTTACTCACGTTTCACCTGCCAGACCTTGTTCACCTTCTACATGTGTTACCCGGTTTGCTGAGACTCCTTTGCGTCAGGGTTCAGTCCTGCTACACTCTGCACAAGGTCTCAGCTTCCCCTCTTTGCTAGGACTGACCGACACAATCCGGGCAGAGGACAGGTCTGTAAGCAGATTCTCGCTTGTGCAATGCTTTTTTAAAAGGCACTGAGTGAAAGCAACTTTCAAAACACCCCAAGACGCAGCGTGGCATTCCTCTCCCGCACACTTTCCACAGCATCTGCAAACTCCACGCTCCTTCCTTAAAGAATAAAAGGAGTCTGGAAACCCGGGAGCTAAGTCTATGCCCCTTGTACACATCACCCGAAGGATCACATTTACAGGTGGGCTGCAGGCAAGCCCACCACCCCAGCTGCCGTCATGCAGCCATCTCCTCCGTCTTCCCTAACACACAGCAGCCGTCTAAACAGCACGTCTGGCACTGCCAAGCACCGCCGGCGTGATTCCTGTTGGAACCGGGCGCCACGGCCACAGCGAACCGCTTGAAAACCCCGGGAGGTCGGTGGCGGCGGGTCTGGGGTGGGCAGATGTCCCCCCGCCGGGCCCTTCCGCCGGCGGCGGCGGTCACCAGAGGGCAGCAGGCCGGCCACCAGGCCACATCCGCCCGGCGCGGCGCCCGCAGCCCCACGCTGGCGGCCGCCGGGTACCCACGGGGCAGGTGCCGGCCCAGGAGGCACGGGCCGAGCCGCCGCTGGCCGCCCGGGCGGGCTGCGGGCCGGGCGACGGCGCGGCGGCCCCGGGCCTCCGACGCGGCCCCAGCACCATGGTGCCTCGGGCACGGGCCGTCCCGGGGGGCCGGGGCTGGTGGCCGGTCCCAGCCGGGGCCGGGTTTGAGCCGATGCCCGCGGGGAGGTGGAGGCCCCGTCCTGTCGGCAGGGCCGTGGGCAGTCTGTCCCTGCCCGTGTCACGGCGGGGAGGACGTGGCCTCGGCGGGGGAGACCGGGGGCAGCGCAGGCTTCCTGGCTGCGGGGCTGCGGTGGCAGGCCAGGAGCGGGGGTGGGGGCAGAGCCCCGCCGCACCAGCCGCAGCGCGCCCCTCCCGGGCAGCGACTGCTCACAGCCCCGCTGCGTGTGTCCCCCCGCCCCGCTCCCCCGAGAGCTGCCTCTGCCAGACCCTCCCCTGCCAGACTCGCGCTCAGCCCCCGCGATGGCGCAGCCCTCCCCCGCCGGGCACCGGCGACCCTGGCGGGGAGCTACCCCACCTCAGCACCGCCTGCCACGGCTGCCGCCGGGCACAGCCCCCGCGCCCGTCCCAGAACTACCGGCTACGGTCCCCCCGCCCCGGCCACGGCCCCCCCACCAGCTCACAGCCCCCATCTTGGTCGCAGCCCCTCACGTACTACCTGGTCACGGTCGCTCCCCGCCGCGGCCCCCCCCCCCAGCTCCCGCTCGCCCTACTCGGCCAGAGCCCCCAGTCCCATCGCCCCCCCTCCCGAACCTTCTGGAACCGGAGGGGGCGGCGGGGACGGGGCGTATTAACCCCTCCCACGCCGGACAGGCGGCCCGTCTCCCGCCGGTGCCCGGTCCCGCTCCGTGTGCCCCTCGGCCCTGCCCGCCGCGGCCCCGCCAGACCCACCAGCGCCCCCTCCGCCACTGCTGCCGCCTCGGCCCCGACTGCTGCGCGGCTCCCTCAGCTCCTTCCGGGTGTCGGCGGGGACACGCCCCCCGCGCCCGCCTTCCTCGCGCTGATTGGTGCGCTGGGCGGGGCACGGCGCGGGGCGAGGCGCGCGGCGTGGCGGCGCGGCCAATGGGCGGGAGAAGAGGTGGTGACACGCGGCGCCGAGATCCCGCCCTGGCTCCGCCCGCTCCACGTGCGGGTGTGTGATGACAGCGGGGAAGGGGCGGCCCCAAGCGAAGCGGCCCCTCATTGGCCGCCGGCGGAGGGGGCGGGGCCTGACTCAGCGCTGGGGTGGGGGCTGCCATCGCCCTGACCCTCCGCTTCTGACCCGCAGCCAGGCCGACCTTTAATCTCTGACCTGACCCCGGCCCGCCCTGGGGGGCGCTGGGCCCATACACGGCCCCGCGGGTGCGACGTGTCCCGCCCCACGGGCACGGGGTGCCCCCCCACAGCCGCAGCCCTCCCCACCCCGTGGACACGGCACACCTCGGACCCATGGGCACCCCCTGCCACCCACCCAGCCCCATAGACCACCTCCCCCCGGCCCCACGCCCAGGGACCCACACACAGCCCCCTGCCCCCCACGGGCAAGGCCTCCCCAGGTGAGACTCCCGCCGTGTCCCTGGCCCCACGGACATGTCCTGAGTGGAACGAGCCAGGTGTCCTCCACCCCCCGGGTGATGCCGGGACCCCCCCGTGCCAAGCCTGCCAGCCACCCACGCAGCTGGGCTGGGCTGTGCCGGATCCGGGGGGGGGGGCGGGGGGCAGACAGGACCCGTGGGGGCAGCTGCCCCCGCAAAATGGCTGATCGTAAATACTTGGGTACCGGGGCTCTGCTACCCGCTGGAGGGGTCATGGGCAGGACCCACCGCCCCGAGGGGCAGCAGCCTGGAGCTTGCCAGTGTGACTGCGGGCCGTCTGGTCAGGGCAGAGACACCTTGGCTTCAGCGATTTTGTGTGAAGCCCAGTAAAAACCAGACCCCTGGCCAAATCACCTCACTCCGCAGCAAGCTGCAGCTGCAACACCACTCTAAAAATAGCGAGGACCGGTACCGTCAAATGATAAATATAACTGAGATCTCGTCTTCTGTCAGTGCTAGCATGCAGCAAGCTGGATGCAAACCGGCAGCACACCGGCTGCTGGAGCCCCGACACCCCCCTCGCCTTGCTGCCAGTGCCAGGGCATTATTTTTGGAGGTGCCGTCATGGACAAAGCCACGCCGGGTGCTCTCTGTGAATAGCCATGCTGGGGGACAGCGGGATGGCCAGTCCTTTCATGCCGCTGCCCTACAAGTGCTTTTCTGCAGGGATAAATGGCAGTGCAATGCAGTGCTATGTGGCCATGGAGCAGCTGCCAACACGGGACCTCATCGCCTCCTGAGGCCGCAGCCTCAGCCTGTGGTTGTAGGAGATTTCTTGCCAAGTCTCCCCTGACTGTTCCCAGATTTGGGTAGTGGGCCATTAGAGGGTATTGAAAGTACAGAGCATTTTAATTTCTGAGTGTGATGACAGCAACATGTGATCCTTGGGTGCTCCTGGTGGTTTAGGAGCCACTGCCTTGGACAGCATGTGTGCAGGTGCTGGTTTCAGGGAGGAAGAGCCCAGGAAGCTCAGTTCCCCCACACCCCTGCTCATCCCTTATCACAGGGGTTTCCTACATGCTCCCAGGGAAATATTTAGCTTTTCTGCCCTTTGGTCCTGTGTGTCAGCTCTGCCAAGCTGGTGAGAAGCTCTGGTGTCCAACTGGGATGGGAGCAGAGGCCATGGAAACCAGAGGTGGGCTGGAAATGGCTCAGTCCCCATCCCACAGCCACTTCCACAGGCTGAGTTTTCCAGCTTGAACTGGCTGAATTGAGTTCAGGGTTAACAAATGGTTAATGAACCATTATTGGCCTGAACGGGAACTGAACTGGAACAACTTCAGTCACAGCTGAACCCGCTGTGGAGCTGAATCCAAAAGATTTGCTGGTTCAGCTCCTCGGCTGCAGGGAATATGGGCTCCTTTGTCCTTGACAAGAATAATAACATTTCTGTTTATTGTGTGGGCAGCGAAGGATTAATAATACCCCAAGTTATTTACCTCCTGCTTGTGAGTGCTGAGGGTCTGTGAGCAACGTCCCTGCTGAGCACACTGTCCCTTAGCAACCTCCCCTGATTTTTAAAACATATCCTTGTTCCAGAAGCAGGATTAAGGAGCAGGATGTAAAAGCTCCTTTTAGCAGTCTGGGTGGGGTGAGGGTGCTCCTGCTTCTCCCAGGCATGGGGCAGAACCTCAGCTGTGGCCATTTGATGGGGATTGGTAATGCAGGCAGAAGACAGCAGTGTTTCAGAGAGCGTCTGGAAAAGCTCCAGAGGCTCGGAGGGGATGGGGATGGGGGTAAAGTTACCGCACGAGCCATACTGCTGCCTTGCAGAGGGACAGCCCACCCAGGGCTTGCCAGGAGTGAGCTTCATCCACTCCCTGCAAACCCTGGGGGACCTGCAGAGGACTTCGCAAGTGTTGGTGAAGGCAAGCAGGGAGGTTTAAATATGTTAGGCAGGGTTCTGCACCATGGCTGGCCACCTTCCAGAGGCTCGACTGCCAGGGGATCTGGGGGGAGGGTGTTTCCCCAGGAAGATGAGGTGTCCCAGGCAGTGCGTGGTGGAATGACGTCCTTCCGTGATGAGCTCTGCTGCCTGCGGGGCTTCCCTTTGAAGGGTGCACTGGTGAGGTGACTGGGTACCGGTGAGTTCATCGCTGGGTTAGCTCCCTCCCGGAGCTGCCCAACCGGCCGGCTGTGGGCTGGGGCTGCTCAGCCTGTTTGCCAGGCTGGCTGCTCCTGCTAGAGAGGCTGTTGTGTGCTGAGCTTCAGCAGGCTGAGCTGACACCAGCAAGGCTCCTGCTGCAGTTTTAATTTAATCGTTTTCATCATGGAAGGGTGACGTCCACACACACACGCTCATTTTCTTGGCGTGAGCAGGTTTTGCAATAGCAAAAGCGCCTTCAAAAAATACACCCATCATCTCCCAGAGCTGATGGGGCAAGATGTGCCTCTGTAGGGGTGATGCACCCCTGCACTACCTGCATGCTGCCCACGCTGGCAGGCTGGCCCACACCATGCACACCCGATCCAAGTCCATGTAGGTAGAGCAATAAAAGGACCCGTGTGCAGAAACGAGCCCGGAAAGACCTGGAGAACTGCCAGGGAGAGATTGCGGGGAATTTTAAAAGGCCTTTGGAGGAAGCTGGTGGGAATCAGCTGTCACTTTTCTTGGGGGCCCCTGGCAAGCCATGCCAGGCAGCGGGGTGCAGAGCAGTGGCAGGGCTAGACTGGGCACCCCATGGTGACTCATGGCCTCATCCCAGCTGGCAGAGGAGATGCACAAAGCCCAAGGGGAAGGTGTGTGAGAGAAGCGTTGGGTGTCAATTCCCCTCTTAATGGTGGGCCGCACAAGCATCTCTTGGTCAGGCTGCCACAGAGAGGCTTTGGCTTTTTTATCTCTTGCAGCCACACCCCTCCACATGCTGTGGAGAGACCTTGGCTCCTGCAGCACTGCCTCCAGGGGTTTTGACGCTTCTCATCCTCCCCGTGTTTAGCCACCAGAGGAGAGAGAAGCCAAATCCTGCCTCTCTTTCCCTGCGGCTGTCACAAGGAGGCGATGCACACCAGTGCCCCATGGTGCTGCGCTGGAGCCATGGGACGTTCCTCAGGTAACGTGAGTTGGTGCTGCAGAACCTTTCCCCCACTGGAACCTGTTTCCACAAGGTGCTTGGTTTACCTGTTTGGCTGAAACAGCTGTAAAACTGGAGATGTGAATCACGCTTGGAGAATTTCCTGCTGGAGGAGTCCTTTGCCTTATGGGGGTAGGGGTGGCATTCCCTCCCGGCACTGCAGGAGTCCCTCCCTGCATGGCTCTGAGCAGGGCTCAGGGTCACAATGGAGCTGAAAGTCACTGCAGCATCCCGACTGAGCCCTGGCTGCCCACTGATGCCTCGTGCCGAACTGGGGGCATCTGCTGGGATTCAGACCCCTGATGGGAAAGGGGGAGGTGAGAGCACTACTAAGGAAAGATGGATCTCATACGTCTTTAACAAGCACTGGTGGTAGGGTCGGGCTGGGCTGCTCACTTTCTCCAAAACCTCACATGACCCTCGTAGCTCCAGTGTTGCCTCTTTCCCATCAGCTGTCTCCCAACACCTTGCAGAGGACAGCAGCATTGGGACCCCCATGGGACCATGGAGGGACTTAGGCACCATGGAGAAAAGGAACAATTACAGGCTACACAGCTGGATGCAGGTCATTGATCCTATACTTTAGCCACCACACTTCACTGCTGCTTTGTGTCTCAGATGCACATGGGTTTCCCAGAGCCAAACAGGTCTGTCTTGGCTGGGGGCAGCACTCCAGAGGTCCATCCTGGAGCTGCTGGCAGACAGTCTAATGAGGGGTGAAGGCTGCTGCTTGTAGCTTGGCAGGTGGAGGATGCTCGGCAGGAAGAGTTTCTGCAAGGGAGATGTGCGGTCCTGGGCTCTCCAGGCCTGGGGGTTTGCAGTACAAAGCCACAGCAGATCTGGTGTCTGTTGGTTGTGTCCTGCTCTGAGCAGGAAGGAGGTCAGGCTGGGAATGTGTCTGATGGTGGTGCTCAGGGAATGCCCAACTGCAGTCCTGCACCCAGTGATGGGACAACACCACCTGGGGACAGTACGTGCCTGCTCGGCACCAGAGAAGTAATCCCTGCTGACCCCTCACTGTTCGGCACGCAAATGTCTCCCTGCTGCTACTTCAGCCCTGGGGATGACCTGTCAGCCTGGCCAATTTGACTTCACCTAATGGCCCTTTGCCCTGACCTGCAGCTGGGCAGTTGGGGGATGTGCTGCAGGTTTAGGATGGCAGCAGGTACAGGCTCCAAGGAGGGTGCTGCTGGTCCTGTCAGGCTCTGGGGAGAGATGTGCTGTGCCCCACTGCCAGAATGAGTCCCTCTCTTGTTCTCGAAAGCCTAAGCTTCTCCTGCCGCAGCTTCTCTGCAGAAATGTTTACTTTTCATTTTGTCTGCCTTAAAAAAAAAAAAAAAAAGGAAAAGAGAAAACAAGGGAGGAACTGATTAACTCCGTTTACCCACTCAGATAGCATTGGCCCCAAGCTGCTGGTTGGCATGGGCCGTGCCGGGGCTGGTACGTGCCTGGAGTTGAGCAGTGATGTCTCAGCCTTGCTGCTAGTCCCACAGCTGCACTGGCAGCCTTCACTGATGGCAAGTGTGTGAACCAGGGCTGACAGCAGAAGGTGAAGGTCCCCTTGGTATCACCTTGGTAGGGTGGTGGAGGCTGGGACCACGCACAAATGCCTCGCACTGCGACAGGCCACCACACGGCCCAGGACTGGCCAGTCACTGCGGGTCCTTGCCTGTATGTAAATTTGTAAATTTTGGCATTTCTCCCTGGCCACACTTGGCGTTTGGGGCTGTGCCCTTCCACTGGGCTCTGCTGCTCAGAGCACTCGCAGGGATCCTGCACCCCATGCAGCACCAGCACCCTGGGGTGTTGCACTTGGCTGCACCCCCTCTTCCAGCACCTGGGCATTTCCCCGAGGACACAGCTGATGGACGGCAAGGCTAAGCTTTGCACAGATACAGGATATTTGAACCCTGGGTTGTGGATAAAGATGTCTCCAGGGCTGTGCTGTGTGGAGGGTCAGCAAAGCCCCTTCCCTAACGCCTGCTACTGGAGAGGTGCTGAGCTCTGTGGGGTTCATATGCAAACTGAAGTCCGGGGGTATATCCCCACTTAAGTCGCTGAAAACTTGGGGTGATGGAAAATCACTTCCCATGCCTGCCTTGGTCAGTGGATGCTGCCTGTTGGCACAAGGTGGCAGCCCAGCCCAGCTTATTTTCAGGAAGGCCATGGCCAGCACCTTTTAGGGGGGTGCTGGGCTCTGCCATGACCTGCCAGGGTGGCCCCTGTCCCACAGACCTGGGGTGCATGTCCTCTTCAGGGTGCTGCCCTTGCCCCTGCTGTAGGTCAGCATTACAGGAAGGACAAGCCCTGCTGCAGGAGCCAGCCCCACCAGGCATGGGGGGGAGCATCAGGGGGGCACCACCTTGGGTCAATTGGTTGACCTGGACATAGAATCATAGAATCACAGAAACATTTAGGTTGGAAAAGACATTTAAGATCAAGTCCAACCATTAACCCAGCACTGCCAAGTCCACTACTAAACCATGTCCTTAAGCACCACATCGATGCGTTTTTTAAACATCTCCAGGGATGGTGATTCCACCACCTGCCTGGGCAGCCTGTCCCAATGCTTCACCACCCTTTCCATGAAGAAATTTTTCCTAATATCCAATCTAAACTTCCCCTTCCCAAGGCTCAGTACTGGGGCCAGTCCTGTTTAATATCTCTATCAACAATCTGGATGGGGGAATCAAGTGCCCCCTCAGTAAGTTCACAGGTGACCCCCAGCTGGGGGGAGCGTTGATCTGCGGGAGGGCAGGAGGCTCTGCAGGGGGGTCTGGGCAGGCTGGAGCGATGGGCCCAGGCCAGTTGTGTGAGGTTCAACCAGGCTCAGTGCCGGGTCCTGCCCGTGGGTCACACCAACCCCATGCAATGCTACAGGCTTGGGGAAGAGTGACTGGAAAGCTGCCTGGCAGAAAAGGACCTCATGATGGCACAAATCAGAGCCTGGCCCTTGCCAGCACCAGGAAGCCTTGCAGAGTGTGTCACCTGTGAGCACGCACCCAGCAGGTCGGTGCAGGATCCAGGCAAGTGCCTGTCTCATACCAGATCTGACATGTCCCTGGAGAAGGGCTCCGAGGGCAGCCAGGCAGCGGCTTGAGGGTTGCACCCAAACCACCCACTCTCTGGAGGAAGGATTGCCCCTGGGCGCTGAGTTCTCTCTGCTCAGATGCATGGCAGTGAGGCCCCCCAGGCATGGGGCAGCCCTGCCCGTGGGCACCCATGGCTCCATCTCAGCTGTGCTGGCTCTGCTGCACCTTCTCTCTGTGAGGGGATGTGGGGGCAAGGGACATGTGGGTGGGCTCTAGTGCTGCAGCTCCTGGACTAGAGAGGGCTCAGGCTGAGGTTACACCAGGTACATAGTTGCTACCAGGACCTTCTTTCAGGGCACTTCTGAGCAAGAAGGAGCAATGCAGGCATGGAGAAAGAAGCCAGTGCAGCAGTAGAGGATGATGGGCTCTTCTCAGACCATGGGGAGCAGGGACACCCTAGGGTCTGCAATAATCAGCCCAAGATGGGAGTGTTAGGGTGCTTTACAAGTGTTCACAGGCTTCTCACCCTGAAGTGGCCATGTACCTCCAGCAAAGGGATAGAGAGATGTGTTCTAACACAGCCATGAGGCTGTGGCATCAGATCAAACTTCTTGGGATTCACTGTGTTCCCCTGTCCTGTTGTTTCCCTCTTCATGCTGCAGATTGGAGGCTGGTTTGTGCCTGAGATTCCCTGTGGATATGTTCAATGAGACAACCATGAGGAGGCATGGCAGGCTTCAATTTCTTCTCTCCATCCATCCATGCATGCTTTGCAGGTGCATTTCTGTAAGAACAAGAATAGCCACGAAACTCCTGGCATGGGATAATTCAGTGGATCTTTGTGATGATGCCTGGCTCAGGCTTTGGTCACCCTTGGTGATCTTCCTGATGGTGCCTTGGCTCACCCTTGTCCCCCAAGCAGCCAAAGCTGCTGTGTGTGGTTGCATTGCTGGACCAGCTCTGTCTTGACGTGCACCCTTTCCCATCTTCTGTTTGTTCATCTGTAACAGGAACAGGAGAACACTGCTGCTGTGATAGACCTTGTTAGAAGTCTGCACCAGCTAGCATTTCCTTTGGATTTATAGTCAAATCTCATGCCAGACCGATTTACCTCCTTGTTGTTGCCATAACCTGAGCCTTGACTACCTGAGGCTGGGAGCTGGGCATCCCCAGCCTTTCCTGTCGTTGCAGGACCCTGCTTTCCAGGCACTGCACGTTTGTCTTAAAACCATCTTTTTGGGGTAGGGGCTGCTTCTAACTTCTGTAGGAAACTGGCAGAAAGATACCTTACTGAACAGTTGCTCTTCCCTTCTATACATCTTAAGCACATCTGCATCTTTATCTATAGACAAAACCAGGTCAGAAGGAGCCCATGGAGCAGAGGGGCAGATATGAAGGAGGGCTGAGCTAGCTGCCAGCATTATCAGGCAGGGCTGACCAGACGAGCAAGCTGCTGCACTGCCAGTGTGTCTATCGGCGTCCATAAAAACCCATTCTGAGCATCCACCTACGTACAACTGACCCCCATGCTTAGATCTGCAAACACACACAGGACCACAGACTCCACTGACACGGGCATCTCTGTGCTCAGCGGGCAGCAGGCAGCAGAGAGGGCAAACCCTGAATCACGGCTGCTCATGGCCTGTCACTTCTTCTGGCACTGGGCTGGGGGCTGGGACCCTCCCTAAGGTTTCAGCGTGCTGCTTGAAGGCAGGATGGGACCTGCCAGCTCTGGCTGTGCCACTGGTTTGCTGGCCAGAGAAATGCCCCCTCTGCCTGTTATCTCTGTCTTAGCTTCTCCTGCTCAAAGTGATGTTTGGGAAGAAACTGCTCTCACTGGGTCCCTTCAGCTCCCAGTGCATGGCTCTGCCCCTCATGCCTACCCTTCATTTCAGTAAATGCACTCAATCCCTCACCAGACTTTTGGGAGGACTGAGAATTAAACGATACAAAAAGCTCTGCCAGCTGCCTGTGTGGAGCTCCCTGGATGAGCTCAGGTGCAGGCGGTGTGCGAGCAAAGGTCATGGCCACGGGGGAGGCAGAAGTGTCGCCCCCCCTGGCCCCAAGCACCAGGGCTGCCCCCACCCCAGGGAAGCATCTGCTGGGATGCAGATCCCTGGCACCACACTGGAGACGTGTGAGGGGGGCTGGGGGCTGAGCAAAGCTTTTCACTGCACTGGTGGGGGGTGCCATAGCAATGCTGGCAGTGAGAGCAATGGCTGGGGAGCGGTTTTGGGCTCTCTGCAGGCATTTCCAGACTGGAGGACCTGCCTCTGTATCTTTCACACTTAGATCTGCAGAACCAGAAAAGCCCCACTAGCAAAGTTGGGTTGGTTTTAGTTCAGAGGGGAAAAAAATGCACCCCAAATGTGAACTAGCGCTGATAAAGGTCACCTGCTGATGCACCTTATGCCATTGAGTCCTTTGGCAAAAGGGCACAAGCAGGGTAGCTTTCATCAGCAAAGCTGTCCAGTGTGAAAGAGATCACAGTGATCTTGTTCCAGGTGCAGGTGGCTGCACTGCGGTGGGAGGCACTTGACTAATTTTGGGGTACCTATCCCTAGTCTGTGCTACCTAAACATGCTCCACAGGGATGAGCTATTTCCAGAAGATGGCTTCTTGCCCCAGCAGAGCTGGCTCTGGAGTTTCATCTCCAGTGGCTGCAGCCTGAATAAACACACAGGGGAGCACGGGGGTGCATGCAGCTCTCATAAAAGTGCTGCTCTGCAGCTGTGCATCCACTTTGCTGCCAAATGGGTGATGGAAGGAAAGAGGATAATGTTTATGAATAAAATTTGCAGCCCTTCCCTCCTCCATTACTAATCTCCATTCAGATTTAATTAGGCAAAGAGTGTATTTCAGTCCTTGCGGTCTGAATTATTGCAGCAACAACCCGCTCCACAGGAGCTGTACTTCAGTGGCTATTGTGCCAGTTCACAATAAAGAGACAAACCTGCCTCTGAGAGGTTGCTATCTGAAACACAGCAGCACGTAGAGACAATGCTAACAGACACCAGGGAGGAACAAAGTCAGGCAATGCTGTATGGATCCAAGCATGCCAGCTGAGCTAACCAGTCAGCTCACATTTGGGGAGCATTGCAAGATGAGTGTGGAGGGATGTTGACAACCTCAGAGAGGAAAACAAGCAGACAGTGGAGAACTGAGAGAGCTGTATGATAAATGCAGGAGGTTCATGAGGTTTTTCTTTAGGACTGTGTAAGCCAGATGGGTCCGGCATTTGGCTAGGAAAAGATCCTTTGTCACGCAGTTCAGAATAGCTCTGATGGGAGCTTTGATGACACTCGTTCCTGCCCTGCGAGGGAGTGGGAAATCAGCCGTGTTCTGCTGAAAAGTTCTGTGAGAGCTTGGTGTGGAGAGGCACCTGGTTTGGAGACGACATGTTGGTTATGGCCTGAAAAACTGGCAGGATAACGATTTGGTACTCCACCACAGAAGGATCTGATGAATGTGGAGAATTTGTTCTAGCCAAGTTGAACTTGAGGCCTTGGGGTGGATCTGTGAGGAGAAAATCATGGCAGATCGAGGTTCATTTTGAACAAAGAAATCTGGGTCTGGGACGAGAGGCAGATCTGTGAGTTCCCAGCATGGTGCTGTATGAGCTGGTGTCTGTATTCAGAGATAAAGCATTACATTCATCTCACCTGAGATTTTCTTTCCTCTATGCTAAGGTCCCCAGACTCCCTTTCAAGACAGTGGAGAAAAATACCACTTTCAGGACATCTGATCTAGTTTGAACATGTATTTGAGGGTGAAGGGAACTGTTCCCAAGAAGTGTTTCCATGGATTATAACGAGGGACACAGTGGGAAGAGCTCAGAGACAGACAACCACGCTGCAGACACCTGCATTTGCACATCTCACAGAAAGCCCAGGGGGTTGTCTGCTCCAAAGGACACCCCAGGGGAATGACCAGTGAGGGCACAGAACACAGAACATGAAGGAAAATGGGCTATTCAGGAGAAAAACGTGGTTAATGACCCATTGGTGACAAACTGAGGAGGACAAAGCATCTGCTCACCCTCTAACGTTGTTTCAGGACAGCAGCAGGGCCAAGAAGGGGCTAGAAAATGTCCTCCAGAGCTTTGCAGGGGAGCAGAGCAGTTGTACAGGCTTGCACAAACTCAGTGTCAGGAGAAAGCAACCCCTCCTGCTTTCACTGTGTGGCCAAGGCACTGGCACATCCCACCTCTGTGAAACAGCTACAACTGCCGGTGGAGCTGCATGAACACACAAAAACGTAGAAATGATGAGGCTGAGAGCATTCAGTGCCGATGGTCTTGGAAAAAGGTGCAAGGATGAGTTTTGCGAAACCCCTGTGTTCAAAGGGAAAGTTTCTTTGTCTTGGTTTGCTTCTGCGAGAGAGCTGCCAGCTCCCAGCTGTGCTGTCTGCTTGGCTCTTGGCTGGAGACGCCAGCATGCATCACAGCCCCTTTCTCCCTGCTGTTGGAAAGGGCTCATGCTTTGGTTGTTGGTCCAACACATCCCCAAAGCACTAGAAAAGCTCTGCTTTTCTTTCCAGAAAGTTGAGGCAGGATATAGATGTCAGCTCCTCCATCCTCACATGCAGATGTAATTACTACTAACACTTAGTACCTAAGGGTCATTCATGCTGCCATCACAGCATCCTGCAGTTAGAGATTTTGGTCTGTAGAAACTCACTGTCAGTGCTAAATTGGTGAGGCCACAGGGATAAACTTTCCCTAAACGACACCAAAACTGGGCAGTTTTCTGGTAAATCCTCAGATTACAAACAACCCCGAAGAAACACATTAGGTTTGACCTACAAGGCTCCTTAGTACTTTCAGTCTCTGCACTGAACCTCCAGATCCTGCAGGGAAACATGCACTTTATTGCTGCTGGATGCTGTATTAGCAGATCTTTCCACACAAAAGCAGGATTTGGACTGCTTGATATTTTCATGGGAGACGTCTAGAGAAACTTTGCTGCCTTATGGGAAGGTGGATTCAGATAGGGATACTTTTCTTCTACGTCTGTGCTGTCTCTGTAGGGGGCTCGGGGGCCAGAATATCTGGCTTTTTTGCAGTCAAGCTTGCCATGGATGCTGCAGGCTGTAATCAGCCTGAGGAACTGGGCTTTGCCCTGTGGATGTGTCAGCCAAGCCTTGGCTTTAAGGGGCAGATGAAGGCAGACAACAGCACCAGTGTCACCACATGGGAACAGGAGGTGATAGTTGGCTGGATGAGAGCTGGAGACTATAGCGTGGAATTCCTAGGTAGGGGAAGAGTCAGGTGATGGATAAAAGGTCCCGTTACAGAAGCAAAAAACCTCTACCCAGTATCTTTGTGAGCCATCAAGTTTTGGTGTGTACACAAAGATCTCCTGAGAGATAAATGGCTAGCAATTCAGGATCAAAAGACGGGGCAAAATTATGGTATCTGCCTAAAATTTCCTGCGTTTTGCATGCTGACTTTTTCTAGATTTGTGCAGTTGCCAGTACTCAACATGTTCCTAAGCAGAATTTTCTATGTTAATGTGTGTAGCTCTGAACATGAAAGCAAACAGCATCTGGAAGCAAACTACTTGTAATGAGTGCCATTAAGAATTTCAGTCAGTAAACCACAAAATGATCCCTCACACATGTAAATGACTCTGCCAATCTGTTTCTTTCCTACCCACTAAGCATAACAATGACACCGGGTTCCTTTTCCCAGTTGGAGGTCTTACTGCTTGCACCTCAGCTCTATGAGCAAGCTCACATCAGACCTCTGACTACCGTAGGCAATATCCAAGTCACCCAGGCAATGCTCACCCTACAGGCAGGTCTACAGTGGAGCCATTCCCCAAGCTCTGCCAGCATTTAGTCTCCCACTGGCAGGGGAAACAGCCTTGCTAATGACTAGAATTCCTGAAAATGTCAAATAATGTAGAGCCAGGCTCCCTAGGGAAGAGAAATAGCATATGCAAGCCGTTACCTAATCATGGTCTAATTACCCAACTGGAATTCGGCCAGGATGCTGGGACTAAGAGCAGTACCCCAAGGAAAGGGTTGTAGGGTCTCTGATGAGTGCATCCACTCGGGATCTTGGCTTTATACACTTAGCAGAAAGTGTAAAGGGGCAGAAAGCATGCCTCATACTGTCAAAACCCACTCTGGGCTAAGCAAATTACATTGCAGTTAAGGTTGCTTCTTCATGGCTTCTTGTTTCTATAAATTAGACAGCAACCTCTGTCTGCCTCCTGGCAGGTCTTAGGCACCCCAACTATCAATTGGCGGGGGCAGGTTTTGGTTCAGATGGTGGGTCCCAGCTTAACCTGCTACGGGGTACCCCTGCCACGATTGTATCGGCTTGCGTTGATGGATGTCACTACAGGCTGTGAGGTTTTAGTGCTCAGTGTGAGAAACTACACAATCAGGAACAGGGAATAGCATCTCAGCAGACAGGAAAGTTCATTTCCCATAGATGACAGAAGGCTAGACCCAAGCTGCCCTCCAGCCCCTCCTATACCACCCTGCTTTCCACCACTGCACCTGACCCGATCTCAGTGGCATTGTTCTGTTGCTGCCTTTTTCTCCAGGGTGGTTTTGCTGTCCTTTTCTTCAGCAAGAATCACCAGCTACTTGCTTATGACAAGACTGGGCAAACTCGTGCCAACATCAGCCATGAGTTAGAGGTATTGACTGCAGTCGTGCTCTGGTTGTAGGCTCTGAGAGATGCTTCAGCCAAGCCCTTCTCAAGCAGATGGGAAGAGACGAGACAGAAGTGAAGCAGGGAGGGAAAAACAATAGTCTGAGCATAATGCAAGTGCTTTTCAGGGTGGAGATGGGGGCTGGAGGTGTTGGAGGCCCTTGCTCCTTCCCTTTGGGTGCATTTGGACAAGTCCCCCAGGTGAGCTGAGAGATGGCTGTGGCAAAGGGTATCAGGCATTGCAGCGAGGCTCAGGGCTGACTGCCCTAGTGCCCCACAGCTGCAATCTTACTAACCAGGGACGTCTCACTCCCCAGCTTTTGCAGCTTGCTGCCAAGGCAAACCTCGACCATAGCAGGATCTTTGCAGATGCCTTATCACAGCCCCAATGTTTAAACAGCCATATCTCTGCCAGGCTGTTTCTCTCCAACCTTTGCTGATTTTCCTAAGCAACTTTATGTAACCAGCTGGGTTGGATTTCTATTAGTATAGAACAAAAGCTTATTGCCCTTTTTGCTATTTTATGGTATAAAAGAAAGTTGGAAGAGCAGTATTTTCCTCCTTTTAAATTTTTTTTTTTTAATCCTCAACTCTTGGAAGAGGCTCAAAGAGCTCGTGAATGGTGTCTGTTCTGATTGTAACATGAAATTATAATACCCAGACCAAAAACCAGAGGAAATCTGGGATTTTTAGCTACAGTCTTGAATTTTGCTTTGTATTTGCTTTTTGTCAATTTATTTAATTCAAAGATGCAGCAAAAAGTATAGAGAAATAGTTCCTAAATGATACTCATCTTGTTCAAACAGCTGTTACTCAAGGCATTCTGGGGAAGATTGCATGAGGAACCTCTGTTTTTGTCATTCTTTCAAAACCCACCCTCCCAGACCGACCAGCAGGAGGTATCAGTATCAGTAATACTTATGGCCCATAAAAACAACGGCTTTCCGACTGTAACGCTACATCTTCTGCAACTTATCTTCACTTGCAGCTTGCTCTATTATTAAGGAGACCATGGTGCTCAGCTGCCAGGCAGGCTATATTGTGGGCACAAATAAGTAAAATCTGGAGACTCCTAATTTTTATTTTGCTTGTTTAAAAAAGGGGATTTGAGGGAGGAATAAGAAAAATTACAATCTGGACAGTGAGATGCTTCCTAATTTTTAGTTACTGCTTCTCTTAAACGGCAACAATCAGCAGCACAGTGCTAGACATTGCACGGGCATTTAATGAAATGGGTAAACTTTGCATTTTAAATTCTTTTGAAAAGGATTTTTCTAAATCCTTTGGGAAAAGGCACAAAAAGGGGAGTCAAAATGTGAACTAGAGAGACTCCTGGGTGAACCTGGGAGGACAGAACTGTGAAATGCTTGCTTTCTGCACAACCCTCTGAGAAGAATAGTGGCAGCAAGCGTTCACAACAGGGCTTTTATTCTGCTATCGCAGCATTGAGAGCTTGATGTGTGTGCCCAGGGGAAGGCGAGCCTGCCTGCTCTTCCCCCTGTTCCTCACGTAGCAGGAAGGCACGGTACACATGCATGCCACTTGGACTCCAGCGCCTACGGAACAACTTGCCTGGAAGGTTAAACAGCCTGTTTGCATTGGAAATTGTCAGTCACTTGGCCATTTCTAGAGGGTCAGTGGCTCTGCTAAACTGTGTGAGGTTAGCCTTTCCCTGCAATGTATTTTATTCCTCTAGAAAGTAATTTTACAAGAACACTATAAAAATCCTCTGAAAACAAACATGTTACTCACAATAACAGGTAAATGCCTTCCCATACCCTTCATGAGGCTTACCCTGGCATTTTTTGCTTTAATGTAGGAGCCCCCCTTCTCTCTGGGCTGCTCTCAGATAACAGATAAGCTATGATACAAAATTACACCGGAGGGGAGAAATTCTGGCCAGCTGCTGCACAGCTAAGTGAGAGGGATCCAGAATGCCTGAGGGGTAACACCATTTCCCTTATGCCTGTGATGCTCTTTGCTAGAAGTTAACTGACTTTGTGCCTTTTAACTGTGGTCTTGGGATGGTGAAGCAGGTCACACAGACAGAAGAGTCCTTTGCAGTCTCATGATGCTTCTTCCTCAGAGCCCATCGCTTTCTGTATTTGCCAACAACTTTAACTTTGACAAATAGCTCCTCTTTTATCTCTGACAAATGTTCCTCTTCAATCAATAAAAACTACAAAAGCAAGAGAAAAGCTATCCCCCTAGGTTTCTCTATTGAAGAATAACCTTCTGCACTCTTCAAGTATCTGTTAATGCAAACAGTTAAAGCAAAAAGATACAGCTTTAAGGCAGCAAATAGGCCTGGGTGGGGTGAGGGGTTTTGCACCTTGCCAAGTTAAAAGTGATTCCTCTTGGAAAGGCAAAATATCTGATTTCTTTAAAATAAAATAGTTATTCACTCCCTTTTTAATAGGGAAGCCATGGCTCAATTTAAATATGAATCCAATCGAAGTGAAGTATGAAATAGCAGAATTGAGTTTCACCTGTTCCTATTAAAACCGAAGGTGACCATCTCACAGGACTGCATAGATCTGTGTAGCTAATTTGAGGCATCAACATCAGCAAATACTGCCCTGATTCTGATGTGACAAGCTGTGCACGGATACGTGCCATCCATACTTGAGAAGAGCTACAGAACAGGAATCATACAGTCACAGCCAGTGGTCTCTGGACTACCTAGAAAATACACCTTTTTTAAGTCTGGCAAACCAAAATTAGAGAGGGGGCGAGGCTGCTGTCTCATGGCTAAATATTAGGAAGCCAGAAACACTGTTTTAGCTGAAAGGTGAAGCTGGCAGGAGCATGAAGAATGTGAGTATGTTGGAGATGGTGGCCGCTGAGGGGTTCCTGTAAAGTGCCAGAGCAAACCCGCAAGCTGTTTGTGAGGGAGACAGAACTGGGGAGAGGGGGCAGTGTGACTGCAGGGACAAGACTTCTGATCCCAGAGGTCTCTTCAGTCCTATGTCCCCATGTCCCTAGCTCCTGACTGCCAGACAGCAGATGTGTTGAGGAGGGGATAGTTGAGGCTAAAAATGTAGCCAAGTATAAATATTTCTCAAAGGACACTATTTCAGCTGATGAAAGATCACTTCACCCTAAGGCAGAGGCTTTCAGGGCACCTGAACATCCTTCTGCTCATGCATATGTTATGGCACCTGCTTTTGGGGGAGCAGCAATAGTGTCAGTGTCCATGCTGGCCAAGTGAGGGACTAGCAGACAGCACCAGTCCATGATCAGATCCCAGGAAAATATCCCCTGTTGGGATCTCTGCTTCACACAGACCCTGTGCTGCTGCCTTTGCTGCTTGCTGCTTGGACAGACAGGGACCCCACGCTGCACATGTGTAGCCCTGGGGGTACGCTGCAGTACAATCCCCCCACTGCATTGCTCAAGGACAAAGCATCCCAATATGAACAAGAAATGCTGTGTTTGGGATGCTTGGGATAATTGCATGAGAAAGGGGTTCACTTCTGTTGACTCTGTCATGAGCAGTTGAAAGACTTTTCTGCACAGCAGCTGTAATTGAAAGGTCAGTTCCCATGGAAGCTGCCCTCTTATGCAGAGAGTTTTTTCCCTGAGATGAAAGGATGCTTCTCATCTCTCCAGCCTTTTGAACGTGGATTTGTAATCTAAAAGCTGGCAGATCTCTTTGTGCTATCTGTTTTAAATGGTTATGTGGTGACAGTGTCCAAGCAATCTCATCATTGCTAACACATTTATAATCAAGACACCCTCTATCTTTAATACCTCTTTCCTTAAAGAATTACCACAACCTCCATTTTGTGAATGGAGAATTAAGGCACAAAGACTAAACCCTACCCAAGTGCCCATGCTATGCAGGGAGGAAAACTGAATGGCTGCAGAGAGTTCTTGAACATGCCAAAAAGAAAGACTCAATACAGGGACTTCAATGGCATGGTGGCAGGTTGATCCATGACAGTCGGAGAGTCTCTGATTCAAACGGCAATTAAAATTAAGACACCAGTTAATGCCTTAAATTGCCAGACCACTGTCACTTCCAGATGTCATGGATCCTTAGGAAAAGACAAGACTGGGACATTAGAAAGAAGATGCCCCAAGATGCAGCCCCAAGTCTCGATGGTTGTTTGGTGGGGGCTGCTGCTCCTCACTGTCCTGTTCACCTCATGCCCTGCAGGTGCCGAAGTCCTGTTCGTTCCTGGACCTTTAAAATTTCATGAGTATTATGATGGTTGAGCTTTTCTGAGTGTTAAACCCAGCATCCTGCTTTACATATAACTGACGGGATTGCAGGCTGCTTCCCTGCGGGTTTCAGTGCACGTTTATGGTGCTCTTCAGCTGGTGCACCGATTATCATCTGCGACCCACTCCAGAGAAAGCTGTGTTTCAAGATACTATTGAAATGACTCCCACACACAGGTAGGACAGCCTGTGGTGAGAGAGATCCTGTGATCTCTGCAAATGTCTGTTCTGCAAATGTCACATTTTATTAGTAAAAAAATAGAGTAGAAATACAGGTGAAAGCCATTTCAGTAGCCTGTTACCTTTACAGTCAAATCTGAGGGCTGCTTTCCAATAACAGAATATCAATCAACCGCTCACTCTATATTCAGCACTCAATTCCTGCCAAATGTCGTAGGGTAAATTAAAAGCTTTTTTTCCTTATCTTTAGAGCTAAGCCCCAAAAACCAGGTCTGAGATGACTTTTTTTTTTTTTCTTGTCAGTTGCATAACAGAAAAATGGTTTAACAGACCTAAACCCTTTGATTTAAAATAAAGCCCATGTGGGTTTGCTACATGTCAAGTTCCAGCTTCAGCCATTCTCCAGCAGCAGAAATACAAAACTCAAAAAAGGCAGAAGAACAAGAACAGAAGAAGAAGAAAACACAGTTTACCTAGACTGCAAATATAGCTACAGTATTGCTCTCTGAACAGGGGAACTATGGCAAACAGGCAGGTATAAAACAGCTGGCAAGCTGCATCGAGTGGAGGATCACCCATTTATTACTATCCAACAGCAGGTAAACTGAGACCAAGACCGATGGCTGGTGTCTGAGTAGCCAGAGAAAATTAACTCTTGCTTTGCAGGGAGGGAAAATTGGGTATCACTTTGGAGTTGGCAGTAACTCCTTCTTTCTGAGTTTGTAGAGTACCTCATTCTTTGTTCAGAAAGACATACAGTTTCAGTGTGTGTGAAGGTTACTGTAGTGTGCCCGCTGTGCTGTATTTTTCCTCCTTAATTGGGTAGAATTCTCCATTTAAAAAAAGATACACTGCTGACAGACTGCTGCCTGTGCTACCAGAGCACGCTGTCAGCTGCAGAATTTAGATCCAGTCTGCTACAACAGGATTTGGGGCTTTGCTTGTAGTTAAATGTTTATGAACCTGGCATTCCTTTTTGTGGATATATAGAAACAGATCTGGAAAGTTTGTTCACGTTTAAGAGGTTAAGGACAACACAGGAAGTGGTACAGTTTCTCTTCCTATTGCAGCGCTTTTATTGCTAAACTGTTTTTGGATTTATGAAAACAATGTCCAAAGGAACAACTAGAAAAAATAACAAGAGGAAGATGCATTTGGGGAGTGTCACTTCAGCTGGGAAAATAAGGAAGTTGATTTCAAGGAGCAAGCATAATTTAGAAGAGGGTAATTCTAATTTGCAAAAGTTTTGCAGTAGTGTCATGGTGCTTCTTCTAGCCTATCTGAAGCAAAAAGGAGAGGAGGGATGGACTGACACACAAATAACCACTTTATTTGGGCCTGGGAGTTACACAAATGGCCTCTTTTGATTAGATAAAGACTGGTAAAACAGTTGCATCTAATTAGACATCAGAACTCTGGGGAATTCTTAACAGCTATGATAATCCCAGCCTTCACAGTTATTGCTCATAGTAAGATATTTCATCCTAGCTACAGGATGCTTACTTGATTGCCATGCTTGCTAATAACGCATTACTATGATTTTAAAATGCATATGACATCATCTGCCCTTGATGAGGTAATTTCTGTATTATGGCAGCATTACAAGCTGTGGCAAGATAGGTACCAGGTGCTGTGTGAGTCTTCCCTGCCTGCCTCAGTGCTGGCACTTGGGAGCTGCAGTAACAGTTCACATTCACACTGCAAAGTGGAAGTGTTCTCAGTCCCTCAAGACTGCTTCTGGTGACACCTTTAGCATGCATTCTGCTTTTTTGTTTATAGGAACATCACGTTTTTTCCTCCCAAGTGGTTCCTCTTGGTACCTCAGAGCAGCTTTATAAATCTTTTTGACATATTTCCTTGACTGATACACTTCTGTGCCGCAAACCTAAGGGCAAGAAAACACGCTGTACTGGACGGGGCAAAAGTAAGTTCTCTCCTGTCTAGGTCTGAGTTTTGGAAAGGTTTGTGGTGTCTTTGAAACGCCCAGCTAGGAGCCTTGTCCTCTATCCTCTGTGTAGACTTTTGGGCTATTCTAAACATCAATGCAATAGCAATCAAATTATATGACACTTTGCTGTTGAGTTTCAATATTATAAATTACTTGTTTCACCTTGGATCCTCTGTTTGGAACTAGAAGCACATCCTGCAGTGTTATGGTTATTTATAGTTTGGGAAGAAGCAGCACTGAAAGCATTAGAGGTCGTCAGAAAAAAAACACTAGAATTCCTAGGCTCAAGGGACACCAAAGTGTGGTTCTTCCTGCAACAGGCAGCAGGTGGATTGTCTTGCCAGTAGACAGGGAGGGAAGGACTTTGCAGGGGTCTGAGAAACACGTATCAGCAGAGAGATGGATTGGGGGGTTACTAACTGCACAAACACATCAGGCTCTGGAAACCCTCAGAGCTGGAGGGGTACTGAGGGAGAGCTTCAGACACAGTGTCACACCTGCTTGTCCTGTCCCTGCTCTTTCCAGAGTGTTCCCTCTTGGCTGTTGCTACGTTGGGGGATATGGGTGGCCACTGCTGTGCATCAGTCGAGCATCGCACCGTGATAAAGCAGAGCCTGTTCCAGGGCAGGTGGGTGGGAACGGTGGGAACGGCTCCGGCAGACACAGGCAGGACGTCACCGGTGCAGTTAAGTGCTCTTACCTTGCGGGAGTAAAAGTGAGAAAGCAGAAAACAAGCAAAAAAAAGAGGCAAAGTACCACCCCGCCACCCCCCCGGCCAACAGCCCTGCCTCTCCTCAGGGACCGGGGCCCTGTCCCCGCCGCCCTGTCCCCGCGGCTGCCGGCGCCCCCGGGCCCTCTCGCCCGCGCACGACGCCCCGGGAACCCGTCCCGGTGCGGTCCGCCCAGCCGCGGCCTTTCCTTCCCGCTGTGTTAATTGCGGGGGGTTAATTTCGGGGAGGGGGGGGTCGACGGCGACAGCTCCAGCCCGCCGCAGCCCGAGGCCCGGGCGGTTGCCGTGGCGACGGGGGGGTGGGGGTGGGCTGCGGCAGCGGCGCCCCCTGTCGGCCGCCGAGGGGTGGCGACGGCAGCGCGTTGGGAGGGGGGGCCCCGCCCTGCCCCGCCCCGCCCCGTGGCGCCCCGCCCCTCCCCTCCGCGGGGCGGTTCCGCCCCGGCTCACGGCGCCGCCGCCTCGCCCCCCCGCCCCCCCCCCCCGCCCCGACCTGTGGCAGCGGGGCGGCATGAGGCGAGCCGGGGGCGGCTGGCGGGGCGGCAGCTGAGGTGCGGCGGCCGCCGCCATGTCGCTGTTGTGTGTGCGAGGTGAGCGGGGCGGCGGCGGGGGGCGGCCGGGCTCCCGCGGGAGCGGCGGGGGGCGCCGGCGGGGCGGGGCCGGGGGTGGCCGGTGCCGCGGGCGCCTCAAGCCGGGCCGGGCGCCCACGCGGTGCCGTCCCGCCGCCACGGTGGGGAGTTGCGCGGGACGAAGCCGGTGTCCCCCCCCCCCCCCCCCGGGAAGGCCGAGCCTGCCCGCCGCCGGCACCTGGCTCCCGAGCGAGCTGTCACCTGGCGCCCCGCTCCCGACGGGACGCGGCTGGGAGCCTTCGGGCGTGTGCGGCGACCGTTTTCCGCGTTAAATCAGCGACTGTGCCTGCGGGACGCGGCGCCGGACGTCCCGGTGACCTCTCGGCTGAGCCCGCGGCTCCGTCCAGGGCGGCGGACGGGGCGGGCGGTCCCCGGGCAGCCCGAGCCCCCGGCATGAGGCGCCCGCCCCGGGGCTGCGGGGCCCGGGGGCTGGGGGTGCGGGGTGCGGCGGGGCAGCGGTCCCGCCCGGCGCCGCGGCCCCGTCGGCCGGGAGGAGCCGTGTTTGACTTTCCGAGTTCGTTTGAACACGAGTTGAAACGCTGCCGCCGAGTGAAACTGCGCTGGCAGGAGGCAGGCTGCTGTCACCCGCCTGAACGCTGCGCTTGTCGCGCTCCGTGTGGTCGCTCGTAACGTGCACAATTATTGCAGATACGTCGCTAATTACCCCCTCGTCCTGCTATCGAGCCTTGCGCCCTTGCTGACCAGGTTACTGAAAAGCAGCACTTTCTCACGCAGGCTGCATTATAGTGCCAGCGGCTTGCTCTCTATCTCCGTTTTTCAAATTCTTGCTCTCTTGTGGAGGAAAAAAAAAAAATCCCGGGGAAAGCCATCTGCCAGGGCTCACGCCACTGGGACGTGCCTCCTCTCAGCGTCCTGCACTGAGCACTGTGATCACAGCACATCCCTGCATGCCAGTCGTGCCCCGCGGCTTAAAAGTACAGTTTTAATGTTCTCAACTCCTTTGCCAGGTGTGATTAAAAAAAAACCCTGGCACTGGTGTGCTGGTGACAGTTTAACTCTTCTTTGGTTCACATCTGTTGATTTGATAACAGCTCTTCATCCAGCTGTTTGTCACCTTTTTGAATCAAAATCCTTCTTTTGATGATGGTCTTAATAAAAAGATGCCAGCAGAGTATCTTGAGTGTGTGTGATTTCGGGGAGAGTGCTGTTCTTGCAAGAGGGCGTTCTTAAATTAAGTTTCCGTCCTTCTCTGAAACACATATTGTGTTTAAGGAGTTAGGAGAGGTGTATAACTGTGAAGTTTATCTTAAAAATGCTTTTGATGTAGTTCTGTGTAAACTGTGAAGCATGAGTAGCATCTCTGGTAAACTTGTCTATTTTGAAGGCTTTGCCAAAATGCCTTCACTGAAGCTCATTCTTACTAGCTCAAAGATGCTTATACGTTACAGGTGTTTCTTCATTCTTCTTGTTTGTTTATCCTCAAAATGTTCGCAGGCTGTCCTTTAAAGAAATGTGGTTTTGATGCCACTTGGAGCTGACTGTGTTAAAGAGGTACTTACACCCTAGCTACTAAGGGTAGTGAAAGATCGTGACTGGATGACTGAGTCATTGAAACTGTCTTGCCTTTTCAGGGTGTTACTTCTTGGTCCATGGAGTCTTTGGGACAAAAGCATTTCAGCAGCCTGGAATTATGTGCTTTTGTGTTTGGCTTACTCTTTAGTTATGTGTAAAGAGCTAAGGAAGAAACTTGAGGTGGCTGGTGACTGTGGGTGATGGAGGATTACTGTGAAAATTATATCTTTAATTTTCAGTGCTGTGCTAAGACAGTAGAAAATGCCAGCAGTAATTTAGATAGATGATACTGAGCAACTTACAAGAATGCAGAATGTAGCCAATTTACTAAACTTGAAGAAACATGTTTTCTGAAATAGCCACGGCTGAAAGAATGAGCTGGTGAGATCTCACAATATGAACCATTACACCTAAAATGGAAGTATGCAGAGGCAGAGCCATCTGAAAAACAAAATATATACAAGGAGCTGAGATAAAACAGTAACTTTTGGGGCAAGGAGAAAAAAGCTATATTAACTGTCACTTCTTTGCAAGTAAAGTGCCACTTTTACAATGTATTTTGCCTTTCTACTGAAATTAATCTTGCTGAGAAAGCAGCACAGCTGTTAATAAGAAAGTTGGAAAAGCTGGGGTTTTTTTTCCATTAAAAATGGTGCACACATAAGACTGTGTAATAACATGAGGTTGGATGCTGTAGACCTGAGGTTAAAAAACAAAGACAATAAAAGGAACTGTGAAATAAGTGTAGGTGACTGGGACACTGTTAATAGCCTCTGAAATGCAGTTTAACAGATAAAGGGAAATGGGGAAAAACCCCTCAATGGCAGTGTAACAAAGCCTGGCAGCCAGAAAGATAGTGTTGTAATTAATTGATTTATCCCCGCACATAATATAGTATTTTAATGAATAGTTAATCTAAAACAGTGCACACCAAACATGTCTGAGTGCTGCCTTTGTTCCTGAAAGAGCAGCTAACGTGCATGGCTTCTTGATCTCGTATTTAGTGGTACATTTCTTTTACATCTTCTTCCTAGAGAAGAAATCAGGGGTGGTTTTTTGGTTGTTTTTTCTTCAGAATCATTGAGCTCTTTCTGCCATAGAAGTACCTGACAGAAAACCTAAGCCCAGAGGAATTGCGCATCTGGGCTCACCTGCAAGTGTACAGAGGATGTGTGACGTGAGCCAGTGGTAACAGGCTGTTGTAGAAGCAAATTAAGGGGTTCTTTTGGAGCAGGAAAATATGCAGAGGGTATAAGTGAAGTGAAGGAGAAAACAAATCCTGAATATTACATGACTGAGGCTTTTAGAGGAGACTTCTTCATATTTTGATTCTACTGCTTAAGTGCAAAAGAGATTGCATATACTCCTGTTTAGAGCAGCTGTGTCTGGATTATGTCTGATAATCTTCTCTTGGCATAGTTTGCTTTATTTAGTTTGCATTTAGTGTTGTATTTGTGAAAATAGCACATATTAAATAAAACTAATCCCAGTGAAACAGTCTAGTTTTTCACATCAGTATTGTGTCGTTAACTTTCTTGGCCTTTTCTTGGAAGTCTTGATTTTACCCGAGTTCTCAACTGATTCTTGTTCTGAGCTTTCCTGTCTTCTGACTTACAGATAGAAGTAACTGCTATCTCAGCACCACTTGCAAGGTCATAGCAAAGGAGGACCCTGCTGAGGCTGGATCACCTGGTTACAGGTGTTCTGTCATCGGCTCCTTTGCTCTGTTTACATTGTAGTCCCCAGACATATTTCACACTGCTTCACTTGCTCACCTTTATTATATCTCACTTTGTCCCCAGCTCTTGCTGTCTCGAAATAGTGATGGTTGTCTTCTAGTTTTCCTCCTCTCTGCTTTATATCAGTTTATGCTGTGTCTTCAGTGTTGTTGTATTCCTAACTTCATGACCTACTTTATCCACCTGAGAATTGTAGTAAAAATTGTGTCTCTTTGTTTCATAACTCGCCTGTCCTGTTCACTTCATCGACGTCTGACGTACTGTGCTGTTGCAAGGCTGTTGGCGGTGGAGATGTGCCATTATCGCTGTGCAGGGTACCTGGCTTGGCCCCAGGAGTGCCTAGTGCTTTTGTCTAATGTGCTTTTGTCTTGGGGCCTGATTTGCAGTATCTGTACGAGATCTTGCTGCCTGAGGTTTGCAGGAGATTGAATTAGGTGATCTCTTCAGGTCTTGCACTTAAAAAAACCCGTCCCTAACCTCTAGAATTTTATGCCTGCTGTTTATCTTTCTGCTGCTCTGAAGAGTTACTAAACCTTGCTTATCCAGTTGCCAGAATAGCTGGAGTGTTGGAATGCTGCTCAGTGAACTTAACTGTGCGTCCCTGTATTGCCAGAAAAATTCAAATTACAGTGCCCTTCCACCGAATTGAACTCTGACGTCCAAGTGAAAGAACCAAACAGGGAAAATGGAAATGGTTGTTAACAGTAACAGAAATGAAAACATGTTCCTCTTGTGGAGTACTTTGAAATCTTTGTAACTAGAAGTCTGGCAGCCAAATGTCAGGGCTTTTTCCTTGTGTTAAAGGATTTCCACCCCCACCCCTGAAGCGATAGCCTCAACTCAGGCTGTTTTCTCCCTGTAAGGCGGAATGGAGTGGCTCCAGCTCTTTCTGTCTCATGGGGGGAGAAGGTCTCTCGCTGGAGCTCTCTACATTGCACACTTGCAAAGAGCACTCATAGCAATCGGGTGATTGTATTGCTGTGTTGTGACAGTATTCTGAAATGGTTACAGAACTGAAAAAAACCCTCCCTGTCTTTGTGTAAATCAAAATGGCAAAACCCAGAATTTGACTCAAATTAAATTAAAAGTGGTAGCAGAAGTAGAAGTTATAAAGGTAGGATATTAATAAAAATGTAATGCTTCCTGAAGAATTTGGTCGTAAGTATTATGAACTTGGTTCCTCTAGCTGCAGTTAGTCAGGAAGCTACCAGTCTACGTAGTGTTGGAACAAAATAAAATGTGTTAGAAATTTGGATAATAACACTAAGATAAAAGAGTCTTCGCTACTGAAGGAGTTTCTTTGCGTTGAGACTTAAGTCTGGGGTTTGTAGACTGTAATTGGTGGCTTAACTGGAGAGAAAACTCTAAGACTTTAAAGCTGCTTCTGTTGTTAAATAATAGGAATGTTGGGGACCTGTAGACTGCATTTGCCTTGGGATGCACGGGTGGTCATTCATTTTTCTGTTTCAAACCCTCACTCCTTCAGCTTTGAACACTGTTACTGCAAAAGTTTCCATGAACAGTGTGGAATCTTTGTTTTAATTATTTAGAGACTAGGACCTACTAATCCCCCCCCTGTAATTTTCAGTGGGATGAAGGAAACGTACAGAGGTTCTTCCTGGATTTGAATAGTGTCTGCTTTCTTCTTGCTCACTTGGTGTCCTCTCAGTTGACTCCTTCAGCTTGGGACCTGCCAGGTCAAACTTAAATTTAAGTTGTTACTAACATACAGTGTTGGATTTAATCCAAATGCTGAAAGATCCTGATTTTGAACCATAACATTCTCAGAGCTATTTGCGATTTACATGAAGGCATATAAAGATCAGGCAAATGAAATTGCTTTTTTAAGCCCAGCACCTTATTTCAAATATTTGACTTGGAGGCGTGTGAAATGGATATGTCTGGTGGCAAATGATCTTCTTACAAATTTCTCTTGAAATTTTCTTCCTACATATTTTTTTCATGCCTTGTGATCAAATTTTGCTCAATGTTTTGGAAAATACTTCAGTCATTTGGTAAAAGCTGTTCTCAGTGCGCTTCCAAGAGAGCTTAAACCAGAGTGATATGCCTAGTAACTTTCTCTCTTGCTTTTTCATTCAGTTATTTCATTGTTTGGTCTTGCAAATGAATTGCAAGCTGCTGTTAGGTTGTGTAGGTTTTTCCCTTACTCTGCCTCTTTGGTAGGTTAAAGCTTGCTAGTTAGTACCTCGTATTTTCTTGGTGTGAAAGTATGTGAAAGCAGTATGTCTCTTGTTAGACAGAAAGACTTCTGGAGTCTGTAGTTTGAAAGGATTCTCTTCAGCATTTGAATTTGCTCTTCTTTGCAGTCTGTATTTTCTGACCATACTTCTAAAGTTTCCATAGAAATGAAAATTGCATTTAATATTCTTGGGTTGATCTCATCATCATTAAATGGAGAACTAAAATCTGCTTTATTCTTATTGCCAGCTCATGCTTATCTGTGCATGCATTGTCTGTCTTTGCCAAGGACTTTGCTGAAATAATGTTTTGCTTGTCTACTGTGACCTGTAAAATTTGGCAGATGCTTTCAGTGATACAGATTCTTATTCTGTAGGTATATTCTGGGTGTTTGGATCAGATCTTTCTGGATTTAGCAGGATTTCAGATGGATTTTCTTTTATCTTAGGGCCACCTTATACCTGACTATGCTGCTGTGCATAATGCTCCTTTTATTATTTATGCCTTCACTGCCTTCTGTTTCCTGCTTGGTTTTGTGTAAATGGCAAATGCTCAATCTAGGAGTGAAAAAGTTGAAACATGGCAGGCATTCGCTATGTGAAACTCCACTAATCATGACTGGTCAAGTGGCTAACTGTTAAACGGTTTCACTGGCTTTCCACCATACTGTGTAGTTTTACACTTTAATGCAACTGTCCTGCGCTCATGAGTCATGTCTCTCAACAAATTGCGTGTCCAATCTGTATGGTTTAGATCAGTCATTCCAAACTGGTTGTGGATAGTAGGCATAATTTTTCCAGAACGTTAACTCCTTAGACATTTGAGGCTTTTGTCTGGTGTGCTCAGTCATCTGCAGGTACCTGTCCTACAAGTGTGCGCTGAGTGTCGAGTGGCCATACTCTGATCTCCTTGGAGTCTGTTTTCTAATCTCTCAGGATGCATTTAAAGCAAATGTCACTGGGCTACAGAATTCTTTCCTAATATCTGAATGGCAGTTGTCTAGACCTTCTGGTTTTTATTATTTGCATCTTGGATATTTAACGTCATCTTCATTTATTGATGGGCTGGAAAATACCTGATCTCACAGGTACTTGCCTCTTCCAGAGCACAGGGAAATGTTTATTGGATGCCTATTGCTTCTTCACCATTAGCAGTTAAGTCAAGTGATGGAATGTGAGGGCAGTATCCTTGTTGATGTTTTTTCTTTAAGATTTTTTTTTCTTTAAGATTAAGATTTTTTGTTACATTTAACTCTCATTTTCCCCTGCCATCTAGCTTCCACCACCTAGGGCTACCCAACCTGTATTAATACTGTTTATTTCTTGTATAGTTTACCATGGCTTATAGCTCTGTGGGGTAGAATGGACGTCAGCTGATCTTGCTTGAGAAATGGCTTTTTGACCTCCTAGAAAACTTAATAAATGATTCCTGCTTCTGATATCACAGTTTTGGTTTATTCTTCTCAGCCGATTTTCTAACAATTATCCTCAACTTTATGAAATTAACCACCTCTAAAATGTCCCTCGTGCATTGTTGTTTGTTGTATTTGTTTTGATCACAATACTGCAGGTAACTTTTAAATAATTGCTTTGTAGAAGTAAATCATGGTGGGGATCCAAAATAGTTGTTTTCTGTTTAACAGTTTTTGAGTTGGAACTCAAATTTACAAGTTTTAAAAGAACTGAAGAAGTACTGGTAGGCATATGAATGCTCCAGCATTTCTCTGTTCAGCTGTTTTCATATGACTAATATTGTCTTTTGTGATGAGATCACAGATTTCAGTTAAATACATTATGAAATACATGATAAGCATCTATATTTCTACTTCAGCTAGGAAGAAAGCATCAATTTTAATCCAGATTTTTTTTTTTTAAAAAATTAAACTGAGAAAACTCTGGTTGATAGCTTAATTAAAAGATGCAAGTGAGATTTACTTGGTGTATCACAGAAGGTTGAACTGCCTACCTCCTTCACCAGGCTTTCAAAATAGATTCCTCAATGTCCTTTTAAATTATTTTCCCATTATTAACTTTGAAAAATTGATTAATTACACTTCTGACTACTATATAACACAGTGTACCTACAGATACTAAGTTTCCTTCTTGTGCAGTGTGGAGTGCAAGAGACCAGTGGTGGCCATGGGATCAAGTTAGATGATAAATCCTCAGCTGAGGAATTCTTTTGGCTGGTGTTGGCTGAACTTCATAAGCACCATGCTGTGGCATGGTTTCATGTCCTGCTGTTGTGGAAAGTGGCAAGGAACTGAAGCATGGCACTGGCAGGTACACTGTCTCTCTGACAGCTAGGTGAGGGCATCTTAAAAATGAAGGAAACTGCTAGGTAATGGTTGTGACTCAGTTTATGTTCCCTCTAGCACACTGCTCTTGAGTGTCTATATGTTCATTCTTTTGTCAGATGAGTTGGGGTGGGATTTGAAAAAAGAATGGTAAGGGGGTTGGGTACATGCATTCAACATTGAAGCATATGTTCAGAGACCTTCAGTTTATGGAAATCTTATACTGGGAGAAAATTAAACTGAGCTGGTGTCAGGTGTCTATAAACTTCACCCACTTAGCACAGGATTCACTTTTGCTGGCCAGGCTTGAATTTGTGAGGGTCTTAACATTGCTGGGCAGGATGCATGGCTTAGAAAGTGTGTTAAAGGGATGAAAAAACTGATTCTCCCTCACCCCCTACCTCCCCCCCCCCCCCCCCCTTTTTTTTTTTTTTTTCTTACCTGTGTTTGGGGAGTTGGGGCATTTAGAAACCTAAAGAAGGTATGAGCTTACAACAACTTTTTGCTGGCCTCAGACTCCTGATGGTCTTCCTTGTAGTTTGGCCATCCCATATGAATGGAAAGTGAATGGGACTGGGAATGGCATGTGAGATGAGGGATAAGAGGGAATGTGGTGTTAGAGATAATCTCTAGCATAAAACTGTTGGTGAGTTTTAAGAGAAGTTTGGCTTCCAGGCTTGACCATGTCCCTTTAAGGAATACTGGTTTTAACCTTATTACTTAAAGCTCCTGTGATTTAACTCTGTTAATTCTTTACAGCTAACTGCTCTGCTAAACAGACTCCAGCATTTCCACCGTGGAGACATAATCATTAGGTATAAAATAACTGCAGAATTACACTTTCAAGTATTGGCAAACGCAATGCTTATTTTCTCAGCTCAAGCCCATGTAGTCAGTTTAAAAAACATAATTTAAAAAAAATCTACATGCAAGGACTTTTTGGGTTACCCCTCTGTCCAAATGAAGGCTGCAACATGTAACCAACCTGCTGTCCTCTTTGTTGGCCTCTCCTGAGGAAAGGAATTTGGATCTGGAGCTAAGTTTGGTGGCCCATTAAATCCTTTCATTCTTCTAAGCTTTTACGGCAGCAAGTGGTGCAGGCTGTGGCAGGGATGCAGGCATGCTTGGGTAAGGCAGAATGGACTGATGGAGGGACTGCATCACCTGAAACCTCTTCGGGAGGATGATATAGGGCTGTTGTCCAAGGCCTGGGCTGGGAGATGGTTTACTGGTTTGGAACAGACAAGCGTTGCTTGAACTTTCTCTATGATGTTGTAGCAAATGTGTTGTCCTGCTGCGTGGCATTTTTGTGATGTTGTGCCACCAGGTGTTCTCTCTGCTCAGCTGTACCAGGGCAGTGCTTGAGCTGGGAGGGGGGTGGGTAGCGGTGCTGTGCACAGAGAGCAAACCCCCAGTCAAGAGCTGGGAGGGGGGTGGGTAGCGGTGCTGTGCACAGAGAGCAAACCCCCAGTCAAGCACTGGTTTGGAGCCTCGTGTGCTGATGAACATACACTGTGCTTCTAGACCTTCACGGGACTTTTCCCTGGCCATCTTTCCTGGCTTGCCATAATTTTTGGAGTTGTCATAGATTTATTCTATTTTTTGTGTCAGTGGATATCTAATTGAGGCCAGACAGATTTATAAACTTCAAGCATGGGGAGCTGTGGGCTTTATTCTTCTTTGTACTGATTGTTGGTGTCCTGAGTATCACAAAGAGGTTACTTACTGTAAGGCACTTTTTTTTTTGCCTTTTGTTTTTTTTTTCCACAGCAAATCCTTGACCAGATTGATAGAACTCAGTTTGTACAGTGGTTTTTAAACAGAGTTTGGTGGTTTTTTTTTTTTGTTGCTGATTTTTTTTGATGTTTGTTTGCTTTTGGTTTTGTTTGTTTTTTAATTGCTCTAAAATATGTTTTAAGCATATTTCAAAACAGTTCCATATAGTCAGGTAGCAATGGAAAGGCTAGGTGTGAAGAAACTGGGGGTCAAATTTCACTTAAGCTATGTTGTAAACTGAAATTTTCTGCTTAGCAAACATACTAGTTTCCAAGTATATATATGAATATGTTTAAATTTCTGGAGAGAAATCTTTTAGAGACATTTTCCTTTCCTGAGGGCCTGTGTAAACCTCAGAACGTGTTTTCAGGAAATGTCCAGGGACTTCAGACTTCCAGTTCTTGTGATGATCCACGTTTAGTTGTCATAGTTTTCTGTTGCAACAACCACAGGCCTTCGCAGATGAAGTCCCTGTGGAGCGTTATGGCGGCAATTATACACTGGGGATCTACAAACTGTTGGGCTGTAAATCTTTAATAACTGTTTCTTCCTATCAGGCCAGGAGTAACAGACACTAATTGAGATGATGCCAAGGTAGCTTATCAGCTTTGGGTGAGGAAGGAATTTGACTGCGGAGTAAACTGCTACACACGTGTTAGAAAATTATGTGTCATTCCTGTTTTGTTCACCTTCCTAGTTTCATGAGTTACTCTTTTTCACGAGACTTCTTTAAAGGCAAGCAGGTGGTGTTCAGAAGATGCTTTGGTCTCTGTGGAAGGCACACTTCACGTGCCTCCTCTTTGAGAAGTCTGAGGGGCCATAAATTACTAGAAAGCTGAGACTGCCACCTTTTTTGGTTGTGGGAGTTCTAATGCGAATAAAATCATAATGCCATTTTATAGATAAGTAAAGTCTTAGTTTTTAACGAAATAAATTCTTTTTATTTCCTGTTTCAAACATCCCCCAACCTTGAACTCCTGATCTGAACCTAGACTTGTAGTATGTGACTTGAATTTGGCACACAACGTGGATATGGATTGGTGGGGAGGGAAAGATGGATATGAAACAGTAATTTTATTTCAGCCTTCCGTACCTGGTACGTACTTGCTGCATGTGCAAAATTTTATTAGATTTTGACATATCAAATTAAGTAAGTGGAGTCTGTGTATGCTCCATTTTAGTAGGAGATTTTTTGAGGAGATTAACTGCTTAGAAACTCTATGGTTGTAAGGCCAGAATGGATTGTTGTAATCATCTAATATGACCCTCTGTAGGACATAGCATTTTTTAGTAAAACAACTTAGAGTCTTCTAGAAAAAGATCAGATTCTGAATTAAAATTGAGGGATTTTCTACAGATCTCAGCAGCTTTGTTGATTATCATCATATGTGACAAATTCATGCTTTTTAGACTGGACTGAGTTTCTAGCTTCAGCACCACCAACAGCAGAAGCTGGCGTGCCCCTCCTTACATCAGAGAAGCTGTCACAAATTTGTACTTGTCGCCCTTACAGTACTTGTGGATTGGAAAAAATGGAGTTTGGTAATGTCTGTTGCTTGAGTAGAGGTACATGGCTGTTTTATTATGACTAATCTGACTATAATGAGAAATGTTTACATATTTTTCCATGGTTAAAAAGCGATCACAATGTGCCATGACCTATTGGGTTGCAGTGTTAGGTCAGTATTTTGTTATGCTTGGTCCCGTGGAGGAGTGTGGTTTCACAGAGCTCTACTGACAAACCTTTTACTTCCATTGTAAACTTGAGTTTGAAATTACTATTCTGTGTATCTCTGGCACTTTGGTCAGAGATACAGAAATGTGTTGAGGCTTTACCAGAGCAGAGCAGCACATGACGGAAGTCTGAATATTAACCCTGTGCGTGCTTGCTGGGGGCCTGCATTCTATTTTTTTTCCTCACAGAGCACCAGGAAAGAGCTGATGTTGAAGATAAAATAGGGATTACGTGATCCTGAAATGACAGGTGATACAGATGTATAAAGTAAACAGTGAAAAACACTTTAATTAGTAGTTTTGAGTTTGTTTCCAAGAAGGTGCAAACACATTAATGTTTTAAAGCAAAGTGGGGAGCTTGTGTCTAAAATGGGTGGAAGGGGGGTGTTGGTGTAGGACTCGGAACTAGCCCTCGTAAGATTAGCAGGAGCCACAAGGAGTGGCCATTATGAGGGGGACAGAGATGTTGGAGGAGATGCTCTGCTCTGGGAAGAGAAGAATAAAGGTGACTGGGAAAATTCCACTGTGTGTTAGTGATGCAGAATTGTAAAGCAGCATTAGTGTGGATAAAAGAGAACCAGCTGGGCTGAAATTGCGTTGGGAAGAGCTGATAAGAGATTTTGCTGTGATAGCGCAAGAGATCTGCTTGCACGTAGTCCAGGATTTAAATGTGGGTAGAAATCTCGTAATATGGTTAGAGAGAAGTATTTCTGGGTATTGTCACTGTGAAAGACCAACTCCCCACACCAGAGAATGAGTGCTTTTGGCTGGGTATAGAGAGCTGTGTTATCTGGCATTTTCATCATCAGATAGTGACTGAAGCCATAAAATCAATGGAGTTAACTGTAGATGTGGCTTTAAAAAGCACAGAAGATGCTTCAGGGAAGGTGGACATAGAAGCGAACTGGTTTTGAGTGATCACAACTTAAACTAGGTTAAGTTAAACAGATTAACATGTAGACTAGCAGCTGCCTAGAGAAACATGTCTCTAGAGAAATTGAAGAAGCTTTTTGGTGAAGCAAGGAGCTTGGATACAGAGGAGGGCATGAAATTCAGTGAAGCTACAGGGGTAAATATTAGCATCTCAAATAACAGAAAAGTCTCCACCTAGGAAATGACCCCAGAGCTGATGATTCACCTGATCATTGCGTCATGATGTGGTGAGCAAACACAGAACCTCTGAGAGGTGTGGGCAAAAAATCAGTTTGTTAAAGGAAGGTGTATCTTGAGGATCAGGAAGTCCAGGGCTAAGGCAGGGGCTTCTGCCTCTGCAGACAAGGTGACGTCTTGCAAAGAGTATTAAAACAGATAACAGAAGGTGCTTTGGTCATGTGAAAAAGAGAAACGGGCAGTCTTACAAAGGAAGGAGTTGAGCTGCAGTGGATAGGGACAGAGATGTAAAGATGATCTAAGTATGATCCCTGAACTGTAGGAATTGTTTCTTAGGAGGATGACACTCAAAACTATGCACAGATGTATCAGGTGGGAACAAAACTTTTAATGCCTTGAATTTCGAGTGTGGTAATCAGCAGCCCAGAGCGCTAAAACATGCAATACTTGGAGTCTGAGTTCTGTTTGCAGAAGTTTAGCTGCAGTTGCACCACCGAACTGGAGAACAAGAAAGGTAGTTTCTGTGGGTTGGCAGGAAGATAAGGAGGTGGATGATAAATGTGGGCAAGTACGGGTCTTGACTTCAAAAGCAGACAGGATTGATAATATGCAAGGTTTAAAATAAACTTTCAGGAGAGAATAATAAAAACTTTATAAACAGGTGGAAGCAGTGTGGAAGGTCATAAATTGTGAAGGTATAAAATGTGGCACAAGTTTGCGAGAGGATGATCGTGCTGGGCTAACCTCTTGTTTCTAGGTGAAAGCATGCATCTGTTTGGACTTTTGTAGTATCTCACAAATCACCATAGCAGACATTTCTTTTTGAAGAAAATTGGAATTGGCAAAGGATGTGTAAAGTGTGTAAAGAACTGGCTGCAGCAGAAGCTGGTAATGTTGCAGACTGATGGGAAGAGTGGTAGGTGTCTTGTGGCATGGCAAGAGAAGCAGGAATATGCATGTCAAAGTTGTTCTTAAGACAACTTCTAATGCCGTAATCAATTTGGAAGCAGATAAATACAGCACATTAAGGATTCAATGCCCCTGAGGCTAGCAATAATGAAAATGAAGACCACCTATGCACTTAAAAGCAAATAACAAGAATTTCTGAAAAATGCAAAGCTTAGTAAAAGGAGAGGTGTTGAGGGGTCCTTGTGACTCAGCATCGTGGCGCTGATAAACAGAAACCAGTGGTCCATCCATTAAAAACATCAGGAAATTAAACACGGGGTGAGGAAAAACATTAAGGTGGAGGATAGTGTTGACATAAGATACAGAAGGTATAAGCATGCCAGTAATTAAAGTATAGGCTGGAAGTCAGGAATGATTTCGAATGGCTTAAGTGGGACAGACAGGTGATGGGAGAACCAGCATTAGAGTTGGTGATCCCAAAGGGCCCTTCCAGTCCTATGATCCTCACACCACTAACTTCATTATGATGTGAATTACTGCTCTGACAACTGCTTGCTATAGACAAATTGTATAGTAAGGTAAAATTTTGATGTAGCATCTTGCTTAGTTATAATTTTAATAATTAAAAACCCAAAGAACAGGTGAGGGAACTTGCTCATACCCAATTGTTACCTAAGGCTGTTTAGTTTAGTTAATGATTTTGATTCTAATGGCATTTAGCCAGATGGAATTTCACTTCAATTTTTATGGAGGCCCAGATGCAAACAAACAACATGGGTTTCTGGAGAACAGTCCTGGGCATAATTCTTGTCATTAGTAAGACCTGGTTGTGGTTCAGTTCTTTTTGTACGTGCTGTGTCAAAACAAAAATACTGGCAGGTGAATGCTAATGTGTTTGGGAGACACGGCTCCTTCAGGTGCTGTAAAACTGCCATGGGGAGCAGCCATTCGGCTGGAGATTTATCTCCATCTCCCAGGTGGAGGTAAGTTATGTGCCTGCTCAGGTACCAGTGTCTAGGCTGAATTTTATGAAACACATTCTGTCTTTGCAAATGCAAAAACCCCCAAATGCTCCCACACCATCTTTTTCAGCTTCCTCCTGGGGGGAGGTATTGTAAGTGACCAATGCCCCAAGACCTTAAGCAAAAAAGCCCTGCAAAAATATTGGTGCCAATCTAACTGCCCTATTTCTACAATTTGTGTGTGTCCTCCAGGGACCAGTGTGGTCTGAACATTTTTTAAATGCTACGAGCAAACTTAAGCTGCCAAGGAATGAGTCTGCAAACGGTGTTCTCTTAGATCTCCCAATCCTCCCAGGAATCAGTTACGCTGTAACTTGTATCCTAAACAGTTGTTTTACACTTTCTTAACGGTTACAGTGAGCTTCTTTGTATCTCCTAGATATTAATCTTTTCTCTGGTTTGTGAATTCAACCAAGTAAATATTTAAGTAACACAATATTAATATTTCTATTAAAACTACTTTTTGAAACTAGATCAGTCATGTTCCATTATTTGGTGCAGGAAAACACAGGTGCTGTTTTTCCTGGGAGCTTGTCATTTGCTGTAGTATGGTGGGATGTTTTTGCTGTTAAAAAAAAAAAAGTTACTGAATGCACCACATATGTGCTGTTGCTTTATTTTTGATTTCTCTTTTGGTGAATATGCTAGACTTCTGAAGTTGGACAATGATATTTTTTAGTGTCAGTTTTTAGCTCGATGCCTTTCAGGGCAGGCGTGTGCTCAGTCCTGCTTGACAAATAGCTGTGTTCCAGTTGGTTGGTTGCTTGCAATCCAGTAACTTAAATCGAAACTACCAGCAAATATACCAAGGCTGTGATTAGGTGAGGTTACTTCTGGTGTGGTTAGTCAGCAACTCTTGTTCCAGGGTGCATCTCATTGGAACTAAATCTGAACAGGGAGTGTAGAAACCTGAGTCATTTGGGATGACTTCAGTGCTTATGTTGACTCAGGAGAAAAGAACACGCCACCAAAGGAAGAGCACACAAGCTGTTTTATTCTATCTGTAATTCCTGTTGGTTTTTTTCTGGTTTGGTACCAGAGTACTTGCGTTTTCTAGCAGCTGCTACCTTGCCATGACCAGGCAGCGTGACTTGCCCTAGTAACTCTGGCAAGATTCTAGTCGATGAAGTGGCTTTTACCTGTATGTAGTGTCTGAGCAGTGGCTACCTATGCTTTGTGTCTTGGAGGAAATTATTCAGTAAAGATGTCTACCTTATTTTCAAAATACTACCCCCCCCCCAAAAAAAAAACCCAACCAACCAAATACATTTGTCCATTCATCTGGTTTCTGAATTAGTTTTAAGTTTTTTTGTCTTTTTTTTTCTCTTTGGCTTGTGGTTTTTGCACTGAAACTTTTCTTGTTAGCTGGTTGAACTAGACATTTATCAGCAAAGTCGGTTTACCAACTCAGTGGCTCCTAGAAGACTTAATACATTATCAGTCTGTCTCTTTTCCTGCCTTCTGGTGCAAGGATATGGCTTTCATTATGCATATTTCTTAGTCTTTGACAGCTGGGGGCATATATGAGTTGAAGTCTGTTTTGTGTAAAATTAAGTAGCATGGATTTTGTTTGCTTATTCAATTAAGGCATTTCCACTAACTTAATATATTCCTGAACCTTACAGAACTTGAAAGAAGGAGATAATTTATGCCACTGAAAATTGGAAGCCTCCCTTATTCTCTGCCCAGTAGTGTTTATCTTCTATATCTAAAAATTCTGAAAGATTTGATGGATTTATTTTTTTCCTAATAGGCACAGATTCAGGATAGTGATGCTGTCTCTTCTGATCATAAAACATTTAAAAGTTCAGCAGAAATCTATCTGCAGGGAGCTCCTTAAAGGAAAGTGACCAAAGCACAGTCTAACAGGATACGTCTTCTCAGTTACAAACACAATAACTCACTCCAATATGTTGCACCCAAGCAGCTCTTTTCCTAATAAAATAAAATAAGGGCTGCAAAAGAATATTGGAGAGAAGAGGCAGCTTGGATTACTGTTGAGTTCACCTCTTGGTTAGGGAACCAGGTCACCTGACAGAGTTGTCTGTGTTGCCAGCGTCAGAAGGATTAACCTCTCATAATCTCAGTGATTTGAATAAGAGATTTTGTTCCTGTCCTCACTGCTCAGTTCAAAGCAGTGCTGAGCAGAAACTTCAGTGAATCTTCAGCAACGTGTCTGTATTGGTCAGCCAAAAAAGGAAGAAATAGATTTTAGAAGATTTCTCCTAGCTGTGTTTTTTAGCAAATGGTTTTAGTGTTTGCATGGTAAGTGTATATAGGTGGAGCTGTTCTACAGAATCAGGGAAGCTGGCTACGTCCTCATTTTCCTTTTTGTATAATAGGTGTTCTGTTACACAAATAGTATCAAACCTATTTCTCCATCACCACAGTCTGCTTTCCACCTCCCCTTGGAAAGCAAACTTTTGACAACGGCATCATCTCTTGGTTTGTAAGCACAACATAATGAAACTTCGGTGTCAGTTTTCCCACTTCTCAGGAAAAATGTAACTGATCTAGACCAATCAGTCAGAGGTGATGCTTGCCTGCCTGTGCTAGGTCAGGCCAAAGCTAGGAGGGATTACTCAGTCAACTAACATACGTGTATCTACCCTTAAGGAATGCTAGTGGTAGTGATAAAGGACTTACCTCTGCTTATAGCTCCACAAAATTTGAAGAAGGATTTTCTTTTGTGTATTGGGGTCGTGGGGAGGCTGTTTGTTTTAGGTTGGTTTTTTTTTTTTTTTTTTTTTAAAACAGTATTTGCTGTGTCAAACAAGGAGCAAAGCATCTTGCCTCTGAGTGACAGTCCCTTTCTTCACAGTGGAGTGGTATGGTTTTGCTTGGGTTGTCTGCCTACTTTAAAACATCTGATACTGTTGTCAAGAGCAAAGATGAGGCTAAACTGTGAAGGGAGGTCTCTGAAGTACGTGTTCCACCATGCTATTGAAGAAATACCAAAGTGGAATTCACCTGAAATTGCCTGTTGGCACACTCTTGGTTATATTGGAGATGGAGGAGATTTGGTGGTAGAACAGACCTTCTGAAACTCTGCTTCTGAAAATGTCACCTCTGGTCCCAAGCCTAGAAACTGGGGACATATTAATATATAGAGTAGGTACTGCCATATCATTCTGTCGTGGTCTTTCCTAGGAATCATCTAGGTGTTTGTATGGACAAGGTACGAGGCTAAACAGGCTTGTTCTGCAGCACTTCCTATCATGATACCACTTCTCTTAGTGCAGACTCCTGCTGAAGGTGTGGAGCAGTGTCCTGCCTCTTGGTCTGCAGGGCAGAAGATACTGGTTTGGGACCCAGGTGCAAGGTGTCACTGGTGTCAAAGTGGCTCTCGGGGGATTTCAATGTCCAGTTTGAACAGTGGGACTGTTGGACTTATTCAAACAACTGATGTTTTGGGAACACTAAATTGTGAATCTGATTGGCTTTGTCATGGTGCTGGTGTGGGCAGAGGCAGTAACCACAAGGTGAACATCTGTGAGGTGGCATAAAGGTCTCTGTGGAGCATTGTTTGTGATGCTTTTGTGTGACTTGCAGTTCATGTTGGAGAAACGGGGCAGGAGAACTGACACTTCAGAGTCTTTCCTTGGTGAAGACAACTGTCTGAAGAGAGCCTGAATGCTCCATTAACTGTGTCAGAGCCTGGGTCTTTGGCTTTGAGTAGCAAATGGATGTTGAGGTGACAATTAGCGGTGAAGTTAAATTTCAGGTAGATGCTAATATGTCTGTGGGAAGGTTTAAGAGGAAGGAAAGCACAATTCTAAATAAGCATCTGTATAAGTATGCTGGTTCTCACCTTGCTAGAATTAACTTGTCGGTTTGCGCTGAGTTCATTATTATTGTCAGATAAGTTGAAAAGGTAAGTAATGAGGTAAAGGGCTCTCTGGAGAGCAACACGCAGACTTGGCGTATCTTTGATGTATTCAGGCACAGGCTGTAGGGCTCTTGAGAGTTGGAGCTAACATTTTCTGCACAGCCTTTATGGATGGCAAAGGGGTGCATTGCTAGAGGAGAGGATTTTGTCTGAGCAGTGGGAAACTCTCATTCCAGAAAGTCCCAAAGCTGGCAGAAGATGGCTTATGATTCTCAACTTGTTTTAGTTACCTGAAATGTTAGATGAGCTCAATGGTTGATGGGCTTTGTGTTGGCTGGGGAAGTGTCCTGAGACTGCCTGCCTGCCACCCTGAACTGTGCGACCATGAAGGCCAGAGAAATGAGGATAGACAGCCCCATAGCCTGGAAGAACATCTGCAGTGACGGGAATTCCTGGGAGACTGTCCTGGTGTTGGGAATTCCAGCACAACACGTTCCACTCCTTTCCTCAAAGTGCTGCTGCCTTCTCCTGCAACAGTGTTCAGCCTCCACCTGGAAGTAGAGGCGTCTGCACTTCTTTCATTTCTGAGTATATTTCATGTAAAAACTGGGATTTTTTCTGTGGGCTGTTGGCCCTCTGGATTCACTGGCAGTGCTAATCTTTTTCTGAAGTAAAATTCAGGACTTGCATGTTCCTACTTTCTTTACTGCTTCCCAGTGTCTGTTTCCAGCTTTTTTGGCTATATGATTCATAACTGCCGCCCCCCCGCCCCGACAGAGGAAACCATATTGTCAGGCTTGTTTAGGCTGCTGTTTCTCTGAAATCAGTTGAATGCTTCCTACTGCCTTTCAGGAAGCTTTTTCTGGGATCAGCTCTAAGTAAATTTCTTGCAGCTTCCTCACTACAAAGCTGAAGTTTAACTAAGTGCTAATGCTTAATGTAATAATGATTTGAGCTGTGGTTTACAAAATAACTTGTCAACATTTTAAGCATTTTACTGGTAAGATCTCTTCAGACTGTTTTGGATAGCATGGTCTGCATGTTTTAAAATGCTGGAATCCTCTTGCAGTACCTAACAGTCATGGAGAACTGCTGGTGTAAGGATCCTGGAAAAGCAATCTGATGTCTGCTCTAACTCTGGGGAAGGAACCAGTTGCAGACCTCTTCAGTTTTCCTCTTGCATTTTGTTCCCTGTCACAGTTGCTTTCTACAAGTTGCATACATAGGTTCAGTTCCATTTTTACTGTCTTGTGTTCCTCTCATAAGATGCTTTATTTTCAGTTTGTTTCATCGAGATACCGGTTTGATTTTTCTGTCCAAAACTGTTCACAACTGCAATCCCCATGGCGTATCTTCTGCAGCACTATTTATAATTTTTTTAATTGCTGTAGCATTTTCTTCACCTGTGAATTTCTGTTGCTGAAATAGTTCAAGGAATATTTTAGGTTAGGTGAGTTCTTGAGCTAAGCAACAAACAAGAAAGCAGATGAAACTCTTCAGTTCAGGAGGTTGAAAACCTGTGTGATGTTAAGTCAGTGTGTCAAATCAAATCTGGTAGAAGATTAACCTGTAAACGAGACCTAGATGTCTCTCTTACCTGTCTGAATATATTTTGTCATTGAAAGTGTTTAGAGGCCTACTTACATTAACTGACTACTACATTAAACCATCACAGAAAGTAGATTGAATTGTCACCCCTTCTGTTGCATGAAATACCTTTTAAAGAAGTAGGGTTGTTTAAGAGAAGGCTTATAAGGCCTGAGTTTTACTGAAAAAAACCCCAACAATTAAACCTTTTCAAAGGGTCTGCAAAGCTGATCCTCTGTTTCAGGTATATTGTGAGAATGTGTTTTCAGTTGGAATGTTTGCAACCACCAGAAAGGGTTTCCTACGAAGCTTTTTAATTTGTTTCTGTGTAAGTTATCTAGTAACTTTGGTAAGGATGGAAAAAGCAGAATATTGTGAAGCTCTGATGCAAGTGGAGCCGTGCTGTGTATGCTTACCAAGTTTTATGCAAAAGCTGAGCTGAAAAGTGATGGTATCTGCAGGAGGTGTGAAATTACCTGGTTCACTAAGGTGATCAGACTGGATGATTGAGCAAAATAGTCAGATATATCTTTGACTGTTTCAGCAAACTCTATTAGCTGTGGGTTTGCTCAGTTTTGTGTACATTGGTCATTGTGTTGTCCCGCTAGCTCTCACAAGTTCGTGTGAATGAAACAGCAGTAGGGAATACTCCAGATACCCTGCCACTGTGCTATGTCACTCTGATGCCCATGGGCTGTGGCAGTGATAGAGGTTTAGACAAGACAATGATATGTAGCCTTTATATAAAAAAGCTAGGCTCTTTCTGGGTAGATTTCAGTACTCTGCTCACCAAAGTTCGGCCTGAACAGGTGGTGAGATGCTCTGTCTGTAGCTGTGAAAATTCTGGCAAGAAACAAATGTTGGGGTGAAGCTTAGTAAGCAGAATGAGGTGGCAGCTTCAGTGTCACATCAGGGCTGGAAACATCTGTCATCCCCAATGTATGGGCTGTGGAGGGAAACAAGCCAAGTGCTATCTGCCTGTGGGTTGTGACACCTGTATGCGTGCAAGCCCTGGACCTTAACTGTCCAGAGAATTTACAGATGAACAGGGGAGCATCTAGTGAGATTTGGCAGTGTGGAGGGTTACTGGGATACGTACTTCATGTAGTACTTTCCTGGATTTCCTATGTGAAATGGTGCTGAAGTTAAGTAGCATTAGTATTGAGCGTGTCTCTTCTTAGCACAGGAATCTGGAAAACCCTTCCAAGAAATCACGCATGTCCTAGCAGCTATCAGTCACTGTCCAGTGGGCAGAATGGGTTGAGTGACTGGTAGAAGGCTGTTTGTTGGAAAATGTATTGTAAATCAAATAAATTTAGTAGCTTTCTGGACAGGGTAATGAATTTGCAGATCATCTGAACAGGAAGATGCTAATTCATGTGAATTAGGAGGGATTCTAATTCATTCTCAAGCCATCTGCCAGAATGGAAATCCTTTGGGTAGGTCAATTTGCTACCACCGGCAACAGAATAGAATTCTTTTCTTCCCCCTGCTCAGGATCTGAGAGTGATAGTAGTTGCTTTTTAAATGTGGTTGGTCGCTGGAGGGGCCATACCTTCCCTTTGTTTGACATGGTACCCAAGGCCTGGAGAAAGGTGGGTCAGGTTGTCCTGTGGGCATTTAGGGTGGTCAAATTGAAAATGCTCTGTGCTACATGAATGGGAACTGCAGTGTAAAAGTGCAGTTTTTTGGTTTTGGTTTTTTGTTTGGTGTTTTTTTTTCCTCTCTTCATTTTGATGAACTATTAAAAATTGATAAACTTTTATTGTGTCCATTCCACTTATTCTGGAGTACTTATTAAAGCAGATGGATCTCTTGGTTTGGATGAAGTAAATTTAGTGGCACTGATGGCTTGCTGTTGAGGCTATCTGGATTCCTTCACAGTTGTCTCAGCCAAACAGATTTTTGAAGGACTGTTTTGGGTATTGAGAAAAATTCTGCACATAGATGCAACCTCAAGTTCTGCAGGTAGCAACAGAAATCTCTGCTGCGTTGCTGCTCTGCCAGTTACCAAGCAAAGTGGCATTTCACGGTGGCTCTTCTTCCTCCTGGCAGCGGAGCATTCTCTGGTTAGCCCGGCCCTCCACTCACACCAAGCAGTGACAAAATATTGTCCTCTGTTTACTGTGAATGCAGTCTCAGCTTTTATGTCTGTCGATACAAGAAGGTACCCACTGTGTTTCCGATGCGTCACTCTCGGAGGGAATATGCTGGGGCATAAAAGGCTCTTTCCCACTTGAGTGGAACAGTGTTTATATATAAACCAGCCGTTTGTTTTCCCTGGCAGAAAAACAAAGTATAAAGTAATAAATGGGATTTAAGTTTCTTGTCTCTCAATGGCCCTTGAGGCTGAAGGAATCTCTCAGCTGCAGTTGGCACCCCAGCTCAGCAGGGCTTTGCTGGGAGGAGATGGAGCCTAAGCAGACCCTGTGGTTACAGCAGAGGCTGCTGAGGTGCTGGTGAGTGCCAGTGGGTCCCTGGGGCCTCCTGTGCAATTATCCTGCCTCTGAGGTGGTTCAGGAAAATCTTTTCCCTCTGAATGTCTGAGAATGCAGTGGAGCCTTTCTTTTTAGACCCATCTCAGACTGGGAATACCAGGGTGGCTGTGATGTGTAGAATCTTCGTCACATGCTTGGAAAACCATTAAAATGCTCTTTTATCCAGCTCGCTCTTAGAGTTATGAAGGGATGAGAAGAGTTTCATGACACCGTTAGTACTGCTCTTCTGCTGTGGCACATGCAATTGCATTTAATAGTATGCCTCAGATGCTGCTGGGCTTTTATAAGGATCATGTGAAAAAAGCCAGTGACTGAGTTAAAATCAGGGATGAGGTCACTGCATGGCCTCTGCTTCCTCCAACTTGGAGCATCTTTGGGTTCAGGTAGTGGGAGAGACAAGGGTTCCTCACCCTCCGGTGGGACGTGAGGATGTGCAGGGGCTGCGCATGTAAAATGTTTTGATTTCCAGAGGAGGGAAAGGTCCTCGTGTGTCAGGGTGAGATTGCCTGGGACAGAGTGGTCCTTGTTTGATGCGCCAGTCTTGCGCTGCTTGCCAGCCTGTCATGGATTTTATAAATTGCTTTCAAGAGCTGAGTAGGAGGTTGTGGGTTTCTGGCTCTGCAATGAGTACACATGCTGTAGCTGTTGGTGCACGGTTCAGACAGCAAAATTGTTACCAAAGGCTCAGTTACAGAAAATACAACAGACCAGAAGGGCTAGAGAACAGTCAAGCCCTGGCTTCCCTCCACTCTGTGTCCTTGCTGCAGGGTGCACAGGCTGTGAATTTGGCGTGTTGACTTAGTCTTGAGTAGTATGCATGGTTTGCCATGGTCTCTTACTTCTGTAGCTTAAGCAACTTTTGCACTTGGTGCTGTGTACCACTGTGCCCTGAAGTCTGAGCACCTGGAAAAGGTGAGAAAAGCACAGAGTGAAATGGAAATGTGTATCGATTTTGCTGTACATCTGGGGACCGTTACTGTAGAAGTTAGAGTGCTCTCAAAAACACATTAATACTGAATTCATGTTTTACAGGGAAGAAGAAACTATTTGTCAAATTGCTGATCGTGAAAGTGCATTTTGAATGCTCTGCTTTTAGCACTGCATTTCTTTTTAAGAACATTAATTAAACTACATCCTTTCATTCTTTTAATTTCTCCCACAGCCCCTCCATGGCACTTTATTGGCCTCTGTGTAGGGATGTAGACTTTGTTGTAGTGTGGTGAGTGACCAGCACGTAAGTCATGTGCTGGATTTAGTTAGGATGTAATCTTTTCACCATCTGCTCAGGCACTCCCATGTTTCTGCATCACTCTGATTTGCAAGCAAATGTTAAAGGTGATCTCGAATCTGCAGACGTTCAGAACACCACAGCTCCCTTTCACTGAATATGAGCATGTTCCTGCTGAGGAGTTTTGAGCAATGTGTTGTCTGAACCTCGCAGTAACTTGCCGTGCTCAATTTTAATTCTCTGGCTGGTGGATGGAGCACCTAGTCAGGAAAAAAAATTATCCTTCAGGCTGATTGAAAGATAAGTGCACAGGAAGAATTTCTCTGTAGAACTGAGTTTAAGAATACTTTGATACATGTTCTGCAGTTGTTTTTCCACCCTCCCACAGTGATTCTGGACCTTTTTTGCAATCTCTGGCTTGTATTTGTCTTCCTTAGTCTTTAGGGGTCTGTCTGACTCTCCAGCCTTTTGTAGCTGACAGCTGTAGGGCATATGGAATTCTGTTGTGGCTTTTTTTTTTTTATAAAGTTGCAGGCAAGATTTCAACTTTGTTTGTTGTCTCTTGATTTAAAGTAACATCAAATGGTGAGAAATTCCCAGAGAAAAAAAATCCCTGGATGAACTGAACATTTACATAAGTTTTCTTTGCTTTTCTATCTGTCTATCTTGCATGCGGTTATTTCAGTGCAGCCTGTCTGCTTTCCAGTCGGTCCTTGAACTGAGGTGCAATAGCTGTATCTCTCGTATGCCCAAGTCTTTTTTAGTGATTAAATGAATTTTCATATGCACCATGAGAACAAGTGCATCTCTGCGCATCTGTATTGTGCAGTGCTTGTACATGGCAGTGCAGAGGGCTAGGTCTTGCTTTCCTTTTTAATTTTCCAGCATTTTTATTCCCTCCCTGGTGTCCTTCCCATACAGTCTTGCACTGGCTAGAAGGATTATGGTTCAGCATAGCTCAGTGTTTGCTTCTGAATGGCTGGACTTTCTGTGCTGCCCAGTTTGCTGAGAGAAGCCTTTCGAAACTGAATGGAATTTAACATTTCCAGAGAGTTTAAAAATGCAGCTTCCCCAGAGCCCAGAAATGCCTGCGGGCTAAATGGGAGTGAGTCAGGAACTCTCTGAGCTAGACTTTGTCGTCAGGTTTTCGCTTTGTGGCAATGCAGAAGCAACAGTGTGGTAAAACTTGGTGTTGCTGAGTGCACTAGGGAGTGGTTTCCTTTTGTGATACAGACCACATTTTATAAAATGTACTGTTTCATGTGACTCGATGTCCTCCTGTCCCTGGAGTAGCAATGAGTTTTCAGCCTTTGTTGCAACACTCCGAGTAATTAACTGGTAGTGCGTCAGGCTTCTTCATGAATTCATTACTTCTTTGTGTCCTTTCTTGAGCACATGGTATAGAGGAGCTCTAACCAGACAGAAGGAGCAGGTGTGGGTACAAAAGTTTCCCTAGGGAAGCTAACCTTATTGTGCCTTTCCAAAGCCGTGGTCCCTCGGCAGGGCAGCGGCATGGCGCAGTGCAGTTCTGTGCATTGCACCCGACCCATGCATCCTCTGGGCTGGTGAACGGGCTGGGTCTTGGCAGCATTTAACGGCTCTTTCCAGCTCTCACCTATTGTATGGGGAACTTGCAGTCTCGTGGCTGGTCCTGATCCTGACAGCGCAGCTTGTTATGAACTGGGAGAGAAACAAGCTGAAGCTTACGGTGCATCCCCCTGCCCTCCTCCTCATTTCTAACTTCCCTCAAGCACATGCACTTCTTCCTTTGTCTCCTGCTTCTTGCAAAGATGGGGAGAGGGGAGGATTGCAGGGAATCTGGTATCTGCCTGCTCCAGGGCAGTATTTCATGAAATGCCTGCTTTTACGTGGTAACCAAAGGCACCTAGAAAGTGGGTAGATTGCCCTGCCTGTTTCTCAGCCGACCGATTTGGAGATTAAAAAGCAATCCGCTTCTTCAGTCAGCAGGAACACTGGCCCCCACGACTGTATATTTTGCTTGCACCATTAGTTTTATCATCAGGAATGCTTCAGGCCCTGAACCTGAGAGAGAATGAACCTGTTTATTTTGGGCATAAAGGCTCATGGGCCTTGGCAGGTAAAGCTACAGCTCTTCTGCCTTCTCTTTGAGATGCCTCTGGCTCATGCTGTACCTGGTACAGCATTTCCTTCGTGCAAACATCTACCTGGACTGTAAATGCTTGCAAATGCGAATTTGTCAAATAGCAAGGGTGTTCTCCAACAGTGGACTCCATTGCAACTCTGTGCATGTAATTGTCTAAGGGCCATTATTATTATTATTATTATTTTTTATGTTCCTTCCTAGAACATGGAAGTTAGACTGTGTGAGCCCTTAGTAGGTGCTAGGTGCTCTGTTTTCTGGAGGAAACCACTACTCCAGTTTTTAAATCTTTTTGCTTTCTGTTATATCTTGCTTTCTAGCTTGTTAACTGTGTTTTCTTCTTGGTGTTAGTTTTCTACTGGGAAAATTAGCTGGCGCCTAGAGATGTCTTTTCTTAGTGCTTACACGTAGCAATACCAGTGGGCCTATGAGCCTGTCAAAGAGAAATGTAAACAAAATCTCCCCTAGGTAGACATGGACCTTCCCCATCTGGTGAGATAAGAACTAGTGCTGTTTTATGTTTTAACCATTGTTTTTGATAAATACTGTCCTGGAACTAAATTAACAGAGGAAAGCTTGGGAAAGTGACATTTGAGTTTAGACTGCTGCTTGTTTGGCGTAGTGGGTTAGTTTGATTTACAGATGTCATGCTACAGAGCTACTATTCAGGCTTGATTATTTTGAAGTTGTGGTTGAATGTCTACTTTCCACTGTTAGGAGAGATTCTTTGTTTAAAATGAAATGTGTATTTCTGCTGGAGTGTCTGTAACTTTAAGTGAGGTGGTATGAAGTGATGTCTTGCTAAGCAGCAGTAACTGCTGGTTGCAAAGGACTGGTTTTGAAATTGCTTTGCATTAGACGTATCACATTGTTTTCCAAACATTAATCTTGTGATTATTTTTAAAATGCATTTTTTGAGAGGTGACATGGGGTACAGAGGAGTTTTTGTCTCCAGATCTGGTAAACTGTTAAAAATGAGTGTGGATTTCCAGCTACCTGGCCTCTGCTGGGGCTGTTGTCCAGTTAATGCGATGCCCTGTGATGCTTTGACTCAAAGGAAACTGTAGCAGGACAAAATCACTAACAGTCTCTCTCTCCCCATCCCCCACCCCCCACCCCACCTCCCGCCCCTTTTCCTTTTTTCTCTTTACAGTAAAAAAAGCTAAACTGCAAGGACCACCAGGTAAGTCATGCTTTACTGCTTGTTTGCAGCTATGTTGACACCTGCTCTCTCACTTCTACTCATGCTGGTCCCTCCAGTTTTCATTTACCTCCTCTTGGCTCCTTCATGTTCTTAGGAGTGACAAAATCTACCCTGAAAATCAGGCGGCCTGAGTTAGTAGAAAGCTTGAGGCTGTGACCTGGTATCACAGTGCTAAGAAACCCCTGCTCACCTGACCTAAACGGGTGATGGATGAGGAAGTTTGGTCCTTTACTGTCACCAATTCACACCCCACCCTGCCCTTTCCTCTCACCCTTCCTCTGTCCCTGTTAAAAACAGGATCTGAAAATCTCCACCAAGCAGAACTGTTGTGTGTGTGCCTGCCTGGGTTCAGTGCCTCCTCAGTCCTGATTGGGATTGCTGGATGGTGCTGCAGAAGTGATTCATTCTCATACGTGGCAGTCCATAATGGCTGTGCTTGGGGCTGAAATCCCATCCACTGGGTTTTGTGTCTGCATAATATAAAACCGAATAGTTAACAGTCTAGGTGACTATTTCACTGTGCCTCAGTGGCTAGCCAGGAATCCCTTAGCAGGCAAATACATTTATTGAATGAAATCTGATGTCTAGATTACAAAAGGATAAGCAGTTTTCTTCTGGAAAAACACCTACTCAGGCATTTAGATCCAAAGCAATTGATCCAAAAGCAAAAGCTGTATTCATGACTTATTTGTTCAGCTTTATTCTCTTGATATAGCCCTCCTCATGTTATAGTGGAACATTCCCAGGGCTCCTTGTCCGTACTCCATGTCAGGTCAAGATCTGTGTGTGCACTGACCTTGAATTTCCAGGGAAGGAAGGCTGAGTGCCCAGACTGGAAAGGAGATAGTGTGTACTTTATCCTTTCTCTAATCAAGTAGCCTGCTCATGGCTGCAAAATATTTGTCCTGTAGTCTAGGTTTAACTCAACCAAAGCGTGTGGTTTCACTGACAAGCCCAGTGACCCAGGAGGATGCAAGTGATGTAGCAAGATACGAGGGAACCTGGCTTGCAGTGAATCCTGCTTTTTCCAGAGCTGCTGGATCGTATCATTTCCATTTCCTCCCTTTCTGTTAGGATATTTCAAGCTAGGTGCTGGGACAAGCAATAATAGCCCACAGCAACGACGTATGCAAATTTTGACAGTTTTAAAACGGACTGTGATCTAACTTATGCTGGGAATAGATGTAGCAGAACATCGAAGTATTAAAATATGCACATTGCTTTCTAGCTACTTAGCATACATCTCGTTCCAGGCTTCATGAAACTGATAGATAGGTCTAAGGTGGTAACTCCTCTTCGAAGGGAGTTTGTTCATTCTCAGATGCTGAGACTCAAACTTTGTGTGGGTCTGTGCTTGGCTGCTTTTGATTTTATTAGCAAAGAGATAGCAGCAACTAGGAAAAAAAGTTGTTTCAGGGTTTTTCTTCAGATTTGAAATAAAAAGCAAAATGTCTAAATGACGCCCGCCTTGTCAAAATGTGAGTGCAGCATGGTTCTTCTAGGTCAGGTCATTCAAGCAATACAGATCAATTTTAGCACATTTAGCATAAATCACTGTATTTTCCTTCTGCTCCTGATTGATCTGTAAAGTTATTTGTGGATTCATGGCTGGAAAACCAGGTTGGAACTGGCAGAGTGGTTGGGCCAGAAGGGAAGAGATGATACAATCAGCCCAACTGCTTCTTGCTTGTATGTTTTGCAAGTTTGTTCCTCCCTCTGGGTGGTCTGCATGATGGGGCCCTGTTCCTTCAGACTGTCTCTTCTTCCTCTCATCTTCCTTTCAGTAACCATCTTAAGCATGAAGTGTCTGTGTTCTTCAGGATTTTATACTCTTTTCTTTGTCCCTGACTTGCTGCAAGTGCTTAGTTGCTTGGTTTTGTTTGTGCCTGAATTTCTAAAAAACTGTGATGGAGAAATTGATGGCAAGTGAAAAACACCTTGCACATTTGGCTCCATAACCCAGTGATGTCTTCCCACATGGACTTTTCATTTTGGGTCCCCCTGGGATGCAGCGTATGGACTGAAAACCTTGAAATGTTGCGCTTATGTGATGAAAGGGTATACTGAAGGAGACAACTTCTGCCTCTCGTTTCCCAGATAAATTCAATACATATGTGACCCTGAAAGTGCAAAATGTGAAGAGCACGACTGTAGCTGTGCGAGGTGACCAACCCTGCTGGGAACAGGACTTCATGTTGTAAGTATGGTGCAGCGATGGGTTGCTTGTGGTTGAGTCCTTCCACAGCATGATGTTTATACGGAGTTGCTATTGTGTGTATAAATTGGAGTACTTGGGTAGAATGCACAAGTCTGGTGACAGTCTGAATCATTTGCTTTTCTGTGTTACACACTGACCTGTGGTGAAAGAGATGTGTGTTGGGAGATTCTCTGCCTGTGCCACAGAGTGGCTGGAGTAGCCTGTGCTCTTTAATAGCACAAGATTGCCTGGATTCCTGTTCTTAGACCTGTGTGTCAGGGTGCAGTGAGGACCAGCTGCTCCCACAGCATCAGGCAGCCAGAAGCAGAGTGTGGTAGGATGGTTGGTAGAGCAAGGTCCTCACCAGCCAGGGCCCAGTCCCACAGCACCTCGGCAGCGCCAGCGGAGCTGGCCTGAGGATCAGGCCAGTGTCTGCTGAGAGGTCAGCTCATCAGACAAGTTCGTAGTAATGAGGCAGTCATTAAAAAAAAAAAAAAAGTCAAGCTGGGAGTGTAAGTTAGCAAGTCAGGCTCAGGGCTGCATCTGTTGGTAATAATCAGGGTCAGGCATAGTCCAGTAATTTCCAGTCAGTTCCATGACAAGGCAAGTCTGAAGCTGAGCTGGGAAGTCAGTCTGTGGGTTGATGGGGTCAGTGATCAGACATGGGCAAGCTGCAGCTAAGCTGGAGACAAGCACACCTACAACATAGCTTAGGCAAGGGCTAAAGACCCGGAGCTGAGCTTAAATGGGCCATAGGTAGAGGCTGTGGGTGGAGGACACTTAGTGTGGCTGGTCAGGGTGATTAAGGGCCATTGTTAGTGCACTCAAGGCATTGACAAGGTGGTCCTGCTTCCCTCAAGTGTGAGAGCTGCTCTTGTGTGTTGATGCTTTCTGCCACTGGCCTGGGGCCCATGGATGTGTTTTCTAGCTTCTCTGTGCAGCTTGAGGGGCTGCCGGTCCCTGCCATGAGCAGCAGAATGAGTTCAGCTCTCCCGGGGTTTCTGGTGCAGTTGGCACTTCTTACTTGCTCTGGTCCTTGTAGTCCTGACATGTAGCCAGGGATTTCCCAGTATCTGTTTAAATGGTGGAGGGTTTTTTTTGCTGCTGGATGAATGACTCATTGATATATTGCATCTGCTTTGTTTCTATAGCTTTGTGAGACAAAGTGAACTGAAGTTAGTAAATCCTGGACCTCCAGGATTCTCTGAAGGTGGCATGGACGGTGCTGTTGCAGGGGTAGTGATGTTGTGTTCATCTTGTGGAGTCAAAGCTAGTGCTGCCGGTCTTGAGTGGGTCTGAGCTGTTTACATAGTGTCTGTAGCAAGAGACCCAACATGGGATTTTGTGAGTATGTTTCACAGTCCAGCAGCAGTTGGTTCTCCTCTGCCAAAAGTGGGAGGCTTTTGTCTCTGGCTGAGGAGTTCACCTGGGTCAGTACTGTGTTGTTACAGCTGTGCTCCCATCTCCTTTCCCTGGTGGCACCCTACTTTTGGAGCAGCACGTGAGGTCTGTGCTTCTGCACAGAGTCTGGAGTCTATGCTTTAGCATCTGGTGACACACATGTGCTTCTGAATGCTACCATCTTCTGAACTCCGCAGTTTCTGGTCAGACAGAGGCTGTGGCTGTCACTGATGTAAACGGTGCAGGACTGGGGTAAGGTCTGGGACAGGGAATTGTACCTGTCAGGCAAATCATGTGCTCGTACTCAAACTAGTAACTCATTCTTCCTGTTATTTGTGCTCATCCTGTAGACAGGAACTAGCTTTAAACATGGCCAGCTACAGAGAAGGCTGCTCACCAGTGATTTAAGAATGGCACTTATTTGTGCTGGGTGACAGCTGTCATGGTTGCTCCTCCTTCTTCCCCTCAAACAACTCCTGGAACTGCTTTCCAGTATCAGCTGGGAGCTGAGTTAGCATGCTATAAGGTCACTGTGCTGCTCTGTAATTAGTTGCTAGGGGATATGAAAGCAGAATATTGGCTGAACCACCTCACCATTATCGTCCCTGCTTTAGCCAGGCAACAGCACAGTTGTTCGTATGTTGATAACAGAAATATTACACATGGCAGGGAATGTGTTTTGCATGATTCTGTGTACATTAATTTGTCCCAGGAGAAATAACACTGATATTCTAATACTACTATTCACTGGTTTGCTTTTTTTCTTTCTGGAGTTTGAAAAGGCTTTTGAACACTTTAGTTTTTTCCTCAGGGAAGGATGCTTTTATTGTCTGTATTTGTGTTTACCTTTTTTATGAGGCACAGTAGAAGAATAGACTACAACGAAGAAAATACTTTTTATCTGTATTTGTTGTTTTTGCTTCCAAACTCCTTATGAGACTTTAGAATCTTCTGAGACACTTCAGAATCTGAGACTTTGGGGTTGTTTGAGATTTGCTTGTTTACCAGACCAGTAAAACACTTTTAATGTGTTCTTTGGGGACATCTTCTAATTTTGAAGCAGCTTTAAAAGGACTGTGTATTTGCAGCAAACACCTCTTGAGTGAAAGTGCAGACTGATGCTTAGAACGTGATGATTACATCGGTGTTGAAGTTTAGGAGTGTTTTTCATTTGAATTCTGCGTGCGTGTGGAGAAGGAGGGGCACCAAATTCCAAAGTCAGCTCTTTTGTTCTTTGAAGCTATTCTGCATCTAACCAGAAGGTGGAGAAAGGGAGACACAAAGGCAATCAAAGCCACTGTCCTGAAAATCTTTCTGTCCCACCGCCCCCGTCCCCGCACCGCCCCCCCCCCCCCCCCGTTCCTATCTGGTGGCCTGTCCTGTGGAGTTCTGGATAGAAGTCTGTTGGGTGTCATATGATCAGTGTCTTGCTCTGTCAATGTTTGCTGAAGCAAAGAACGTGCCTTTACAGCGTGCCTGATTTCTTCCTTCCCTTCCCTTTCTGGTCTCATGCTAGTCCAGCCAGCAGAAAATCAAGTTGCTTCTGTTGTTATTGCAGGTTTGTGCAATCAGAGAAATATCATCTTCCAAGAGGCAAGTGGTGGGAGGACAGAGCAGTGATGGGTGCGGGTGGCTGGTTGTTAGTTATTGCTGTATTAAGCAGCCATATGCAAACAGAGGGAGCTGGAGACTCAATTTCAAGATGCTAGCAGTAAACTGATAAGAAGCCTGTGTAATAGCTTCATTTTGAACTATGTGGACTGAGTAGCCCAAGTAGTGGACACTCCTGACCTCAATTCCTGTGTCTTAAACAAGAACAGAAACACCTGGGTTTAAAATAGATGCTAATGTTCTTTGCTGTAGCTGTAGAGTTTGTCTTTAACTTTGTAGATAGAATGTTCTGTTTTAAAGTTGTAAGAAGTCTCTGGGACAAAGCTCAAATAGGTGCTGGAATTGGCAGCAGGTTTTTTTTGGGCCATGGCGGCAGTCTATAGAAATTAGTGACTAACGTGCTTTTAAATTCCCTTAATAACCTGAATGTGGACATTTGAAAGGAAGGACAGCAGGCAGTAGCACTGTGTGTCCAAAATACCTACTTTTGGGCATTAGCTGTTGCACTAAAGGAAAGTCCTGAGCTCGAAGAAGTAGGAAGAATAGCCTTTCTTCATGATAAGTGTGGGACAGTTGCATATCAACAGGCGGACTCGGGATTCTTCTCTACTTGTTGCTTTTACCCACAGTTCAGGGTGAGCAAGCGCTATGCGGGGGGGTGGGATAAATGGTATGAACAATAGGGAAGAAGTGGATTTGAGATACATCCTTTCCTTACCGAGAAGGGAAGGTGTTCATGAAAACCTTCAGATAAGTATTTTCACGAACTCGGCACTTGATGGTCGTGTGGCTGTATTGCCACTGCTTGCCGCTGGAGATTCGCATGGCTCAAAGCCTGTCATTGTCACACAGAGGAAGAAGTTAGTGCTGCAGCAGAAGAGGTGCAACACAGCCTTGAGCAATAGGTAGTGCTGCTGATGCAGCTGTGCTGCGTTTGGGACTGTTACTTTAGGCATGTGGCAGCTCCTCTCACAGATAAGTACTGGCATGTTTGGACCTGCCGGAGTGTGCTTGTGTTGCTGTGCTGCCAAGTGAAAGGAGACACCCACTTCATTAGAAATGGGGTGCCTGATGACAAAGAACAGCTTACCTCTAGGTTTTGGCCCAAGATAGGCTTCCTGCTCCTGTGTACATAGCTGCAGAGACAAGTTCTCAACTGGCAGTGTCTGCATGGCATAGTTCAGGGTTTTATTTTGCAGTCTTTGTGTAGTTATTTAAACTGTGAGAAATCGGTCATTAGAAACTAGCGTTGCCTGTGAGTGTGGAACACCTTGACCACATCCTTCCAGAAGCTCTCTGTAGCTTGACATGGCTGTGTGGAAAGAGTTCACTGGTATAGTCATGGTGGTAACGCAGAACCTAATTAGATTATATTCTGCTTTTTTCTCACCTGTGCTGCCTTTCCTTTTATTGCAGTGAGATCAATCGGCTGGACCTGGGCCTGATTGTTGAAGTATGGAACAAAGGACTGATCTGGGACACGCTGGTTGGGACTGTGTGGATTGCTTTGAAGGCCATTCACCAATCTGATGAGGTTAAGCTGACACAGAAGCTTTATTTTGACAGCTCCAATGTCAATAGTTAACATGTTACAAATCTGGCGTGGTGCAGTCCAGGACTGTGCTCCTCAGTAAAACTTCCTCTTGCAAAGTCAGGAGGGCTGGGTGAGGGGGGAGGTCTGTTGGCATCCTGTTGTTTTTGTTTTTGAAGGAGGCTGCCAATAGACCAAAACTGAGCTTAAGTGTGTATCCTTGGTCTTATCTCATTCACATGGACTCAAAAACCAGGGCTTAATCTGTTAAGGAACCGATGTAATTGATAAATGTCTGAATTCCTTAAGGACTGACTGCTTAGTCTGATGCTCAGATTTTTTTGAGTTCCTGCTGTAGACAGATAAAAGACAATCCGATCTTTGAGGCAGGTCCAGGGCAGGTCTACATCGCCATTTTAAAGCTTCTGGCTGTGGTGTTGGAAGGTATGTAGTGGTGCTAGTATGAATTGGAAAAGGTAGGAAATGGGTTGTGCCAACGTCTGTAACTGTCCTAACTACTGAATTTGGCAGTTCTTACAGCTAAGCAGAACATGTTTGTCTTTTTACCTTAAACTTCAGGGCATTTATTTAAAAGATTATTGAATCTGAGTAGAGAGAGAGCACTTGTGTGTTCTGTAAAAGGAGGCGAGGGGGTGGATGCCCAGCAGTGTGGCCATAAGGTCTACCTGGTGCTCGCTTCCTCTGGCTGTCTAGTCCCTCCTTGGTGCCTGCCTTTGGGGACTTACCTTTGCAGTGACACTGAGAAGGCAGTAGCTCTGCTATGAGGTGTTTGCTGCTGTCTTGGTAAAGGCCGTTAAGATTTGGAGGAAAAGCTGCCAGCACATGCTGAATAGATGTCATTTGATATTAAAATTGGGTATCGGGCCTTAGTAATACTGTAAAGCTCTTCCTGAAGTCTTTTTTGTTAGAAAACGTGTGAGAGTTGCTGCATAAGGGCCTGCCAGACTTGAAACTTCACCTGTGGCTTGTGATTCACAGGAAGGTCCCGGGGAGTGGTCTACGCTGGAGGCAGAAGTTGTAATGAAACATGATGAAATCTGTGGAACCAAAAACCCAACTCCTCACAAAATTTTGCTGGATACAAGATTTGAATTACCTTTTGGTGAGTGCATTTCAATAACTTACCCAGGGTGCTGACAATGCAGAGGAAGTATGTTGGGAGCAGTTTGTGTTTTATAGTGGTGTTCACTCTCAGTTCGGTCAGAATAGTTCAGTGCAGATCAATTTGCCGGTGTTCGTTTCCTGTTTGGCTTCTTTCTAAGAAGATCAGAATAAACAGGGAAGATGCAAAGCTCTCCCAGTGCTGGAATGTTTAGACTAGCAGCAGTTTAAGAAACTATTAATACTATTTCAGGGTTGTGCAGTCAGACATTTTGTTCCTGAGCAGGGAACATTAACTTCTTTGTATCTAGACAAATTTGGCTCTAGAAGAGGTCAAGCGTGTTGTTAGAGTTGTTCTGTGGTAGGTGCACTTAAACCCTGTTAGTAGTATGCAGTTCAGTTAGTGAAACATCAGTGCTGAGTGCTCCTGAACATTATCGTTAGCACAGTATATAAATAACATGATGTTATAAGAACTGCCTTTCTGGCAATTACTTGTAGTTGAAATGCACAGAATGTGGAAAGTAGCTAAATGAAGCAAACCCATCTCAAGTAAAGTTGAGTGTGAATTTTTTGTGATTTTATTTGAAAAATATTTTTATTTTATTTAAAAAGAACAACCAACCGAAAAAAACAAACAAATAAACAACCCCCAAAAGTAAGGCCTTAGCCAGAATGCATCCAAGGCTTACGTAGCTGCTCTTCCAAGCTCTTAGCTGACTCTTGGGACCAAGAAGAGAGATGATGTTTTTGGAGATTGTGGTGGGGTTTTTTTCTGCATTGGGCAATGAAGTGTTTCGAAGTTGTCTGTCATTGTGAAGCTCATCTCTCCCCCTCTGCCTGTTGCTTGCTTTTTGCTCCCAAGCCCCTAGCAGCGTGAGCAATTTGTATCATGCTCTAAGCACAGGTGGAACATTAGTGCACCCACTGGCATTTGGCCAGCAACTGTCAGGATTTGCCATCTGTTGTGGAAAAAAGTTAGGTCATCTGTTAGTCTCATACCCCGCTTCAGGGTGCAAAGGAGGATGCAGGCTTTGGCCCTGCAGCACTACAATCAATACAAATTGTATCTTACGCTTTGAGTGTACTATTTTGAGTGCACGGTCTCCTGGATGGTGCAATTCGGGGTGAGTGCAGCGTTTCATGGATGTAATAAGCGCCGCTCTTTAACCACAGTCCAGTGTGTAAAGGGGAAAGTGTGTCTGACACCTGCCTTGACAACTAAGCTGTCTCAAGTTGGTCTGGAGCCATCCCTCTTCCTTGAGAAAGTGTCCTGGTGATGCACTGCTGCTGTGACCCCGTCAATGGGAAGTTCATTACTGGAATTGCTTGTTATTTAACGGGAAGTACAGCTCACTTGATTTCCTTGTGAGGTGGAACATCGGTGCTTTGGGGCAAGTGTTCAGGCTTCTGGGAGGGAGGGGGCACAGCATACTAGCTGAAGTCAAGGCTTGCAGCTGCTACCTCCTCATCCAAGTTCATTCTGACACAGTTGCTTGTAAACTGTCTCTGCTTTGAAAAAGGTGAAATTCCTGTCTCTCCCTGTGTATTGAGGGAGTATCCAAAAGAGAATTTGCTTTCTTGTGCAATTGATGTTTTGGACTGCATTACTTCTTGTGATTTTTTTTTTTTTTTAAATTTTTTTCAAGTATAAGAAAATGTACTCCCTGTAAACCATTATGTGTTAGAGCATCTGAATTTAAAAAATAAGAGTATTTCAGCTAATAGTGGTAATAGTGTGTTTTCTCCCTACAGCTATACTCAAAACACAGGACTCTGTTTGTTTTGGGCTTTTTAAAACATACTGGGTTTTATAGTACATAGAATTTTGAGAATAGGACTTCTGTAGAAAACTGAAAACATGAAGTAAGTAACCAGCTTTTTGCAGCTCTTCTGTTTTTAACACAGTCAATCATTTAAAGCGCATCTATTACTTACTCCTTTGCTTACTGTACCAAATACAGCAGTGCGAAGTTCCTGTTAGTCAGTATTGAAGGGTTGTTATTTTAGAGTGGGAAAATCTGTCTGCCTGTCCAGAATGGGTGCATCAGTTAGCTCTTTCAAGGCTTCTGCTGCTCTTCATTTCTTGCGTCTTCTCCGTTTTCAGTCTGTCCTGCCATGGCAGGGTCAGAAGCAGGTTGCAAAGCAGCAGCCACTAAGAGTGTGGGACGTTCCTCTAGAAGATAGCATCTACCTCTGTCACTTTCCTTCTCCAGCAGTGGTTCCTTTCACACAGTGACTGAACATCTCCTGCCATCACCTCTAGGATAGAGAAGGGCCCTGAAAGATGGATGAGGCTCTGTCTCCCAGCCATTGCAGTACTGCGAGACTTAGAGGTAGCTCAGCTCGCAGCACTACCTCTGTATCTCGATGCATTTGCAGTTCAGTTTCCCTTTAATTGGAGGGCAGCATTATGGACTCTTAGTGCGCCACATGTTAAGACTTTGTTGTCATATGAGCTGGGAACTGCTGCTTTAAATGTACCCAGAGAACTAAATGAATCATTGATCTGCCATGTAAGTTCTTAAGTCAGCAGCTCTGTTGCTGTAGAGGCAATTTTTTAATAACAGCATGTTTGGAGTGACGCTTGGGAACATTGTGTATCATGTTTGGTTTCCCAGGTGAAGATCTCCTGGCTACTGTAGATATACGAGAACCGCAGTGATCTGCATGTGCATATACAGCTTGTGCCGCTTTCCAGGTCTGGTAAAATACAGCTGTCCGGGATAGAAGCTTTAAAAAAAATTGTGTGTTCTTCTGTTTGGCTGTGCTTCCGAGCTTTTTCTATCCCTTCTGGCTGCTCTGTTTCATTTAGGTTAGATGATGCATGCAGATGCAGTACCCCAGGTATTTTAAGTGTTTCATTGTATTTAGGTGTAGCTTGAGAAGTTTTTAAGGGATTGTAAGAGAGAGTAAATGAATTTGAAAACCAGAAGAGCTGAAGTCTTTGGTGTAAAATGTGATTGTATATGCAAAGAAGTTAGAAACTGGTTTGTTGTTTGCACTGTATGTATCCAGGATTAGTTTTCTGCATCTGCTTCCACCTGGTATGTTCAGGATTCTTTCTCCCTGTTGTGTCTTCCCCTGGTACTCTGGAGACTGGCGACAGCTACAGCTGAAATGCAGAACGTGCTGATGCTCTAGTGGTAGCACATGATAGGGCAACTTAGAGAATATTTTTTTTTTTTCATATGAAGTTGTTTTTAAATGTTTACCAGGCTTAGAGTTGGGAAGCAATCATTTCCTAACAGGGCTAGTAAGAGCCGTAAACTTTACTTGGTGTCATCCAGGAGTTAAATTTTGTTAATGCCCAGATTTCCAATGGGACAAAGAACATCTGTGGTGACCTTGGTATGTCTTCCATGTGTCCCATTGCATGTTTCAGATGCAGACCTTGCATTTTTTTCAGTAGTTTCATTAGTGTGACACTAGCTTGCCATGTATAGGAGAGAGAGCAGATTTGTGGGCCCTTCTGCAGTGAGCATCTGTGTGCAATGGACTGCAGGGCTGGGGACCAGACTGTCATCTTATGTTCTCTGCCAGCCCTATGTTCTTAAATGTTCAATCTTGCAGAAGAAGAATGACTGAATATCCTCTTCTATAAAAGTGCAGCAAAGCGTGAGCATTTGAAATGTGAAGTGTTAGTGAGAGCTGATATTAACCCCTAGGGTGCAAAGCATTTTTATGCTTGGTAGTCTTTTAAAATGGCAATAAGCTGCCTTCTTGATGGGAGGAAGTGGTTGTTAGCAAAGACAGGCTGGAGCAGGTTTCTCCACTGATCATATGTTTCTTCTCAGGAACAAGATAGGCATATCAAGGAAGGGAGACAGCTTTTCTTCTTGTTTGGTTTAGAAAATTTGCTGGTAGGGAGAAGACAGTCTCGCTGTTACTGTCTTGCTGTAGTGAATGTGTGCTGGCACAGACTTTCCAAAATGCTGCTTTTCAAGTGTAAAACTGCTGTTTGGAAGCACTTTTAATCTGTCCCCCTTTTTCAGAAGTGCAGTGGCTATGTGCAAGTCCCTCACAGGATGGAGTACTCAAAAATGCTTTTGGCGACTAATCTATAGCAGTTTGGATCTATGCCAGGCTGTTTCTAGTGGATAATTGGAGTGAAAATGCTTTTAGTGTTCTCACCGCTCCCAGGCTAGAAGCATGCTGATATGCATCCGGCCATCAGGTGGAGTAAATGCTTTGTTGTTTTTGTGTCTTGGGAACTGCACAGAAAGAGAAACGCTCGGCTCTGCAAAGTTATTTCAGTGAGGACTTGTGAAGATTCCCATACTGCTGAAAGGGAGGAAATTGGGGCTGAGAAGAGACAGAGGCCAGGTGAAGGCTTGTAGGAAAGCGGGGAGAAAAAGGGTATCGCTTCTGCTTCCAGCACTTGTTCTCACTCATGCTGACCTGAGGGATGCCCCAGCCCAGGACTTGCTGTCTGGGAAAAACTGAGGTGGCAGAAGGTGATGTGCAAGGACTAGAGCAAGGACCACCAAGCCCGAGGGGAAGAAAAGCTTTAGGGCTGAAATTCCTAGTTACTGCCAAGATAGAGATCTGTAAACAGGAATACTGTTATGTTTAGGCACCTGAGGGGGGGTCTAACTATGAGTGAAGTCACCTGTATAGATCTAGCAAATTCTCCACTAATTCCTTCCACAGCCTGGTAAGTCTCTGTACTGTTGTGTCCCCATTTCTGTGGTGGTGCAGTGTATCCAGGTGGCATGGCCCTGGGTGCACTGGTAAGTTTTAATGGCTCTGATTAGCCTCACCTGGGACCTGCACTCATACCCCCCTGCTCGTGGACCCAGGAGACCCGCCTCAGCTTAGCTCCTAGCCTTTGATCCTGAGTGGTGCTGTGGAGCTTACTGATCTCCCTCCTCAGCTGCAGCTGTGTCTGTGCCTGCTGGTGGACCTCGTAGATCCAGGCCCAGATGTGGACTGACTTCCTGGCTTGACCTCCAACCTGTCTGGCAACCTGGGCTCCTGGCTATGATCTCTGGGCCTGCCCGGCTCACCTTCCTCAGGTGCTGTGGGATGGGCCCCTGGCTAGTAAGTCCCTTGTCCTGGCAGCCATGGGATCTCCCTTGCTTCCCCTTCCTTCGGGAGCAACCAGACCTCACTGCTCCCTGACACCAGCGGCCCAGAGAAGACAGGGGGTTCAGCTTCCAGCTGAGGATGGCAGTAGGAGCAAGGACAGTAAGGCTTGCCACATTTCTGTGTTGGTATCAAATTAAGAAGCCCTAAAAGCTGGTGAAGTTACCTGCCCATCTCCTCTCAGTTCTAGTTCTTCAGCAGTTTTGTTTCACTGACATATGGCCTTACTCCTCTTGTTTACAAAGCATGATGTCAGCAGCATCCTGAGCTGGCATCAGATGGCATCTGTTTGGACTAGTTCAGCTTTTTATCTTCAAGCAAAAGTTAATGTAGCAGAGTAAATGGTACTTGTAATCAAAGGTCAGCAGTGATGTAGGAGCTGGCCAGTGGACATGGCCTTGAAAGCAGTCAGTTTGTAATCTCAGCACTAGGGATTTTCTGTTCTCTGTGTTTCAAAGAACCAGCTTCAACAAAACAGCTGACCAGGGCAAGACACAAATGGATCATGAAACTAAAAATTAGTTATGAACTGCTTCCTCAAAAAATCAAGAAATCTGTCTCATTGGTCATTCCTTCTTCTGACCAGGTAACAACTCAAGTTCATAGGCCAGTTGCTTCATATTTAAGATTTGCTTTGCAGTAACTGTGCTGCCATTAGTATTGATGACAAGAGCTTCTCTTAAGATCAAGGTGATGTCCTTAAAGCAGCCAGTATCTAGGCAATAGCAGATTTTTATCTCTGATTTGCGTAAGAAGCTGTTTCAATAGAATAGCAGCAATCCTGCACTAGAAATCGGATAGCTCCATTTATGAAATGGGTGCCTTGGGTATGAGATGGGAGCAACAAATCCAATAGACATATGGTGCTTCTTGGTGCCTGGGCGTGCCACTAAACCGTGGTCTATGGGAAAGCATTGAAGCCTACCCTGAGGCTTCAATGTTGGTGGTAATCTGTTGCTTCATCCCTCCTAGATCTCTTTGGTCTTGATTTCAGGCTCCATGGTTGAGCTGTTTTGACTCTGACCATTAGTCCTCTGTTTGTGAGTTTTTCTTCATCTTTCAGAGAAGTGATGATGGCTTTCAAAGGCAAAATTCCATAGGCTTTGCTTTGATGTCTGCATTGCTTCAGATCCTTGTTGGAGTTTGTCCTCCTAAATCTCATCAGGTTGTATGCTGATAGCTCTTCGATTAATTGATGTCATCTTTTCAGATCAGTTCTGTCCAGATTTCCTTTGAATACCATCCCTAATTTGTCCACAGCTCATCTAATAAATCTGTGCGGCTGTGATCTGCAGCCCTGATGATCAAAAGCATGTATGTTTTTCTGCAACTACTGTAATTGTGGAAGGCTCTCTCATGTTTCTCTTGCCTTGTTTTCTAATACCATGTAACAACAAAGCAATGTGCTGTGCATCAGAAAGAGCAACTAGCTGTGTGTATTATTAAAATAAATTAATTTGCTCTGCCTTCAAGCAAGGACAAATAGGTTGTCTTTTTTTCTACTTAATGCAGGTTTTCTAGAGTCAGGTTCTAAGTTTCCAGTTCCCTAAAGCTTTCTCAAGTGGGGCCTGTTATATTTCCCTTGTTTGGGTGAGATTAGTTGCATAAAAATACAATGGTGTTTCTGTTACAAAGGTGTGGACGTTAATTCATAGTCCAAAGAAATGCCTACTTCTGAAACTCCAAATTCCACTAAATCTGGCACGTTCCCTGTTCTTGTTGAAAGCAGTTCGTGTTCTAGTACCTGGCCACTATTATCTCCAGATGTTTTGGGGTCACTGCCTTTGTAAGATGATGGTGTGTGTGGCTGAGAGAGGACACATGTAGGACAGATTACCCTTTAAGTATAAGAACAAAGCAATACTTGGTCCTCTTTGAAAGCATCGTAGGTCCCAATGGAATACTCACCTGCCAATAAATCTTGTTCTTGTTTCTCTCAGGAGTAGTGGTGGCTGTAACTTTTAGAACCACCTTTTTATCAGGAGATCATCACAGCCTACTTCTCTCACTCTTGCCAACAGATAGTGTAGCATATCATTATGGCTGTGCTCATGGGGTACAGTTCATTGCAGGAAAACGTGTTAGATGTAAACTTGGCTCCTAATGAGGGACCTGAGAGTGTAAAGAATTATAAGAGATCGGAAAACTAGCTGAACTGGTATTGTACTCATCCTCATTTGTCAGCTTGCAGGGTTATTGTTGGTGTCTACCTGGAGCAGTCCCTCCACTTCCTTCCTGCATCAGCTCTGAAGTTTCTGCGTTGGTGCAGCTTTGGACGATGAATAGCCAAATTTCAGAAGTCATTGCAGTCAGGGAGATGTCAAGTGGCTAGACAAATCCAAACCAATACTTTTTCCCCCCTCTTTCCAATGATTTTACACTCCCCTGTCCCTAAATAATTTACCTAATTCTCCTGGATTGAAAGCCTGATCGATGCTTTTTTTTCAGTGGGCTATTTCCCTTGGTGCTGTGCGCACCTTGCTCTATTCCTTAAGCACAGCTGGTACCTAACTTGCCTTGTGTTCACCTTTCCACAGCAGTTCATCTGCACTTCCAAGGGTGCACTCTGAGAGATGAAATTGAGTGGCAGAAGTCTGTGTTCCCTTCAAACCATTAGGACACTATATGACTTGAAAGTGTGAAATAGAAAATAGTTACCAAAATAAAGGTGGTAATGCTTGCTACTTGCTGTCAGTCATCAACTTGGTATATCTTCTAGAAGGTAAAAAGGGTTGCTGTGATTCATTTCACAATGAAGTTGCAGTGTTGTGTAAAAATAGGGATGTGCTTTCATGTGAATATGACTGCCTGTAGCACTGTTCATTACCTCAAAAGATTTGGCTTATTGCCTGCAAAGGAAAACAAGAGACCATTTCTTTTTTGGTACTTAATGTGTGTTACACCAGGTATGTAAGAAAGATGTGCTATTCAAAAGGAGCCCTCGTTCTTCTGAGGTTATAAAAGCCTCCAGAAGAGGCTCTTGATCTTGCTATGTGTTACGAAGCATATAGCAAGTGTATTAATATCATTGTGAAATGGCTCTTCATAAAACTAATACTTCAATTAAATCCAAACTATTCTGTCTTACTCTTTCCTACCTTTGTGCAGTGTGCATTTGGTTAATCAGCTTTAAACAAGAAAGCAATGTAAACCCTTGAACTGTGTTGCTATTTAGAGTATTTATTTTCAATCTAAGTGCTAAAATAAGACAGTCCTACTACCTCAAAACACGTGTTTTCTTTGTGGTGTGGTCTTGGAATACCCTCCCTGTTTTAATGCTACTGGTGATAAAATGCAAGTTTGTCTGGTTAGTAAAGACTATGTGACTTATTCTTTTGGTATAGATATCCCCGAAGAAGAGGCCAGATACTGGACCAGAAAATTAGAACAAATAAATTCACTGGGAGATGATGAGGTAAATATCTAAACTGAAAGACGAATGTAGCCCTGAGTGCCTTATAACTTGTTTCGGTTCTTTATATGGCATTCCTGTGATTAAGGTAACTACTAAATGTTCGTCATTTACAAGTCTTCCATGAACTGTTTACAGAACTGTTTTCCCAAAGTGTACTCTTGGTGTTAAGGAGACGAACTTCTTCCCAGGTGCTGGAAGTGCTTGAATAATGGGAACTGTTTTGTTGATGTGCGTACACTCAAAGGAAAGGTAACACCATGCTTTACCTCAGAAGAGAGTGAAACTGCTTTTGACAAGCTGTGGTTAGGTTCTGTATTTGAGAAACCAAGTCAGAAAGGACATTTTTTTAGTTGGCTGTCTCTGGGAAGAAATCAAGGCAAGATACTGCATCTTTCTGGGAGCTGAGAGCTCTTAGATTATGTCCTAATCCAGATGTTAATGCCATAGTTTGTATAATCTTGTTTTTATTTATATGGCTCAGTTTATATGAATCTGCTAGCTATGGCTTTGGTTTCCTGGTTTTTTTGAGTGTGTTCTTGGTTCAACAGCTATAAACTAAAAGTTACAAATTTTTTTTTTGAGAGTCTGTTACATGATTAAAACTTCTATTTACATTTCATACCGTTTGCAAAATAAGATTTGACATCTTAATGCCTGTATCAGAAGTTTAGCATTCAAAAAAATCCCTGAAACACTAATGTGTTGATGCCAACATCATTGAGTAGGAACATGGTGCTTGCTTAAACTCTTGATGTGTCTCTTTCCCTAGCAAGATAACTTGAAAAAAGTTCAGCCAGTGACTTTAGGAGGTTTTTGTTCTGGGATCCTTCATCTGTTCTTTTACATTCCTTATGTGACTCATTCAGTTTGCTGTGCAGATGAAGAGTAAGAAGGTGGGTTTTCTTTTTAACTCAGAACAGACCAATATTTTGGGTGGATAAAAACATAAGCGCTTGAGGGCAACCTCTCCTGCCTTCCTAGAAGTTTGAGAACCTCCTTGGAGTTGATGCAAAGCTTGATCTATGATTTGTCCTGTTACTGACCCCGCTTCTGTGAGCTGTAGCAGCAACCTGTGCCAGGGACTTCGGTGGAGCACAAGAGCCCCCTAGTGCCTCGCTGCACTGGTACTTGCTGAAGGGTACCCAGAGCACAGTGAGACTCCTCTTCCCCTGGAGTGCCATCCATGTGCATGCTTTTATCAAATACCAGCAACAAAATCCTGTCTCTGTAATTGTAACCCAACGGTCTCAGACTTATTATGGATGTTCACTGTCATCAGTGAGAAAATGGAAAAAAAAATAGAACACCACTGTGGTGCCAGACCTAGGGTTCATCTTGTCCCACGTCTGACAGCAACCCAGAGTGGGGATGGTGTCTTCCTTGCATATTCCCCTGATTTGCAGAGACTTGTAGCTCAGGAACTTGCAGAGCCAGAGGCAGTATCTTTGCATTTAACACTTGTGGATGTCCGCAGCCTTTTGAAAAGCACCCAGGTCAGTTATGCTGTAGCAAAGGAATTCAGCACCTTAATTGTGCATTGCCCGAAGAAGTACCTTATTTGCTTCCAGCAAACAAACCCTATGTTGTGAAACCTGCTGGAGGCAGGTTTATTTGGGGAAATTGAATGACTGATCCTCATTCCTCCTTGAATGACTGATCTTCATTCCTCCATTGTATGCCACTCAGCTTTACAGACCTCACCTTCTTGCATGGCTTCCTAGTCTGCAATTTAGTACAGGACAACTATATGCCTTTTATCTTCTTTTCTGTGCATTAAGTTCAGCTATCTCTGTTTGAGACAGTGGATGAACAGACTGAAGTTGCACAGCAGTATTTGAGAAACAGGTTCGTTTGGAGTTTATATGTTGTCATAAAACTACTTTGTAGTCTCTATTCCTACAAACATTTAATATTCAGTTTTGTTTTTGGGGCTGCTGATAGCTGTTGGGCTGATGCCTTGAAAAGAAAAAAACTACCGCAATTTTTGGATCTCTGAGTATAATAATTCAGAATCCATTGCTGTCCTGTGCTGCTGAAATTGCTCATCAACAGACTTCCTTTCACTACTTTGTCAACCAGTCAGTGCTGTGAGATCCAGCCGTTCTTGTTTTCACGATCCTGATTAACTCGGTGAGTTGGCAGTTTGATGATAAGGCTAACCACCTTTCAGGATCACTTGTGCGTTTTTAAATAACACAGATTGGAAGGTAGCCACAGTGGAAGTCTGCAGCTTGTCACCTTCCATGTAATGAACTGGTGATTAATCCTTACCAAATCCAAGGAGAGGCTGTCTGCTGGCCCTGTTTTGCACAGATTGCAGCACCAGGTTGCTAAGCTTGCCACTTCCTTTGTCGTCAGACCTTTTTTTCCCTAGCAAAGACTGTTCTCAGTATTTCACTGAATTGTCCTAATTTTCTCATATCTCTATGTAATACGAGGAGAATAACAAAGTAAACCCACTAGCATTCCCTTAGGGAATGCTTTGATGCTGTAACAAACAGCTTTGTAAGAAGTCAAAGCTGGCTAATTGAAATATCTGTGTTCTCTAATTTAGTATTAAATGAGTTGAAAAATTCTTCACTTTAGATGTACAGTGGACCACAGGACAGTTTCTGTTTGCTGGGCAAACGTTGTGTTACTGCCCTGCTGGGCACACTAATTATTTAACTACTTCAGTCTCCTACTGCAGTGTTGCTGTGAGCCCACGTGAGTTTTGAACCATTGAAGCCATGCTTGAGTGTCTGAACGTGAACTGGGCGTGTTCTCAGTTCTGAGCTCCCCATCACAGTGACGTTGTGGTGTAGAGAATCCAGTCTTTTAGGTGTCTAATTTGAGGTCTCACAAATGAGAACAGAGCCTGTGTTTGTAGTAAAGCAGACTTTACCTTAACCAGATGTGCACATTTTAACACCTGGTCTTGGCACGAAGAAAGAGGAGACTTCTGGGAGTGTGCCTGGATGTGAATATTAAGGAGAATATTTAATGCTTTGATACTACCAGGGATGCTTTGTCTTAGGTGTGGCATGCTGTACTCTGGAAGCTGTTCCACGAAGTTACCAATTACTTTCTTACCAGTCTGTGTTCCTTCTTTTTCCCCCCCTCTAGTATTCCTTTCAGGAGGAAGTCCGGAAGAAACCATTGCCCAGTGCTGCCTCCCAGTGTTGTAAGTTAGACTCTTTTTCTTGATATTTTTTTTCCTCTTTTAACGTACTTTTATTTTCCCTAGTTAGTTATGAAACGATGATACTTCTGAAAAATGTTTTCTTGTTAGAAGTGCGTAAATCTCTGTGAAGCCAGTATTTTGTCGGTTATGAAAACCTGACCCTCAAAGTGTTGGGTCTAAAGCTTCTGATGCTAGAAAGTGGAATCGGGCGTTGAGCCTTAGCCTGTTTGTGTTCTCATGTGCAATAAGAACACAAAATGTGTTCAAAGTCACCTAGATTGACAGACCCTTGTAATATTGACGCAAGTTAGAAAATGTTACATTTTCTCATATAACTAAGTTAGGCAATGTTCTCTTTAAATATCATGTGTTGAATAATATTTTTATGACTTTTTAATGAAATTTCAAGAGCAGGAGAATAGATGGAGACAGGTACTGCCAGTAGTAGCCTTTCAAAATGCATCAGAGACTTGTGTACTTTGATGCCTAATTTCTTTGATAATACTCTTCAGTGCTGTGTTGATGGTTGAAAAATATTTTTACTAATTTATGCTTATCTCATCTTGCATCTTTTTATGCTTCTAAAAACATGGATGGAAAAATAACCTAGGACCTACTGTATCTGATGGTTTGCAAATTTAGATTTTTGAAACACTGCTTTTAATGTACAATAGATTAAAGCTCAGTGACGCCTCTTATAAATGTCTTATCTACTTTTGGCAAAAACATAAATAAAATACAAGTCTCTCAATTTGAACAAATCTTTTATCCTCTACTACAAATTCTATAAGGCATGTATATTTCACTTTGCAGGCTGTTTATCCATTAGGCTGATTATAGGATCTTTACAAAACTGTTAACATTAGGAAATGTTAATTACTGTTTAATTTTTTAGTAGAATTAATTTATCTATATACTGCTACTATGTTATCTTAAAACTATCTTCAACAAAACATGGACATTAACCAAGTGCTTAGGAAATCTGAACGTGTTGTGTAGCTGGAACGTGTACACAGCTATGTGGAAGTATTCTGGCAGTGGTACCCTAGGTAACACCAAATATCTCCTCCCTTTCTTTTTAAGAAGAGTGTATGTAAAGAATAAAGCACTTTTTTTTTTTTTTAATACTTATAAGGGTACAATTGATTTGTAAAGCCTACAAATAAGAAACATTGTTGGAGAAAATATCTGACTAAATCATGTGCATACTATGCAGAACCTCTAATGTTAAAAGGTCAAAAAAAAAGTCGATATGAAATGTCTAAGAAATGAACGTGTTGTTTGCTGAAATGACTTTCCTGGCTATGTGCCCTGTCCTTTGCTTTTGTTTGAGCGAAGCTGGTTTGATTGACTCTTCTAAGTATTGGGATGTGTGGGTATATTAGGAGGAATGCTTCTGTGTAGGGGAAGTAGCTGCACCTGTTCCCACAGCATGGTGCTTTTACAACCTCAGGCTCTTGTAGCCTGTTTCTTCCTTGGAGAACCAGCTCAGCTCTGACAAACAGACATAGTAAACAGCAGAACTGCAGCTGCCCCTTTTGTGTTGCCTGTTAACAGCCTGCATCTTGCTAGGAAGTGACCTTTTACAGTAATTAATTGAAGGCTCCTGGTTTGAACAATCAATATCACATAAGAATTAATTTAATCATTCATGGGACTTAAACACTCATTAGAATTGATGTTAAACATTTCATAGCAATCTATGGTGAATGTATTTAAGAATTTTCTAGTAATTCTATAAAGTTTGTGGTACTGCATGTACTTTTGCTTATCTACTGCCTTGCAAGTTTCCAACATCTATGACTATCAAATTATTTACGTGGACAAATATAAAATAGACATTTAATGTAGAAGTACTTTTGAAAAATGAGCTCTGCTTGCATCAGTCTGTGCATAAGAACTGTAAGCTTGCCTGAATATATCATAGTCCTTTCGAACCCAAGAATTCAACACAGAAGATGCATTGATTGTGTCTCTATTGAAAGCTGACCTGACCTTTGCATATGACACAGGAACTCAACCCTCTTTTACATAGGAGCAGGGTGGGTGTCCTTCCCTGATCTAAAACACATTAAATATGGAGTGTTCTTACTTATTGTGTGGGTAAATAATTGATATGTTTTTAGATACAAACGTTCTTGAGGATTTTTTTATTATAAGACTCATCCAGTTTTCCATCACAATGTGCTAGATGAGATGTGATCACTGCTGGGAGCGGGACACAGTCAGCTGGACAAAAGACTTAAGTATCTAGAAGGAGCAAAAAACCTCCTCAGTGTAAGTAGGTTTCACCCCATGAGAACATTTTCACAAATTCTAAAAAATACAAATTTATCTTAAAACCTGATGCACTATGGAGAAAAAGTGCAGCAGAATACTTCACACAGCTTGCTTTTCAAGAAATAATGGCGTAACTGCACATGCCAATGGCAGCTTCTTTGTCCTAGCTGGAGAAAATCCTACTCCAGCAGGGAGGGTCGGGTTCATTAAATAGGGAAATACATACCCTTACATGCTAAAGTGAGATTGCCCTTCTGCCCTGTTCTGCTTCTGTATTTTCACACATCTGTTCCCTTTCTCAGTCTGCCTTTTCTCATGGTTATTTCCCCATCTCCTGCGTGGATGCAACTTGTTCTGTTGTCTCCTCTCAGTAGCAAGGGGGAGAAGAATGAAGCAGAATGTGAAAGGGAGCCAGGTCATGTCTGAAAGCCAATGTCAGATCTGTGAAGGGTGGGTTTTCATCTCTGGCCATGTGTGCACTGTGCTGCCTTGGCATGATGCTCTGGGAAGTCTTAGCCCAGACTAGGTGCTCTGATTTTTCCAGAGATTATGGAGTTTTCAGGCCCACTTGCACAGTCTTACGTGCTGCTTTGTTCTTAGAAGAGTTTAACCCATGATTTCTGAGGTAATTTGGGATCCAGGGTTCCTGCCTGCTCTTAAATGAAGCTGGTGGGTCTGTTCTTGCATGTGCAGTCTCTTCTAAGCCTGACTGATTTTTTGCATTTCCTGCCTTTTCCTTCATCATACCATTTCATTTTTATCTCCCAAATTCTGTGCCTCCCTGTACATTTCTCCTGCCCCAGAAAGATCACATGCTTCCAAGTGATTTAGCTTTTAGTGATCCCAAGCAATTAGTGAAGCACTTTAGTGCCAATGGATCCAGTTTTGTTTTCATTTCTGTTAAATGTAATCATAATTCTTAGTTTGCTGGTACCTCATTGTTGGATAAATGCAGCATCCTCATATTGGCTTTTACCCATAACCTGAAATTGCACGTAAATTAAAAAGAAAGCAATCTTTTATTGTCTGGAAATTCACTTTAAATGAAGCAGATTGAAAAAATGTTATTTGATTACATTGGCATTCATTGAGTCAATAAGCTCCAAGTTACTTATTGTGATAGGTACAGATTTATTTTTCTTGTATGGTCAAGATAATTTCTGGCAACATTAAAGTCCATTATAATCCATAAGTGAGTCACTCTGTCAGTATTTTAAATGCAGCCTCTGACTTGGAGCAGACATCACGCAAAGGTGGATGAGAAAGGCATCCTGCACAAGTCCATGGGGCCAGATGGGATCCACCCCAGCGCACTGAGGGAGCGGGCAGAAGCATCACCAAGCCACTTCCCATCACTTATCGCCGGTCCTGGCTTACCAGTGAGGTCCTGGTTGACTGGATGTTACCAAATGTGATGCCCATCTAAAGAACAGACAGAAGGGGGATCTGGGGAACCACAGACCTGTCAGCCTGACCTTGGTGCCAGGGAAGGTTGTGGAGCAGATCATCCTGAGTGCCATCACATGGCAAGTGCAGGAAAACCTGGGCATCAGGCCCAGCCAGCAGGGGTTTATGAAAGGCAGGTTCTGCTTGACGAACCTGGTCTCCTATGACAAGATGACCCACCTGGTAGATGCAGGAAAGGCTGTGGGTGTTGTAAAGCCTTTGACACAGTCTCCCACAGCATTCTCCTGGAGACACTGGCCGCTCATGGCTTGGACGGGTGCATCTTTGCTGGGTAACCAGCTGGCTGGGTGGCTGAGCCCAGAGAGTGGTGGGGAATGGAGTTACATCCAGCTGGTGGCCGGTCACAGGTGGTGTTCCCCAGGGCTCGGTGCTGGGGCCAGTCCTGTTCCGTATCTTTATCAGTGATCTGGACGAGGGGATCTAGCACACCCTCACCAAGTTCACAGGTGACCCCCAGCTGGGGGGAGCGTTGATCTGAGGGAGGGCAGGAGGCTCTGCAGGGGCGTCTGGGCAGGCTGGAGCGATGGGCCCAGGCCAGCTGTGTGAGGGTCAACCAGGCTCAGTGCCGGGTCCTGCCCGTGGGTCACACCAGCCCCCGCAGCGCTGCGGGCTGGGGGCAGGGGGCTGGGAACTGCCTGGGGGGAAAGGGCCTGGGGGGGCTGGTCGGCAGCCGGCTGGGCATGAGCCCCCCGTGTGCCCAGGTGGCCAAGGAGGCCAGCAGCATCCTGGCTGGTGCCGGGAACGTGGCCAGCACGGCCAGGGCAGTGCTGTGCCCCTGCACTGGGCACTGGCGAGGCCGCCCCTCGACTCCTGTGTTCAGGTTGGGCCCCTCACTGCCAGGGGGACGCAGAGGGGCTGCAGCGTGTCCAGAGACGGGCAGGGGGCTGGTGCCGGGGCTGGTGCACAAGGCTGGTGGGGAGCGGCTGGGGGAACTGGGGGGGGTCAGCCTGGAGAGGAGGAGGCTCGGGGGCACCTTGTGGCTCCCTGCAGCTGCCTGACAGGAGGGTGTAGGCAGGGGGGTCGGTCTCTTCTCCCAGGTGACAAGTGACAGGGCAAGAGGAGATGGCCTCGGTCTGTGCCGGGGAGGTTTAGGTTGGGTGTCGGGAAAAACGTTGTCACTGACAGGGTGGTGGAGCACTGGGACAGGCTGCCTGGGAGGTGGTGGAATCACCAACCCTGGAGATGTTTAAAAAATATGTAGATGCAGTGCTTAGGGACATAGTTTTAAATGATGGACCTGGCAGTCCTGGGTTACTGGTTGGACCTGATGATCTCTGAGGTCTTTTCCAACCTAAACAATTCTGTGATTCTCTGGTCTTTGCAGAAAATATTTGGCAGTCTTATTAATATCAGCTCCTGTAAATACTGTCCTATACCTTTTGCCAGGAAGTTTACAAATCTGAAAGAGAACAGGTTTGTTCAGTACAATTCCCAGAAAAGATAACCTGAGTGCCACTGGATCAACCGGTTATGTCTGTCCTCTTATCACTGACTGAGGCAAGAGAATGTTTGGCAGCAGGCTGGCCAGCTTGGTGGAGCAGGCTTTAAATTGAAGGACTTGGGGGGGTGGGGTGGGGGGGGTGGCACGGCCAGGTCCAAAGTGGCAGTGCTCACACCATTGCATCCAGCTGGGGAATGAGCCAGCCCAACCAAAGCTGCAAGCAATAGATACTCCTCAGGTGCCTCCCAAGGTGGGTGTCGGGCAGGCAGCCACCTCCAGGCTGTGCATAACTATGGGGGGTCCCTTGCACCCCTCCCAGGAAACCTGCACATGGCTTGGGAGGGAAGAAAATGCTACAGCTTTTTTTGTAGAGACACAAGCCGCCTTTTAACTACTTAAGGCTGGCAAAACGTGTTTTATGCATTACTGGAATGAGTGTCATTTGATGCCAGATCCATTTTTTTTGACCCTTCTTTCCTGCTAATGTTTGAAGAAACGGATTTCTGCAAAATGTGTTAGGCAAGATTCTGTTAATATCTACACATTCACTACTATTTCAAAAGTACCAAAGGCTGACTTTAGAGGTTTCATTCCTGATGCCTATTAGTTCTCTTTTTAGGAGCTCAGATTCCAGTGGTGCATCAGAAGTCCTGTATGTTCCTCTGCATAAACTGGCTCTGATGCTGAGATTGCTGTGCTTTCTATGGCACTGATGAGGAGCTTTGTCTGCTAAAAAGCCACGTGAATGCCTTCTGTGCCCCCACGTCCCCAGCAAGCCCTGAAAACATCCATGCCAGTTTGTGTTCATGGTGTTGCACTGTGGATGCTAGCATCTTTATGCTGCCATTAATGTGCCATTGGGTTGGGGCTATCAACCCTGCTGCTGGGCTTTCCACAGTGCAGATGGTGCGGTTCTAGCAGAAGCAGTGTCACCGAGTGCACAGATCTGGGCAGGCTGTGGGTCCAAGGCAGCTGTAATGAAGCTGGAAAGAGCTTGGTTGGCAGGATGTGCATTGCAGCCTGTTTTCCTGAAATGAAGCCATAGCCATCCAAGGTTACATGTGCACTGATGTGAGCATGCCATCCCTTGCGCTTGTTGAATCCTGTGGTTTATTCTAGTCAAAGATGTTGGCTGCCATCCAACAGTGTTAAACTGGGTGAGCTGACCCAACAGCAAATGTACTGAAATGACATCCTGTTATGAGGGTTTTTTTGTTCTCTTTGGTAACCATATATAAAAAGAAAGATTGGCTACACCACGCTGTGAAGGCTAGGCAGCATCAAAATACTTTTGAGCAGGCCACAGCTTGACCATCTGAATTGTCCACAGAGTTGTATGACCTGTAGTAGCGTGGTGGCAGACTGCGGTCGGCTGCAGTTGCTGGGAGGTGGTACTGCCCTCCCTGATGTAGAGATATATGCTGTATGCCTAGATTCTTGCCATTTGTTGATTCTCAGTCCCAGCCTGCTTCCACAGTTAGAAACAACAGAGGTCAGCAGCTACCTTCAGCATCTCCAGGCCAGGCCAGCTTGAGAAGCTTAAGGAAGAGGTCAGCGGTAATTTTACCCTGCTCAAGGGTAGGTGACACCAAAGGTCCTGCTGCAGTCATTGAAAAGCTGTGCTCCACTGAGAGTAACACTGCTGGCCACAGTGCAAACAAGAAGTCTTAACACAAAAAATGTTCATTGTAAGTGTAATTCAGAACAGGACACATGAATGACCTTTTTTTCTCTCTCTCTCTCTTTTTTTTTTTTTTTTTTAATTAAGCTAGGCAGAGGGTAAACTATTGTCTGTACAAGTGAAACCATTGTATGAACTCTTTTTTGGTAGCTTGCTGGCAGGCTGGGAAGGCTCCTTGGTTGGCCTCTCTGCTTCTCAGGGACTGGCAGCATCTGTTCTTCTTCGTTTAAGGTAAATCCCATCTGGGAGACTTGAGGTTTTGTAGGCTTGTGGTACTCGCTGCCTGGGCTTGCTGAAGAGGTGACAGGTCTACTCAAAGGAATGCAGATTCAAAGTCTTATTCTAAAATCTCTGCCTGCATTTTTAGGATAAAGCTGCTACTTCAGGGCTGGATATGTCTAAGGGAAAGTACTCAGCAAATGGAAGTTAAAAATACTGGCTATATTAGGAGTTTGTACAGTAACAAAGTTTGACTTATTGCTGAACTGCAGAGGAGAGCAGCAGATCTGTGGTTTTGCTACTGATCCTCTAAGTGTCCTTTCTTAGTTGTTGTTTTCCTAGAGTACATGCTGTATTCTGAAAGGTGTTGACAAGGAAATAAAGCTTTGGCTTTTAAATAAGCACCAGACCTAAAGCTCTTTCTGAAATGCTGAACACTGCTAATGGTGATATGTCTCTCTATAAGCAGTGAACAAAAAAAGTAAATGCTCGCTTAATCACTCTAGGTTTCATAATTTGTTTAGTGCTTTTCATGAATGAATCTTTTTCTTTTCTGTTGTTGTTTTTTTTTTAAAGACTCTGAAACTTCATTAGTCATCCTTTAATGTCATAGCAATAACAGAAAATTAATTTGAATTTTCTTACTGCAACACAACATAACCTTTTTAAAAATTAGGTCAAAGATTTTAAACGGACAGAAAAATTATTGCTCAACTTTGTAGACAAGCCATAAATACGTGTCCTTGAGCAATGAGACTTGTACTGAAAGTCCAAGATTGAAAATCAGAAGAAAAAAAGGTGACAAATCTTTTATCTCAGCTGCTGTAGAACATTATAATCCTCTTTGCTATTATGGATATATGTAATTTTAGGTAATCCACTATAGTCAAAATTGTAGCTCATGAGGAGTATGTAAAACTTCTGTTGATTATGTTTAGATCTCTTAGCCAAATAGTCTGTGTGACATGGTAGCCCAGAAATTTGTAAATGAGACAACTGTGTTGGGTATTAGTCCAGCCATAGAAATGTTACAGTTTTTCCAGTATAGATAAAATTAAGTGGCAGTCTGCCCAATACGTTTTACTATGGCTATTAATGAGTTGCACAAGCTTGTAATAGCTTAATGGATACTCTCAATGATTTGATGGTCATCCAAGCCCTGCTTAAATTCTCAGCTCTCAACCTGATTTTGTTTTGTTTAGCTGTAGTAAATGTGGCCAGAAGGGCCATTTTATTTAGTGAACTAAACTACTTCAAAATTTCCGCATAAGCTGAATGCTAAACTAGAGTAAAACGTGGTGGAAAAGAGAGAGTAGTGAGCAAGGAGAGTACTTTGCTGTGCCTTGTCCTTGTGTCTGCCAGCTCATTTTAGCTCATTTCCCTCCTGTGCTTTCTCATCTCCTTTTGTGCAGAAGTCTTAGCCCTCATCTGTGGTGTTCCAAAACTGAACTGGAAATGGCGGTGCTTGTTATGAAACCCTCTTGGCCATCTTGCTTACTGAAAACTCAACTTCATTCTAAAAAGCTATTCAATGTTCGTTTTGTATTTTAGAGGCTTACTCCACTAAAATACCACGTTTTTAATTTTTGGAAGTACATTGAGTACTGGAATAATGTACATTTTTATGGAAACTGAGATCTGTGCACACTGTGTTGAAGGTCTTGGCCAAGGGAAAAGGAGGTTTATTAAATCTAAAAGGAAGAACTGACCAGGACCTTCCCAGCTCTGTATTCTATAAACATTATTTTATCAGCACCAAATATAGTGTAATTTCCTGAGCTCAGTTTACTTTTATAAACTTGTTTATATTCTGTCTTTGCTCAGTGTGGGATATAACAGGAGAATTAAATAAATTTTCATCATGACTATAAGCAGTGGACAGCAGTAAACATTAATGTTCTGATGGGGTTAGTAGGTCCCAGCCACTCTGAGAGACTTGTAAGCAGAAAAGAAACAAAATGGCATGCGGGCAATCAAATTAGACTGCATGAAAAACTTAGAATATTCTGCTTTTCTGCAGTGTCCCTGCTGATCCAGGCTCAACAGTGTGAAGTGGGGAGGAGGAGTTCCTCCTTGAATAATTGCATAATTGAGGCACAGAACAAGCATATGTTATGTTCAGCTAACTGTGGGAACTTAGATGTGTTTATAACGTGTTAACAACAAGAATGTTGTAGCTTCCAAGGCACCAGGCTGCTGGCATCACTTAGTCCTTCATTGGAGGCTTATATGAAACCTCATTTTTTGAGTACTGAAACTTATGAATATAAAATGATGTGATAACCAAGACACACGCTGTTGGTATTTAAAAGCACACGGAGTAACTAGTCTGACTTGTCTGTATCATCTATTCCAGTGTTAATATATGTTGTTGTTTGTTTTTAGAATTACAACTTTCCCTTTTCTGTCAGTCTGGACTTCTTGGTTCTTTTCAGTTCAAGTTTGTACAGGCTTAAATTTGTTCCCAAAGGTGATCTGGAAGGGATTTTTCTTAACAAATTGAGGTTGTGCGTATTATTTTTATGAAGCAGCAAAAATACTTGAAAAGGCTAAAATGAAATTCTGTTTTCATTAACCTTCAAAATATCAAGACTGTCAGCCCAGGTCTTCTGTGATTGTGCGGAAGGACTGAGATACATACTGTTAGCTCCTGAATCTTAAATGAAGCAGCATATGTGTTGAATCTTTAATAAATTCATCTTTTATCCAAAATGTTAGATGCTGAAGTGAAGTGGGTGTTAGTGAAAACAAACAAGAGTGGAGTTTTAAGATTCTGGCTGAAAATCCCTTACTCTCTGTGATTACATCTCTTTCTGTTTGCTTGTGCAGCGTTGCCTTCCCAGTCAGTCTCTAGCTGTAGCATGCCCTGGTTAGCCAGGATCCAGCTTCTCAATGTGAGAAACCTTTCAGGGCAAGGAGCTGGTGTCTGAAGGCAGCTGCTCTTCTCTCCACCCTGCCCTGCTTGGCATTGACTGCTGTTTGTCTTAGGTACGGAAATAATAGGCTCTAATCTGCTTTTGAAAGTTTGTGGGGGTTTTGTGATGTTCATAAGGAGCTTGGTAGCTATAACATAGGGAAGTGGCTAGCTCAGGGATATCACTGTCATTTTGAGGACCCTGGTCTATGGGAGGTAGTAAAGTTTCTCCTCCAAGGACCGACTTAGTATTTGCGAGGCTTGTTTTTAGCACTTGGTGGTTTTCTCCTTGTTGCAATTTTAAACTGAGTAGTGGTGTGCCAACCATCGGACCATTTGCTATCAAGGAAACAGGCTAAAAACAGTCTGAGCTGGTTTCAGGAGTCAGGCTTTCTGTTTGCCCTTAAAGAGCCACTCATTCTCTCAGTGCAGTCGTTTGTGATGAGGTTTGTGCAGAGGCTGTTGGACTGGGATTTTTATCTTGGGGAAAAGGTGCAGGACAGGACAGGTAGGCTCCATTTCCTCTGTAGTTCTTCTGATCTGTGTACTGGTTCTGGAAATTGATAGTATCTTCAGATTTTTCTTCCCCAGTTGCTTTGGGTTGTTACGTGTGCATTCATTTGTGAACAATGACATGGGTTTAAGTGGCAGGTGGTCTGAGTGTTGTAACGTTGTGCCACAGCAGAGTTTTCCTGGATCTTTAATGGTAATCCAGGCTGCAACTGTCTGAATGTTGGCTTGCTTTGCCTCTTACGTTTACCTGAGCTGGGAATCTTTTGATAAAAGGAGGCATTGAAGTTGCTATCCCGTGTGTTAGTGGCTTGAGATTTTCAGGAATGAGATACACATAAGCAATTGATTGACTTCCACATGAACAGCAAAGTGTCTTCTCTTTAATGTGAACTATTTATTACAGCAAATTGAAACTCAGTGCAGAGCTGTCAACTTCTCACTCTTTATCTTCAACCCTCTCCCCATGTCCCTGTCTGATGCTCCTGCTCTCCCTGCCTGTGGTTTTCATACCCTTCCTTCTGGTTGTCTGCCCTTCTCATCTGTCTTTGGTGAATGTGTTTTACTTCTTCTTTTTTTCTTTACCACCTTGGTTGCATATTCCTCTTTCTCCTCTCCTTTTCCCCTGAAAAACACTCAAACCTCTGTCGAAGATGATCATTAGGCAATCCACGGATTTTTGTGTAAAAAGCAAGCCTGAGAACATAGCCCTGTGGTCAGGGTCATGTAAACACTGTCTGGTGGATCCTAGCAGGCTTCAGATGTGTCTGGGTACACCTTCATCTTGCCAGCATGTTGGTTGGATGCGCTGTCAAAGTTTTGGCTTGTCACACTTGCTGCTGTGGACCAGAGAAGCAGCATTTGCCATGTCTCTGACTCTTGTCTGCTGGTGCTTGACTCTTTGAACTTCACTTTTCCTTGCTTGTTAAGTTCTGTAAGCAAAAAAAAAAAAAAGTTTATATTTGTTATTCTATAGACAGGAGAGAAATAACCCTTTTATACTCCATGGAAACTGCATGCATTCAGTTGTATACCAGTTTAATTTGTAGCTCTTTCTAAATCAGCTCAGTCAAAAATACTGAATCCTTGCACATGCTTGGTTAGAGCTGCTTCATTTAATGACCAAAACAAACGTACGTGTTACTTTTTTCCCCTCTAACTACCCCAGTAGGAGCTGGAGGGGAATGACCTACCTTTGAAGCTCTACTAGGTAATAGAAGTGCCACTTCAGCCTGAGCTGTGGCTGTGCCTATGCGAAACACCACACGTGTGCGAGAGCCTGGAGCCCAGGGACCCTGAAGTACTGAGGTGTACCTGAGGAACTGCATTGCTTTGTAAACCTTCTGTGTCTGAGGAGAAAGGAGCAACCTGCTTGTAGCCCTGATGCACCATTATTTCCCAGATAGGGACAGAGAATTAAATCCTGATTTGCTTGGGGTTTTTTTCCTTGGGGGAGTCCACTTCTCTGCTTATTTTTGTTTTTCCTGCCCATGTTTTCTTCACCTGTAGAACTGAAGTGGCAACAGAGCTCCTCTGTAGTGTGTGTGCATAGGGACTAAACCCTTGGGAAGACAAGTTCCTCGCCAGATCCAGTTATGGTTTATTTAAGTACTAGTCTGGTAGTGATTTTTTAGGACAAATATTTTTTTTTCAGAACTGTTTTTTGCAATTTTAGCTAAAAACAAGAACTAGGCCATTTTAACCTTGTGATTTTTGTTCCTGGGGGCAGAGGGAGGGATTTGTTGAACCCTCTAAGCTGTCTTACTCCTGGAAATGTGTGCCTGGATGAGGCTGGTAGCCAGGACGGAAAGTTCTTGCTTGTTGTCTGCCTGCACATGAAGGATTTATTTATTGCCTGCTGCACTTATGCATCAATAGTCCTGTAAGCTTCAATAAAGCGTTTTTTACACTCCATCTTCTAAAAATGCTGGTTCTGAAGCTTTTATTGGAGTTGCAAGTTGTGTGCATGCTTCCAAGGTGCTTTGGGGGTTATATGTAGTACTTTGTTGCGTCTGTCATACTGAGTATGACCTTGGAGTGACAATGTGGATATTGATGAGTAAGAACTTGACTGTCTTACCAGCTTGCAGTTTAGTTTTAGCATGAATTTGCTGTCATCTTTTAACATGAAGAGATTTTCTTACTGTTGTAGTATTAATTTGTGACTATTCACAACCTAGGATGGAGTGAGAGCTCTGAAGTTTTTTACCAGTGTGTGTCTAGCTAAGAAACTTGTCACTTAGTGTTGGTTTACATGCATTAACATGCACAGTTTTTCACGCTGTTACTACTGCTGTGCTTTCACCACTGGGTCAGCTTTCTTCTGGAAATGGGGCAGAAGTGGGAACAGGAGGCAACTCTTGCCATTGATGTGCACATTTTAGCTTAGAATCAGATACTACTCCTAACTGAACTCTGATTTCTGGGACATTCTGTCCATAATCCTTGTAATCCTGATAATGTGTGTAGTAGGAAATAACGGTGTTAACTGCTCTAAGTAGTGTGTTGATAATACTTGGTCTACTTTTGTTAATAAATGCATGATTGCTTAATAATTCCTGGAGTTTATGGTGTTCTTAATCTTCAGGGTGTCTTATAAACAAACTGGACAGTGAAGAGTAAGTCCCCAAATAAATTTAATGTTGTATTTATAAAGAAAAAAATCCTCTTACATTTTCAAGTTTGCAATCTATAAGGCATTTTAAATACATGAAAAGTATGCTTGTCGTTTGTTTTTCTAAGCTTTCTTTTTCCATTCCTATTCTTTGCTGCCATTTGTGTTACATGCAGGCAACTGGAGTTATTTCGGATGGGGAGAGCAGCTGAGTACGTAACAGTTGATTTCTTGCAAGTTTTCTGATCCTATAGTAATACAGCATGCTCCAGTATGAGGGAAGTGGAAATATTCATGCATATAGAAAATCTGTTCCATTGTATTTTCTTTTACTTTCACTAAATCTCGTATTTGCGTGGATGTATGTATGTTCATTTTTTCACTGTTTAGCTTTGTTTCGACCATGTTTTAAATGTGTTGCTTGTGCCTTCTACTGTAATTTGAGGATAAGGTGGCAGAATTGGACTATTATTCTTTTCCTGTAAAGGTGATTCTGGTTTTCTGCTTGTATGTGTCTTGTGTTGGTCTTCATACCCACCTAAGCCCAAATCAGTGTTTGGAGTAACTGAAAAACACAAAGGAGTCTGCAGTCATTGTTTGACTAACAGGTAAAGATATGCTGGAATTCATCACAGAAGTTCCAAATACTACAAATAAAGAGTAGATCTGAAAGTAGAAATAGCTGGTACACGCTAGAGTGACAGAAAAGTTGTAGGTATTGTAGCGTATTCAAGCTTAGTGAGACAGTGTCATGGCAAAAGTGGCTGGGCTTTGCTTTAACCAGTGCTTACCAGACTGGGAAAGATAAAACTCAGGTACCACAGCTGCCTGTGATCTGTAGACCTAACACCTGCACCTGAAGACTGGTATGATAACTTTTGCAGAGGTCACAAGGATTTTGTAAATTTTTCCAGAAAACATGCATGAAGCAGCTTCACTTTCTGGAAATCATACAGGTTCCAAGAGGCTTCTGCTCAGGGTGCAGTGCGTGGCTTCTGCTGCTCATATCACCTGCAAAGATTGATCCATCAGTCTTGAAAGGAAGGTGTCTGTTCCCTGTGTCAAAACCAAGAGTGAGGGTGTTGCTGACAGGAGCACACAAAGAAAGATCACTGTGACCACTGCCAGCAGGGAGGAGATTCTGCCTGATGCTTTTCCATTTTTGACATAATGGAATTTGGAGAGAACAGTCTTACTGCAGCCAAGTAACTTAAGTCTAATGTCCAGCTTATGTTACAGTGCATTTCACACATGGACCTGTTCTGGACAGTTTCTCCTTTCACAACATGTTTTGTCATCCTTGTTCTCCTGTCTTTGATCAAGCCATGAGTTCTTTGGACATTAACAGTGTTGACCAATTCCCTGATGCTGTCAGTGTTGGGTGTTTGGGGTTATTCTCAGAGGTGTGATAGGATAACTGAGAATTAACTAAACTTTGCATACTACTAAAACAAAGGTTGGTGTCCTAAATAGCTTTTTTTTTTTTTTTTTTTTTTAATTATTCCCCAATTTGTGTGTTTGGGGAGGTGCTTAGGCATTGGGCAGTCAGAGATTTAGGAGGCTTGTGCAGAGGGTATTTCTCCTCTTTACCTGGAGTGTTGGCCCACGGTGGTTTTGTTTTAAAAGGTACTTCTGTACATGGAGATCCGTCCCTCCCTCCCTCTCTCTGCTTTATCTGTACTGTGCTCTGTCCTCTTTGAAATCATGTTAGCACCCTTACAGGCAGGCCTGGGCCAGTGTTAATGATGTTTCCAAGTGAACTCTGTTTAGTATGTAATGAAAAACATACTTCTAACTGTAAACTTACAACAGCAGCTGAGGAGGAAGCAGCAGAAACAGCATGTCCATAGCTAGAAGACTTTTTCCTGGTGAGAGCTGCAAAAAGAGTGCTGTAGCCCAGAGCCTTGCTAGTTGGGGAGAGAGAGCTTTAAAAAAGGGTCATCTTGTGCTGCTGGCCTGGTTTCATTTTAGGAAAGGGAAAGACTTAAAGAAGTAGGGTAGATGTTCAAGGCAGTCTTTGCATTTCAGACTGTCAGTCCAGGTCTTGTCTGTTGAGTGTAGCAGCAAGTATTTACAAGAGGGAAAAATGAGGTTATGAAAGCTCATAAACAGAAGACTGAATATTGCTAATTTGTTGTTCTAAAATTACACAATTTTTTAATGTACTTTTAAGGGGAGAGGGTGTTAGGATGGACTAATGACCTGCAAAGTTGCACTGAAATAATTTCTTAAAACCTTTCACAATTCCCCCCTGCCCTGTCCTTGTTACGTCAATACTCCGCTTTAAACCAGCATGCATTTTGATTGTAAGATTTCAGAAGATGTATGTGATCGTCAGAAGTGATTGATGGTTCGGTAGACAGTGGAGTATTGGAGTCTGAGGCTGAAGGAAAGAAGCTGTTGGCGGCTATTGTGAAAAGCAATTAAAATGGATGAAGGGTGGGGAAGGTGAACTGCAAAGGCCTTGGTGGGGAGCTGGCAGAGATCTCTTCTGGACTCGGACTGGAAGTCATTCTTTCAGTTAGTACACTTTCTTCTCTCCTACTGTTATAAAAATAGACAAAAGCTGTGAAAAGCTCAGTGGTTTATTTTGGAGAAGTAGTGGGGATTTTGGGATGCAGAACCTTATGTGAACCTCCTTCTTCCTGAGTGCCTGAGTATGCTGCACTTACTGCTTTTATTGAAGTTTTTGCTCAAGTTTGTAGAGCATAACTAAGCTTAGGGACTGGACCCAGCTCCTAGTGACTGATGACACATCACTGCTAGAAAAACAAGGCCATTTCAAGTGAATGCAACCTTTTGAGAGGAGCTCCTGCTGTGCATTGGGACATTAAAACAACAAAAGCACTTCTGAAAGGTGCATTCGCCCAGCCACCTGTAATAATTCTGCTGTTAGCTTTCCTTCCCGGCCTGAAGGTTGATGTAAAGAAAGTTGCCAGAGGTTAAATGTGATGAGTAGAGCTGGCGTGACAGGACTGCGGAAAGTGTTTTTCAGATCATTATATTAAAAGCTGTATGTGTTTTGCCCTGCAGCAGTGGTGTAATAACTTCTGACCGTAGGAGTGGGGAGGAATAACGGAGCTTCCAGGAAGCAGTTTGTTTCAGAGAAGCTACCTCTCTTGATTTTACCCACTCTTTGTAAAATCCTACTGTGACGTGACTGTCCAATGGGTTTCTTCTTATGCTGCCTATATGCATGAATATTCAATTATTAAACATGAACAGCATGCTTCTGCCCTGCCCCTTCAGCCTTAGCCCCCTCTCTCTACATAGTGGGTCCAGTGACAAAGAAACAGTTTTTATTCCTTGAGAGCTCTTTGGTATATGTGAAATTAACTAGCATAAAACAATTACCAACTCTTTATGTTTATTGTTATGTATCTTGTATTAAATAACTGATCTTAAGAGACTGAGGCTAAGGTACAGCTTTCCTTATTGAAGACTTGGTGTGTCATCTTTTTGGAGAAGATTGTGCTTGAATTTGTCATACCGTGTGTGTTGTGAGGGATATTTTGCTGAAACATGGGCTGTAATGCCTGACCCCTCCTTTTGAAGGGATGATGCATCCCCAAAGCTGACTCTGCAAGCTCTTGTCAGTCTCTTGCTCAACTAACATTTAATTTTCAAGTATGTTAATGAATGGGATCATCACCATGTGCAGGCGTTTAACAGTATACTTTCTTGCAAAGGTAATGTGTGCTGTAAGCCACATATGGGCCAGGTTTTGGTGCTTTTAATCAGGCTGAGCAATGTCTGTCTTCATTTGTGAACACTTCTGTGGAATAAAGTGAGATTGCTCATAGGGTAGGTGCAATTCAGCATGAATAAGTGTTTCTGGAGTTGGCTTTTATTTATGAGTCACTTGAGGATTTCTGCCTGGTATTAACATCCACAGATGCTGTAGGTGTTTTCATATACATCAGAGAAACAGCATGTTCCTGCCTCATTGATGTTTGTGGTAGCTGTAGCCATGCATCCTTTAAACGTGTCATCAAGGAGGCATTTTGTGTCATGACCTCTAAGAGACTTCCTCTTGCTAAACACCAGTAGGAACTGGGATAAATTCTAGTGCCACCTTTTATAAACAAACATGCTGTAAAATGTGTGATTAACACTTAAGCTAATTAGCCGTTTGTGGATTTTGATTAGAGGTGCTGTGGTTGATACAGAAAATCTTCATTTGATAGTGCAGAGGTGAGGTGTGGTGAGTGGTGGTTAACAAATCCAGGTAGTGCTTGTGCAACAGTCTGGTCAGGGCATTCAGACATCTCTGAGAGCATGAGCTGGGCAGGGCTGATCTGAAGAAACTGCGTCCTGCTTCTGCATAACTGTAATTACGTACATCTTTGCACAGCTTGATACTAAGTTTGTCCCAGTATTAGTGAGTTACTGAATTTGCTGTTTTTTTGACCCAGGTAATTGTACTGTTGATTTGTATTTGCTCTTTACTGTTGTGGTGAGATAAATTGTTTATCCCTAAAGCTGTTGGTCTGGTGTCTGTCACCAGATGCCAAGCCTGTAACTCAGCTGGGCTGCTTTAAAACCCTAGAAGTGTTTGTAGTGAGTATGCAGCCACAGCTGAAGAACTTTGCATCATACCAGAGTTATTTAGGCTTTACCTTAAATGAAGGTCACATCTGATGGGAAGAAGAAATTAGTCAAGCAGCAAAGTAAGGCATTTGAAAACTCTTTGAAACACTGTTTCTGTCCCAAGAAAAATAACTATTGTGCATTAGAAGGTAATGGCTGAAGTGTTCAGCAATGATGTTGCTCGGCTGAGTAATAGCTCATGGTCCTTCTTGAGGGTGGTGTGTGCCTTGTGACCTACAAACAGACCAGCCCTTGCTCCACAGGCTGGAAGCTTGGTGCCCCTCGGCGGGGTATGGCATGGTAAATCATCTCTGAGTAGCACATCTTGAGTGTTTCTCCTAAGCACTGAACTGTAATAAAATTGGTGGACATTGTGCTTTTAACAAAACTGAATAAAGCAGTGTAAGATTGCTGTTTATTTCTATTCGATCGACTAGAGACTGACAAGGACTCTGCAGCATTTAAACTACTAAATAGCAGGAGGCTTAACTTCGTTTTTGGTGTGGACGATCAAATTGAATTGATTGTACGTAAGAGGGTGGAGCTGGGCTTTTTCAAGTGGTTTGTATTTTGCAGACATTTTTTCTGCTGGGTTTGTTTTGTACTCTTCCATCCACCTTAAAGCACTGATATAATCTTACTCAGTTGGGAAGGAACTGAAAGATCACCAAGGACAAATTTTACTTTGGATTAAAAAAATGGAAATTGAATTGGAGGTGTGGGAAGCACCAGTGAAAGAAAAAGTTGTTCCTTGACACTGCATTCCATTTGCTTGGAATTTCAGCAGCTAAATTCAGGGTTTTTAAAGGATCTGACAGGAAAAATAGACTTTTGCTTTATTGTTCAGCCTCATGGTAAATGCCTGTGTAGGACACATACCATTGAATAACTTGCCAGAGGGGCTTTAATTTGGTTGTCCTTTTTAGACGGGCTTTTGGTGGCAGAGAGAGTGAATAATGGCTGATCCTTATTTTCTTTTGTTTCCAGCATGTTAATGGTGCACTCCGTTGCCTTATAGTGTGTGTATTTCACTTTAAGCTTGCAAAGATAATCTTGCATCCTGCGCAGCCGAACACGGCTGTACACCACTATTGTATTTTTGATACCTTTCCTCACTGTAACTCTGCACTCTCCTTTTATGAAGGGTTAGCAAGCAGAAGCGTTTCTGCAAGGGAGAGGGACTCACTGGAAAGGAGCTTTTTCCTTTGCAAAGGTTATCATTAGTGTTGACTACTAAAAAGCTAATGTACCTGTGTGTTAAATGTAGTAATTTTCCCCTGTAAGAAGTAGTATAATTGTTTATAAGCAAAGCTTCTCTCCCAGTTCTGATTTTCCTACTGAGTGCTTTTTATTAGTTTCTCTTAACTTAAACCAATACTTGAAAAAAAACAAAACAAAAAAGACACTAAAAGAAAAAAATCCCGAACCCTAGAGTACTGGTCAAGGATGCTGAGAAAGACAGATAGTATTACAGTTTAAAGGTTGAAAAGTTTCCAGGAAAGAGCTCCTTTCCATAAAAAATGTTTTGGCATATTTTTCCCCAACATTTAAATGTTTGTTTTAGCAGCAGCAAAGAACCTGAAATTTTGGGTGTTGGGATGTGGGGTTTTTTGTTTGTTTTAATAAACACCTCTTAATCTGCTTACTAGGAATGACTAGAGAGAAATAAACTCCTATGATGGGAAGTGGGGAAGGAGGGTGTGGAGGTGATCGGTGGAATTCCTTGGTGCATACTTGAGAGAACCAGAGGTTATAACCAGCTGGCAGATGAAAATCCAGAGCAGAAATAGTGTTTTTTGTCATTCTTTAAACACAAAATGGGCTTCAGTGTCCCAGCAAGGCGACTTGAGAAAGCTTTGCCCTTAACTGCTTTTGTTTCTTAGCCTTTGAAGATGCTGACAGTGCTGTGGATGACCGAGACAGTGACTATCGCAGTGAGACAAGTAACAGCATTCCTCCTCCGTACCACACGACTGTGCAGCCCAATGCCTCCGTGCACCAGTTCACTGTACCATCACGCCTGCAGCAGCAAGGGGTCTTGCGGGAATCCTGTGTTGACTCCCTACACAATTATGATCTGGATTATCGGGAGCATGTGGCTATCAGGTGGGTGCTGTCTTCTGGGTAGCTCTTCTTTTCCCATTGATTATCCATAGCAGACCCTGGTGGTGCCATGCTAGCACAGGAGGACAGCTCAAGGGCTCCACAAGGCTCCTGATAGGAAGGCGTTGCATGTTTTGTTAACACTGGGACTCTGCTGTGAATCCAAAAAAACCTGTAAGGCTATGTGTTACGCTAGATCTGGCAGTTTAGTGAATTACCTTTTAAAGATATGCTCCACTCTGCGGTCATTTCTTCTTGGTTCTAAGTTCACCTTACCTTTTGAAGGCCAGAGCACCACATAAGTGGTTGTTTTGGCACCATTGCATGGGTGTGCTTCCCAAGCCCATGGTCTAGCAAAGTTACCCTATTAGGAGTTTCTTTCTTGGGGTAGATTTATTTTCCATTCTGGATTAGCCCCTGTTCTGTTATGTCTGCCAAAACAGCATATTCAAGAAGAAAGACTATAACCAATTAGGTTGGGTTTTTTTCTGTTATCAGGTAGCACTGTTGAATATTGTGTCTTCTATTTGGATTTCCTTTGAGCTGTAGGAAAACCTACTTTACTTGCTCTAAATTAGCTTTTTGACCATAAATTAGTAGATTCACAACTGCTTTTATCTTCTCTAAGTATTAAGCATTACAGCATTAACTTACCAGGATCAATGGCTGTGAACTAGAGCTGGTTGGGCTGAGAACTGTAGAAACTTTACAAAACCCTGCTGTTTCAGGTAAAGGATGAATTATGTGTCAGGGGAAAGCACAAGAAATTGGAGAGTGCTGAAGAGTGGGTGTGTAGAACAGGCTGTGCGGCTGCTTCTGCCTTTGGTGTGGAAGGAAGAGGCAGTTGCTTAAACACTGTCACAGAAGTGCAGGGTTTTATATATATTATGGCTGATTTGTTCTACCTGATCCACCTTGCTAAGAATGTTCCTGTTTTCTGAAGCCTGAACCTGAATTCAGTTGTCCTCATGGGGGTATGACTGAGGCTAAATTTTACTCTTTTTGCCTTATATTCTTTAATGGCAAAAGATGATCTTTAGTGGTAACATTTAATGTTGTTACTGTTGCTGAGATTTTAATCATTAGAGGCAAATGTGAGAACAAAATGCATTTACTGCAGTGTGATATGTCATTCTCAGTGCTCTTTTCCTAGTCCATTAGTATCTTAAATGAGCAAGTTATTTTCTTTCCCATGCTATTCCGTGCTGCTGGTTTGCAGTGTGCAATTGCTGAAGATCTTACTGAGAGTCTGGGAAGATGAGCTGAAGCTTTTTCTTTATGGAAGAGCCAAGCTGAACGGTGGTACTGGGTGCCCAGCCTGGGGAAGCCAGTGGTGGCTGGGTGTTTTTGCAGTTACGTGACTTGAGGGTGGTATTGACAATATAAGCAATCTTTCATGGCTCATCTTGCTGGGAGGCAGGGGGTCTGTGAACTTTTAACTGTATCTAATGGATAACTGTGTTTGTAAGACCTTCCAAAGAAGCACTTCTGGTATGGATTGTTAAAGAATACCAAGATGGTATTATGTATTTTTTTTTTCTGATTTCTTGAAGGTACAGATATGAAAGGGTCTGGACTGATAAAGTTTGCTTAAAAACCATGAGCGTTGTAGTCTGCTCTGGTCTAAAATTACTTTCACACCAGGAAGGCAAATGCTAGATGATGTTTGATTCCCTCTGAGCATTCCTATTCCCATGTGCATTTTCACATGCCCAGCAAGATTTTTTGCTACATACTTAATCTTAAAACTTAGGAAATGCAAATAAGCTTTCCAAAAAAGCTATGTGAGATTCTCTTTCTTGTCAGAAGGGTATTTCTAAGGAGAGCTGGCTGAAAAGAAGCACATGGGTAGATACCAAAATAAATATTTTCAAAATCCAGTTGTAGCTGAGTATTGCAAAACCAAATGGTGTTTGACTTTTGCTCCTCACAGCTCTAAGTGCTGTGGACCAGGCAGCCGCCTGATTAAATCAATGCTCCTGGAAAACTGCAGCTGGTGATTGCTGGGGAAATGACAGCCTGTAGAAGGCTGTCCTGTACAGGCACAGAGGAACCAGACAAGGTTCTGCTAGAACCTATCTTGAATTTGGCAAAAAGTTGTCTGTGCCAAAACACTCCTATTGAAACTGGCTGTACTTACACCTGGGCTTTTTTCACATTTGAATTTGACTGGAAAAGTTCTGGTCTTCCTCATCAGTTTTACATGTGATTGTGATACTTTGATAGAAGCACATGAATTTTATTCCCCCCTCTCCTAAGGATAACAAGCATTGTTCTTGCTTATCTTCGGAGTGTGTTTTGCTGCCAAGAGCCAGTTTGGCTTCAGAATAGCAGACATCTTCCCCTCAGATGTGTTTTTTAGGCACTAACCTTTCTTTGCAAAGTTCATTTTGTATAACCATGTGTCCTCCATGTCTCCCTTGCTCTCTTGCTCTATTTACTTCCAAGGCGATGCGATAGCATAGATTCCATTGTGAGTGGCCAAAATGACCTTGAGTCCGCATCTGAGTCTAGTCAAATGACAAGCTGCCAGTGCTTGCTAGAGAGCAGGTGCTCTCTAGATCTGTATGATAGGTGGGTTAACCTCTTTGCAGACTGTGTGCCCGTCTCCTTGCTGTGGCTGCTGTGAAGTGGTCTTGTGATACCTTTCAGCTGTTTGTTACAAAACTCACTGTTTGCCTTGGCTCTGTTTCAGGTCTGTAGTAGTTTAATTCTGGGCTGATGTTGTCATCTTCTGCTTTCAGGCGTTGGACTTGTCATTGCTTTACTTCTAGTGAAATGCTTTGTAGAATAGCAGGGGAAACTCTTATGGGAGGAGGAGCACAATTAGAAAGAACAGTAATTTCCTTTATGCCTAGATTGTTGGTGCAGCATTTACAGCTAATAGCTCTTCAGGCATTCACCCATTGCGTTCAGCTGAGATTTGGAAGAACTTGATCCAGTAACTATGGTGGCCCTGGGAGTCTTTTAAATTTCATTAGCCTTTCTAAGAAACTTATTTCAACTACTGGCTTAAAATTGCAAGCAAGAAGTGTTGTAAGTGTTCTAAACTGTGTACAACAAGGCATATTTAAAGTAATGAGTATCTTTCCAGTTAGTGTAAGTTAGCTAATACTGGTGGAAATAAAGCACTAAACCAGCAGTAGTGAAAATGCAGTGAACTCTTTCTCTTCCAGGGCTACCCTATCAGTATCCTATCTTGGAGTGCCCTGTGCAACTCTCAAGGTGAAGACTCTTGCATGAGCAGTATCCATACAATGCCCGTGTGCCCTTTGCCCTTTCCTTTGTCTTGCCCTGCTCTTATGGGGTCAGGGCATGTGTGCCTTCGTGCTCCTTAGTTCTCAACAATGAATGAATGATGTGAGACAAAGCTGCAGTGCGTCTTTCAGATGAGCGTTTTGATTTTTTTATAGGCAGTTTCTACCTGTTTGTTTTTATGGATGCTGGCAGTAACTCTTGTGAGATTTAGATAAAAGAGGAAGCTTTCTTGCCGTGCTAGCCTTTGCATCGTCGAACAATTGAGATAATCCTAACCAAGGGCTAGAAACTAATCTCAAAACCCCAGGGATCATTTACTTGGGTTTCTAGGGAGCTTCAGATTGGTAGCAAAACACTAGCTGCTTTAATCCATTCTACCACAATGACAAGTATAGATTGCTGGATCTCTTTAGGTGCGTTATAAATGGGAAGCACAGATCCTGGGGAGCACCTGGTGCTTTACAATAGACTAATATCCATCGCCAATGTTTTGTTTTGCCTTCTGATCCAGTAACAGGTCTGAGAATCTTAATTTTGTGTTGGTGGCACCCCCTGAGGGCATCAGCTGAAGGGCAAACCCTCCCAGCAAAGAGGAGTGGTGGAGCAGCTGGAACTCCTCATCTTGTTGGTGTGCACAGTTTGCATTTTGTCCCTGGTCCCCACTGGAGTCCAGTGACTCCTGAGTCTTTGCATGCAGTCTCTGCTCTGTAGCCACCCTTGGGAGAAACACAGTGCCTGTGTGCTTGATGAATACTGCTAAAACAAAGTCCGCAGCCTAGAGTGACGGAAATGCATGCATAGCATAGTGGAATGGTGCGCGTGGGCAATGTATCTCAAAGTAGTCCTGTTACTTTTTTAGGCATGCTGATAAAAGTCACTTATTACAGTAACAGCAGAGTACTGGTACAGCCAAGGCTGTGTGCCCTTACTTGATCACTGTTCTCTGTCAAACAGGCATTTCTAAATTTTGTGCAGCTGTAGCCAGTGGAATATCATAACCCATGCTACTTTTTCTGACTATCTGATTGAATTGTAACAGTGGTAGATTGACAGGTTTTCAGTTTTGTTATCTCTAGATGTTTCTGGTTTTACTTTTCCTTTATTTAATGCATGTTTTTTATTACTATTTTTCTGTCCTTTTTGAGTTTCTTTTAAAAAATGTTCCTTTTTTTTTTTTTTTGCTGCCTCTCTTCCTTTTTCTCCTACCCCTTTTATTTCTCACCTTAGACAAGGATCTCTAGCTAGAAATGAAAGAGTCAGGATCATTCCATTTAACTCAGAAGATGGAGAAGAAGAACAGGAGAGTAACTATGAAGAGCTAGGAAAACTGCTGATAGAGGAGTTCTTAGAAAAGAGTCATAAAAATAGAAGGTGGCAGGAAACAAACATCAAAAAGATGCAAACTCTGTCAAAAAGAGAAAATTTCAATCACTGTGAAAGATCAAGGTGCTACCAAAACGTGTGTCTGGAATCAGGGTCTGTAGATGTCCCTAGGTATCCTCAGGAATACGATACAATAGATAGGAGAAGGAAAAAGAAGCTGAGATACAACTTTGATGAGAGTGAACAAGTAAGCCTGCAAAGTAATGAAGGTCTGCAGTTTCCTGGGGAGAAAACTATCTATTTTAATGGTGTGGCAACTAGTTCTGAACCTAATGATGATTTCCCAATATACGATAGAACTGGAAAATACACCAGTAGCTCTGAAAGTAAGAAACGGTTGCCTGCTTATCCCATCTTGCGTCCGTACAAAAATGGCTTAATGGTTAAAAGTGGCAAGTTGCCTAACAAGCAGGGAGTGAACCGTGAGGGCTTACTTCACCTCAGCAACAGTGAAGACATGAAACTCACAGGGGTGATGGATAACACTTTTGTGCCAGTGGGTGCTGTTGAGGAATTTGACAGCAGTGCTTCTGATGAGTTCCAGTACTCGCCTGTTTCAGATGATGAAATGGAGGAACTGGCTACACTTTCACAAACGTGGTGTGATTCTGACATCAGCCATTTGAGAAACCTCACTGTTAACTACCCTGCAAATTTGGGCTCCCAGTTAAAGGCTAACTGTGATAAAAAACACAAGAGTAAAGGGAGCAACAAGCATGGTCATCCTGTGCAGGACTTAATGCTGTCTCCTGTTGAAGAACCCAGCGAGGAGTACATAGACACGATGGATGAACTTCAGTGTCTGGTAGAATCAGTTTCAGAGTACTTGGCTGAAAAGGAGGAAGAAATCAGCAAATTCAGTACATTGCCAGAGACCAGAAAAAATGGTGAGAGCATGTCACTGAAGCAGGATAATACTGATAATTCAGTAGAAGTTAGGAAGTCTGAACCGACCAAACATCCTGCTGTGGAGGAGAGCACCAAGGGCAAATCTGAATCTCTCCCAGACTTGTCAGGTGTGAAGAATACAATGAATTCTCTGTTCAGCTCTTTCACTGAAAAGGTGGGGTCAAGCACAAAGCAGCTTACAGCTTCTGTTGAAAAGCTTGTTTCTTCCACTCCAGAGAAGACAGAAACCAGAAACTCATCAGAAAGTGGAATCGCAAGTGTATTTTCTAGTAAGCCCAAAAGCGAGAGTTCATCTTCTGGAGTGACAGCAGATAATAAAGCTGACACCAAGTTCTCCATTCACTCTTTGCTACCACCCCAAGTGAGTGGTGATAAAAAAGCCCAGAACATAAACTCCAGCAATCCAGAAACCACTGAGTCGGACAGTAAAGCTTCTGTGCCACATCATCTCCATCAGTCACAAGGAACTACTGCTGGCAGCCAGCAGAACCAACATTTAGTTATAAATTCTGTTCTAGGCTTGTTTAATCCTTTAAAGATCTTCTCTGAGAAGGAAGTGCCAAAACAAGAAGTCATGAAAGAGGAGCACACCAAGGAGGACAGCCATGCTGTGCAAGTTGATGGGGCAAACAGAAGTGAGAAACCATCTGGACAGACGGCAGCCAGGACCAGCAGCATTGTTCCAGAGACAGGGATGGGTGAGACTAGAAGTGAGGCAGAGGTAAACGCAAATAGCACTTCTGTGTCTTCAATCTTTGGCAGGCTTACAAACTCCGTCAGTTCCTTCAGCCTGAAAGCCAATTTGGATGGTCTCTTGGCTCCCAAGCAGCAGGAGGTGCCACAGAAGCAGTCAGATTTGCATCATGTTACAAGTCAGCCAGATGCCGCTGTGAAGGAGGGTGCACCCGCTGCCAGGAAGCAGCCTCCTGCAAATTCCTTAGGGGATCAGCATACTGCAGGTCATGGACAGGGAAATACCCAAAACAGAGGTAATGTGGAACTTAACCCACAGCCTCAAGATCAGGGTACAGCATCTGAAAGCTTTTTCAGTCCACTCAAAAAGTCTTTGAGTCAGTTGTTGCTTCCTTCTGCTGAACAAGGGCAGAAAGAAAGTACATCCAGGCTTATTAAAGGCCATAAGTCTGAGGAGGATATAAGACAAAACAGTTCATCAAATGAAGAACACACGTTTCCTTTCACTGGGAAACTTCCTTTTTTCAGTGGGTTGGGTTTTTCAGAAAAGCAGGAACATACACATGAGAAAGGAGGCTTTTTTCCTTCATTATTTAAGTTTTCTTCTGCAGAAAATGTAGCACCTTCACAGGACCAAAGAAGTCATCAGAGTTCTAGTGGCATTTCTTTGCTGGAAGACAAAAACAGTAATACAGAAAATACCATTTCGTTAAAATCTAGCTCGGTTCCAAATTTAGCAGACCATAAGGGGGAACTTGTACAAACAAAAAACGCGACTAAAGAAAACTCATCTAGTGCCCAAGTAAATAGAATAAAACACCAGGAGAGTGCCTGTGCTGTCTTTAAGGCTGCAGGAGAGCAGCAGAGTACTAAGAATACTCAGGAAGAACCCAGAAATGTAAAAGGAGGGTTGACAAGAGAAGGACTAAATGTACCAGACTTAAATGACAGCTTAGTTGAATCCACCTCTTCAGCCAGAGCTCCAGAAGCTGCAAGTGCAGACGATATGCAGAAGAAGCACACAACAGGTTTTCTTTCCGGGCTTCTCCACATTTCTTCCAATGAAAACACAGCCAATAATCAAGATTTGATGGCTAAAAGTGAGAGTAATGGCCAGAAAAGCACTTCTCCTGGATTATTATCTGGCTTATTTAAATTTGCTTCAAGTGAAAACTTGTCTGAGTGTAAGCAAGAGAAGGTGAAAACAAACTCTCTAGGCTTCATGAAGCTTTTTGATAGAGGTGAGGAATCTAGCTCAGAGACAAAACCCAGCAACTCGGAGGTGGCTTCTGACACTCAGAGCAGCACTGGAGAAAAGCAGGAAGCTTCCAGCTTCATAAAAAATCTCTTGCCTAAACCAAAGGAGAAACTGGATAATGTGAAAACGATGGCATCTTCCAAAACTACTGACAGTCTGTCCAGTGCAAGAACAGATAAAACAGCTGAGCTGCATGTTCCCCGCTGCGGGCATCCTGTGTCCCCTGGTGCTATAAACCTTCAAGACAAGGTACAGGATTTATCTGGAAAACCTCTAAATAGTAGGCGTATCCCTTATCAGGATGCAGAATGTAGAGTTTTACCAACTCTTTTAAACAAAGGATCAAATGAATTTCTCAATTTGACTAATAAAAGCTCCAATCTTACGGAGCAGTACTCAGCTTATCAAGAAACAAGAAGCCATTCTAGCTTTGAATGGGAATATGAAGTGAGGGAGCTGGCTGACACTAATGAAATAGCAGTACCAGTTTACTATGTGTTAAACCAGAACTCTGTTCCACCCCCTCAGTTCTTGGACTGGCCTGAAAATGATACGGTAGTGAATCTTTGTAAAAAGGATGGAAATGCAAATGTGATGGATTGGCAGACTAATGCCGATTTTGATAGACAGAGTTTAGACTTAAGTGTGATGTCATATGAGTCATTTGACCAGTTAATGTTTCAAGATGTTTGTTCAGAAGATGATGCGTGGGCTGCTAATTCTCTCAATGAAAGTTATAGTAACTTTCCACCATCTGAAAGAGATGGCAGTTACTCATTAGAAGAGTTGCCCATGGATTTAAGCTACTCCTCTGGCTGTGATGGAACTATGTGGACTCTAATTGACCAAGAGACTCTAAGTATGGATGAGAGCTTTATGTACTCGTCTTATAGCCAGGAGTATCAGGAGTGGCTAATGATGCTTGAGCATGGTGTGTGGTGGCCGTCAGAAGATGGTGATTGTGGATACTACATGTACAGTGATAGCCAGTATGTATATTCGCTGCTCACTGATCCCACTGGACAGTATGTCTACATGTGTGCTCCAGAAACGTATTCCTACCCGGACTGCTGGGATTATCATTTGCAGATGGATTCCATTCCAAGAGCTGTGCTAGAAGACAGCACAATTGCTGTTTGTGGTTTTAAAGTCCCTCTTGGCAGCGAAGATGAGCTCTTTTGGTTTTGTGAAGAAGAGTCTTTAGATAATTATACAACAAATAAACCCCTGGATTTGTCAGTAGCTTTGCAGAGGAGTGATCAGCTAATGAACATGAATTTGGAGACTTTTTCACAAATGTTTGAAGAGTCTATTTATTATCAGAGAGAGCAGCCGTTAGACTTCTCGGGTTATAAGCTTCAAAAACTCAAAGTAGATTTTAGACCTGAGAAGGAAACTGTGAATTATTCAGAGGAGTCTCCGCTAACCCTTGATCTCAGAACACATTCCAGAGCAGCTTTCAATAAACCGCTGAGTAAGGAAGTCCACACCAAGGAAGCGGATAAGGCCGTCCCCGTGACAACTACTGGGAGTGGGTCATCAGGATTCTTTCATTTCCATCTGTTTCAATCTGCTCCTAAAGCTGAGGAAACTGTGGCATCGACTGAGAGAGTAACAGAAGTAAAAAAGACTGAGGAAGATAAGAAAACACCAGTGAACAAAGTTAGCTCTTTATTTTCTGCTTTGGGTGGACTAATTGGAAAGCCTGCGCATCCTGACCCTGCATCAGAAGATTCTGCCTTGAAGAGAACAGACACACAATCAAAGTCATCTGAAAATAAAACCGATGTTTTATCACTTGCACCAAATAGAAAATTAGATGAGGCAGAAGCAGGGCAGAAGTTGCCTGTTACATCAGAATCGAGAAGAAATACTTCCTCAGAACTTAATTTGGAGGCTGCTAGAAACGAAAAACCAGAATTAAATCAGAATGAAAACATCCCTGTTAAAAAAACAGGATTAAGAAAGTCTCCTTCTCAGCTGAGCCAGACTGCTCCAGACCACAGGCCCGTACGAGAAGAGAGACCTGTTAAAGCAACACCAGCTTCCAGGCATCCTGAAGGGCGTGCAAGTGTTAACAAACCGAGTCAGCCACAGCCAAATGAGAGCCACCCAGCCACTGAGCCTGAGGAGACGTTATTCAAAAGTGCTCTGAAGTTGTTCAGTCTTGGAGAAGATTCTCCTGCAAGCTCAGCTGCCAGCAAAACCCAAGCTTCTGGGTTTTTTGATTTCTTTAAAACGCAAGTAAGCAAAGGACCACAGCTGCCACCTGATTTGGAAAAAAGTCGAAGCAATAAGCCCGAAAAGGTGATACAGCCAGAACAGAAGGAAACCTCCAGCATCTCATCATTATTTGGATCCCTTGGAGATCTCTTCAAAGTGGAGGCTGTGTCTTCTCCACCAGTCTCGAGTACTGTGACTCTGGCAAAAACCAATAGCAGAACTGTGGCTGAGTTGAGACAACAAACTGGGAAGTCTGGGGGTCTTCAGAGTGCCAGTATGCCATGTCTGTCGTCCACCCCTAAGGCAGGGGTGAGAACAGAAGGCACAGACAGGCAGGTCTCTCCTGGCCCTGGGGTGCAAACAGAACCACAAAGAACAAAACCTGAGGAGGAGTCTCCTAAGAGTAAAAAAGTGCCTCCTGGAGATGCTTCACAGAAGCCGAAGGGTGTAGATCCCAGAATAAGCCATTTGGGTCAGTCAGCTGTGCAGCAAAGCAGCGTGCCCAGGGTTATACCAAAGCAACGTGGAGAAGATCGTCCAGGAGGCACAGCTAGTCAGGCAAAACCAAAGCCAGATCAGGCACCTCAAGAGTCAGGTTTCAGTTTGCCATTCAGCTTTCCTGATATCACTGCTTCAAAATCACAGACAGCACAGACAGCTAGCAGAAGCATATTCTCCTTCTTCACTGGATCAGACGAACCAAAGCCTTCAGCACCTGCTCCTGCTAGTGGGAAGCAGCAAGAAACAGAGGGGCTGTTTCGTCTGCCCTCCTTCTTCTCCAGCAGCCCAACTGCTGAGAAGAGCATACCTCAAAGAAGCACTAGCTTTAGCTTCTTTAATTTGACATCCTTTTTGGATGAAAAGCCACAAACTGCTCCAGGACAGGAGAATAATACAAAACCAGCTAAACCAGTGAACTCTAAGCCACATGTGAAACAAAATATCTCTGTTGACTCTGTTGTCAAAATTAGCAGTCCTGCCAGGCAACAAGATGCAGACGATAAAAAAGAAGTTGATATTATTGCAGCGGTGACTGGCAAACAAATGTCTAGTAATGTCATGATTCCAGAAGATAAATCAGAAATGCCGGCAGTGGAAAATGTAGAAAGTGTTGCTGAGGTGGCTGAAGAGGGTGACTTAAAGAAGCTTCCACAGACTGATGATGCTGCAGGAACCGATTCGGCTGCTTCTCGTCCATGCCTTCAGACTCCAAGCGTGCAGGAGGGTTCTCAGGACCAGCAGACTATTTCCTTAGGGGCGGAAGAAGATGCTTCGGGTAGCACAGGGAAAGCAGACACTGATGCATTTCCTATTGATAAAGAAAAGCCTGATACTTCAGAAGAACAAGCTTCTGAAAAGAAAGATTATAGCATGGCCTTAGGTGAAAAAATGGATTCCCAGAGTTTAAATGATGTAAATAGTATGAGTGACATAAAAAATGAAGTGGTCTCTGAAGAAGTACATGTACAGCGTGAGTTGCCAGAACATAAATTACCTGAACAAGCTCTTGGTGACATGTTACAACAGGCACAAGAGCTACACTCTCCTAAAATGCCAGAGATACCTAATTTACAAAATAAACCTAGGGAATCTGAGAGTGATAAATCTGTACTAGATTCTTCAGTTGAAATGTTTTCAAGTTTCATGACAAAAATGAAACCACCTAAAACATTATCTGGTTTCTTTTCCCAACCTCAAGCTACTGCACCTCCTCCTGCACAGAAGAAAAGCTCCTCTTTCTTTGGTTTCTCATCCCTCCCAAGTGGCCCAGCACCAGCTTTCACAAATGATCTCTTTGGCATCTTCAAAGGTCCAAAAGAATCTCCAAAAGAGATGCCTCCAAAATCCACCCCTAAACCTCAAAGCAGTAGTGGGAAAGATGTCACTGGGTCTGTTTCAGCAAAAGACTCTAGGGAGACAGAAAATACAGCTGCAGTCAGAGAGTCCAAAAGAGATGTCACGAGTTCCCTGAAGGAGGGTATATTACCTGTTTCAGCAGAAGAGGACTCCACAAGAGAGTCTCCTATGAAAACAGAAACTAAGGAAGATAGGAAATTGGAAACCTGCAAAGAGGAACCTTTGAGCGTCGCTCCAGAAACAGCAGTCTCCGGTGAAAATCAGGCCCTCAAGGTTCTGCAACCGGATAATGATGCTCAGCCCTCTGAGGTGGCAGATTCTAAGCCATGCCAGTCTGATTTCAGTAATGCAGTTGATACAGTGCAGGCTGAGGCCACTGACCAGACTGATGTAAATCCATGCCAACTGGATATGGGATCTTCACAGGCAACAGGGGAACAGGCTGCTCCTACAGACAAGGCAGCTGTTGAAGTCATTCAGACTGGCTCTGCTGATGGGCTTGAACTGGAAGTGGAAGCCCCAGCTAATGGGGTAGACACAAACCTTTCCCAGCTGGATGAGGGTGCTACACCTGAATTGGAGCCTGCTGTGACTGAGGATCAGGCCAGTGCTGGTATTGATCACCAGGACATGATTAGTAGTAGTGCTACAGAACCCACAGCTCCAGCTGATGATCCCAGTGTTCACGTGCTCCAGCTGAATGAGGAGAAGACAAGTGAGGTAGAACAGAAACCTGCTGAACAGGAGAAACATTTAGCAATTGATGAGGTGCCTGCAGAAGGCATTGCTTCCAAATGTGACTTGAAGAAACAGGGTAAACCTAATAACTTTCCTCCAGATGCAAGCAGTAGTAAACCAGTCTTTGAAATGCCAAACATGCCCAGTTTGCCAAAATTCAGCTTTATGTCATCTGCTGATAGTGGAAAGCCATTTGGGTCATTCTTCTCTCAGCAGCCACTTTCTGTTAATAAAGGGGCAGATCAGGGTTTCATGTCCAGCTTTAAGAAACTTTCTTCAACTCTTTTTGAAGGAGGTAGTGAAGAAAAGGTGAGTAAGCCAGAGAGTGCCCAGGGAGCAGTGTTTGGGAAAAAGGTAGATTTCTCCTTTCCCTGGCAAAAAGACAACAGGGAGACCTCTGCCAAAAGGGAACCACATGTACCACCACAGGCGCTGTCAAAACCAGATGACAAGGTGTTGGGAACAGTCAGTTCAGATGAAAACTCAAAATCTGCAGTCTCAGATCAAATGACTGATGCAAATACAGAAATAAACTTGCCTTCAAAGCAGCCTGACACTGTAGACAATGAACCTTCTGAAGAACCATCTGGTGCAAGCGCTGTTGATGATACATCCAACAAAGAGCTAGGAGAGAAGTTTGATGAAGAGTCAGAAGATCAGCAGAACGTGATTTCAGGTGAACTGCAGAAAGAAGACCAGGCAGAAGAGCACATACCAGATGGGCCTGAGTTGAAAGAAGCTGAGCTTGACTCTGCTCCTAATGAAGCAGTGCTTCAACCTAGCACACAGGTTGCAGATCTGACTAGTGTGGAACAACCGAATGAGAAAAGGCTAGTTACAAATGAGGCATCATAAATGGTTTCAAATTTTTGACCATTTATGATGCAATACAGCAGCAGTAGATATTGCCCTTGATGTCTGATGTTTGTAGCTCAGTCCCATCCCCTATTTGTCGTCAAGTCTTTGTAGTATTACTGATAGCTGTCATAGAGGATGTGGCAAACTGCAGTGACTAGTTACGTACAAGCCCTTAGACCATTTTCTAACCTTCTCCCATGCTTTTTTCTGTAAGTCTAATTGGATTTCCCATGATCTTATCCCGTGTCCCACTGAATGAGATGCTCTTAGTGCTTATTTCATGAGCCTTTCAGAAGTTTCATGATTTGTGTGTTAATTCTGCTGCGTACAATTAATTTTGCTTTATTGTTCAGTGATAATTATGTTGTGTTTGCTAAGAAAAAAAGCAACAGTAGGTAGAATGTATTGGGAGGAAGGAGCATTTTGTTTTCAAAGTGTAAGGTAAAGGTGTGTAATTTTACTACTGCTAAAAGATACTGCTTATCTATTATAGAACTAATAAGGTTCATTTCATATTATTAAAGATTTTAAAACATTTTCAGAGATATTAGTGAAGGTATTCTAATGCTTTTTCTTCCTAAAATCGGTGCAAAGATTATTTCATGCAGTCAGGAAAGCCACTTAAAGTATCAGTATTTCATGATTCTGTATTCAGTCCTGTATATCTGTTAAATTACAATTGCCCTCCAAAATCAAAACAGAGCCTCACTAAACTTGTAGCTCTGCATGATGTGAGTGAAATTTGTGCCTCTAAAACTTCTTATCTGGCTTCAAATTATCTGGTGTGCAAGTGAGAGAAACATTAGTGCTGCTTAATTCTTGTCCATAGTTTTCCTGACTGCATGAGAAATTTCCATCCAGTGTATTTTGTGCGAGTATTCTAGGAATTCAGTCCTGGAAGTGGTGCCTTGAGTCACAGAGATCACACCCCTGTGGTGTTTCTTTTTTATAGAAATTAAATTCTTGAAAAAGCTCTGTTGGTGTGAGACATGGCCTTCGAACAACTGCTGTACTTTCGTAAAAGGTTTTCAGTTCATAGTCTTGACAACCTTAATCTTGACTACAATGTATTTTATTGTAAACATGTAAGATATATATAAAAATAAAGTTAACTTTAAGTTAACTGTACTACTTAACAATACTCTGCTTAAATGGTTATGGTAAGCACTTAGCTGCAGTGAAACTGCAGAAGACAGAAACACTTCCACTCTGAATTGCTGTTTCCATTCTTATTCCTGTCTGGTTATTAGAATATCTTCACTGGGCAGTTTCTAGCTGATGTAAGGTGAAGAAGTAATCAGTTGGTGCAAGAAAGACCATTGGCATATCTGATCTATATACTGGTAGGCTGTGTGTAAAGTACTTCTAGTGCCTACCACAGTTTTGAGGTTCAGAAGTCTAGACCTAGTTCAGGGACTATAGTAGTTAAATATGACTTCATAACTTGTCTTTTCGGTATGTTTAGTGTCCCACTCAGTTCGTTAGACATGCAGATTGCTTTGCATTTCTCCAAGCCACTGTTTTTTCTGATGGACTTTCTTATTCTCTCATAGTCCTGCTGGCAGTAGTAGATACGGCTCCTCTTGTAACGTCAGCCAGGGAAGCTCTCACCTAAGTGAGCTGGACCATTCCCATGAAAGTGCCCATGGCTCCGAGCAAGAAGACGATCACCAGGAAAGAGGGTTGAATAATTCCTACCATGGTTTGAGCAGCTACCAGAAGGATGGTCAAGCATGGCTCAGAGAGCAAGAGGAGCCTTGCAGCAAAGGAGAGGAGGAGAAGATCTGTGAGGCAGAGGAGAAACATGCAGACCATTCTGCAGCTAAGTTACCTCTGGAACTTGAGAAGCCCAAGGATGTTGATGCAAGAGCCCAAGTGAGGTAGGTGAAGCTGTTAACTTTCTTTTCAACTAATCTCTTTGCTGCTTCCTGGGGCAAATTATGCACATTGTTCTTGCATCCTTCCGTAACAACCAACTCGATGTTGCTGATCTGTGAAACATCTTTATGTGCAGGGCCAGTTATTTATGAGACATTGCCTAAGCTTAAACTATGTTTGCTGTGTATGTGAAGAGGAGCACCTGCTGGTGCCTTGAAGCTCATTTGCTGTATTTTCTGTTTCTGGCTTGATGACTGTAGTCTGGCCCAAAGATAGCTGCTTCCATTTCTTGTTGTGAGCAACCAAGAACTACATGTAGTCATGGTTAGAGCTGCACTAGTTCCTTTCTTGTGTAGTAGGCTACCACAATTAGAGTTAGTGTTTATGTAGTTGTAGGCTGTAGAATTACAGTATGGATAGACATGCTGCTCTGACTCACTGTGGCAGGCTTTCTTGTCCTTGCACTTGGGCTTTCCAAGCTGTCAGCAGAATTGAAAACAGTCTTCAAAAGTATTTCAGCTAAGCTTGGGGGAGTAATGCCCTGGGCTTTGTACCGATTTTACAGGAATTTCAAATTTCGTTACTTAACTTTGGCAGTGACTTTTTTTCCTTGAAGTAATCAAGTCATTGCAGCCCCTAGTGTGGTTATGGTTATACTTCCATAAGTATGAGGGATTTTTTTCATCTGGTTCAGTTAGATCCACGGGAAGATGTCTGCCTGTCTGTACCCTTTGGAGGGTACAGCTGGTGTCACTGTGCTTACAGAAGAGAATTAACCACAGCAGTTCCTGTGTAGGCAACCCTTACACTAAAGATGAAAAAAGGAAAGCAAGACTAGAAAAAGCATTGAACTGATTTTAAACTCTGACTCGCTTTCTTCTTCTTATAGAGCAGCTGTAGTCTTGTCCCGGAATGGCTGGCCTGTATTTGTTCACAGGGAGGGTTATTCACACAGTCCATTTCAGGCTGCTTTAGGCATGTGACTGGGATGCTCCTGCATCACTGGCTCCCTTTCTGTCCACTTTCTGGCAATACTTCCCTGTCTGCATGGAGCATGCATGGAAGTGAGCTCTGAAATTGCTCCTTAGGGTTGCACCTGAGTAGACGGGTAGTATGAAGGTATGTTGCTCTCAGCTACATTTTTTTTTTTGTTTTTATATTGTCAGCAGTGTGGGGTGCTTTGCCAGCAGGGAAAGCTGTTTTGGTGATTTACAGCTCAGCAACATACGAAAGAAGGAATGCAACCAAAGGCCCAATGTATAGTGAGGCTAGGGAGTGTAAAATGTGAGATGGGGCACTGAGACGGAGCATTGCTGCCAGATATATGTGCCCTCCTGCAAAGCTGTATGGAAGTGCGGTGTGAAGAGGGTGCAGTCAGTAGGGAAGAACACAGCTGTGCCCTGTTGCCAGTGTTTCCACTGAAAAGGGGCTGTAAATTTGTACCTGTAGGAGGGAGCAGGAAGAGTCAGAGATTAGAAGGGACCTGCAACAGGTGTGGGGATGGAAAAATGTTCTATCTGCCTCTCTGCGTGTGCAGTTATGATACCAATGTATTTAACTGACTTGATCGGGTATTTCAGACTGCTTTCCTGATGGTGTGACCAAAATCGCCTTACTCCTGGGTCTGGATTGTGTCCTAGTTTGTATCTTTCAGCACATCTATCTCCAAGACAGTTCCTGTGTATAACGAACCCTCTGCTTTAGCCTCTCAGTTCCCACAGCAGGGCTATATTGACCGGAGCCCTTTGGTTACTTCTGAAGCTGTGATTGCACTGTGTAATGCTGAATCTTTAATGCTACAGATGAGTGTTTTTCATATAGTGGTTTTCTGTTTCTTGCCTTTAAGCTACCATGGTGACAATGAGCCACCACCATTTCCTCCAGCAAGAGTCCATTGGATTAGAGCCATTAGCAAAGTTCGACTGCAGCTTCAAGAGGTAGGATGGAGTATTGCTTCACTCCTTTTCTGTGTTACCTGGGTTTTAGATCTGTGGCTGAAGGTTTCATTTCTTCTTCCTTGTAAGACACCTCTTAGAGTTTTGATGTTTTACAGACAAAAATTTAATTAAGTGTATTGTATAGGACTGCAGCATGTCTTGATGGTCTTAGAGCTATCTAATTCAACCAAACATTTTGAACATTGTTGTGTGGAACTAGAGATGAATATCAGGTAAGATGCAAAAGCAGATAAATTAGCTCAGAATTTTTCAATAGTAATAATAATGTCTGGCATGTAATGATTTGTGTTAAACTGTTCAAAATGAAGACTTTTTCTCAAGGCAACTTGAGGATAGCTTCTTAGCTTAGTAGGAGTTATCTGTATTATTTGTCGTGTGAAAATGTTCCTTGGGAAACTTTACATCAAATATTTTTACATATACTAATTGAAAGTGGGTGTATAAGTAGTCTTGGTATTTCCATCTCATGAAAGTAAGATTTAAAAATAAATAATCTTGATTTGGGAAGTCAAAAGGAAAAGGTTATGACATTTTCTTCAACAGTGTAAACACTCTTGTTTTAGAAAACAGCGATTAAGACCCAAAAAGTTTTTTTTTTTTTAAAAAAAAGTCTTACGCTTTCATCCATCTGTATGCCCACAGAAAGATAACATATGGTGTTCATATTCTATAGATGATAAACTATTGCCTACTACACAAAGTGCAGTGTTAATGTATTTCATTTGGAAACACTACTTTCTTCTAGAGCTCTCTCATTTCGTTTTTGTAAGAAGTTATTCTTACAGTATCTATCAGTAGCAGGACTTTTCTTTCTGTTCTGGATTTGTGGCAGATTTTTGGGAGAACAACTATTAATCTTTTTTTGTGTCTGGGGAGGCATCTGAAATGCCATAGCAGAGATAGTTTTTCCTTTAGTTTATCTGGATTATAAATTCTTTCCAACCTAACAATTAATGTGTGATTACTTCTGAGAGGAAGGCATTTGGGTCAGAACTGTCAGCATGACATAGAAATTGAAATTTAAGAACATCTTTCGTATATAAGAAGAAAAGGAACTGCTGTGATTTTGTAGAGCATGCAAGCAAAACAGTTTTTTTCTGTGCCTTATGGAAAACAAGTGCACAAACATACTAGAAGAGACAAGAAGTTCAGTGATGCCTATCCCTGGATCTCTCTCTCTTATTTTTCTGACAGAGTACGAGGTCCATGAGGTGGTTCAGCATCAATCTTTGTGCTTCTGCTGAGTTGGAAGGAAGACATGCTTTGAGATGACTGTTACAGAAACACTAGTGTAGTTGTGATAGCAATATGTCATGATTTGCTTTGCCTTGATGACTTTCACAGTTATTCATCGACAATTCCCTTAAAACCAAAAACATCAGATGGAGTTTTCCAGCAGGCAGCTCCAGGGCTCAACTGTCTTTACTGCCCAAAAGCTTTTCCTGACCTCTGCTCTAGATCTCACTTGTGCTGTATAAATCTATTTCTTATGATTAGGACAAGTAGTAAAGAAGCAGAATGGATTCCCTTCCTCTCTGGAATAGTGAAGGGCTGCTGCAAAGAGAGCACGAAGCCCTACTCACTTTTCTCGTGTTTACTAAATGATGCTTTGTCTTTTAGCCTTTTCTTGTCAGGATTTTTTTTTTTAGGCACTCTTTAATCAGCCTGTCTTTTGGGGTTTTTGGTTGGGGGTTTTTTTCCCCTCTCCTTTCTTTGTATTTCCTGAAGTGCAGTGTCCAAAGCTGAATGTGGAAACCTCGCTGAGAGCCTGCTCACATGCTCTGCAGAGCAATGAAGACTGTTTCCAGACTGTGATCCTGATACCCCAAGATATCTGGTATCCTGCTGTGATGGTGCTTTTTTATCACAAACTAACACTGATGTGTAGTTAACTTCTTATCCTTTCTAGACCTGAGGTTTTTCCTGAAGAAGGGCTTTGTCAGCTTTCTACCTAGCCTGTACTTACATTGAATTACAGCTGAATTGCACTTGTTCTTACAGAATTGTTTTTTTCACTCCTTAAGCACATTGTGTCTTCCTAATCTGTCATGCTTATAAATCCTTCAAGTTGTATGTGAAAACGTTGTGTAGTGCCCAGGCTGGCAGGCTGTGCGCTACCAGAGGTGCCTGAGGGACCCTACTTGATACATTCCTGGAGTTTCTCTGTCCTGAGTATAATTTTTTCCAGTGTGCTTGCATCTATTTTAGCAGTTTTATTCAGACCTCAGGATATGAGACTTGTACTGTTATTCTCCTACCGCTAAAACTAGTTTACCTTGTCACAGAAGGAAGTTAAATGCAACAGTTGTACTTTTGATGAAACCATGCTTGCTGTTATTTCTCTCCTTTTTATGTTCTAGAAAATTTGAAATAATTTGTTTGTCCAGTCTTATTTCCTGGGGAGGGGTGGGCAGTCAAGTTAGCATGTTCATAATTATCCAAGTCTTCCTCTTCCTATTTTGTAAGCAAAGCGAATGCTTGCTTTGCCCTTTTTGAGTGCTCAAGTCCACTGCCTGTTTCTCAAGTTCTTAGCACTTTGTGATTGTCAGCCTTGGAACCCAGTACCCAAGGTTGAAGACTTACCAGGGCCAGCTGACTTAGAAATAACTACCTTCTCTGTTTACTTTCAAATCTGTTGTCCTTTACTGCGGACTGTTTTTTATAACTTGCTAAACTTTTTTCCTTTTCTTAAAACCCGATACTCTGTCAGCTGCTTGACTGCAGTTGGTCACTGTCAGTGAAGAGCTGAAGCAATTAAGGCATCAAATGTTCCAGTCTTCTTGATGCCATCTGATGATAGCTTTGTCTTGCTGCAAGTAGCAGCCATAGGGGTTTTTTGTCATATTGTGAGTTCACTGCTAGGTGTTTAATTTAGTGCTTTGGCTTTTTGATTTCTTTCCTGTACAGTCATGCTTGTCCTTAAAACTTCCACATGAAGAGTATTCAAGCCCTCTGAAGAGGGGTACAGGTCTTTCATTGTATGTCCTTTCCTTCCTCACTGCAATAGCTTATGATTTTTCTCTGTTAATGCTGTTTCAATGGCTGTTAACAGCTTCCTGAACTGTCTGGTCCTTTAAGCCTGCTTCTCATGAGCTCTAGTTACTGATTTTTTTATTAGTCTGTGTTCTTGAATTACATAGTGTTTTTCTAGCTTGTCTTAATTTCTTTTCTTCTGAAGTATCTGAAAGACTGTTAGTTTTCTGAGATGCAACTGCATCCTCATTTCTTCTGTACTTTTGCTCAAATCTAGAAGAGCATCTCTTCTGTCTGCTCTCTGTACCTCGTGCATCATCAGCTCATTCCTAGATCTTGTTTGAGAGTCAGTGGTACGAGTACAGAGTATCCAGATGGGTATCAGGATTTTAAAGGTCCCTGTGGTGATAGTCTTAACCAGGTGGTTCTGTTGGTAGTTAGGAAAGGTCATGTCTCATTTCTGTGATCAAACTATTAACATCTTCCCATCTTGCATTGTTGCCTAGAAGCTCTCAAGAGGACTATCTTTCTCTCTTGTTCCAGTGCTTGGACCAGCTGCTTGTGTCCTTAATGTTCAAAGCAATGCCTCCAGCTCTTTTCCAAGTTTCCCTTCCTCAACATGCAATATAATTTCATTAATACACATGGAGCTTCAGCTCATGGATCCGAACTGCTGGATTCCTCTCACATAGGCTGCTGAAATGGTTCTTATGATTCTTAATTGTTAATGATCTGGCTGAAATTTAAATGATAGAAAAGAAAAAAGACACCCAAGAAATTCCCATATGTGATATTGATTATATATCCCCTGAGCAATTCAGCCTCCTACCTGGAAAGAGATTAATACTCATATCAGTAATGTACCTGCATCCTACAGCACCATGAGTCAAAGCAATGTATTTTAATAAAGACTGGACAGTTATAAAATGTCACAGAAGTTTGTAACTGTGCATGTTAAAGAAGCTTAAGCATGGCTTGTGTGGTTTTTTCTTCATTTCTGCTGTTTTATTTGTTCTCTTTCTGTGTTTGTGAGGAGAAAACTTAATTATGGCAGAATCAACCCTGGGGGTGTTGACCCTTAGAGGAATGATTCAATAATTCTCACCTTCACACTTAGAACTTTGTCTACAAAGAGGGATTAATTGATAGCTTGTCTGCTGCAGTCCCTCAGTGGCACCTTGCAGCCCTCTTTAACTGAAATAGCCTTCAGCTAGGGACACAGCTGACTTTTAAAATCACACAGATGTGTACCTGAGATTTTGTAACATAGAAGAATTGGCAGACTGGAGAAGAGCAAAAATTCGGTCAAGTCATCATATTGCATCTTTTACCAATTCTTTCAAGTATATTTAAGTATTACAAGAGGGAGTGGGGTCAATTTATATTGAATTCATTTACAGGGGAAAAAGGTCTTAGGCATAATTTTCCTTGTTTATATCAGGAGATTAAATACCTCAATTTACTTGTTTTCATTTCAAAAACAAAATCATTGGAGCAATGTTGCCTCTTTGGTTTTTCTTCTTCTAGATATTGAGTTATTTTGATTTTAATGTTTGTCGGTCCCTGTTAAATGTCAGTAGTCATGTTCTTTTTGACTGCTACATGACTAGATCACATACTGAGATGGCAGGTGTAGTTCATGACCTTATTTTTCTGGAATATGGTAAGCATCTGCAGTGGGGGTACTAAATGACTGTTCTCTAGTCTTACAGATACCCAGTCCTATCCTCAGTCTTATTTTTCCATGTCCTGTAGCAGTCGGCACTTCTGATCAAGCATCTGCAAACAGAACCATCAGGTTCTCACATTTAAAAGCCCTGGCCCAGGGAGGGTGTAGCGTTGGTGATTTTGGAGTGTGAAGCCCTGTTTTTATTTTAAGAAAAATATTGGTGCAAACCACCACAGTTCTCTTCTTATGTAGCTGTGGGGTGCCCTGAAGAGCCCTTTCCAGTTTTCCATTGTTATAGAGGAGACCAGCAAGGCACTAGCTGGTGCCAGTTTCAGTTGCTAGTTGATGTGAATCCAGGCCCTCTGATCAGTAAAACCATGTCCTATACTCCAGCCCAGATGGCTAGCGGAGGACATGCCTGCTTTGAGCCCGTCACCAAAAGGTGAGAAACTGTCCCCTTCTGCCTCTCATGAGCAGTGCAGTCCATGCAATAGTTTCAACATTTTATTTCCCTTAAAAAGACACCTAGGCAACAAAGCTTTTCGGTCCCGTGAAGATGAGTAAGCTGTGCATTTTCATAGCCTCCCACACAGTGGCAAAGAAGCAAACTGAAGCACTGTGACTCTAAGAGTTGCTAGAAACTTCTCTTCATACAGAAAAACTACATAACCAGTTAAACATCTTCTCTACCTGTTGTATTTAACCTCCACCAAAATACCAGCATTGCTGGTTAAATGTCCCAGGGATCTGTGTTGGTGAGAATCTGTAGAACACCCTGGTGCTCATGAAATTGCTGTTCCTACACCCGAGGTGTTCCTGCAACGTCATGTATGTGTAGGTAAAGTGTGATTGGAGGGTTCTTGCCAGCTGCAGTGCAGACTGTCTGTTGCGAGGTGGCTTTGCTCACAGTGGCAGCAAAATGATTTCTTCATACCTTATATATAAAAGGCGTGTGGCTTTCAGATCTCTTAGAGATTGCACAACAGTAATTACTTACAAAACATTTAAATACAAAAGCAGTGGAGGTGTTCTGCTATCTCCTCATGCCGTAATCTTACTTCCCTGTGTTGCATCTGCGTTGGCAGGCTGTCAAGCCTTGTGGGACTGCTCAAAGCCCTTCACGGCTTTCCTGAGGCAGATTTTAGTGCAGGGTAGTTCCCCAGTGCTTGAACAACCTGTGTTTGTGGTCTCTTCTGGTTGCCTCTCTGAGAGGAAAGGTTCAGCTGACATGCGGTAATCAGAGGAGGAGAAGCTCCCTTCATCTCTGAGTGTCTTAAATATGATACCTGCATATTCACATCTGTTTGGAATAAAATGCATGCTTATTTAGCCTTACTGAGATTCTCCAAGACCTACTATCATTGTTTAACCTGCTTTACAATGAATGTTAACAGTTACGTTACAGCAAAGAGATAATTATTTCTATGTATACACAAGAAAATAGTGCCTTCATTCACTGCTGTTGTGATTTTTGAGTAGCTTTTTGATAACCTTATCTCCAGTGGGAAAAATCAGCAGGCTTGCCCTTTTCAAAGTAGTTATGCTAAAATTAAGATAAATGCTCTCTTGTGGAGCAACATGATGGTCAGAGATGCTTTTCATAATGACCAGAGCAGTTAGCAGCCTGTTCAGTTGCTAACAGGATTTTCTGCAAGTGTACTGACACTCAACTTCAATTCACCTCTGCTAAAAACCAGTTTTGGTGTTGGTGGTCTGTATTCCCCAGTACAAGGGACATCAGTCCCCTTCAGTGACAACAGAGTTCCTCCATACCTTCCCGTTGCTCGTTAGAAACAACCCAAACAAACTTGGGGAATTTTCTTAGTCATAACAGGATTTGCAGAGTGAGTAGCTAACTTTCCTATAATTATATTATATTCACTGCAATTATATAATATTATATTATAGTCACTGCAAGCCTCCTGCAGGCTTGCAAGATCAGGTGTAGCTTCCACAGGAAAGCAAAGAATCCTGACGTTGTTTCTTTCCTGATCTACCATAGTATTAGATTCTGCACATCTATAATTCAAAATTCTTATGAAAGTTTTGAATGGGAATCCAATTGTAATTTTCTTTTGAGGTTTATTTCATTGCTTTTTCTTAAAAATAAACTGAAGGTGTTTGTGCGACATCTGGGATGTAGTTTACAATCATGTGATGCTTCACTGTCAGGTGCATCTCTTGCTTTGTGCCAGCACTGCACGTTAAGTTCAAGTAATCCAGCCTGGCTGAACTTCTTTGGCTTGTAAGGTTATAATGACAGTACTGGGATGCATATGAATAGCCTGCTATTATATCTCTCCTTTTTTTTTTTTTTTTTTTTAATTTGAAACACTTGATGTGTAAGTGTTTGACTTCTAGAGTGAAGCTGGATGAAAAGTGGCTGCTGCTTTTGCAAAGTGTGGAGTCTTTTGTGGTGAGCGGGGGGTTAGACTTTCTGGTTTTAACTTTTTGATGTTGACTGGGATATGACAGATGGGAGACTGCTCTGTGGAAGAGCCAGCACTTTAAGCTGGAATATATCTGGAATAAAGGGTGAATAGGACTCTAATTCCTGATCTAAACTGGGTAATACTGAGGTTTTAACCTAGGTTTCCCATGATTTTGAAAAGTGTGTTGACTGCTGAGCAGGAACACTCTTTTAGGGAATGACTTCCCTGTGCTCCCTCCCCCTGTTTGGACATCTTAGACCAGAGAATTATTCCCATTCAAATTTATTGTGGTCCTATAACATAGATACTGATTCTGACAAGTTGGTGTTCTCTGAAGGAAGAGGTGTCTTAGTCACCTTCCTTCCTCTCCATGGAAGGAGTACCTCTGCTGACCAGAGAGCATGGTGTGGGTGGCAGCAGCGGGCTGACGGTGTGCATAGATGACCTATGTCTTGCAGAGCTCCTCCGTTCCCAATTAGACTGCATGCCCAGAACTGCTGCCTTTTTGTCTTTGGCATCGTTTCTCTTAGGCAATACAGTCACAGCAGTTCCTGTGTTTGTTACCTCCAGAAGTGATGTGTGTGTTGCAGGCTGAAGGAACTGTCCATGTGTTCAGGTGTGCAGAGCACCTCTGAACCAGGATGAACTACTACAGTAAGCTCTTTTTCCCTGTCTGATGCTGCCCAGCCTCCTTTCACATTTGTACCAAGACTCTTCCAAATGCTTTGTCGAGCGAGTGCTTGTCTTTTCCCAGGACTTGCTGCAGCAGTTGTCAGCAGCTTTCAGGAAAAAATGGAACACGGATCTGTTTGGAGAGTGGACCAAGTCCTCTAAATAGTATATACTGAAACAGAATAACACTAAAAATGTTAGAGGTGAGGCAACCATTGCCACCTTATGCAGAACTCCCCTCTTTGCACCTTGCATTGGGGATGTAGTGGCAGAAAGAATTACAGCACTGTGCTCAGTCAATAGAGGCTTGTGTCTGATGTGGAGTGGGACACAGAAACCTGTGGTGTCCTGACCACCTCAACATGGCACTCAGGCATGGTGCTCATCAGTAGAAACTGAGAGAGCTTCATCTGGCATTGAGTAAGTTAGTTCCTCCTGCTCAGAATAGGGGTGCAATGGGAGAGGTGGGTGGGGGGACTCCTACCTGCCACATACGCAGCCCTTAAAAATAGCATTGGCTGTTGGGAGAGCCAGACTTCACACTCTTATTTTTAAGACTTTGTGTGGGAGGAGGGGATATTTCCCAGAGTTGTGTATTAATGAAGCAGTATGTACAAGAAATGCTGCACCAGAGAGATAGCAGTGGTCTTACGGCTTACAAAGCACAAGACTTGGGGAAAAGATAAGGTAACCAGCACTGGCTGAAAGCACCATAAATGAAGCGTTAACTATTCATGCAGTGTTAACAAATGCTTTGAATAACATTATAACTTCATAGAAAAAAGGCAGTAGGTCAGAAAAAGGGGTTTGGTACATGACAGTTTTGTCTTTTAGTGTTGTTTTTGTTTTTCTTTCACTTGTTTCTTGTTTTCCAAGCTGCATGGTTACACAACTTGTTTAGATGTAGGGCAGGGTTGCTTTGCATGCTTCTGAGCTAATTTTTGGAATTGTGTAAGGGTTGTTGTAATTGGAATCTTCTAGTACTGTGCATCTGGATTTAAGTAAGATGATTTCTTCCCTCTCCCCACCCCCACCTAAAAGCAGCATTTGGAAGTCAAAATGCTGTTAATAATGCTTAATGTAATGCCTGAAGAGAGCAGAACTCCAGTTCTGGATGGTGCTACGTAGAATGTAAAATAGAGCCGCATTTTGATTTTCTGCACATTTTAATGTCAGTGATTTATTGACTTCAAGCCATCTGAAGGTCTTGTGGTACAGCAAATGAATGCAGCCTATTAGGATGTAGTTTTTGCCAGGTCATACAAGAACTTTCTTTGCATTCAGACTCCTTTCTTGGCACCCAGACATGATTTTTAGGGCATATCATGGCCACCAACAAGTTGTCTACTGTCAGTTCAAGTTTAGGGTCTGAACAATTTTGTGACGTTGTGGAGGACTGATCAGGTGAGCCTGACCTGGGTCAGGGTGTGGCTTCATTTCCATTGCTGTGATGGTTAAACACTGGCACTTTCGAAAGGGCTTTTTGGTGCTTCCTCATCGGTTCCATTTGAAACCTGTATGTGGAAAAGGTAGAACCAGTTCTTCCATTCCTTGGCTTTTGAATCGGTAAGGAAATGTCTGCAGCCTTTCCTGGCAGTCTGTGAGCTGGGTTTGTAAATGTGCATCCTCTGCTGAAAGGCACTTGAGAACATCAGGGTATCAGATACCTGTTTGCAGGGGGAATTTCCCAAGTGCATTGACAGCTTCTCATCCTTTGTGTGCTATAAAACTGAAGATGATTTAGGCATAAAGCTGGAGTGAACTCCCAAATGCAGCTTGAGCTTTTCAACCATAGCTCAAGTGTGCAGGTACCAGATGCTGGCAGGGCTGGCTAAGTTTGAGTGCTGATTTACTGGGACACCATAGGCGGCAAGTCCCTTGCTGTACAGAGTAGCTTGTGCCTTCAGGCTTGCAGGGTGATGTACTGGGTGAGCATCGGTGCTACCCTCTGGCCAACGGGAGTATCCTGCTAAAACCAGAAGGATCCTGTTTAAGCCACTTACACGTTGGATCAGGAAGAGGGAAGGAAGGGCTGTTCTGGGTAACTATGGACTCATTTAGTCAGCCCTCGCTGGCACGGCTGTGGAAATAATTGGGAAAGGAAGTGTTGCTGCGGGAAAGAAAGTGTTACTGCCTGTCAAATGGGAAATAGTAAAAACACTAATTTCATGCTGCTTTCTGCTACACTGTGACAGACCAGGTGGGCAGTAGGTCTCATCTGCCTGTTTTTCCATAATTTTTCTAATACGCCATGTGGGAAACCAGCAAATGATTTGGAGAAGGTGGGAACTATTGCAAAAATCAAAGAATAGGTTCTAGAAGTGGGAGAGAGGACACTGGGGTAGTCCTGGGAGGGGAGGTGCTGAGGATGTGTGAGATGTATGGCTCAGTTCAGCAGACTGGAAACTGAGAGTGGATGTTGCTGCCATGTACTAATAGAGCATGGGAGTAAATATTGGCAAGTTTACAGCTATTTAAGCTAAAGGTTAATGTTAGTGCAAGAACAGAAGGGTATAAGCTGGTTATGAACAAACTCAGGCTAGAAATCAGAAAGCAATTTTTCAAATCGTTAGTGAACAGCTTCCAAATGGGTTTCTTTGCCCTTTCTGTTTCTAATTAATCTAAAAATGGGTCTGTTTATGAAAGCTATTATGTGACAGTCGCCTGTGGGAGCAAAGAATGGACTTCATCATGCAGGAAGCCTCTAAGTAGGCTGTGAGAAATGTCCGTGGGACCATAGCCTCTGTAACTATTTTTCATAGCATGGCCGTGCTGTGCTCACACTGCCCACCCGCCTGCCTTTGCTGCTAAGCTGTGCTGCCTTGCAGGACCCTGTGGGTTTCAGAGCATGACCAAAGGTGTGTAGGAGAGGTATTTGCTACTTAGTGCTGTCACTGAAGTGAAATTGTGAAAATCATATTGCAGCCCCTCTTGGATGGTGGCTTTTCTATGCAGTTAGGCAGTAGATATTAAGGATGCTAGACTGTGTGAGGGTTCTCTTGAAGAATGGTAGTTATTAGTGACTCATGCCTAACGAACATGTCATAGGTATAATTTTGTTTTCTGACAAATCTTCAAGTGGTAACAGTTTCAGAAAATATGGTGTAGTTAGTGAACAGGTTTGTTCTTAAATGAGATTATGAAAATTCCCCATGGGATTTCAGTTGCTTATTTAGACAGTAAATTTCAATTGAACCTATATTAATTAGAAGTTTTAAAAAGCTAACACTGGAAAATTATTTTCCAGGAGAGCTTGAAAAGCAACAGACTATCAAGACAAAACCGGTGATATGTACTAAAAAGGAGATAATAGAGCTCTCCAGCTAGAAGGGAGTTTAGATTTAGCCTTCAACTGATTTATCTATTTACCCTCACTATGGTCAATACTTTAGGTTGTGGCATACAAGAATATACAAAATACAAATAGAGATATCTTTATGTAAAAGATCAGTTTATTTTAACTGTGTTTCCATCTGTTTCTTATTTTTGTTAATGAGTCAATATTCACCTTGTATTTTAAGATAACACACACATTTTTTAGAAACTGTTATTGAGAAACTGAGAGTGCTAAATTCTATTGCTATTTATTTAAAATTTTCTATTTTTATTCAGTGTATCGTGCTAGTGCAGCATGCAAGTGTTTTTATGGTATCTCATATAACAGGTACTTGAAGCATCCAGTTTTGTCTACACAAATACCTATAGATTGGCTGGTGTAGTCACTCTGAATTTTGTTATGCCTAATTTAAGGAACCTAATTTTAAGCAAGTACCACTCTCCTTCGTATTTTGTGACATGGATACGTGTCACTCATCCTAATTAAGTTGCTCTATTTTTAGCTTGCAGTAGCAATTGCTAGTTAATGTAGAAGTCTGTACAGCTGCTAGAATCATCCCTTTTTCATCCTGTCTTTACATCTGCCTTGCTCCAGTTCTGGTGAAGGTGGAGTGGCTTCCAAGACCTGAGAGCACAGAGCAGAGGCAGCAGCTACTGGAATGACCCCCCACCATCCCTGCTCAGTATTTGTGTGTGTTGGTCAAACTGTGCTTGTCCCTCCCATCACAGACTTGCTGAAGGGGCTAACCGGCTTCTCAGTCAGTTGACTTGGGTCACCAATGTAATCAAAGCCTGCTTTGTAGTGCAGTTTTCATCCCGTTGCAGAGGCTTTCTAAATCCAGCCATATTATTTTTTTGCCTTAAATTTCCTCCCTTGTCCCTTGTAATCAGGGCAGCAGACTGCCTGGGTTTCTAGACCCTGTTAATTCATGCCCATTTTGTAGAGCTTGTCAAGTGCCTTTACTGGAGGCATGAAAGCTGTGTCTGGGCTTATCAATATAGGTGTGATCACTGGGGTCAGCTTTGTCAGAGCTATGGTCTGGCAGTGCCACTTTTTTTCTGTTCAGTGCCTACACTATCAGTGTCCTCAGAGACTGAGAGAGGTTGTATGTAGTTTATAACAGGTATTTATGGGGTATTTTGGTTCATTAATCAGCAGCTACTCTGTGCAGGAAATATAAGTACATGAAATTATTCCTACCTACAGAGAAAAGCATATTAAGCCAGGAGTCATCAAGACAAAGGTAGGGTAGTAAAAAAGATTATTTCCCTGCGTTTTGAAAATTGGTGCATCTGTGGCAAATGAGGAAGGAAGTGCTGGTAGAGGACGCAATCTGTCAGCCCAGGTAGCAGGGCATTGCTCCATAAGGTAATTAGTTGCTGTTCTCTGCCACGTTAAGTGATGCTGGAGAGGCCATGCTGGCTTTTGAAAAGGTTTTTTTTCCATTGCCTCTCCCTCTGATCCATGAATTGATTCCTTGTTATTTGATTTAAGATTCCGGAAATAAGCCATCAGAACAGTAAGAGGAGTAGCTGGAAGCCAGACTTCATAGTGTCTGATATGCTCCAGACAAGTACCCTGAAAAATCAGGGTTTTGTTATCTTGAGATGACTGTCCAAACAGAGAAGAAAGTCTTGACCTGACTCTGCCCTCATTCTTCAATTGTAATGGGTATTTTTTCACTTCACAGGTGTGCTATGAAAACACCAATTAATGGTGGAATTACTTGAGTAATATGTTGGTAAACGAGAGAACACTCCTTAGCCCCCACTGCACGTAACAGTGATGCAACTGCACGTAGTGGTAGGGCCTGGTTGTGATACAATAAATAATGCACATAATCTTTGTGCATAATTGTGCTTTGAACAATATTACATAGTTTCTTGTACAATGAGCAGTAGAACACCCTCTCTTCTTACAGAGAAAGGGTTTTACCTCCAACCAGAGAAAGAATCCTCTTTAAGTTCATACTGGGTCCTACCCTGTGGGCTCAGGGCACTGAACTCCTGTAGCCAAATCCTTATGTGTCGGACCTACCTTTTGCAGAATACACAAACAGTTTTGTCAGAGACCATTTCGGTGTTCTCGCTGTCAAGCTGAAATAGGAAAACATGCTCTGCAGCGCATGAGCTAAGCCGTTGTGTGCTGGGCAGCTGGGTTGTCGTGCAGACCATCTGTGGGGAGTAATTCACGTTAATGCCTGGTAGCAGTATGTGTGTTACCATGTAGTTTCCTACCTCAGATAGGTTCTGGAACGATACAGGTAAGGAGCAATAAAACTGAGACCCAGGCAATATGTGAAGAGGTTAACTGGACTGTCCGTCTTCCTGAAAAGCATCCCTGAAAAATGCCTGTACTCCCTCTTGTTAAAACCTTATGCGATAAGAGATCTTGCAGCCTCCCTAGGAAGTCCATGCTCACTTATGATTAAAAGCTTTTCCAGATGTCTAACCTAGCTTTCCATTGCTGCAAGTTAAGCCTGTTATTTATTTATCTGTATTTGCAATAGAGATGCTGAATAGTTTACTTCCCTTGTGCTTGCCTCAGCTAGTTCATGTTTGAAGGCTGTTATATCTACCTGAGGTCTACATTTCACAGCATGTGCAACTTCTTCTTTTGAGGTTTCTTGATCAAAAAAGCAATTACAGCTCTGAGAGTAATTTCAGGTTTTTCCACCCCCAGCACATGTCTGCGCTCAGATGCCTTTGCATTTTAGTGATCCTGATTATTTAATTAGATGTGCAATTAAGACATTGATTAGAATTTTTCAATTTCATGAAGTATCCAGTCCTTATGTTTTGGATGCCTTTAGGAGGGAGAGAAAGAGATGTAATTTGAAGGAGGAAGCAGCAGAGGGAGAGTTTTCTCTGCTGTAAATGTTCTCTGCTTTCTCACTGCCTGTTGACCTAAGGTATTCAAACTGACTCTGGTTTAAAAGCCAGTATAATAGTTGTTTCTGGAACGGCGGCACCCAGATGGCAAAATTTTGGAGTCGCCTGAGTTGCAGATGGCAGCATAGATTTGCTAAGAGTCCATCTTCTACTTGTGCTTCTTGATTGAAAATGGGGAATGACAGTCCAGCTAGAGAAGGGCTTCCGTGCTTTCAGCTGGGCAGCTAAAACCCAGGACAAGAGTTCGGGGGGCATTCAGTTGTTTTCAGGAGCACGTTAAGGAAAGGTTTTGTGTCTGTCGTTGCTGGGGCACATGGAGACAACATGCTACCCCAGAGCCTGTTACGTGAGGCAGCTCTGCTTCTGAAGTCTGGTTCTGATTTTGGGGGGCTGCGACGAGTGGGGTTGGCACTGTCCCGGCAGCAGCTTCTGAAAGCCGTGTGCTCTCTGGGACGTAAGGCTTGTTTGTGCCCTGAAGTGCCTGGAACTTACTGGGTGAGGAATAAAATAGCCTTTTCTGTGAAGCACTGAGGCTGATAGTGTTTGGGTTTGTAATCCAAAAGTCAAGAGCGCGAACATCCCAACATCCTTATGGAAACAAGAAAGGGGCAGGCAGATTCACCCTGTGTGTTTAAAGGGCTGCCTCACATCTCTTAGGGAAGGCTTTGTCACTGTGAGTGACACTGATGACTATACACAAGTCAAATGGAGGATGATTTAAATCTGAGCTTTTCTAACTGACCTGACCAACACTCCCTTAAGGATTTTGCACCTTAAGAATTCCCATATCAGACTAGATGTGTTCTAGCCCCTGGAGGGGTGTTTGACTGGTGTGGCAGCAGCAGCATCGGGGAGAAGGAGATGGGAGGACTCACTGCGGGCAGCTCTGGTGCATCCTTGCCTGATAACGATTGGCCTAAACTGTGGAGTGTAAAGATTCATAGCTCTGCAAAAACGTTAGTGCTACATTAATTCAGTTTTTCATTAACATAAAAATCCCACTCCTTGAATCTTACTACATTCTTGGCCTTGGAAATATCCTATATTCCCAAGCTGTGTGAAAGTCTTTCCTTCTATTAGTTCAGAAATGTTTATGTCTCAGGGTTCAGCAGGCATCCTTATAGTCAAATGATTTTAACACGTGGAGTGTAAACATCTTTCCTACCAAGACAAGTCAGCCAACGATTTGGTCTCACCTACTCACAACAAATAGACGTCTGTTGCCTGTCTTTGGAAGGCAAACAGTCACAATACCTCTGGTCTTCAGCAGTTTTTTCAATGTGCCAGTGCTATTCTTCTTGCCTTCCTATAAACCAAATAATTCAACTTTTTCTTTTATTGGAGGAAAAAAACCTTTTTCAGGAGGGAGAACATTTGGGGCTTTGGGGAAGATTATTTCCTTCCTTTTTTTTCAAGTGTTTTGAGGCTAATGTCTGGCCATTATCAGTTTCCAAGGTGCTCAAGGGGCTGTAGGAGGTACCTGTGCCTTTGTTCCCTTCTGAGCTTGTAGGTTGCCCTTGCACCTTGCCTTACCCTTTCCTAAGGGGAAAACAAGAATAGTGATTTGATTGACACTTTCTTAAAAAAACCCAACTTGTTCTTTCATCTGAAAGCAACATCTTAAGCATATATTTTCTAAGTGTGTTCCGGAGCTATTGTCATTACAGAAATGGCATTGACAGGGTAGTTTTAAATGCCTTGGAATATACAGTCTCCTGTCTTCCAGGCTTCTGTCTCAGCAGCACTGCTTAGCTTGTGGTGATGCACAAATGCCTCAAAGTGTGGCATTCATTGAGGACAGCTGTCAAACAGCAGGAGTTCACTGCTTTTTCATTAACACTTTGTCTTTAAACTGCTAATGGATTTGATCTTCTTGTGGCTTTGAAGAAGATAATGAATAGCATGTTTTCACTGCTGAATCAATTGATAAACTTTGTATCGTGTATTTGAACTTCTATGGTCTAATGCAGCACTGAACACAAACTACTCTACTGAGAACTGTCTTTAGGGAGATGCAGAAGGCAGTTTCATTTGGGACAAATGATGTTTATTTTTCTTCCAGTGAAACAAAAAAATTGTTTTAGAGAGCTCTTGGGTCAGAGATCTCTGAGGCCATTCGTGAGATGAATTATACCTGAGTGTGAGTTGGACAGAATTTATCCCTGCTGTTCCAGACAAGCTCTCTCCATTGACTTTTCCCTCTTCTTTCTTGAATTTTTCCCCTTCTTGTCTCTTTGTTTCATCTCTATGTGTAACATCCTTATTCTATAATTTACTTAGCCACCCAATTTTATGCTTCCCTAAGAGCAGTGACACTAGAAGTGTTCTTGCTCGTCTTCCTGCAGGGAGAAGGGGAGTGAGTGTGGGAGAGGGAGGAGCAGGACCTGTGCTCGAAGCGTACTCATTTTCCTTTGGTTAATCCACTCGTGCTCGTGAAGGAATTGCTTACTTTTACAATTTTATCAGTAATTCAGTACTTTACAGGAAGTTGGAATGAAATAGATAATGAGGATTAAAAAAGAAGAAAGGGTAATGTATACCTCACAGACATCAAAGCATTTGGCCTATATAGCTGAGCCTGACTTTATCAGTTTTAATAATTCCCTGCTGGCTCAACCTAAAATTAAAATCTGTTGGTGAATTAAAAAAATCACAGTAAGAAGTATTTAAATTTTTAAGTGGAAGTTTATTTCTCTAGTAGAAGGCAAATAACTCAGTGAACCGTAAGGTAAAGTGCACTTTTTCTCGTAGGCTTTTTTTAGGTGGAAGTTGTGCCTATTTTTCCCAATACTGAGTTACCTTCATTATTTCAGTAAACAAAATATCCCTGAAAAACAGAGCCTGTCACAATGTCCTGTGTGTTAGGTAAGGGTTTTAAATGAAAGGTGCAATCTTCCTTGCTTCTGAGGGGACCTGTGCTTTTGTCTTTTCATAGCCACCACATGCTCCTCTCCAGCTCCTTGTGAGCTGTGGTCAGGGCCATGACATTTTCCAGCACTTCATTGCTCCTGACCTCCATTAGCGATGTCTCCTGTCTCTGTCTAGTGAGACTTGCTTACCTTTTCCATGTTTTTTTCTGTTCCTGTTCCTATAGAGCAGCTGTGGAAGTATTGGGTTTTTAGGTGGCAGTGCTTGGAAAACTGCACAGGCTCTTTGGGTCTTAAGAGCTGCAGCTGGAGGACCGTGTTTGGCTGGAGTGCATTTTTGGACTTGGATGTGCTAATGTCTGGTGTTGATGGCTGCAGGGTTGGGCAAAGACCAAGGAAGGAAGAGATGTGAAGCACAGAGGCAGTGATAGCGAGATGACATTGGCTCCACTTGTAGTAGGATCTTTGGAAAAAGTAAGGTTTGTAAAACCTTGGGAGGTTGTCTAATGGATCTTCAGGTGCTATAGAGATTTTATGCGAATAAGAGGGTGTTGTCTGACAGATGATTAGTATTTTTTTTAGAGCTGTTGGTGTGAAAGAGACCCCTGGCAAGATCTTTTTTGTCATACTCATATGCAGAGCTTTGAAGATACCAAGTGCTGTGCAAATCCTGGATTGCCATTTTTATTTTCTAACTTGGGCAGTCTTCATTCTTATGTGGATGAATTTGATACAGAGCTTTGGCTCTGAGCTCAAATGCTGTAATTGGCATGTTTAGTAGCAATCATTGCAGTGGAACTCAGTGCCCTCAGTTGGGTAGGAGCCCTGTTCTGGTGGGGTGCAAACATATAATGAGAAACTTGGGGTCAGACTCTTAAAATCATTTAAAGATAAAGCACTTCTGAAAATCTGACCTATGGTCCCTGCCCCTACTGAAAGGGAAAAAGCGGGGGAAAAAAAAAGGAGGGGATTTCTGAGGGATGGAGGATATAAGCGACCACCAGCTTTACATGGGATCCAAAATCTGTGCCTGGATGTAAGGGACAGTGCTACAGGGAAAGAGCAGCTGGGGTACTGTTACCAGTGGTGCTGCTGAGACAAAGTATTGTGAAGCATGGCATTAGCCTACCTGTATGCAAAACTTGTGCTTACGTCCATCAAACAAATGAACTGATGGGGACATCAGCCTGGTTGTTGTCAGCTGACACTTCAGTGAGGTGCTGGGATGGAGCTGTGGGACCAGGGGGTAGAAGGTGCTAAGAGAATATCCCATGCAGCAAGGGCAGGGCTGGGAGCACAGTGAGGCTTGTGAAGGAAGTGGTGGATAAAAGTTGATATTGGTATAGGTAAGAGATTGGAGGGGAAGTATCATTCACAGCAAGGCTGGCTCATGAGGAGGTAGGAGGTATTTGAGCAGATGGGAGGATAGTGGCATTTCCACAGCTAAGTCATAGGCCTCTTCAAAATCCCACCCCACAATGTGAAAAGACTTTGTTTTGAAATATGCAGTGAGTTGTCTTGAACAAGATCAGGGAATGTGCACAGCTCACATTCAGTGCCTTTGGTGTTGAAGACAGAGAAAGAGCATTTGGGAGGGAGGTGGGTGCATGTGTTCGGTGCATGAAGAAGGGGACAGGATGAAGGGAGCATTTGTGGAAAGGAGGATGTGAACGTGGATCAGCTGGCCAGGAATATGTTATTATCAGCAGTGTGTTGGATGCCCCTGGAGCAGCTTGTGGGGCAAATAAATAGTGCCTTTCATTCAGGCACCTCTTGCAGGATGAGTGCCTGCTGCTGCTCACTCCCAGGAGAGAAGTGTCTGTACAACGTGAGTGGATCTGATTCTGTGCACAGCACTTCTGCAGTCATTCTTTTATGTAACAATGTGACTTTTATTTTTGGGAAATGCGAGATCAACGGGTGTTCAATCCCCCACACTTGTAGCAGAACTGGTATTAGTCTTCCTTGGAAACTGGATACGATTCATTTCAGTGAGGGCATCGTTGAATCTTGCGGGTTAGTCTGGGGGTGAACAGAAGATATAAAAATAAACATCTATATCAGAGTTGGGCAAAGAATCTTCTTGGAGCTGGTTAATTATGTTGAGTCCTGGACTTTTTTCCCCAGCCCCCCTGCTCCGTAGCCCTGCAGGATGACAGGAGTCGGGCACAGTGCTTTTCCAGCACAGATCAGCTAGCTGCACTGTACTGCCTGCTCTTGCAATGCCAAAGCAGTGTGTTTTGTCTTTAGTCAGATTGGCTCCATCAGTTCGTATTTTCTTCTGAATGGATAATAAAGTGGAGAATCATTTTGAGGCGAGGAGTGTTGGTGCGTGAGTGAGGCAGGGAGGCTGCGTGTGTGAGGAGCTAGGCAGTAAGCAGCTGACGAGGAGGAGTAAAGTAGCAATAGCTGCACAGCTTTCTCTCTGCCTCTGAAGTACAATATTTTCTGTTGAGTCACAACTGAAGAGAAGGATGAAGTTTTAACTGTACTTGGTACTGCCTGTGAAAGGGAAGAGATGCACTGTGCTGGTGAACTGAATAACGTCTGTTGAGGGATACTCCTGGAAGCTGACAGGACTTCTGCTTTTTTGGCTCTTGCATTCACCGGCTTCTGCTGTTTTTTGCTTTTTGGATTTTTAGTAGCTGTTTTGCCTTTTTTTTTAATTAATTTTTTTTTTTTTTACCCCTTCAAAACATGCCTTCAACTTTATGTGATTTCTCATCCTAGTGCTGCTGTGGAGCAGGATACTCTCAGTGCCTTTAACGTTGCTTTCCTTGATACCTGAGATGGGACACCAACAATATGTTGATAATCTCCATAGTGAAAGTTCATTATATGGTGTACCTTTAACAAGATTAGGAATTCTTCAGGACTTGTCTTTTCTATGAGAACAAGCTATTGTATTCTGTAGTTTTCTATTAATTCTATATATTTGCTTTACATTTTAACCTTTTATTTTGAAGCAGCAAGGTAAGTGAATGATTGGAATAAATGAACTGCTGGGTATAAACTGCAAGTAGACAGCAACCAAGGAGAATAGGTCTTTATTTTTACAGTGGGCTTGTGTGTGTGTGTGTTTACTTCAGCAATACAATAGCTCTATTGGAAGCTGACTGGATTTAAACATGTGCTTTCTAAAAACAATTTACTCTTAGTATGTTCATTTGTATGCTCTATTTCTTAGGCTTTGTATTCACCCATTAGACACTAATTGTATATGTCTTATTGCTAGTATAATTGAGGTGTTGTCTGCTTACTTCTCATACTTCTCTGTTAAAAGGTTTTGTATCTCGGCTGGAATTTGACATCAAAATCACTATGTGAAGAAGAGTTAAAGGGAAAGGGATTTGGGGATAATTTAAATTTAAACACTTGAAAAGCAAATAGTTTGAGGTAATTAAATTACTGGTTTGATTCTTCCTTAAGTGTCACATAAAATAGGCTTGCTTTTAACCCAGAGTATTTATTGGCCTGATTCCCTGTACTGGGAAGCTTGTGAGTTGATGAGATGAGATGAAATGACTGGCGTGCAGGAGTGGTGAGGGTGCTGTACAAGCTCGTGAATCAGACCAGATGGTGTGACTTTCAGATATCTTTTCAGTTTTCACTCCTTTTATATGGGCAGCTTTCTTTTGCTAATGGAGCAAGCCTTTGAGGGATAAACATCAAGACTAAATACAGAATGCTAAGGTCTTCTGTCCTCAAGATGAAAAGGAGAAAGCTTATAGAAGTAAAGCTGCAGGGTTAGCCCAGAAGGATTTTTGTTGCCAAGTGCGCTGCAGTTTAGCAGCATGAGCTGGAAAACCCTAATTATTCTATCAGCTGCCTACACTGCCGTCACCCAGCCTGGCTGAACACTGCTTGAGCTGCCTGCTCTAAAGGAGTGCAGGACAGGTCAGGAACAGTGAGCAAGATCATGTAGCACCAGTCTGCACCGCAGCTGTGCTGGCACTGCCCTGACAACAGAAGTTAGATCTCCTAACCCGTCACCTTGTCTTGGTGAGTGCTACCTGTCCCTCCCCTGCCTGAGTGTCCCTGTGAGCTGAGGCAGCATTACCTGAAAAATCAGCCCCAGACCTCCTCTGTGAGTAATCAGTTTTGAGAAAATTCTTAGGGATGAGTGTTTCCTGGTGGTTCTTGTGAGAAATGCAGTGCTTGAAGAGTTCCCTGTTTTTCTTCAACACTGGGTTGTAAATTGAATTACAAGTAGAGGAAAGGTTCAGCATGTTCTGTTTCTGGTAGCCTAAGCAGAGCTCTTAGCATCCTTCAGTGTTTTCATAATGATGCGTGGAAATCAGAAGTACTGGTAGTGCTGTCTGCTCTCTGGTTAGAGGTAGCTGAATAATCAGAAACCTTTCCCTAAAGCCTAGCAGATATTTCTACAGTTCTGATCCCAAGGCAGGCCAGCTCTCCAGTACTGTGTTTCAGTTCTTGGTACTGTTCCCTTTAAACAAAAGTTGGTTCTTGCTTCTGGCTCATCTGTTCGATGTAATACTTGGTCCTTAGGATCCTGATTTGGGAAAAATCTGTTCTAAGGAACAACTTGTCCTTTAGTTTGTCATGGGTCTTCCATTTAATGATTGATCAGCTGTGTACACACACGCACACACATATCCCCCCCCCATGCTGTGGTAAAAAGGGGGCTATTGAGCTTAACTGCTTCTCACTTTGCTCTTAAACTGCTGATTGCTGCTGCTCAGGTTTTGTATTTGCTACTGAGGAGTGAAGTAACTTATATAAGAAGGATAGAAGCAGGTGTGGGTTATTTGGGTTTTTTTGGTTTGGTTTTTTTTTTTTGGTTTGTTGATGTGGTGTTTTTTTTGTTGGTTTTTTTTTTTTTTTTTTGGTAGTCAATTATTCTTTTCGCCTTTTTCTGAGCACAGGAGAGTCTCAGAACTAGGTAGATGCCTTAGACTTAGCTTGCTGCCAGCTAGGCATGAGTCTTGCACTTCCACAGTCGGCAGCTTTCAGCCTGTGCCTCCCTCTGCACTCGGGGACAACCCTTATTTCTGTCTCTGGGTGCCGCCTTTTCTTGGCAGCCAGGTAATGACAGACCTCATTTGTTATTGCAACCGGTGCATCGCTGTGCCAGCCGCTGCTACTTTTAGCTTGCAGAAAAAGCTGTGATAAAAGGATGTGGCTGCAGAGGGAATAAGCACCTCTTGAAGAATGGCAGGGCTGGCTGCTGCTGAGGCTCTCTGAGGGCTCCCAAGACAGCTGGACTTAAAAGACCTGAACATCTCGGTGCCTCTCCATCTGTGCTCACAGAAGTGATGCTGGGTGGATGACCGATGTTAGTCCCATTTTACAGAAGGCTGAGACACACTTAGCACCACTTTTGTGGTGTCCCCTGTGTCTGTAGGCGGTATTAACGAGTTAAGGCAGCGTGTGCTATCTCCTTGCTCTACTACATAGTGATACTCTTTAATTACATTAATTTAATTTCATGCTGTTTTGCAACAGATTTTTTTACACTGGTGAATGCACTCACAACACTTGGGTGGGTGTTTTGCCCTCACACTTAGAGATTTTTACTGTTCCTTCACTTTATAGCTACACTGATAACTTGCTGGTACAGCAAAATATTATTCAGAGGTGTTTTTTGCCTCAGTTGAACGACCTGGTGTAAAAGGTAAGAAGTAAATGTGATGTGGGAGGTGCAGAACTGTGTAATTCATTCAGCCACTATGCAGTGTTCACTGGGTCAGTTTTTCACCATGGGGGGGTGACTGGCTGAACCTGACCTTTTGTCACATCTATCAAACTGCTTTGGAAAGATCTGAAGTGTGTTTTTTCTAAAATGTGACAGGTGGGAAGGCTGGCTGTCGTTGATGTCTGCATTGAAGTGTTCTGACACAGTTTTTGCTCAGCTTTATTGAAACAGACCTGTGGGTACAGATGAAACCAGGAAAACATCATTGGAAGTGCTTAAAAATTTCAGAAGGCTCTAAAAGCCAGGGGTGTGTGGGAGGGGTGGGGAATGTGGTTGTGAAACCACACAGTAATTCCTGGGCCAGAACCTAGGTTGAGGCACGTCTGCAAAGGAACCATGAAAGGATTACTGAGGGACTGTGAAATAGTTTCTTTGTTCACATTGTTTTGTTTTTAAAATCACTTTCATCCTTTTGTAGCTACCATCTATTCAATGGTATGGATGTGTTTCCTCTTTAACCTCCTGTGAAGTGCCATGTGTCTCTTCTGCACCTTAATTTTAGCTGTAATGTCCTGAGGTGAACAGGTTTTTCAAGAGTAGGTTGTGTTCTTCAGTCCTGCTGCTCTTTGCCCAGGATTGCTCAGTTTAGTACCTTCTTGTTCTGATCATTCATGCCAGGACTGAAAAGAGCTTGTGTTAATTATCGGGAGAAGGTTTGAAAAGAGGCACATTCTCAGAAGCAAGCAATAATGCCATGTTTAGGTATGATCCAACCCCAAATTAAATCTAATTATGTTAATTAGAAAATTGCATGCTCACCTCCAGAAGTCATACATCAGCAAAGCTGGCAGTAACCCTTCATATCTCTGTTAAGCCTTGTTGTTAGGATTCTTTCAGCAATTAACGTGTTTAAAAATGCTGTAATATTCCCAGGAGGAGTCGATGTTTCAGCATGCAGAGTGCTGGGGCGATGTTGCTATGGCAGCCTTAGCCATGATTTCTCTATCTTGTTAATGCCAAAACCTTTCTTTTCCCAGAATGTCCTGCATTTTAGTTATTGATATTCTTCATGTTTAAATGGTTCTTTGTAATGTAGAAAGACCATTTCTCAGTCATTTCGTCGCTTTTCCTAATGTAATTGCTAGGGCAGGTAGTGCAATACCACTTTGTGTGGACTGTAAATATAATCTAATTTAAATTACTTCACTTAGTGGTGGCATGAGTTGATAGCCAGAGAGGCTGCCGTGAATTTTTTTTTAATCATAGTTAACTGTTTTTATAGCTCTTTGCTGGTGACTCTGAACATCACATCTACCCTGGGGTACCAACACCTTCTCACATGATGGTGTGGGGTAAAGGTGTCTCAGTATTTCCCTTAGTGTGGTGAAAACTAGACAACCAGTTAAAAGGCTTGTCAGGCATTGGAACAGGCTGTGCAGGGAAGTGGTTGGGTCACCATCCCTGGAGGTATTTGAAAGATGTATAGGTGTGGCACGTAGGGACATGGTTTACTGAAGGACTGGCATTGTTAGGTTACCAGTGGGATCTGATATCTTAAAGATCTTTTCCAAGATTCTATCATTCTGTAAGATAAACCTACATCATTTCAGCAGAGGTTTAGTGGACATAGGGGTTGTGCTCTACCTGCTGTTCTTCCACTCAGCTGCAGCCAGCTCACCGCTGTGCGTGGCAGTGCTGAGGGCACCGCCGTGCTGCCTGGTTTTGAACCATCTTCATCCGGTGGCTCACAGAAGTGAAGATGCTGCTCAAGAGGGGGTTGCAGCCAGCTGTCCCGGCTTTGGTGAGAGCCTGACCTTCCCCAGAGTGCTGTAAGTGTAAAGTATGACTGATTCCTAGCTGATGAGCAGAGGTCTCATAACTGCATTTTATCCCTTCATGGGATTTCTCATGTTCTTTTTTCTTACGGTGCTGGTATGCCGTGCTTTTGCTCCTGTTGTCATGGCAAATCCGTTTATCAAGAGGAATATTCATGTATGCAAGGATGTTTCAGAAGTTTGCTCAGTGACAAGGTAATAAGCTGTGCAGTGTTTGTGGCAGTTCACCTGTTTCCCCTGTCTAAAATATTAGTATGTTAACTTTGTCCTCATGGGAATAGCAAAACAACCCTAATACCCCCAAGTAAAGCCAGCTATGTCTTCTTCCTGCTTAGCCTGAGCCTGGCTTCCTTTCGGGAAGTTGGGGAATGTAGAAATGATGGTACCCGTGCATGCTGCGCTTCAGTCTGCGCATGCAGAGACAGCTGTGCTGAGCCGAGCGTGGAGTTCTCCTGGAGAGAAAAGCCTGCTAAAAAAGCAGTCAGAATAAAGCTTGTGTAGTCATTGAGGGCTTGCGGGATCTGGCAGGATACCAGGATGCAAATATGCTTTCTTTAAAGACTTGTTTTCTTGTTACGTGTTAATGTGACTCCTGGAGTGATTCTGGAAGAGAAAAAGACTGCAGGAAGGGTTTGCATCCAGATTAGATTCCCTGCCCCCCCGCTGAACCTGCATTCACTTGCATGGTCACTTTGCCTGTCTGTGCCACAAGGAAGCATGACCCTAACACACAAACAACATTAGAGGAATAGGAGATATTTACAGGGGACAAGTGAGTGCAGAGTACCTATTCTGGAGCCATGGAGGGGAACAGGAGCACACGCATGACCCTGGGTGGAGCAGAGGAATGAAGGACCCTAGCAGGAGGTGCAGATGCCCTGTGGGGCCAGCAGATACCCAGAGCTCCAGGTCAGAGCATGGGTCTGGGATGGCAGAAGGCAGGGAATGGAGGAACGAAGCCTGTGGGAGAGGTGCAGAGGGCGATTCTCTTACCTGCTTCTTGGCATTCTTTTAAATGGGCAATGATTTGCTTTTTGGTGGAAACTGAGATTTCCAGTCACTTCCACCCACTGTAGGGAAAGGCAGAGAGGCTTCCATCTGAGCCAGAGCTGCTGTCCTCGTGTTCTGCTCTGGCCTTGTTCCCAGCATGGGAGGAAACAGCTTTTGTCCCTCTTGTGGCAAACTGGAAAGATATTGCTGGTATTTGAAATAAATGATTTTTTTTTTTTTACTTAAGTATTTCTGCATATCTATATATACTTATACATAAATACATATACCACAAACACTATATAAATATATAAAAATGACAGCTTTGTAGCATTTGCACTGAGCTGCCTGCTTTGGAATGGCTGCAGTCCTGCAAGTGCAGTAGGAAAAAGTGTTCTTTGTAACAAACTGCTGCTGTTAAGTGCTGCGGCAGATAAAGGAGAGTGAACTCTGGCCTGAACCGATTTCTTTTTTAAATTAAAATGATCATTAATCCCTCCTGATGCCTCGAAAGTTGCATGTGGAAGGAAGCATGATGAGCTTTCTGAGGAAATCCTTGCACAAGCACGTGTAGTCTTTTCTTCTTTTCTCCTAGTACTTGGGGTTTGATATGCTAGGAAATATTTGAAATTAGCATCCGTGTGTGCTGCCCTCAAGCAGCATGTGTGGAGCCACAGCTGTAGAACCCTTCTTCTTGGGTGCCATTGAATTCAGGTACTGTCTCTCTAAGGATTCACATCTTAATATTGATATAAAAGTGTTTTTCTGGTGTTAAACACCAGTTAGCCACTCAAATGAAAGGTAAACTGTGTAAGTGGTGGAAAAAGAGAGCCTAAGCAAATACTTCTTGGGTCAACCTTGTTCCATGAGGGAATAGTTAGATAAGAAAGACATTAAAAAGAAAGCCTAATCTTTATGGACCGATGGCCTGAAAATTCTGTAAAATTAAAACTTATTTTCTTTAAGAAGCTGATAATCAGGCTAAGAGGGAATTTGTTTAGACTACAGATTTAGCTTACAAACACAAACAAATAGGCAGGTATTGCCTTTGGTATGGAAGTTCAACTGAGATGCTGGATGATGTGGCTTAAACCTGAAGCACAGATGCAGCCTCTGCTATGGCATATTAATTAGCTCTGATTATAGAGACTGGTATTTGCAAATGATGCTTCCTGCAGATCAAAATCCACTCTCTCCTTTCCCTGCCCCGAGAATGAAACAAAAACATAAACAAGGTATTCACCAGGGTGAAAACGCTCACTGGCAGAAAAATGCTGGTGGTAGCGCCAGTGGCTGTCAGGTAGAGCTGGAGGATGTGCTGGGGGGGATTCTGCACTGCAGCGGCTTGGGGTCAGCACACATGTGGAAACCGTGAGTTAATGCTTTGGAAATGGGCATCATTGTATGATGCCTGAAAGAGGCACCAGACAAGAGCTTCTGTGAGCTCTGGAGCTGGCCCTTGCGTGCTAAAAATGCTCAGAGTCCATTGGGCTGGACCTTAGATCAAAGCTTTAATTCAGAGCAAACAGACCTACTGTAGTGTTAGGTCCTCTGCTTAGCATGACAGCATGAAATATTTGGGCTCAGCACCTGGTCCAGCGTTCTCCATTGAGTGCTGCCAGGATGACATGTGGCCTCACTGCAGAAGACTTGGGGGCTGGAAAGACTATGTTAGGAGAGCCAATGTTACTAGACCTCAAGGAAGGTGTGAACGGAGCAGCAAAAAAGGTCTTGGTATGAACTGTTAACACATTAGCCTTAAAACAGCTAAACCAAAACCAAGGTTAGAAAATGTGTTTCTATTCCTTTCGACATGGCAGAAAACCATCCTGCGCAAAGCTGGATGCACTTGGGAAAATTTGTTAGGCTGAAAGTTACGTGTGACAATTCTGTTTGTGCATTGCGGAGCTTAAAACATTATTTTTTTTTTTTTAGAAACAGGTAATCATAAAAATGAAAGGCAGTTAGTATAGGTCTTAAAGCAATCAAGAATGTGGAAAAGAATATGTCTTTCAGCAGCAGGTCCAAATTGAATTGTCAACAGTATTGGTGTTCTCCAGACACCTTGACTCCAGGAGGACCTCTGTATGGGTCTCCATCTGCCTTCCTCTCTGGAGGAAAAAGCTGATTGTATGGTGCTTAGTAAGTACAGCAGTGAAGACACATGAAGATTTCAATTAGTTAACCAGAGTATTTTTTTTTTTAAATTTTGCTCTTTACAGGGGGGATTTAAATTGGGAAAATGATCCACTGCAAAATCTTGAGGGTTGGAGCCGAAGTGACGTGCAGAATCTTCATGCTGTCAGCTCAACCTGTTCGTACATATGCTGAGTGTGGCATATTTAACTGCAGGTTAGCTTGGGAGCTTGTAAGCTTTGAGGTTTTGTTTTTCTTTAGTGTTTGGTAGCAAAATATTAAGATAAAAATACTAAAATAGCAAAAAGGTTTTACACTTAAAATCTGTCATCCAGTCTTCCTGCCACTTTACATCACTTCGTGTAATTCCTGTGGGACAGCTGGTACTGTGCCAAGTTAATCTTGATTTCTGCTTTGGTTTAAAGCAAGAAAGGATGAAGATTGCAGACTTGAAAGGAAAGGAAATGTGCAGGGATAGAATCCCTAACAATTGTCAGAATTCTGTATTCAGAGGGGTAATTAAATCACACAGTACACCAGTGCCAGGAGCTCAGCTTGAAATAATTTGCAAACCTGGTAGAAAAAGGGGATGGCCACAGAATTGCTGTTATAGTCTTTTTGTCTTTTCTTGTCTTGTCTTTTTTTTTTTTTTACTTTTTTTTTTTTTTTTTTTACTTTCTTGGATAGAAGAGGGAGTGAGGCGCACTTATTTTGACAAAGAAGGACCTGATCTGGGGAGCAGGCCAAAACCAAGATGATGTCTGTACACTTTAAATAGCACATCCTCTTTCTGTTTGCTTTTATATGTATGCTGGGATTTTTATTCTGCTGGTTAAGTTTGGCTATATCTGTCTGAACAAAACTGTAATGTTTTTTTCCCCTCTTTTGGTAGCTGCTTCGTGACAGAATAAAAACTGGATGTGAGTTGTGCATTGTGAAGTGATTGATGTGTGCTTGTGCAGCTTGTAGCACTATGAGAAACACAGGTGCAGCTGCTGATGATGTTTGCTAGAAGTAGATTGAAAAAGCAAGAAAATGAAATTGTGCTTCTGCACAGAAAACCTGTTGTAAAACTGTGGGGCAGGAAGCAATTCCGGAAGCACAAACTCCATTTGTTTCTGCGGGACAAAATGAAGAGGCTTCTTCAAGGCCAGGTAGATGAGAACCCAAACCATGCTCATCACTGCCAGCTCTCCCCGTTGGAGATTGAAACAGACATGTTTGTTTGTGGAATAAAGAGGAGCTCTGCAAGCACTGAATTTTCCACTGCTGGAGGGGACTTTCATCAGGATGGAGGATGTGATTCCAAGGGAGCGAGTGAAGTGTGTGTTGGTGAGGTGGAACTGAACTGGGATGGCTATGTAAAAATACCGTGCTCGGTTCAACAGAACAAGAAGGACTTTCAGGGAAATTCTTCTGATGGTTCAATGCAGACCTCTTCTGAAAGAAAGGGCAGAGTGTCTGAGGGTCAGGACCTTTCTTCCCTGAGTGTTACCATGAGCTGGAGAGAGGTAGCTGAAAGGCAAGGATGCTTTCCCCAGGAAAAGCCTGCTTCCTACAAGAGCCGTAGAAGGCAATCAAGAGATCGCTCAGCTGATGTGGTTGATTATATTGTTAAGGAGCTCCAGGGAATAAGTCGCATCCAGACAGAGATTGCAGAGCTCCGGCAGCACCTCACCTTGATAAAAGGCTCTGTGGATGAAGTCTCCAGCTGTGTGGATACGGTCTTGAGTGAGATAGAAGGCCTGCAAGGTGGTTCCACTGGCAAAACCCAGGGTACACATGCCCGAGAGCCAAGCAGGGAGGTACACAAGGAAGAACCAGTACTGTATTTTTATGGCATTCCAGAAAAAGACGGGGAAAACACAGTAGAGCTTATCTGCAGCTTCTTGTCTGAATATCACTGTTTCAATGGTATCCAGTGCAGTAAGTATATAAAAGATGCTTACAGATCAGATATTGGTACAGGCAAGCCATTAATGCCAAGACCAGCAGTTGTGAAACTTGTCAATTCTGAACAAAGGGACTTCATTTTACAGAAGTCTATCCTTCTGCAAAGCTCAGGGGTCCGGATTGCTACCAGTGAAGAGCAAAAGCGGCAGAATGGCCAGAGAGGGCACAAAACAGATTCAGTCTCTTTGCAGTCTGGTGTTAAGAAAAATCATCGCAACTCAGCGAGTCCTGATGCAGCTCAGAGAACTGATGCAGTTGGACACCTTCAAATGGATTCATGTCAGGTTAAGTGTAAAAACACAAGCAGGAAAACACAGTGCATAGTGGAGAGACTTGATTTTGTGCAGAAGTCAGCCTTGACTAAGAAAAGCAACTCGATACCTGAAACTGGGAAGGAATCACAAACAATAACCTGCAGTGAACAGCCTTCAGGTGACAGTGACACTCACCAGGCCTTTCATGAACCTCCACAAAATCCACAGGTGACCAATTTGGCCAAATTGGGTGATGGAGATTACTGCTGCTCATCTGACTCTTTGGGCCGTGGAAGCCAGAAGTGTGCTTCAAGCAATGGTAGTGAGCGCAAGCGTGACACTGAAAGCATCACTGAGAATTGTTCTTCCCTTCTAGATAAAGATGAGGGAATAACTGCAGAAGAAGTTGAAACAGACTGTGATACCCCATGCAAATTTACCAGTGCGGAGAAAGCTGATACTCAAAGAGAAGACATTTCTAGTGGGGTCACAACCATTAGCTACGATCATACAACAGATGAAATGGCTGATAGTAGTGATAGCTTGAAAGATATGATCCAAATGGACCTGAATGACCAAGATCCAACTGATCAGGTCTTTAGGGATGTCCTGGAAAATTCCCAGTATTTCCTTGACCATTCCCGGGATAACATTGATCTTGTAGACATGAAGTTCTACACTAATAAGCTTGGGAAAGCTATTAATCACTTCAGGTCTGCTCTGCAAGTGGTGTTTCACAAACTGGAGACAAGCGATTCTGAAATCCTTTTGGAAAATGATAGTGGCTTGCAGATGGATGATGACAATACACCTGTGCTGACCAGTTCAGGTATGTGTGGCAGCTCTGACAACTTCGCAGAAACCCCTCCTAGTCAGTCCTCTGAGAGCCAGGCAAACACAACTGTCAACAGTGAAGCATCTGCTCAGGTGCAGTTTGCCTCTTCCGTTCTTTCCTCTGTTCCACATGAGCCTCCTGTTCCCAGTTTGATGCCATCATCTGACTGTGAAATCCTCGCTGGGCAGCGCTCACCTCCTGAGGAGCTCGGAGCAGATGTGAACTCTCTACCTGAGCCAGCAAAGGAGTGCAGACCCATGAGCCTTGACAAAGTGTGCGCAGAAACCATCTACCTGAACAAATGCATCAACAATTTCAAAAATGTGCTGAGGGAAAAGAGGCAAATGCGTAGGAGACTCTTAAAAGAATTAGCACAGGAAGGAAACTGGATTTCTGCTGAGGAGACAAATTCAGGTAAACCAAAAAAATACTTTTAAAGAGATGTCAAAATCTAATATTTGTGCAGCCAGTAGGCAACACCATACTCTCTGGGTGAACAGTTTATTAGAGGTTGTGAGCAAATAATTAAAAAGGCAAGGACGTATGGTATACAACAGCGCTGACCAAAAAAAGCCCTAAAATTTATTGTGTAGCACACTCTAGGTTACGTAAGTTAGTAAGCTTAAAACTAAGAAATTAAGAAATGTAAGTTAGTAAGCTTCACCTCTTTTTTTTTTCTTTTTTTTCTTTTTCTTTTTTTTTCCCCCAGAGAGAGGGAGATTTGCAGTGCATCTTCAAAATAGCAGGTGTTAGGGTTTTTCGTCATAATTCGTGACTTGGTTTCTTTTTAAATATAATAGTTAAGACATGTGATAACAAAGTGTGCATTTGAGCTAAAAGTAGCCAGATTTACAGTTTGGGGAATTGAATGGATCCAGACTTCAAGTGGCTCCATCACGAAGTGGGAGTTCTCAGTGTTTAATCACTGCTAGATGTTATCCTAGTAGAGACCTTTAAAAATAAAAATAAAATTAAAAAAAAATATTGAGACCTGTGCTTTGGTATTGTTTCCATGACTTGTCTGTGAGATGGGAAATTTTGCACTTCTGTGGAGCTACATCCCTTATTGCCAGCACAGATAATGAAGTGTTTGACCACAGCAGATGTGAGCTGATACAGTGGTGGAGCAGTGCCGGATAACACATGCCTAAGGATGTGAGAGGTAGAAGTGACCAACATGTTTTGATGGGCTTTGATTTGGTAGAACGAAACCTAACCTTGAAATGTAGGTTCATCTGCCCCCTCCCTCACCAGGTGGTGAGAAAACTTCGGTGATGTCGTCTCTGTCCAAACCACTACACAGTTAAGGGAAGAGGCTTTGTATCAAGAGTGGAAGATACTAGAAGTACAGCTTGAAATCTTCACATCCTTATTGTGAACCTCCTTGTATCAAGTATTTTGTTCACTTTTCTCCTTGCAGTTGTGAAAGCTAGTCGGAATAATCAGAGAGCTCTTTTTCCCATTGAAAAGAGTTTATTTGCTCCAAGTGTCTTTTCCAGTGACTGCTTTTGCTGTGAAGAAACAATCTGTCAATCTGTGTCTGACTTCTGTACCAGTGACCTTCTCAGTTATGCAGATCACAAAGCTTGTAACCAGCTCTTCACTTACTTTGAGGTCCTTAGTGTGGAGTTCAGACAAACAATAGGTTTTTAATGAGGGAAACACTAGGATTTGTTAGCAGGCTCGGCACAGCTACATATGTATTTTTGTGCTTCAAGGGAATGTTTAGATTATTAAAGTATAGATCATACAGATGAAGCTGATTTTTAATTTTTGTTATTATTATTCAGAAAGCTATTTTTATTTTCTGTTAATTATTTTCTTTTTTTTCTCCCCTCGTTTTTGCGTACTGCTCAAGTCCTGGACATATGTCCTAATTTTAGGACCCAAGGGAACAGACAGCGGTTTGGATTAGCATTTGCCACAGAGCAGCAAAAGTACTGAAGTAACCTATTTTTGAATGTGAGAGGAGGCTGCTCATCTTAGCAGAATTTGAGCAGTACAGGCATGTTCACGGAGTGAGAAGCAGCCAAACCAGTTAAGGCGGGGGAGGATCACAGCTGGACTTCAGTACCTTAGGTCTGACTCTGGGGTGGATTGACATTCCTGAGCCTCCCTGGCTCAGCTCTCCTGAACATCATCTAGTGACATGACAAAGAGTTGATGCTTGTTGGAAACCCATGTAAAGGCATATCTATATGGTATATATGACAATTGAAGTTATAAGTATGGGATGAAATCATGATGCTCTGAGAGACAGGAGGAGTCTAAAGGAGTCAAGAGTAGTGGAAAACACGGGATAAGGGATGAGAAAAGGGAGAGAACTTTGGGGAAAAAAACCCCAAACTGGAGGAGACATCAGAAAGCAAAGCACCCCAGACGATCAGAGCAAGGCAGAGGCGCTGTGAAGGGAAGAACATGCCTGTCCAGAGTGGAGGTCAAGGGACCTAATCAAAGCAGCAGTGCTCACGCAGCACAGAGCACGTGGGCAAGGAAGCAGTGGGTGAATAACCACTTGGCAGCAGCCAGAGTGAGAAAAGGGGATGACAGTGCTGCCAAGGGCTGTAGAGCACAGTAAACTTAACCATGTAATATGCCAGTTCGAAATAGGATCGTTTTGGCATGCATTTTCCAAGAAAGTGAAGCAACCGTTTCATGTGCTTCTTCACTGTACTCAAAAGAAGTTTGAGCCAAGCTCTTGTTTTCTTCCTTTGGAAAAAAGCATCATACACTGAATGCAATGAGAGGTTGTTGGTTTGCTTTTTTTTCCCAGCTGCAGATGAGTGTTTATGTCTTTACTTTAAAAATATGATTTGTTCTTAATAGGCTTTTTAGGTTCCTGAGTTGGGTTCACTGAAAACCCAGTTCCGCCTGCTGGCTTTTTGATTCTGAGCCTGAACTGGTGTATTACTCATGCCTCCTTAAAAGTTCAGTTCAAGGTATGTTATTAAATGTGTTTGGCAGCAGTCTGCGGCAAAGGAATGGATAATAACTTAGGAGGTGTTGGTAAATCTGTGTGTTTTGGTGAATCAGAGATGATGCACTGGCATAAAGGTTTATTTATAGTTGTACACAGATGCAAATTACCAGCACAAATTAGAATTTGGCAGATGTGTGTAAGTAATTGTTGTTATATTGTTGAACAAAAAATTCTTCAATTTGAAGTCAAAAGAGAAAAAATAAAATAATCCCTGAAAATCTGAGCAAGCTTTTAAAGTTTTAATTTGGGGGGGGAGGGGGCAAGCGTAAGTGAATTTGAAGACAGTTTGACTTTGTGTATGTTTAAATAAAGCCTTAAAATGGCAGAGATTTTTGTAGATGTAAATTGACTCCTCAAAAGTAGAATAGTGAAAGAATTCTGTGATGAGGGTTTAACCAATTTAGTCACTATTGATGATGCTGTGAGCACACCTGTTATAATGAGACATGATCAGAAGATTTTAAATCTTTGTCTGCAGCTTCTCAGAGCTTTGTCAAACTTATTGGCCTGAAACGGTCCCTAACAGCTTTAAACTGAAGGGGCTCAGAAATCAAAAGATAAATATGGAATTTAAGCCAAAATAATCCTTTTTTTTTTTCCCCCAAATGAATCTAATGCAAGACTTATTGCTTTGTGTTTGTATAAAAATAAGCTTGACCTACATTTGAGAAGCTCTAGTGCCCTCAGGCCTTAAAATTTGGCAGTGCTAGTCTGTGTCAAAGATTTTCTGTGGAAAATCAACCCGAAATGAGTGGAGTGAATAAGCTTTTGAAAAAGGTGTAGTTTGCGTATGCTCACTGATGGCTTGCTACAGTTGAGCTGTTGTGCTGCCCGAGACTCCATCTGTCCTCAGTGTTTTCCAGCTGGGAGCTAAAGCAGGGCTTTTCCTCTTGGCGTGACTGAGAGCCCTGGCAGGCCTGGGAGGGGACATCAGTCCAGGTCTTCTGCATCTTCTGCCTTCAGAGACTTCACAGGAGACATCAGGAAAGAATCTGGTTCAAATAGGAGTGAAAAACCCAGGAATGAGGGAAGTCTAGATCTTCCTGGGAGACACTGAAACAACCCCAGGGACTGAGTCAGGAGAGATTGGGTTGGGTTTGAAGGCTTTGGGATGACCATGCACAAAGAAGGACAAAACCAGAGGTCTTGAAGAGGAATTGGGTCTGCCTAGGTGAGGTTTTGCTTAATAGAGCAAGACAGGCAGGAAGATGGGGTAGAAAATTACTTTAGATGGGGGACAGTCAGAAGTGCCTGTGCCCAAAAAAGCATGTTGTCATCTGAGGCTGGGATGGAACCCCAGGTTTCCTCAGGTTGTCCAGGTTGGCAGGTCTGTGCACAGCTGGCCACCAAAACACGGCATGCCTGCAGCACTGGCCATCGTGCAGAAGACACAGCGTCCTGCTGCTGCCGTTTTCTCCTTTGTTAGCTCCGAAGAAGCAGCCTGCAGGGTGGTCCGGAGGCTTTCCTCCCTGGTGAGGATCCACGCAGGCATGCCTTAAGGTGGAGAGAAGGGTTTTTATTTTAGCTACAACCCAGCACTTCGTTTGCCAAAGTTACTTGACTTCGCCTTAGTGATTGACTTAAAATAGCTTCTCTATTTTCCTGTCTTAGTGATTGCATGTGTGTAATTATACCCATATAGACAGTAACTTTGAAAACTATTTTAGCTTTTAAACCAATTTGAGTGGCCCTTGTTGCCATGAAGATATTCCTTCCCCTCCCTCTTTCATATGCAAATGAGTAATATGATTTTTCTGTGCAGATACAGAATTACCTGATTGGAAGACTTAAAAAAAAAAATACCATGTCTGCACCGGAAGTTTTGAGTGTGACTCTCATATAACTTTACTAGCCTTGAAATTGCCTTTCCATAAACATGAGATTTGGTGTAGGAGGCTTCTGGATATATATTTTTTTTTTTTTCAGAGGAGAATTGCCTAGATTTATAACACCAGAAAATATCTCCCTGCATTATGGTATTTGCCAAAGCAAAATGTGTTCCATGGGAACGAGTAGTTTCCTCATAATGGGCAAAATGCACAGGGGGCAAGGAGAGGAGGAGGGGGGATGCTTCAGATGCAGGCAGTGGATGCAGTCTGGGGGGAAAAGAGGAACACATCTGTTCCTTTCTGTAATAAATACAGGTTCTCTTTCCAATATTATAAGTAGTAGCTCCCTTTCTGTATTAAGATTACTTAAAATTCTTGAGTTAATTAAACAGGAACTGAAACTCTAAAAATCAGCTCTCAAAAGCCTATGTTCTACTGCATGTGCAGTTATGGATGAAATTTGATTAGTTTAACTTGAGATTAATTAGTAGAGATTAATTAACTGCTATACATTGCAGGAAGCACATGGGAAAACTCTCCGCTGCACAAATGTTTTATCAACTTGCGGCAAATGTTTACCCCACTTTCTGAAATCATTTTACAGATCTCATGGCAGAAATCTGGTCTATTAACTTTTGTTCCTCTCCTTTTTTTGTGTGTTTGGTTTTTTTTTTGTTTTTTTGTTTTCTCCACAGAAGGAGGTAGAGGGGAGCTCCAGGTTGTACGTTGTCCCTTGTAACCAGTATCTCTTTCTGAAACACTTGTTTGTGCATGCCTTGCTTTCATCTAGCCAGTTGCTCCTGTTGAGGCATTGAAGTTCAGTTTAGCATGTTACGGTTGTCAGAGGAATTGTTAACACCGTGTATGAGTTAAGAGTCTGTTCAGTGCATATTACCTTGTATGAAGAGGGAAAGATGAATGCTTAGACAGATCACTTCCCTTCGGTGCTCTGTGGGGTATGTGTAATGTACACAGGCACCGCGTTAGCAGAGTACAAATTGTGTGTCTTGTCTTTTCCAGCCTTCTTCTTTATGAATCTTGTTTAAACCAAGTATTTCATCATTTTGCCTCAGTTGTATTACTTCATTCCATCTCTATCAGATTCATACACATAGAGCAATTGAAGTCAGAAATACTGCTGTGGGCTATAATACTGAGATTAAGCAAGACTATGGATGCTGGGAGGTGTCTGCTGCAGATCCTGTGCCTTTTTAGCTGGCTACAGGCTGCACTTCGCTTTGAGCTGGGCTGTGTACCCCATGGGAAGGGCAACACCTTTCCCTTAATACCTACAGCTATTGCAGCTCCACTCGTGGACCAGTTGTCTCTGTTTATCACCCTGTGGGCAACAGGTGGCTCTTTCCTCCTAAGAGGATCTGCAGTGTAACGTCTTACATTGTGTTTGCAACTGTACCTCACATAGAGACATTTCTGGCTTTTGGATGCTCAACAGTTTTATTTTCTTAAATCTATGCTCTGTGGATTCAGTGGCTGCTGTGCTTCTGCCTCTCCCATAGCTGCATGAATCAGGCAAAATCAGCTTCCTGAAGCAGGCTGAACGTTGATCGGCTTTTGGGCCTCCAAGCAGATCTTATCCTTTGAGTTTGATGAATTTGCATTTCTAAGCTTTATTGGCTAATGTATCAGCAGCTTCATTTCATTCTTACTGGTGAATGTCTGCCCATTAATGCTTTTTCAGGAATGCAGAGATATCTGGGGTCAAATATTGGGGTCAGATTCTATCATCTTCTGGATTCGGTGCAAAAACGCTGAAGCCTCCTTTAAGATGCTTATCTGGCAGCTGGAAAACTGGTACTGGAAGACACATCAGGTGTAAGGAGCTTGATTTGAGGCTCTTCAGTCGTTTAAATCGATGCTGTTGCAGAATACAGTGGATTTAAAATAATCCCTTGGCTTGTTGCAGCTTTGGATTCCTTGTGAAACGTACCATACTTGAGTCAATGAAAACACTGAACCACAAGACAGCCTGGTTTAATTGTGATGATTTAGTTCAGTCTGATTCTGCTAATACCCCTGAAGAAATGGTCTAATTAGGCATGACCAGAAGTCTAATTTAGGCAGTGGAACAGTTGCTCTTTGTTTTAGCCTGATTGATATTAATCTATAGCTTAAATTGAGGTTTTTGAGGTTTAATAATGAAGCATAGTATTTGAAAACAAGTTAGGATGATGTTCAAAACAAATTAAAAGTCATTATTGATTTTTTTCTTATCTGTTTCAATAAAGCAGCTTTCCGTGTTTTACATCTGGTTTTATCTAAGAGGATAATGTGCGAGACACAGTACTTAAGTGTGATGGGAAGTTACATCGTTAGAAAGCCATTTATGTGGTGGGGGCTAATGGATCTGGGGATGTTCTTCCTTTTCCTTGTGCTGCTCCAGACTTAGTAATTTTTTTATTTTTTTTTAATGCCTCTCTGTCCATTTCGTGGACTTTTTCTTCTACAGAATTATGTAATTGTTCTGTCCGTTAAAACATCTTCTTGTGTATGAGAGAAATTGCAAAATATACAAGCTCTGGCTTGGTTAAATAACTTCTCAAATTACTTGTAAGCCTAGCTGTCGCTTTTCCTGAGTAGGCAAAACTCCTGTTAGTTTCCTTTCTAGGCTTCACCAGACTTTGCCTTCCCTATGACTGAATACTATGACCTCAATGATCATGCCTGTTGACTTGTTTAATCCAAGTTATTAAATTTATGCTACTCTGTCACTGGCATTATTTTGCTAACTGGTTCTTCATTGATAAGAAACTTTTAATTACTTGGAGGAGACCTTTTAGCAACTGATTGCAGCATGTTTTACTGTCTGTAACAAGCGCTTTCCCGGCTGAAGGTGTTTGTTGGACAGTAGGTGTACAACTGTCATCCATCAGCATCAGAAATAAAATAAATTAATAGAGGTGTGATGGGCTGTTTTGTTTACATTTGCTTCTTCATCTTTTCAGTGTTGTTTTATGTGCTTACTGGAGATTTTAAAAATAAATAAATTCAGATTCACGCTGGTCTGGCTGCTTTCAAGGGGAGATCAAGTGACAGACTGGCGCAGAAAAGTGAAGCACAAGCCAGCAAAACACTTTCTGTGACGTGCAACGTGGGGATGTCCAGGTGTTAAACGTATCTTCTTTCTCTTTGTCCTCCCATTTGTTTTGGGAAGGACAGTGCTAAAAACTCTCACTGTCATTCCACTGTTCTCATCTGCCTGTTGTTTCCACTGCTTGCCCAGGCTCTAAGTGAGCCAGGCTGGCCGCATGGGCTGAACTCGAGCAGATCCATGGCTGGTGACAAGACCCAGGGCAGCTACTGGAGCCCTCCTGTGTCCTGGTGGGAGCACTGCCTTCAGAAGGTGCAAAACTCCCCAGCTGCAGCAAATCCATCTAAACAGCATTGCCATTTGCTGCCTTTAAATGAAGGGGAATATGTGACATGTTCCTACGCACATCAGTGGTGTAAACCATGGATTACTTTAACTGGCACTCCCAGAGATGTCTGGACCCTCTTAACCCTCATACCAGCTCTTGCAGGTAATGCAGCCTCTGTGGTTCTAAGGCTACATGTGTGAGTGCAGCAAGGGACTGCAGAGGAATTCTTGGTGACTGCCAGCCCTCTGCCACTGTATGATACTGCGAACCCAATTTCCTGCTTTAAAACTGGCTAGGTTAAATGTAGTCTTTCAAAAGGAGAAGCAGATTGCAGAGCTATCATGGTTAGACACCTTCAAATTTTCATCCTCCGTTTATATTTAGCTGCCGTTGTTCTTCCATGCAGTATGTTCTCCTGTCTATTGAATAAGCACAGAAGAAGGTTTGTTTTGCTAGAGTAAGCAAGCTGTCCTGCTCTCCTGTAGTATTGTGTTTACATCCTTGTGCTGCTTTTGCCATTTTTTTTTTGTGAATTCTTTTTACTTTGATGTAGAACAAACAGATGATACATGCCTTTCTGAAGGAGTCTTGCCAGCAGAGTACAGAGGTATTTATGCTTTTACTTCTATAGAGACATTTTACTGGACACGCTCTGGATGAAATTCTCTCCTTACATGGCTGTATCATAGTGGCTCATGGCCAGTGAGATGACTAGAACTCAAGTCCGTTGTCATGTGCTTTCCTCCACTGAGGAACACCTTGCATGCAGTCAGATTCTCAGCAGGCTTTGGGGCTCTGACCTGTCATTTATGCCATGTTCAGTCCTCCGTTGTTGCAGTCTTCACCGCCATCAGTTCTTTCCATTGGGCATCTGATCTGAGTTCTGTATCAATAATCCTCCTATGTTTGTCATCAGCAGATTTTATCAGCAGATCCTACTTCCACTGACTTCCTTACTGCATTGTCCACGTCTGGCTCAGTTACTGGTTTACCCACCATAAAGCTCCCTACTCCTCAGTTTATCTGACCTTATTAGTGTCACATGGCATTGCATCAAAAGTTTTTTGTTGAAATGAAAATTCCCTTGATCATTCATTTTACTGTCTAAAGAAAAATGGCTGCTTTGTCAAACAAAAAAATACATGTCTTCAAAACTGTTGTGCCCTATATGATATTTTTTTTCCTGTTTGCCAGTTATCTCCATGTGAACTCTTTGCTTTGTGTTTACTCTGAAGCCTTTGAAGCTATTGAAGCCAATAATGAGCCTAAAATAATCTAGATCACCTCGCCCTCCTTCCCTCACACACCTTAACTGTGGGGACTGCACTGGCTCTTCTGCTGACTCAAGGCATCATCCAGTCACCCTCGTCCCTCCTTTGATGGATATCAGGTGCTGGTTCTCCGGATTTTCTCAGGGAGAGCGCTGCCTGGAACACATTACCTCTTTGCTTTCAATAGGTGATAACTGCTGTTTCCTCACAGCCATCACCTGCCTTGTCCTGCATCAATATTGTCTCTTACTGAAAGTTCTTTCCTCTTGTGCTCTTGTACCCAGATGACCTTTAATCTGACCCTAAAGAAGCTCTTTCTTTTCTCAAGTTTTCTTTTTATTTGCATGTCTAAAAGGCTTGGCAAAAGTAAATAAAGTACAGTTTGTCTGGATTCTTGGCGCTTTTTACATGGCATGTCTTAAAATCTGGGAGGTGATGGAGGTTTGTTTCCTGATGATGCTTTCAGCCTTTCCCTACATCCATGCTCCTGGCCATTCTTTGTTGACTTAGGGTTGCCTGTAGGAAATGGTTATTTCTCAGTTAGGTAACAGCTTTCCCTGGATCTTTTACCCCTGAACAGAGTTCTTGATGCTCTTGTGGTCTCCAGGCTGCAGTATTGCCCATACTATTTGTGGTCTTTAAGGTCTCAAATATTTGTTGCTAGTATTTAAAGTTTCTCAGATAAACTGATTGAAAACTTCTTTTCAGTAAACATTGCCAGGTTTATGTTTGTCATTCTCTGTCATTTAGCACACCAGAACCAACTGGTGTCAAGCTCAGTCCGGTATAAAGCGTTGCTCCATTTCAGGATTGCTTTCCAGTCACAGCTCTTCCGAGTGTTCGAAGGCAAAGAGAGGGATTTCCTCCCCTGTGTGCTCTGACGGATCTGGTTGCATTTGCTTCATGAAATCTCTCTCTCTTCACCAGCAGTGGATTCAGATCCCTCCAGAGGAGATGCAGGTTTCAGGCTGAGGGGTTTTGGAAGCACAGCTCGGAGTGGAGGGGGGTAGAGCACGATCGGACCTGCAGGTGCTTAGTGCCTGGTGCTGGGCCGTGGATCTGGGCTCCTGCCTGCTCTGCAGGCCTACATGATCATGTGGAAAGGCTGGAGTGACCATTCAGTTATGGATAATGTCATGTTGATCATGCCTGTTTAAAAAGAAAATAACAAAAATGATGTAATCTTCAGATCTGCCTAGCCCTGGAGCTGTCGGAATAACTAATAAAAAGTTCGGATTGCTGCTGTACAATCTGAGACCACACACAGAAACTTGTTTTCCTTGGTTATTTCTGCTCTTGTTGGGAGACCTTGTCTGTCACCAGTGAACAACATGATGTTGCACAGCTCACCCAAAGTACAGGACAAAAAAGAAAAAAACCAAACAAAACCCAACAGCTTTCATTTGGGGCTGTGATTTTTTGTCTTGCATAAAACTGGAGCTTATTTTCTGATGGTTTCCTGACAGACATTCTTTTACTCTGTTGTTATTCTCAGGTTGTGAGTCCTATGTCTGGAAATTGGTTTTCCACTCTGGGCTAATTGCAGACACTTTATACTCTTGGCAGACATAATTGTCTGAGGTTGGAGTGTTACCTATTAGCAGGATGCCTTGCTTCGTCCTGTTTGAAACCAGCTTTTCTTTCAGGGAGTACAGGAAAATGTATGAACCGTAAGCTGGAACAAAGGGATTCCCAGTTATAGGTAAACCATTTTCCCCTTATCCCAAAACTTTGGTTTCCTCCAGGGACATTGCAAGCGTTGAAACTCTGATCAGCCCACTGATTTTTCAGCTCTAATCAGTCCGCTGATGATTTCCAAAGAAACAAAACATCACTCTATAAACACATACCTCATATGAATGTAAGAACGTGGTTTGAATTCATGAATATGAATCCTTCTGTCTGCAGTCTGTGGTGTTTTCTATCACACCGTGAGACCCAGTTCACTGCAATCATCTTGCAAGTGGTGGCCCTTGTGTGACACCTGTGGGAAACTGAATACTTGCATATAAATGAGCAGAGCTGCAATGGGGACCTTCCAGCTTAGGGGGCTAAAGAATCTTTGCATTTAAGCATGACCAAAATTCTCAAGTGTTTGTACAAAGTTTCATGTTGATCAGTCATTTGTGCATTTCATACAGGTGTTTTTAATTTGTAACATCTTCATTATGACCATGTTCACAGAAGTGGTGACCTGTAGTAACAAGAGCTCCCCAAAGCTCTTGTTTTTGTTGGGTTGGAAAAGCAAGTTGGTCTTCGGAACTGCCTTTTGAAAGAGGAGGTGCACTGAACAGGCTCTTCAGGTTCCAGTCCTAGGTGTTCGATGAAATCACATAGCCTGTCTGTGTCTGTATGCCTTATCCTGACATGCTGCTGGCCATTGGAGGTGCTTGAATGAGTTTCTGTATGCATTTACCTGCATGCAGTGTGGTCTGTTGTCCTTTCCTCAGAATATAAGTACTTTTTCTGGTGTATTTGGAAACTAACATTGTGTTGTTCTTTTCCCTTATCCCATTTAAGGGTCAAGATGAGGCTGATCCATCAAAACCACCTTGGCTCAAAGGAGGGTAAGTGGTATTTTGAGACCTTATTTCCCCATATTTACAATTACAGTGTACTTTGAGGTCTGCAGTTCAATCTAAGTAAAAGCAGCATTTCTGATGCTTTTAATGGCTGTTTTCAGGAATAATCAAGTGGTCATGCCTCACTTAGGTCCAGGCTGTTGCTGTATTTCAGACTCTCTTGAACAGTTGGAGATGAGCTGTGCAGCTCTTCAAGAGATCAGTGGTTAAGAACAAGTCTATAGTTGTAATGTATAATCTGTAACTTGATGGTGGCGAGTACTTACGGCAGCAGTATTAAATAATCTTTACTGAGCACCACAGAGTAGTAGCCTCGATGAAGTCCTTTTCCCTGAATCAGTGACTGATGGCACCAGGGAAGGGAAACAAGTAGCTCAGAAAGATTGCTGTGTTTTTTACTTTTAGAAGAAAAAAGTAGTTTTGGGGCGGTCTTCTGTTTTTGCAATGATTTCTGTGGTCACTGTAGCAGTCAAAACTGCAGTAACTCTGGAAATCAGTGCAGTTTGTAATTTTTAAAGCAGTGATCATCATGCCCCTTTTGCACGAGTGAGAGTGAGAGGCTATGCATTCCCTCTGCAATGCACTGCTTGCAGCAAATGCAACGGACAAATCCTGATTGTACTTTCAGCACGACACACTGCAAAATAGATGCCAGCACAGCAGCTTCCCTAGAATCCTCTCTGAAAAAACAAAGACAGCAATGCACTTTAAAGCTCCTAGGTTATATGTGCCTTGTATGCAATTAGTGCGGTATGGTTTGGTGTTGGTGCACTCATTAGGAGCTGATGTAGCAGCAGATTCACCCTGAAATCTCAGCAAGAGGTTGGCTTGCTTCACTCACAGGTTAATTCTCATACTACTGAAGGAAGCTTCCTTAATAAAACTGAGTCAGATTGAAGGCTTCATTATACGTCTTTCTGCTTTTGGAGTCTTTGTTCTGTGATGTTGGTGTTCCCACAAAGCATCCTGCACACCTGTGGGTGCCTGGAGCTGCCTAGCAAGCCCACGCTTCCCGAAGGAGCCCGGGACTTCAGTGAGCAGGCTGCTGGAGAACTGGCAATTAGCAGGAGCAGAAGACAGTGATTTATTCTAACTATAAACAGCACCTTCTCCTGCTTTAACAGAGAGACCATGTACTGAGTTTATCGGTTCATGCACACCGAAATGATTTCGCAGCCTGAAAGATGAAGACACCTACAGTTCTGGAATATTTAAAAATTGTTTTGGCAATTCAAGGCAATGTTTGCTCTACTCTTTACTTTTTTCCCTTTTTATGCGAGATAGAACAGTCTGTCTAATGTAGTTTTGACAAAAGTTTGGCTTATTCAATATATCCCCACATGCAGGGGATTTCTATAAAAGGTGCTTGTGAACCTTTAATTCCACCGCTAGACACGTTGTGGCTTATTAGCCACAAAGTATGTTAAAGCATTTACATTTGGAGTTCTTCTTTCATGTGGAGATTAGAACAGTGGTGTACTTTGAAGGGAGAAATCATCTTCTGTCATTGCAAACCATCTTTGCTTGCTTACATTTTCAAGGTTTAGTGGCAGCATCTGTATGATAAAATTTGTATTAAAAGATGAATACACGCTTCAAGCTATTAGCACTTCTAGCATAATGCAACAGTAGCTGCTGGTCTGGAATCACTGGCTTTGGAGATAGAGCTTAAAAAAACCCCAAAAGTGCAATTGGTGTTATGGATCAGTCTCTGGATGTTATATCTCATATCTATATATTTTATTTACTAGTGCAAATCATCTTCTCATTCAAAAATGCTATTCAGTCCTCAATACAGCACTCCATAATAATGCTATAAATATTACATGCATTGCAGAGGGGAGTTACCCTATTACATATAAAGCTACAGTGTGCGTATCTGAGGCACTGTCAGTACTCCTGTCTGTGCAAACACTGTAATTTTAAGGAAAGTAGAGGTTGTGCTTGAATAAAGAGGCTTAGGTAGCTGAATGCACAACAAGCTGAATAATTCTGAAAACTAAGAATTCTCACTGAAATGTTTTTTTAAATACTAACAAGCTAAAAGCAGGTCATCTGAATGTATAACTGTCTTGGTACCAGGGTACCTCTCTTCAGTGGTGAATACGAGCACCTTTCAAATATTCTTGTTCTCTGTCAGTCTGGCTTAGAGCCGGTTCTATCATAAACCTCAGTCTGTCATAAATATTTTGCAACAAACCAGATCGTAACTAGGTATATTTCTCAAGCATGATAACTTGTTTAGGCTCATCTTGAATTTATGAACCATGCAGTTTTAATGTTTCTCTTTCCTGGGAAATGTCAGAGTATCAGTTTCCTTTCAATTGAATTAGGGGAGAAAAAAAATCATTGCAAATTGTATAGAAGAGAAGTGTTAATTCCCAGCTGTGGCATTGGCTTAGCAGGAGCATTGACTCTGGATTTTAACTTGTGACCATTTTGTTGTGTCTTTTTGTCTTACAGACTCTCCCTTTCTATTTTGCATATGCTTTCATAACTCAAGTGATTTGACACAAATCTTTGACACAAATCTTCCTATAAGCTGTACTGTGATTTAAATAATGCTGGAATTCTTGGCTTCATCTGGGTGGTCTTCTATGACACCTATTTTACCCCAAAACAGGGTTGCTAGTATTGGACGGGGATGTAACGTTAGGGCAGCAGACAAAATTCCATGTTCAATCCCAGCAACACTGTTCTTAGTTCTGACAATATAAACACTTTATGCAGATATTTCTTATTTCTTGATGTGGGTCAGATTTTTCTATAATACACCAGAAGGGGATTATTGCAGTGTAACTTGGGCAAAAATATCTTCTGGAATTCTCTACTGGATGTGAGGGTAGCCTCTAGTAAAACCACCATATAGCCTCACTGTAAGGATTTGCAGCGCTGGAAAACTGTTCTCATCTTGGCCAAAGGTTCCAATAGTTTTAATTAACTGCTGTAAATCTCCACCTTTCTCATGTCTGAGTTTGCCTTCCATTCCCAGCTGTGAGGTGTAGTTGTCACAGCTGACCATGGGTGGTTCACGTTCGTCATGTAGGAGCACAGCGAGCGGTGCATGGTGCTGCGGTGCAGATGTGACTCATGCTGCATGCAGAGCCGATGCAGTTCACACAGTTCCATGTGACTGCTCACCTTCCCACCAGGCTTGTTCAGCCGGCAGCAGCTGTCAGCTCAGCTGTGGCTCGGACATGTCACCCTCCTACGCACCGTCAAAAAAGTAAATTTTACCGTTACAGTGCTATGACATGTTTCTGTATATAAGAGACTGTTCCCTTCTTTGACACAGCCTTGTGTGTGACACAGCTGTGCAGTGATGTCCTTGTCCATCCTAGAGCATGGTCTGCTATAACGTAGGTTTGGTCTCCCTGGCTGTGTTTTTGACTTTTGGCTGTATTCAAAGAGGGTTTGAGTAGGTCCTGCTTGCCAAGGGGTGCAGGCTGCCTCTTGTCACTTACCAGCCTTTTTTATGGCACGTGCAAGTTGGTAGTGGCATTTTGGTTTCCTAGAGGAAGGGTAGCTCCATGTTGGTGTCTCTTAGTGCAGTGAGCACAGTTGTCCCTTATTCCTCTTCCCTGCAGCTGTGGCATCCTAAGGCATTTCAGCTGGGTGTGGTGTAACGAATCAGCAAAATACACAGAAGTGCAGCTTATCACACGGCTGCAAAAAGGAGTGAGCCAGCATGCTATGGGGGTAAAAATGGATGGCTGAGGACTGAGAGGCAGAGGTTTCCTTTACAGTCTCTGTAGCCAACAAAAAGGGCTTAGGAACCATGTTCTTAGTGTTAGCAAGGCACAAGAGCAGCATGGAGAAGGGGAGGTTGTGTGAGACACTGAGAGGGGCCGTGGGTTTTGCCTGGCAGGATGGGTGTTTGTGGCAGGGAGAGGGTCACATCACACGTCTTTTTCTTTGGTTTGGGAGGAATATGATAGGCAAACCAGCAGAGAAATGTGTGCTCAGTTCCCAGCCCTGGTGAAAAGCATTATCGTAAGGCCCTACAGACGAATGCCGTTGATTTAGTGGGGGCTCTCGAGCTGAATTAACAGACCTCCTTCAAGTAAAGGCTTATATCCATGTGGTATTACCAGAGAATAGCAGAATCCAATTACAGTGATCCAGGCTGGTCTTGTTGGGAAGGCAACAGTTTATAGTGTTTTATTCCAGCAGGTTCCAAGCGTGGCTGGAGTAATGTCCCTTTTACTCCATCACAAATTCCACTAGCAAATGGCAGCTCTTGTGTGTAGAGGTCTCCGTGGCTTGAAATGCTGAGTACCACAAATGTTCCCTTTTGTAGTAATAAAAATAATCTCCTTTCTCCTCAGGTGTGAGGTTTTTCCTAATAATTACATGAACCTTGAGGGCCAGGATTATGTTCTAGCCTAGAATCAGACGATGGGTAGCAGCATCCTGCCCCTGGACTGATCCACTTTGACATGGTCCCTCCCAACCATCGACACCAGCAAGGATGTCTGGATTGTTGTGTGTGAAGAAGATAAACTCATAATCGTTTTTTGCATTCACTTAACACTTCCTTAAGTATAATCTTCTGGCTGATTTTGCTTCCTCCAGTAAAACATCCGTCTTCTCAGTGTCCCAACCCTAAATTAATTAAATAGAAAGAAAGGGGATGGAGAAAGACTGGAGACATGATGTTTTCAAGTTTCCAAAGTCTTTCCTGCCATGACACCCAATGCTAATAGTAAACTATAAACTGAGCTCTCCCTAAGGAATAAAAGGTACTTATGAAAGCAGAGGCATGTGGCTGAGCTACCACAGTCTAAGCTGTGTGTGAATTACTGCCAGGGAGCTCTGGTTGTGCCGTTGGGTAAGTATTTTTGCCACATCTGTGTCCCACAGACACAGTGGGGTTAAGGCTGCTTTCACCCACCGTACAGGCAGCAGTGACTCTGAAGCACTGGGTGGTCTGCAAGCACGTGCCCAGCCCACTCTGAGCTAGCTCAGACCTCAGAACTGAGAATGGGAAAATGACCTTTTTTTTAGCATGTTAACAACTTTAGTTTATTATTAAATTGCATTTACAGTGAACTCATTCTTCCCATTCTCATTGACTATGATACTAGCAAGAAGACATATTTTAAGGAAGTTTGTTGGTCATGTCTTTACTGTCTCTCACTGCTGGCATGATTTTTAATCTTTCCCCCCCTCCTCCTGAATTTCTAGGCCTGCAGGAGGTCTCTATGGCATCGATAGCATGCCTGATCTACGCAAAAAAAAGCCAATTCCACTTGTCAGTGATCTGGTAAGAGATTTCTTTTTCTTCTGCCACACAGCCGTTAGTGCAGCTGGCTTTACTTTTTAACATATGATACATTCACTGTTACTTCAAGAAGCAGAAGGTTTCCTGTTTGAATTAATTCTTACACTAAAGGGTTAGGAGTTGTACTTGGAAAAACCTCTGTGAGAATGAACTACAGTTTTGTAGACAGTTTCATTCATTTGGCAGAATTAAGATATTTTTCATGTTCTTTTTCCTTTTTATTTTGCACAGAACATTTGATTATTTTTAGGCCTGCATTATTTTAAAATGTTTTCCTAAAAATCACATACTTTAGGGAAAGTTATAATGTCCATGTGAGGTCTGGCAACTTACCAGAAGGTTGGAATTTCAGAGGATAGATAAATGAGCATATGTGCTTGGATTTTTAAAGCAATTTGCAATATTGCCAGTAGGCTTCTGAGGAAGCACAAGAACCAAGCGAGTAATGAGGACAAGTTTCATATGCTTGTGTGATACAGTGAAATAAGGCTTCTGCAGGACAAATGGTTTTCTGTTGGCTGTGTTCAGTACACGTAGCGATTTCATACTTGGGAGAAATGCTGGAACAGCTGAAAGACTGAAGTTTCCATAGCCTGTAATTCATGTGAAAAAATGCATGCAATTTTCTCTGCCAGCTTATGCATGGGAAGCTTAGTACGTGTCTTAATAACTGCTTGTATCTTAAATCTTTGCAATAATGGCATTAACTTGTGTCACTTCCTTTGTATGCTTTCATTCTCTCTCTCTCCGCAGGCCATGGTAAGTGGAGCTAAAGACTATCCACCAAGTCTTCACCAGAAACAAAAACTATTTTACCTTATTTTCCCTCCACTTCTTTGCTTTTTATTTTGAACCTACAGTATAGCAGTGCATGTGTATCCAGCACTCTGTCCTGCTGCATCACTGATAGAATGAACTTTTTCAGTCTGTCTTCAAACATATGCATGAAGCAGAGCATAAATGGAAGTTTCTGATAGGGTTTGATGATTTCAAACTAGATGTTGCTAGCTTTAATTGACTTCTCTGCTTTCTTCTAACCGGAGTGGCTTGCTGAAGAAATCCTTTGTATGCCAGTGTGAGGTGCTGCAAAGGCACTGCTCTGTGCTGTCCAAGGCTGCAGAACTTCGTGTGATTGTGGTGCAAAAGAGGCAGTTTTGAGGGGAAAATGCTGTTCATTGTTTTCAGTGATGGCAAATGAATGTGATACACCAGCACATTCAAACCTGTGCTCCCAACCCACTCTGTTCTTTTTTTATCCTGTTTATTTGTAACCCTTTCACTGTCACGTTTTGGAGTGTTGTGTATGTTGCAAAACTGATGAAATAATTTCCTTTTGGATATGAATGAAATTAGATATAGAAGAGTGAGTCCCCTGTAATGACCTTTGGCAATAGCAAAGTTACTGTTGCTACAAGAACACAGAAGTGGAGATGTGAACCCAGGTTTCATTGACAGTTCTTACCAGAGAAACAAATAAAAAATTTCCGGAGCAAGACTGGTTGTGGGCAGATGGAAGCAAGTTGGAGACCTTTCAAAGTATGCATTTGGCTCTCCTGAGATCTGAGCTATCGTTTCAGAAACCAACTTGAATGTAACAGATTGCTGTTTTGGTGTCTGGTGTGACCAGAGTCCCCTTGGTCACATCTCTGGGCTTGTAGTGCCAGTGCATTTCTGGATATTGGTGGTAAATAACAAACTTTCTTCCTTCTTAGTCACTGGTTCAGTCCCGGAAAGCTGGAATTACCTCAGCAATGGCCACTAGAACATCTCTCAAAGATGAAGAGCTGGTAAGTGGGAGGGTTGCTTGGCTCCTGTTAACATTTAGTAATCAAATTAAGGGAGTTTGGCTCTTTGGGATACAGAGCCAGCTTCACAGATGTCTAAAAATATAGATGCAAAGCTTCTTGTTTCATTTGTTTAAAGAAACCAAACATGTAAAAAATAACATTTCATGTGTCAATATGATCCTGAAAAATGTAATCTTACCATTTCCTTCTGTGCTATCTACCATGGGGGACAGTGTGTGAAACTTACTTTATGCAAGATATTCCTCATCTGCAAACTGTAATCCTTTTCTTCCATCTCCTCCACTTTTTTTAAATGCCTGGAGAAGCATTTTTGGAAGTGTGTCCTCTGCTGCTGCTTGTGAAAGTTTGATACATTTGGCTACCTCAAATATGTAGTTTTATTGCGCTGCTCATGCATTTTCCCTTAAAACTCATGCATTAGCCAGCAAAAACAGGTTCAGTCACCTTCCTGGATGTTGGTTTATGTGTGCTCTCGCCTTTCAGAAATCTCATGTCTATAAGAAGACCTTGCAAGCCTTAATTTACCCCATCTCTTGTACAACGCCGCACAACTTTGAAGTGTGGACAGCCACAACTCCTACCTACTGCTACGAATGTGAGGGGCTGCTGTGGGGTATTGCACGGCAGGGAATGCGCTGCGGTGAATGTGGTGTCAAGTGCCATGAGAAGTGCCAAGACTTGCTCAACGCTGACTGTTTACAGAGTGAGTAGTGGCTGCGGGAGTGCGGCTGGTCCAAAAGTGTTAGTGGAGCTTTCCTGAATGTGTAGGTGGTGCCTCAGTGATCAGTGAAGCTGCATGTATTAAAATAACTGCGTATTTTCTGAAAAGGTGCCATTGGGCTGAACCTACCTCCGTGGCCCTGTGGACACAGACCGCTCCACAACACAGAACCCCTTTGCCACATTGTTCTTGATGTGCTTTAAAAGGTTTAATCCTTGACTCTTGCCCATCTATTGGTCTGTTTGCTTTAACCCATCTAATAATCTCTGTCAGTTCGGGTGGTGTGTTTGCTAACATGTCCTGTGTGGAAGAGAGGTGGTGGGCTGGGTGAATAGGGTGCTGGGCTGGATATTCTGACTTTTGTTCTGTCCCACCTGCCCTGGTATCCCAGTCGGGTTGCTTGTTTCAACTGTTAATGCTGTTTTAAGCTCTTCAGGGCAGCACTGTGTTCCTCCTTAAGGCATAGCATCCATGGATGTTGTTTGGATTCTCTGTACCAAGCGCAGGTTGGCAAGGCATTTTGTGATCTTAACAGTGGGGTCTCATGGCTGATTCACTTTAGAGACGTGGGGCTGAGTCAGCAGAGATGATGGGTCAGATTGAAAGGCGTTGTTTGAGTGTATAGGCAGTATTTCATCTTCCTACTAGCTTTTCTGTTCATTTTGTTGGGGTTTTTTTTTCCCTAATGTTCAAAACCTAAGCTGTCTCTTCAAGAAGAGCTCTTCAAAAAGCTGTGACTTTGCAGAATAAATGAGACCTTACACAAACAAAGGAGATGTTTAAAAGGGATTTGATTAAGGAAAAGAAGGAGAAAAGAGAAAGAGAGAGAGAAAGTATTAATTTAGGCATCAGTTTCTTAATTTGGTCTCAAATTTATGTTCCTGCTTGAGAGCAAAATATCTTAGTCTAAATGGAATAGAAATTTCTGCCATATATGTTAAATCTTGAGTAGGAAGGTGGGGCTGTTTCTGCTCACTGATTTTTTTGGTGTTGCCACTTGATGGACTGAGTCTAAGGAATCAGAAAAGTTTGTGAAGGATAAACAGACTTAATGCAAATCCATGTCAGTGACTATAGGAATATAAGGAGTCAAATCTTTTATCTGCCTCAGGCTCTAATTGTTTGGGAAAGCCAGGCTGGGTGGTCCAGCAGGGGATTCCAGTGAATCATAGGTCACTTGCTTTTTCTTATGGCTTATCTTAACACCCCAAATGGATGTTGTTAATGCTTGCATTTTTGATGCGTGCAGAGTTTTAAATTGATCATAGTTAGGACTGAGGCTATTTGCACTGGCCTGTTTGTCAGACACAGCTGATCCTGGTGGAACTCTCTGTTTCTCAGTTGCTGGCGTTTCTAGATTTGTTTTTGAGGGTTGCAAGGTGATCTTTATGGTTTATAACATTCGAACAATTGCATCATTGACACCTTGGCTTTCTTGCAACCTTTTAGTGACTAAGCGAAGACCTGCTGTGTTACATTTAGTTTAGGAGAATGCAGTTAAGTCATAACTCAGTTTTCTGACACAACCTGATGTAGAGGGTCAGTTAGACTGAGGATAACTTCATTTGTCTCTGGAGTTCACCAGAACCCTCTGCCAGCTGGTGATTTTCAGTATTTGAGATGAAAATCAGCCAATACATGCATCCAGGCTTGACGCAGGTCCATGTCCATGATGTTACAAGGCTGCAATGGAGTTGTGGTATCTCAGTATGGGTAAAATGCTGTGGAGAGCAGAGGAGAATTCCAGCAGCAGCGAGGAGACAGGCAGAAGGCTTTTGTACAGAGAAGAGGTCATGAAACTGAGGGAGAAAAACTACATTTAAGAAACAGGAAATTTATTCATGCAGAGGACAGCCGTGGCTGTCCATGTTCAAGAAGGGAGACTTCAGACTGGGATGGGTACTGGAGAGAGTTCAGTGGTAATGGGGAAAATATGAGAATGTCTGGAGAGAGGATGGTACGAGTTTTTTTAATTTTCAAAAGAAAGGCTTGGCAGTGTGGAACAGGAGAAGGACAGGACCAATGCTGTTTCAAAAAAGTAAAACCAGCCACACTCGGCCTGTCCCAGCAGGATGTTTCTGAAGGGATGTTGTGGAGCAGAGGTGTAAGACATGTCCATGTAGAGCTCCTATGACTCTGGCTTATCCTTACAGCTACCCATGCCTTAAAAGTATTTCTGAGCAGTAGCTGCTGTGTTTAATAGTTGGCAGTGGTGGCTCTGTAAATTGGTTTAATCCTACTCTGAATCTCTTTATGCCTGAACCATGCTGGGGGAAAAGCAAGATAAGTAGCAGGGAGGAAGATGATCTGTTTAAGCTTATTGTTTACAAAAGAAAAAAAATGGAATAAATTTGCTGTAAGAAAATTAAAGGTGGAAGTTGAAGACAACTTCAATGATGAGAACAAGGAGTCTCTGAAACAGCCTCTGAAGACTAGCCATGGATGCAGGTTTTTTTAATCTCTGGTTGGAATTAAATAAGATTATACTTTGGGCTGTGGGATGTGATGATGGCAATAGTTTGTGCTTTTCTATGGAATAGAAGTAACAACTGGAAGCTACTTTTCATATATGGCAAAGAATTGATAAGAACTTGTTATTTTATTCATGGGATTGCAGATGTTTGCTTTGCACATTTCCTTTCAAAATGTAAACACAAGATACTTCAGCATGCAGAGTTAAAGAAACAGAGAGAAAACAACTGGGAGTACACTGGGCTCAAAACTTGTGAAGCATGTAGAAAGGTAAAACCCAACCAAACAAAACCTTTGCTTACTGAGTTATTTGAAAGCTGCTCAGCATCAGAACAGGGAAGGTACAGGGACTGAGCCATGGGTCTGTTGGGGTACCCAGTATGAGTGTGGTGGGTATCACTATCTGGGGTAGAGATGTAAAGGAAACAGAAGGTGGTAAGGGTGTAATTAAAAGACAGAAAAGGCAGAGGAAAGATAGTGCTGGCAGATTAAGAAGATGGTAGGGCCAGTATGAGGATATGTTGCTGGGTTGGGAAAATAAATGTTATCGATACTAGAATCTATTAAAAGGCTCATTCAGGCTACTGTGTTCTTTGCTTTAGCATGTTCATGCTAAGATCCTTCTAACTAGAACACACCAGGCCAGAAGAAAATGGAAAAATTAGATTAATTTTTATATATATTTGAAGAACATAGGCTGTGCTTGAGGAATGAGAAACAGGGTTTCTGGGGAACAAGCAACAGTTTAGAGATCCAATAAATTCAAGACTGAGCTCTCTTGTATATTGAACTCAGGAGGGACATTTTCCTAACAGAAGCTTTGTTGTTTTTGATAAAAAAAACCCCAACATTCTCAGGACATATCTTCACTTAGGTCTATTTAAAGCTTCCAGAAAATGTTACATTGGAGGAAAATGGATTTTCAGGCTGGTAACAAATACAATTCTGTTGATTATACTTTGCTGCCTCAGGATATATCTTCCCTTCAGTCTGTGTAAGTATTCTAGAAAATGTTGTATTGGAGTAAAATGAATTTTCAGGCTGATCACAACTACAGTTCCATTGTCTATGCCTTGACATTTTGGGTAGACACCTGGGGTTTTATTTCTTAGAATCAGAATGTGCAGTTTATTCATCTCCTACCCGTTCAGTGTCTTTCTGAGGGAAATGAAAGGATCTCTTTCCCCAGATCTATTAGAGCTAAGTTTGATTATATCTTCTGAGGGTGTTTTTCTTACCCTGTATATTTTTACTGATACAGTCAGCAAATGTGTGGGACTTCAGTGACAAAATACTCGAATTCAGTAATTGCCATTTGAATCAAAATCCATTTGCTGACTTGTTCAGCAGGGCTGTTCCATGAATTGGCAATGTCTGAAGTGCAGTAAACTGGAATAAGTTGTGCCATGTGTACTGCAGCCACCTGGTTTATGGCTCTGTTGGCACCAGGTTGTTTCTCTGAGGATGTTTCTCTGTTGTAGGTACTTAGAAGATACTATTCTGTGGTGGGGTGCTTAGCTATTTATCATAAACTCATAAATACTTGCTCAAGGGAAGATGCTCTCTTGTTAGCCTTCTGCTGTTCTTGGAAGTACTTGAAATCTGTGCTGCATGGGTACACTTCCTTTCTTACTTGGCTGAAAATGGATGGAGGGATGGTCTTTAAAATCCCTGTAGCATGCAAAGCTTTTGTAAAAAGAGAGCTTTTATCTCTTGCCCTGAGCACTGGTGTACTACTAACCAAAGTACAATGGGTTGGGCAATGTTGGTATCAAAGGAAGAGTAAAACTGAGGATGGATGTGTAGAATACCAAGGAATCAATGCAGAGAAGTGAGCAGAATTATAAGAAGGGTGGAAGGGAAGGACATTATTTTAGCAAGATCCTAGTAAAAGGGGCCCGTACAGTTCTGGGCTAGCATTTGAAAAGCCATAGTAATCCGTTCCTGCAAGTGTGTTTTGGTTTTGTTTGTAGTGATGCTGATCTAGTCCTCAGTAGATTACAGGTAAATCTAAGAAAAGAAATTCCCCAGGGATATCAGAGTCTGGACCTCTGGAGATCTTGAAAGTAAGGAAATGAAACCTCAAGCTTCAAACTAGTGTTGATTAGGAAATCTGCCTTGTAAGTATGATTAGCCATATGTCTTTATTAGTGATTCTTTATGGTGTGCTGGAGCAGCAAACCTTGGAGAACCTCACACGAGCTATCAGGCCTGTGTTACTGAGTGCTGCTTTTGGTGCTGTTTTAGCTCCTGGAATCTTGGTTGACCTCCGGAATTCTTCAATGCTTTTTAACTCCGGACTGGAGGTTGGGTCTGTTTGTTGCTTTTTGGTTGAGAAACTTGTGTGTGTTGTACTCTGAATTCATCAAAGACTGCAGTGCAGAGACTGGCTCTGGCTCAGGGAGTGGACTGTTAGTCACTCTTGTGATAATCATCTTGGCTTCTGGGTTGAATGATGATTAGACACCATGGTGATGAATACTTGTTTGCTCTCAGAATTCTATGTAGGAAAATATTTGCACAGAAGGAGGAAGGATACCTTTATTTGAAACTTGAATATCTATTTTAAGTTTCAGGAATATATAATTTCTAAGCATTATCCGCCTACTAAACAACTGTCTTCTATCCTGCCAGTGTTGCTGTCTTGACTTTTTCCTGTTAAAGCATAGGATAACAGCACTGGCAGTTTACTAATAGCTGTATCAATACAATTCCCAATATGGATGTATTTGCTTTCTGTTTCCAGTCATAAATTGACTCACAATTCAATCCTAGAGAAGAAGAGAGAAGGATAACCATTTGTATAATACTGTTCACAGTACAAGTATATTCTCGTTCCTTTCTGTTGCCATTTACAGGATGAAAAGCTGATCCACTGGTCAAAACCCTCTTTTTGCAGCTGAATAAATATGGTCCAAGCCCAACAGCAAGAAAAGCACCCTCTGCCATCCAGTATAGTGGCACGCTTTGGGTTTATATCACCTACCTATTACGCCATAGGTAATGAGCCCCCAAACAGTTATTTTGGAAACTGGTGTATTTGTACCAACAAGCAGGTGTTAAAATTAAGAAAGTGTGTTGTTGAGACAGAGAGTTTGTATATTCTTCTTTAGTCTGCATTGTTAAAATAAGGCATCTGTCTGAGTCTGGCTTTTGCAGTGCAGTTCAGGTGCAGCCTCTGCAGGGACAGCGAGACCTTTTACAGGGAAGGGTTTCACAGTGGGGGAGCAGCATGGATGGAGCTGGGGGTTTTCCTCTGAAAGTCAGGAGACAGAGCTAAGCTTTAGAGGTGACTGAAGAGAGGGCTCTCCAGGGGGCTATGTGACATGGCTCACATGTCCTGCAACCCAAGATGCCCCAGACAGCTGTTGGCCTTGCAGAGGGCTAAATGCACGATGCAAAGTCTCTGGAGGTGGTGAGGATGTTAAATGTGTTTTTAACTAGAATTCCTCCATTTGTCCAAGTTTGCTTGCTAAGCATCATTTGATGCTCCTGGAGTGCTTGCCTTAAGGCAATGATGCAGACCATGCCACCCTAGAATTATAACTTTTGTCCCATCTCAGCAATGAACAATAAAACATTTATGTTTACAAGCTGCCTGGCTAGAAATTTATTTAGAAAATGGTTCTGAAATAGAGCACTGTGCTCATGGACAACATAAACTCTTAATGTTTGAATTTGGTTCTTAATTTTCTAAAGTCAGAAAGGGCAGGGGAGGGTTGGTTTCTTTGGATCACGACAGATTCCGAATTCCAGCTAGGAAAGGCAAATTGTTCCATTTGGCCTTTCCTGATTTCCTAGTAGTTTTCTGTAGCTCTGCATATACTGCGTAGAGTCCACCTCCATCTCTAGAAGACCTAGTTCTGTTAAAGCTGAACAGCACTTCCTCTCTGAAGTTCAAAGTGTAGCCCCTGGTATCATTTCGGTTTCATTTTCCTTTAATAAATGTTGGGTCTACGGCTGGATGATTGCCTGATACAAGACATTACATTGGGTGGTGCTAATTCTTCATCACCGGTGAGTAGAGACAGCAGGGACTGCATAATTAATTCCAGTATTTTGATTTCATTTCATCTTAAGCCAACAATGGAAAACTCTGGGGCAGATACACTTTATTGTGCTAAATGAAATACTGAACATCAAGCCTCTAGCAAGTGAAATGAAAAAAATAATCAGGTAATGTGAAGTTACGGCTTGTTTTATACCCAGGTCTTTAATAGCATGCCTTGGTATTCAGTGTCCTTTAATGAACTTCTGAAACTTCAGTCACAGTCTGTTCCAAACTGTGTTTTTATTCTTTTTGGTTTGGATGAGGGAGTTATAATTGAGTTTTGTTTCTTTATTGAAGTGAATTTAGTAACGGTGAAAGGTGTTAGATTGAAGGCCCTAGAAATGGATGTCCTCAGGCAGCGTTGGTCACTGGGCACCCTGTTGAGCCTGCTAACAAGGTTACCTGTTTTGTTGTACTGCTGGGGGTCCTTTATGTGTATGTGTTCATAGAAGTTTATTCATATTTGGTCACTACCTGCTGAAACTGTTTCACATTCAAACCCATAATGCCTCAAATTAAAGGTGCTCCAGATACTGTGTTTGCCCACTTTTTCCAGAAGAAAAAAAATTTATGTATCTTTGTGATTGGTGGCTTCCTTTGCACACACTTGCACCTGCTCTAATACATATTTTTAAGGTAATTTAATATTTGGTGAACACCTGGATGAAGATAATTTTTCTAGGACAAAGCTTACTTTAACTAAACTATCCCAGAGAAGAAAAACAAGCAAAAGCATATTAAACTAAACAGAAATACTATGACTGAATGTGTACACAGGACTTTTTGTACACTGTGACTTTACTTTTGTGTAAACTCTTTAACTTCATCTGATCTAAGATCATAACTCGAAATTGCTGCAGACTGCATGTAGAGATACCGTGTGCAATCCTGGGTTCCTGCTTTTCATTTCACACCCAGGCTTGTCTGCCCTGTTAGCTCGTGTCATTGCTTTCATTAATGCGTGCCTCACACCTGGCACAATAGTCAGTGTCTGAATTTTCACAGCAAGCATGACTGTTAAAACTGCGTGGGGAGCAGTTGGTTGTGGGAGCGTTCTTGTCTCAAAATTATATGAACATCTACATTTTGTAAGAGGTACGTAAGTGACCAGAGGCCTCTCTTTTTCCAGACACAGTTGAATGCCTGTGTGGTATAGACCCTATGCCTGGTTCTGGTGTTCCCAGCTGCTGGATACTGTACTACTGCCCCATGCTTATGATGGCCCAGGTTTTTAACTACAGAATTTGATACCTTAGAGATATTTGTTACAGTTACGATGCCTGTGTGATTCTAAGAAAGGATTATTTGTCTTCTTACAAACTGATAAAATAGAGTGGGATCCGAGAGGTACTTCAGATGCCTCCGGCTTGATGCCTGATCAAACAGGGTGGCTCCAGGTGGAATGGGACATAGATGGTGCAGTGATGCTGTGCTGCATGGGGAGTTGTGTGGCACACGTTGGTAGGAAATGCTGACCGTGCTGGTCCATCTGAACTTCTGCTCTTCCATGGTGCTTAGGTGCAGCTTTGAGACAAGTTCATAGATACTGTTTGTAACAGAGGTCCTATGTCCTTTTCTTAGCACTTGCCCAAGCAGGGATTTATTTACTCAAAGCAAGGTGATAAGAGAAGGGGGCATGCCGATGTCTGCTGTTGAAGCAAGAACCTCATTTCTAGGTCTTCCTCAGCTGCAAGGGTATTAAACTCAGGTCTGTTATGGCTCTCCCGTTCCATTATCTCCTGCCAGTCTGAGTGGTCCAGATTCTCTTGTGTCTATGTTGAAAAGTGGGGTGTCTGACTGTAAGTCAATAGCAAGAGCCACCATGTGGAGGGTAGCTCATGGCTTTGATTCTGCTGTCCAGGTTCAGAGAAACATGACTTAGCATTTTTCTGTTTCTGATGAGCATTGTGTGCTTTCTGGTGCACAGGAGCAGCAGAGAAGAGCTCAAAGCATGGAGCTGAAGACAGGACCCAGAATTTCATCATGGCAATGAAGGATCGCATGAAAATCCGGGAGCGGAACAAGCCGGAGATCTTTGACTTGATCAGAGATGTGTTCTGTGAGAGCAAATTGACACACGCTCAGCAGATGAAGACGGTGAAGCAGAGTGTGCTTGATGGCACCTCAAAATGGTCAGCAAAGATCACCATCACAGGTGAGTGAGGGAGGCATGGGTTCTTTTGGCTTTGCTTGGGAGCCTGAAGTAAGACAGAGTTGGTGAGAAGATGGAGAGAGTGGAGAGAAGGGCTTCTCTGACCCAGGTTTCTTTCTGCTCAGTGTACAGGTAGCAGATGGAGATGCTCCGAGCCCAGGCACTGTAATGCACCATCAGGAAAGCTCTCATGAGTCATATTCCTGTTTGTCTGGCCATTCTGAGCTGCTACTTCACGTGGTGTTGCGGGTATGTTGTCTTACTGCATGGTGGTGGTAACCCTTCTCTTTTCCTTCCAGTGGTGTGTGCTCAGGGTCTGCAGGCCAAAGACAAGACTGGGTCCAGCGATCCGTATGTAACTGTTCAAGTGGGTAAAACAAAGAAGAGGACAAAAACGATTTTTGGGAATTTGAACCCTGTGTGGGAAGAGAAGTTTTACTTGTAAGTGCTCTTACAAGGACTCTCAGCCCCATTTTGCCTGTTTGTATGATCTGTGCTTTGACAGCTGTGCTTTGACAGCATTCCCACATCACCTGTAGTGAATGTATGATGGGTTTATTTCTGCTCAGCATTGTGTGTGCGTGTCTGGAGGTCTGATGTCTTTAACAGTCTACGTAGTGCATACCTGTTCATCTCATCTGTCTTGTGTATATATAAATTGTCTGCTGTGCGAACACTTATACTGATGTTTCTAGAGAAAGCTGAAGAGAAAGGAAAATCTTTTAACTCAGAGGCTTTAGTTCCTGGCTAGTAGACATACTTTCACAATTCTTTGTAACATAAAAGAAGTTGGTATAAAAGACTAAGCAAACTTCTCATGACCTGTTGCTGACACCTGCTACTGGTGTTTGACCAACAAAGGTTAAAGGTAGTTACTTGTCTGTGACACTACTAGTCTCCCTTTCAGTTCTGGAAAATCAGTGTAGCAATAACTTGAGGGATTATCTGCTTTCAAGACGAGCAATGTATCTGTGTCTGAATTGAAAGTAAATGCTGGAGGTGCATTTCTTTAGATATTAACTGCTCTCAAAAGGCTGAAGAATGTATTATTCCATCCTGCTTTTGTTGAGTAAGTAAATAGTACCCTCAATTTGTCATTGAACATGTTGTAAACCAAAATGGAGACATGAAATCCAGCAGCTGTTTTCTGAAGATTCTAGATGATCTCAGTCAACCTTAAACATCTTCATTCCCTTTAATGTGTGAGCTCTTCCCTTGCACCTTCTCTCTCTTTTCTTTTTTTTTCTTCCCTGTATTTTCCCAAGCTGCTTGAGAGGAGCTCTTTCAGCACACTGAAATTTGTTTGTGTTTTAAAATTGGGCTCATATCAGCCCAGCTTTGTCTTTACACTGTACAGTACAAACAAAATTGTTTTTAAAGTATTTTTTAGCTACTCATTAATGTCAGAAAAATCTTCATGCTATTTTGAGCGAGTAAACCCTTGGCTTTATTTTTAGTTTAATCCAAGGTAACATTACTGCTTGGTAAGTAGTAAGTATACTTAGTGCATTTTGGATAACTAGTCACAATAGCAGTAAGTCTGTGTGGGAGATCTTCAGGACCTGGATTTACCATGCCAAGTAGTTACCATGGTATTTGCAGTGTGTTCCCTTCTAATTTTAGAAGCCTCAACAAATGCTGTGTTTAAAGATAGATAGTGCAATGTGATAAATGTCACAGTTCTAATGGTGCCACTGTTTAGATTTTATCGCCATGTCTGTGATTCAGCAGATAATATGCTGTTGGGCATTAGAACTGGTGCTACTTTCTGTTTTGCCTGTGTCTAGGTGGTTGTTTTAATTGCCTTGGAATAGCAGGAGGAGATGAAGGAAATGAGAACAGTGACCAGATCGATGGCAGGAGGGCATTCAGTACTGGAATCAATGTGTGGTTTCATTAGTAGATGTCAAAGCTCACCTTACGCTGGATGAGAAGCGAGTCATTCAGAAGTGTATGCAGCACTGGTCTTCTACATGCTAATTTTCTTTTTTCTTTTTTTTTTTTAATATTTATGGATCTTTTTTCAGCTTACAACTCTGAAAATTTTTAAGATTTTCTACCCTATAATAAAATGGCAATTCAAATCAACATATGCAGGCCAAAAATACCCATTACATACCAAGATTTTTTAGAAAAGATTGTCAGGACAATCAAGAGATTGTCAAATTTAAAGGGTTGGGGGTGTATGCTTGTTTCTTAGAATGAAGTTAATTTGTTATAGTAAGAGAAAGGTGTGCTGGTAGTTATTGAAAGCTTACCTTGCAGTAAACGTGAAAAATTTGGTGTTCAGAATATGTAAATGTTTCAGTGGATGCAAGATACGCGAGTAGCGGGAGGTCAGGTCAGTAACTAACGTGTGTGTCAGTATATGAGCAGCTGCTGTTCCTTTTCTGTTTGGCTTGGTGGACAGACTTGTTTATAGCTGGTGTTCGTTAAATGCCCAGTGTCTTTTATGCAGTCACAATTCCAGTGTCTTTCCAAAGGCTGGATACAGAGCCAGAAATCTGTGTGCATCAGTCATTATAATTATAGCATTGTTACTGTAATCCATGGCATGAACTGAGGCAGGCTATGTACAACTGAGTGTTAAAATTCTTTCTACAGACTCACTATAAATTTATGAAAAGCAGATTGAACACATTTTAAAATTTTTAACCCTTCAGTAGCCTATTTCAAATAGTTTTTCTTCGCTTATTTACAGTGATGGATGGAAAAGTATATTAACTTAAATACTTCTCCTTAAATATGACTTAGTTCCTTTTCTATATATTTTCAGAAAAAAAAGTTGTGGTAGGCTTGACCCAATTCAGAAGTCCAGATTTAGAACCTTACTTTAGAAAAGGCAAGGTTGGAGACGCTTTGGGTTTCCATTATAAGTGCTATTTAGGTCATTACTAGCCTGTGTCACCGTAGGCATCTGCTTAGATTAATGACCAGAATAAACATATTCATGTTGTCTGTGCAGGTGGTTTGCAGGTCCTGTTTCTTTCCAGAAATTGTCTGCTTGTATATTTACATCTTTAGCTTTAGGAAGTGTGTTGTTGTAGAGAGGTTTTTGTGTCTTTCATAGGAGTTTGGAGACCTATGAAAATACCTGTCTGCTCAGTTCAAAGTTTTGCAGGCTTGATGCAGAGGCTCTGCGTGTGTGATGCTTGGCAGGATGAAGCTTGATGGAGGACTCCAGGTATCGCTGCAATACAGAAATGTGGTTCTGTGAGCAGGTATTGAGGAAACCCTGCTTCCCTTGGTTTTACATCCCATTCCCGTTCTGCAATAATCTCCTGTCCCTTTCCTGTAGTTACGATGAGCAGGCTTGTAGGTAGCCTCTCTCATTTGCCATGTAAGTTTCTCCTCAGTGCCCTCGGCAATCTTCCCTTGCCCTTAACTCTGGCTGGACAGAAGGCAGCACATGTTCTGCCTGCAGTTGGCTCTGAGTTGTCTGGATCAGTTGGTACATGGGAGCCAGGTGGCTGCAGGCTTTCCAGGGATGGCAGCTGCTGTGGGTTTCTTTTCTCCATCTAGCTGTAATTTTTTCACAAAACTTGGAACATAGAAGCTTTCATTACAAGTCTGCATAACTCTCATTTCCTTAGGAAACAGCCCAGTAATATTAGAGGGAAGATATTTTTTGCACTACTCAGTGCAGTTGGAGCAAGGCATTAATTCCTCATTTAGACATAGTTTAGACTGTCAGTGGAAAATACAGGCTTCCTAGTATCTTCCTTTGTAAAGGCTGAAGATGAGCATCCATTTGAATGGGTTACAATAGCAGACAGTGTTTAGCAGAATAAACTTGACCACGGGGCAGAATATCCTTTTAAGAGGGAGGGCTCTGGGCTTGTTTGGAGGCTGCTAGTCCATACCTTTTATTCAGGGAGTGCCCCAGTCTTTAATGACTGTGAGCACTAGAAGTTACTGCATTCAAACAGGACGTTGCTGTTTTTCTTGGTTTAGACCCAAAATGACTTGTTCATTCTACAGTAATATAGTAATATCCCCTGGAAGTTGTATGGTCTGAGTACTGCTGTGTCTGAAGCTTTCAATGGTAAGTTTGAAATCATTGTCTGGAACAGATTACATTGTCAACGAACAGTTTGCAAGACACATTATCACTGCAGAAGACTGAGTTAAAATAAATGCAGTGCCTCCTGCCAGCAGATAATCAATATTTTACTAGGATATGCAGAGCCCCACATGATACACATTCCTGTTAATCCTTTAGGGATGGTGCTATTGTACAGCTAACCACTGAGTTGTCACCCAAAAGCTTCTATTTGGTTCTGCGATTTTCCTTTCAGCTGCTGAGCCTGTTATCAAGTTCAGCATCTTTCAGTTACCTGTGTGGTTACATGTGACTGTTCCAGAGCTGTATTTTAGACTTCCCCTTCTGAGATCAGTGTGTTTATAAATGTTGCTGTAACTCTGTACCTTCAGCCTCCCTTCACTGCATGGCAGGTACCATTCAGTTTGTCTTGTTTTCTTTGTTCTCCAGGTACCACAGATACTGAAACTGGAACTCTGATAAAATCCTGCTTGTTTCCCTTCTTAGTTAATAATGTGAAACTTAAATGTGAATGCAGGCAGAGCTGATGCCTTGTGGCAAGCACCTGTTGGGAAGCTGAGTTAATGTAGTTAAGGGCATAATGCTCGGAGTCACTTTATCTGCTCTTTGTAGTTAGGAGAGCTGCACCATTAATTTGTCAGTCAGTGTTACAGCATTGGGTAACAGCAAAATGATTGTACTTGTTTCCCCAAGAAAAGAGCTTCATGCTAGTAAGAACAGAAAACTCACTTTGTTCTTAGACAGCAACAGCTGGATCTCAGGGCATATCATTGTGCTGTTGTGCTTAACTTCTAAGCTACTAAGGATTTTCGCTTTGTTCTCTTACCACTTCGATTTTGCCTTTGGTGTTTTATCCACTGTCCTTTTTTCTCCCTGATATAGGATACTTGGCATTGTTTAAAAATTAACATTTCCTGAGAAGTTTTCTGCCTTCCATTCCCATTGAGGTTGGCCACAGCAGAGCTGACAGCTGGACCCTGCCATGTCAAGATGCTTCCTTTGAACCGCATCCAAGTCTTCCTGCTTTTTCATCCAAACCATTTCCCACAGACAACTATTTTTCTGTTCCCTCTGTGTGTGTTGTTAAAACTCTTTACTGGACTTCCTCATACTGATTGCTACTACTCCTTCCTTTCTCATTTTCCAGAAATCACTTTGCTTTTTTTTGAAGCTTTGCTCCTCAGAAGCTCAGAACCTCCTGAAATGATCACAGGTCCTAAAGTCTTGCTGATCTGTTCTCTCCTGTGCATTTTCCCACCTCCTGCACTCTTATTCATTATTTCTGAAAGCAGCGCTGCTCTGTCTGTCCGTCTGCTGGTCTTTCTCTACCATTGCATGAAATGTCCCCTGTTCTGGCCCTTCCTGACAGCTGCATCTACCATGGTGCAGAAGGCAAACTGCTCACAGAATATGGCCATATAGATACTCACTAGACTCCTTGAACCATATTTTTTAAATAACAAAACACAACAAGCTACTTGGTTCTGGGATTGAACTGACCTACTTTTAAATCTGCAAAATATTGATGCTTCCTCTGTTCCCTCACTTCCATTGTTTGTTCTTGCTACATCTATTTGTTGCTTGTTTGTCTTTATCAGCCTGGCAGCTCTGCAGGGCAGGGGCTGTCTTATGCTCTGGAAGCTGCCAAGCACAGTGGAGTCCTGGCTGCATTTGAGGCCTCTGGGCTCTCCTATTCTTCAGGCAGAAAATATAAGAAAACAACATAATTTAAGGAAGCATCTTTATGGAGCAGTAAGGTCATGTTGGCATTGCACCTCTCCAGTCTGCACAGTGCGTTTTAGGGATGTACAGTCTGGGTCTCACTGCAGCATTAGTGGAATGAAACTGAGGGCTTGGTGAGTCCTGCAGGGTTAACATGCTGATAACACCTTTCTTGAGATGAGAAATTGATTAGAAAGAAAAGTTCATGTGGATGTGATACAAATGGACCTTCACTCTAATGGTTATTTACCAGACTCTGTCTTAAGTGTCGGTTCACCAGTGTGAGCTAACGGTGTCAGAAGGTTATAGGTTTTCAATGTAGCGCACTCTGTGCTTTAAACTTACAATCTTTACTGTGGGTAAAGATAATTCTGTGAACTGCTAGGCACATGGTTTGTATGTATACCTTCGTATCTCTTATGGCAGAACTTTTGCAAACTGTCAGTGTTGCCACAATTTAACAAGGCTTATGACTGTGGCTTTAGCGTTCCTGTGGAAGTTCAAGTCCTGAAAATGTTGTTAGCACAAGCAGCAAATGATTAGCAAATCCAGCACACATGTCATTGGGCTTCTTGGTTCAAAATATGAATTATTTGACCAAAAGTGGTGTCCTGGTCATTCTTAGACCCTTCTTTTTCTTTCTCTTCACTTCTTGGAGATGACAAGGCACATGCAATAGTCCATCCCAGATGCCTGACATCATCTGAGCCAATTTGGGCCAACCTTTACAGATGGACAGAGGCCTGGGACTAAGAATTACTTTCTACAATTTTTTTTGTGAAAGTTGGAGCTAGATTAGAAGGATACAAATCACTAACTTCATTGTGGGAGGCACTGTAGTGTAAATTCAGCAGTTGTCTGTTCTGTTTAGCCACCAGTATACCAATTAGCGTGTGTGTGGGCAAGCCACTGTGTGTGCAGACCAGAATTAACTACAGCTTCGTGTGCTTGCGTGCTTCCCCTCAGCCCAGTTGCTAGCTGGGCATGGGAAGAGACTGGAGTATTGACAGTGCAGGGGATGTGTGTGGGGAACTGCTGGCTCGGGGTTGGGTAAGGCCAGAGGGGAACGTGGCAGAAGAGATGGAGGTAGAGAGTGGGACAGAAGGCAAGTCAGCAGATCCAGACTCAGCTGCTTGCAGTGCTTCTGCCACCACTGGCTTCAGGCAGAAAAACCTCATGGAAAAAAATTCACTATTTATTTGATTTTAATTTTTCTTAAAGTTTTGGTGTGCTTTTTCTTGAAAATTTTACTTTACTTGGTACCTTGAATTGTAAAAGTAAGTTCTTTAAAAATAGCGCTAGTGTAAATGTCAGGACAATATGCACATAAAAGAAAGAGACAATTTCTGAGCCATGTACAAAGGGAACCTAGTTTCCTGTCTCTTACACTCTGGAATGGGCCTGAAAGCTTTTGGTAGTTTCTTCCTTGCAATGGGGTCACAGAGTGTTTCTTCTCTCTGTATCCTCTTGGGAAAGCTGTGGGAGCTCAGCTGTGGGAGGCTGGACGGACGTACATGTGCACACAGTGAAATCAAGCTTCACAAAAAAGTAGGAAGAAGTGGGGCAGCTCCTGTGTTAATGAAGGGGAAAGTTTCTAGCAGCAGAGCTTGTTAGCCTGTTGTGATGTTAGCAGTTGTGATGCATAATATAATTTCTCATTAGTTAGAAAGCTTGTTATTAGCCAACAAGCCCAAGACCCCACTATTCAATGTTCTGTTTTGGGGTGCTCCCTGTAAGGTGAACTGGTGTTTGACACAACTGTCTTGCTTCACTGAAAGCAAGAGCTGTGATTTCTACAGACCTAGATGGTGATGTTTTGCTGTGAGCAAGTGGTAAGGCTTACTCTATGGCATGGGAGCAGTTTAAGGAATACGGGTGGAGCAGTCTCTTAAAAACAGCCAAAAAATGTGTGATGAAATAGAAGCTTCAATAGCTCAGTAAATGCTACTGGAAAGTTTCCTGAGGCACTTAGTAGTGAGTTAGGTTGCAGTAGCCTAGTGAAGGATGATATCCAGGAGCATGGAGTGATGCATGTGGGACCACTTAAGGTAGCTGTAGGTCTAAACAGTGAATGTTTTCCTAAAGGAAAGAGCAAGTTTCTGACCATTGGTAGCAAAGAAACAAGATCAAAGCACTCCTAACAAAAAAAAAAAAAAAAAAAAAAGTCATGGTGTGCCAGAAGTCTGAAGAAGTCAGGAGCTAACTTGCTAGTGCTTTGTAAATGGCACTGTGTGCCAGTCTGTGTTTTTAGTGCCCATGCACTTCGGAACACTAAGCCTCTATGGTACTGCCAGGCTATACGTTAGTGCACCATGTCAGGAACAGAGGACTTTTACATGCTTATGCTGTGTTGCTGGTATATATGGCAATGTACTGAGATAAATTTGAGAGCTACAGAGAGCAGCAGTCCAAGCATTCCCTGCTTGTGAATGCTTGCTGCACGGTTTTGTTAAAGGAAGACATCCTTGAAGTAGAGGAGGAGGAAGGGGCAAATAAAGGCAGGAGAGAAACACTGAACCTTCTTATGTCTGGAGTCTAAATACAGCTTTGATTGCACAGCAAAAGCAGGGAGCAGCAATGCTTTCTGCTCCTGATCAGAACTGCATGAAATCACCTCTAACTTTCCCTGTATAATTGCCATCTATTCCTCTGTACTGGAAAAATCAGTAGGAGCTGCAAGGACATCTGTTAAGCGGTCCTGAATGACAATGGTGGCAATAGCAGCCCAAATGATTTCTTGGAAGAGAGCTTGCTAATACCAGTCACTGCCACATCTTATTGACCAGGCTTAGCAGATCACTTGTGACCCATTTCTTCCTTCTCTCTGTTACTTAGCAACAGATGCAGCATGTTAATGTTAAAAAGGCTGGAAAACAGGCCTTGAGCAGACTTTGCCTGTTTTCATAGGTTTTATTTCCTTGAGGGCAGACGTTTGTAGTGGTTATGGTGAGTAATCACCCTTGTCATGGTCTCATATGAGCATTCAGATTGCTTTATTGTATTGCATGCCCTGCAAATGAGCAGAGCTCTTATAAGCTGCTTCTACCCACTTCTGACATCCAGGAGCCTATTTGGATCTACAGAAGGTATCTGAGCACTTAAAAAGAGGGGGAGGCAGCAAATTTTGCCTGTGCATTAAGCTAGAGGGTGCCAATTCAGCAAACAATAAATTGCTTTTTTTAATGAAAATGTCTTTACTGATCTGCCCAGAGCACAAAGTATCAGACTGAGCTGTGAATAATAGGCAGAATCAATGCTAATAAATAAAAAACCACCAACTTTGTAACTACTGTATCCCACCCTTTCCTCCCAAACACAGGCGATGTCTATATCATCTGACTGTAATGTATTAGATGTTAATACACTACTGCTCTGTAACTATCTCAAAGTAAGAGAGCTACCTCTGCCTGAGCTATTTCTCTTCTATTAGAAAATGGCATGAAGGATGTTTGTCTTAGACCTTGATCATACTATCCTAAATACCACACTTGCATAAACACAAGCCTTTAACGTAATCTTTAAAGCCTACAGAAGATCCTTGATGGGGAGAGCTATCAGAAACTAATGAGATGCTTATCAGCGTTTTTGGGGTGCATGCGCTGAGATTACCAGCCTAGCTATTACCAGGCTTTTGTGGGCTTCACAGCAAAAGCAGTAACAGTGAAGAGAATTCCCAGGTTCAGCGAGCTGCTGCTGAGAGTGAGCATGAGTAGAAGAGTCACAGCCACTTAGCAAGCCTGAAGTTGGTGGCTGCAGTCAGGACAGGGCACTCCTTCAGCATACATCTGAAGTTCAGTACCTACCGTGTCACAGGAGCCTGCACCAAAATGTTGTTGTGGAGTTCCTATCAGACGCTTCACTTGTAAACAATGCCTGTTTATTTAGATTTTGTTTATGCATTCCTCTACTGTTGGACAAGTGGGTCAAGAGGAATGTGAAGCATGTAGCATATAAAAGTTGGCTGCATTACGTGCTCTTCCACATTGTGTTTGTCTTGTTTGCAGTGAGTGCCATAATTCTTCTGACCGGATCAAGGTGCGAGTGTGGGATGAAGATGATGACATCAAGTCTCGTGTCAAGCAGAGACTGAAACGCGAGTCAGATGATTTCCTGGGGCAGACAATCATTGAAGTCCGTACTCTGAGTGGAGAAATGGATGTGTGGTACAACCTTGGTGAGCCGGGCTTTGGAGTTGAAAACATGTCACATGTTAGTTTGGGAATGTTTGAGAGTGCTTGGGTGCATACAGACAGTTTGCAAGAAAGGAAAAAAAAAAAGGCTCACATGATATCAAGGGGTGTATGATGGTGCTGTAGAGCAGCTACACGGCTTTGATCTCAGTTAAAATGAAGAGGAGTCTAACATGTCAGAACGCTTTCCCTCTCAGGCATTGAAAAGTACAAAGGGTAAAATGCTCGGAGGACGGCTGGATTCCACCTGTGCTGGTGGACACATTTCCTATCCTGTGCCCTTTTTTATGCAAACACAAGCATTTCACTAGTCTGTAAGACTTGCAAGTACACTGCACTGGGCTGGGAAGTTGTTGAGACCTTTCCCAGTGACCAAAATAGAACGTTGTGGAAGGTACTGGGAAGTAACCAGATGGTGCTGAATTGACCGGCATAGTAATAATCCTAGGAGGTCCAAAATCTTCTTGACAGGGAAAACCAGTAATTCCTAGAAGCTCAGGAATATGGTGAAGTCATGAACAAGTTCCACGTCAGTCAGCCCTGTTCCTAGGGGTAAGGCTCTGTCCTTGGTGGTTCCAGTACAGCTGACTGAATCTGAGATCCTGTAGCACATTTGCTGTCAGAAAGACTGTCTTACATCTAGAAACATACTTTGTTCTGGCTAGATGTGTCATAGTGAGGGTGTATTAGAAAGTTTTCTCCATGGTGACTCTGATCACAGGCTCAGCCTGAGCTTCCAGCAGTTCCTTTTCCAGTGTTGTCACCCCAGTTTTGTTCTGACCATGAACAATGTGTCTAATTGCTAATGATCTTTCTTTCTAGAGAAGCGAACAGATAAGTCTGCAGTGTCCGGGGCTATTCGCCTGCAAATCAGCGTGGAGATCAAAGGGGAGGAGAAGGTGGCCCCGTATCATATTCAGTACACTTGCCTTCATGAGGTAAGAAGCTGGTTCAGCTCAGTCATCACCATGTTCCTTCTGTCTGTTGAAGAAACGATTTTCTGATTTTTCTTTCCTTGAAATGTTCCTCCGTACCCTAGATGAGCTTCCTTTTCCTTGCTGTGTGGGCCTGGGAACATGCTGAATCATCAGACCTGCGTTTGTCAGGGAGGCAAACCTAAAAAAGAGTCAGGGAGCCAGTCCCTCGCGTTGGGGGCTGGCTGGCTCAGTCTGTCCCACTGCCACAGCTGTGCTGCTGCCAGGCAGAGATCAGGCACTGGTCCAGCTTAAGAGCCCCCTGTGAGTTCAATGTGGAAAAAACTCCAAATTTCCTTGAGTGATGTTTTCAGCATGTACTGTACCTCTGTCTTTCTTTGGAGAAGGTATACTAAAATGCTTTGTGAGTAAATACTGAACTGGGGAGCTCTTTGACTCTGGCTGTTGAGTGATGCAGGTATTGGCAGTATAAATTCTTTTGTGCTGCTGCACTGGTGTGTAGTTATGAACAACTGTGGGGGAAGAGAAGATAAGCTGCAGTTACTGGGTACTGACCTGCCCCAGGATGGACTGAGCTGGGCAGGCAGTGCTGCAGAAGTTGGGAGAAATCCAAAGATGACTTGTGAGAAGGACTAAAGGGAAAACCCTGTCTCGGAGAACGCATGGTGCCTAGTCTGTCTATCAGAGACAAAGCAGGTGGCAGGGTCAGTCTCTTCAGTGCCTGAATAAGGAAGAATAGGCAAAGCCCCTTTCATCTGACGTATGAAAATATCATGAGGTCCAGCCTGTTTAAGCAAATTCAGATTATAAAACAAGGGCAGATGTATCAGGAATGTTAACTTACAGGCACAGCATATTTATCCAGATGCTGGGCTAGATGAGCCCTGCTGTGTCTTCTGGCCTTACCAGGGAACAGACAGATACGAAGCTCAGAAAAACACCAGAAGGCTTCTTGTAGTAGGCTGTGTTGTGTCCATCAGTACATATTTGCCATTTTTTACAGTAAGCTGTTTGGTTTTTCCCTTCTGAAATGCATGATCACTCACTGTCTTCTTTTTTTTGCGAATATATCTCTTTTTTAAGTATCACCTTCTTTCATTTATGTATAATAAAAAGAAGATGATTTACAACTGGAATAATTTGATCAGGAAAAGTAGTAGTGTAAAGTAGAGTCCTCTAGGTCCTAATGAGATCATTAGACTTTTGCATCCTTCACTACAGGGAGCCAGCTGTCTGAAAGGCTGATGAATCTGTACGTGACATGAATTTGAGGGTTAGTGAGAAATCTACTGAACTGAATATGCAATTTCTGCACAGTAATGATAGCTGAAAGCTTTTGCAGTGTTAGATAAAGTGAAAGGTTATGTTGAATAATAACGTGAGTGTCTAGTTATTAGGAGTGATCTTAAGGATGTCCTTTTCAGGAAAAAATACAGTATCTGTTTGGACTGTTCTGCTGTATAATAACAATAATTAAAAAGCTGATACAGAGCTGTTACATCAGCTAGTTTAAATAGCTTGTCCATCTTAAGGCATTTCATTCTGAGGACAGAAAGGTGTAAGTTTCAGGAATCTAATTAGTTTGTGGTTTCACTGCATTGAAACACTCCTCTGCATCATTCACAATGTCTGCTGAGTGAAGTTGTGGGTATGCATGCAAAAAATTCAGCTAGGAGCACTCAAGAAGAAAAGCTAAAAGCAGAAAAATACATAGTGGGTAGAGGGAAAGAAAAAGGGAGGAGAGCAAAGAAGTTTGTGGTTGTGCTGCCTTCTCAGTTCCAAGTTCTTCATGAAACTCACTTGGAGGTTTCAGCAGCCTCACATATGATTTCATTCCTGTTTTGTATTTCAGAACCTCTTTCACCATCTCACAGATGTGCAAGGGAATGGGGTGGTGAAGATCCCTGATGCCAAAGGAGATGATGCCTGGAAGGTGTATTTTGATGAAACGGCTCAAGAGATCGTGGATGAATTTGCGATGCGTTACGGCATTGAATCAATATACCAGGCCATGACGTAAGATGCATTTCGTGTGGTCTTTCGTGCATTTAGGCGGTGTAACTAATTGATGTGGCTGTAATATTTAGAAGATTAAAAGTGTTGATAACGGAAGGCTTGGCAGTGATGGCTGCTCCTTATAGGTCTTATTGTGAGCAGGAAGAGACTGCCTATCTCTGAATCACTGGTTTCCTCAAAGTCTAGAAGTTAATGTCTGACACAGTGCTGGAATTAAGCATCTATCTGAATAGTTTCTGTGACTACTTTTAAAACTAATTCTAAGGAATTACACCAACTTCAGTAGTGTAAATGACCATATTTTACTTTTGATAATTGAGCACTCTTGTTTTACAAAGATGCTGCCCAAGGATGCCACTGAAGGTTTCTGGTAACGTGAGAAGGGATGAGGTTTTGTGACCGTTGTTTGTCCTACATGTCTGCTGTGGCAATTGATATAGACCTTTGAAGTCACTCATTTCCCAGGTGCTGCTGAAGGCATTTATAGGAAGTTTGAGTAACTGAGACACTGATTTGTCCTCTTTGGAGCTAGGCTAATGCAGTTCTTGATCTTCAAAGAGAGTTTTTCTTGTCATGATACTTTTACCTGGATTAGGGATTAGCCATTCTTCCTCTTAAAGACTAGTAGTGCTATGCTTAGCTCATTTCTTATTTCGAAGGTGGTATTAAATACAGCAGACAAAAGTGAACTTCTGCACATTAGAAGCTGAACGTTTTGGGATCTGGATGCTTGCATGTGTTATGATTGGTACATATGTCACCTTGCAGGGACCTTTTCTGTCTATTGATTTAAGCTGAAGTGGAAAAGAATTGGAAGGTGCCTCCAGAGGTCTAGTCCCTGCTTATAGTAAGGCTGACTTGGAAGCTGGACTGGACTGCTCAGAGCCTCTTCCAGTTTGTTGAAAATTTCCAAGGATGGAGATCTACCACCGCTCTGAGCTTCTGTCCTCAGGCTGTATTACTCTGGGGAAGAAATTCCTGGTTGAAATGCAAATTTGAAAATCCTACTTTGAATTTCCTGTGCTGTAACTCCTGCATTTCACTGCTTATCCTTCAGTCTTCCCTCTAAAAGGATTTTTGGCTGGCTCAATCTTCTCACTAACCCTCCCCTCTCTGCTAAGTAGTTCAAGACATTGATTAGATCACCACTCCCCATGCTTTCTCTTCTTCAAGCTAAACAAAGCTGTTTGACGTGTCTGTCTTTATTTATCAAGTTCCTAAATAACCAATTGGTGCATAGGTACCGTGTACCAAGCAAGCTAGCGTTCAGGCATGCGTGTCGTGTTTGTCTGAAACACTGACTTCTGAATTCCTGTGAAATTCTCGTTGGAGCTTTGTTGGTTATAATCATTTGTAGGTTAATGAGCACTGTGATGAGTCAGAGAGATGGAACACCTCAGAGGGATGGATCACCTCTCCTATGAGGAAAGGCTGCAAGAGTTGGGCTTCTTCAGCCTGGAGAAGAGAAGACTCCAAGTAGACTGTATTGCAGCCTTTCATTACTTAGAGAGGGCTTAGAAGAAAGGTGGGGACAGACTTCTTAGCAAGGCCTGTAGCGAGAAGACAAGGGGTAATGATTTTAAACTGATAGAGGGTAGATTAGACTGGATGTAAGGAAGAAAGTTTTTACCACGAGGCTCATGGAATACTGAACAGGTTGCCCAGAGAGGTGGTAGATGCCCCATCCCTGGAAACATTCAAGGTCAGGTTGTACAAGGCTCTGAGCAACCTGATCTAGTTGAAGATGTCCCTGGTCATTGCAGGGGGGGTGGGCTAGATGACCTTTAAAGGTCCCTTCCAACCCAAACCATTCTGTGATTCTATGAGTTCCTGAGGGAGAAAGCTGCATTTAGAAAATAATTCCCAGATATAGTTCAGGAGCTCAGTGAGGATTCCTGCTTCAAAAGTACTGCTCAAAAATGGCCCGACTCTCTTGTCTGGAATGAACTTTACTTGCCATGTCCCATAAGATCAGACCTCTTAAGCTCTGATTCCCCCCCTCCGACAAATTTTCTTTGATTTTTTAATCTTTTCACAAGCCCAGATGCTTCTGGCATCATTTTGAGATTTCCTGCAGGAGGGTTCCTTGCATTTTAATGAGAACAGTTAAATGAGAAAATGCAATTGAGTGTGCGTGCTTCCTGCAGGCTGGAAGGGTTAGCCCTAAGGAATCACATATCAGTGCAGCACAGAAATACTAGTGTGTGGTCTCACTGTGCTTGAATGCTTTCCAGTTGCTGCTGGCTCACGTTACCTCAGAACCTGTGGCTGCCTCAAGTGGCAGCAAATTGTGTAGATTTCCTTGTGTCAGGCTGTTCTAGGAATTGACATCAGGACGCAGGGTATCACCTAAGTCACAAGCTGTTGGCATCAAATAGCTGAGATGCTGTTCTATGATTTGGAAAGGGCTGTACTGAAGGGATTTCTACTGTTTTGAGCATGTCTGTTGCCTAGGTGGCATCTTTCTGAAAGATGAGATGCTGGAGATTTACAGAAGGGGAGAAAACAGAACTTCTATCTGTTCATGATGCCAGCCAGAATAAGGGGGCTATTAACAGTATAGAGTCAAGTTCTGCTACACAAAAGACACCAGAATGACTTACAGAACTGTCCTTTTGCAGGCATTTTGCATGTCTTTCTTCTAAATACATGTGCCCAGGCGTGCCAGCTGTGATGAGCACCTTACTTGCCAATATCAATGCTTATTATGCACACACAACTGCCTCCACAAATGTGTCTGCTTCGGATCGCTTTGCAGCCTCCAATTTTGGGGTATGTCCGCGTGCTTGGTGATGTTACAATTGGACTTCTGTAATTTGCCTACAGTGCATCTGCCTGTCAATAAATAACTTGTTCTTTTTAAAGAACGTTAAATCTGTGAGGCGTTGGAAGCTGTGGAGCTCTTCTAGACTAGACAAAAAGCATGGGTTTATTGTCATCATCATCACACATTTTAGATATTAATCAGTATAACGCATTGTGATGTTTATTCTTCGTGTTCAAATTACACTGGAGCACAGATGGTATGGAATGAGCCCATAATATTAAACTCTGTGTGGTGATGCTGTTGATAAAATATACTGTGTGATCTGATCGTTTCAGAACTTACTTTGTTTTTAAAAACGGCAACCGCTTTAAGAAAAAAACAAAAACAAAAGTCTATTCCCCTAATGGTTAAAATGATTTTGGAAAAGTTCTTGCTTCCTGTCAGACTAAGAATTTATAGTTTGAATGGGGAGGTGTTCGCAGTGCCCAATCCGAATCCATTGGAGAGACTTGGCCTTGAGAAGATAGAACTAACAGATAAGATCTTAGAGCTGTTGCATTGCTCTGAATTAGACCCTTTTCTACCTGTTTCATTATTCGTCTCTCAATATTTTCTCGTAAATATAAGTTTGGTGCAAATTGCAAGCTAGAAATCAGGGGGGTTTGTTCTGCCTCTACTTCAGAGTGATAATGGAGTATTTTTCTGACAATTCTAATGTTACACAGACTTCAGAAATAATTACAGTGTAAGAGTAAATCCAAGAATTGAAGGAAAATAGTGTTTGTGCAATATCATGCATACACAGTGCTTCCTCCTGCTCTCCTGAGAACTGACACTAATTCCCTGATATCCTGCTGCTTACTCTGAACATTGATTGAACCAGTGATGCTAGGTAACGTTTCTTGGTGTTTTCTGTTCAACAGAAAGAACGATTTGTGAAGCTTCTGGACCAGCTTCATAATTCACTTCGGATTGATCTCTCAATGTACAGGGTGAGAGGGAATAAACAGAATCCTTTCAGCCATACTGGTGGGCAGAGGGGAGACACACCTGTTGGTTTTCTCTTTACGTTTCTCACCTTTTGGGTACTTCATGTCTTACGGAATTGTCATGACAAGCTTGTTGCTCGAACACACCGTTTTGTTTTCCTCGCGGATAGAACTTAAACCGTGGGTTTTTTCTTCCATTATAAATTCTTCAGTACCTCTGAAATAGTTTAAGGATAAGTTAAGTGAACTATGCTCATCCCTGATGCTTTCCCAGAAAAATGAGTTGGACTGGATTAGTTAGAATTATTCTTATCAGCTATTTCAGGTGTCATCTACAAAGGGAAAAAGATACTTGTTCTCCCCGAGTAAGACAGAAATGTTTTAGAGGACCTGCAGCCATGTTGTCACTTACTTTAGGTTTGGCAAACTTGAATCACTGTCCTTGACTCTGGATCTACAAGATGTGCTCTCAGGTTGAGATCCCCCCCACTTCAGCATATGGGAAAGAGATGAGTTTCAAATGTTGGCATCAGTTCATTAAGCTTCTTAAACCCTATGGTTTCTTTCTTTGCTACTCCAGAGTCAACCTAGTCTTATCATGTGATTTGGCTCTTCTTTTAATTCCTTGCTGTATTATTTTAATTAGTGAATAATTAATTGAAAAATTTAAAAATGGTGGCAAAACGTGAGCTTTGTTTTTATTTATTTACTTAAAAAGTAGATCCTCTTCTGATTAGTGCATTTGTCTGAACCACAGTAAAACATATAGAGGAGAGAAACATGATTGGACTAAGAGAAGTGCATTAGGAAGATAAACAAAAAGGACAAGGGGCAAAGTGCAAAAGAAGATGAAAGGAATGTTGTGTAGGGAGCTACTGTAAAGCTACACTACTAGTAAGAGAAGTTCTAAAGAAAGCACTGATCCACTGAGTAGCGGAGGGAAAATTATCGACACATGGCAGTAGGAATCTGTAGCGTTGATGCCTTTTTTGTTTGCTTGGTCTTCAATAAAAGCTGCTTCCTGGTGGCTAATGCAACTAAACCATGGACAACAAGTGAGGTCTTAAGTAAAGGACGAGGAAAGATTTGTGTTGTTTAAATAATTCAGATGTTATTTAATTGGTAGTATATTTAGAGAAATGGCTGAAGCTAATTAGGAGCTCGCAGTAATTTTAGGACCCCCGGAGGGCACGTTAAGTTCTAGAAGAAAAAGGTTTTGGTTTTGAGCTTTCAAGACAGGAGGTGGCAGTTTACAACTTAAATTATCCAGATTAAGCCTCCTTCTCCCCCCAGTTTAATCAAGATGTCTGTAAGCACTTAAAACAACTAATAACCAGCAGTGTGGTTTTGTGAAAAAGTGTCAAACTAATGTGTGTTCCTTCCAGGGCAGGGTGGCAGGTCAGGAGGGAGAGGTGGAGCCCTATCGAGTAGCTCCAATGCTTGTTTCTGAAAAGCGTTTTGTAAGCAAGTGCAGTTATTCTGTATGCATGCCAGTTGTCCTTCTTGTTCGTTGTTCACTAGCTGACATAACCATAGAGGAGATTGAATTTCAATATAGATAATGTTATCTTTTCCTGATTGTTGTTCCTAATGAAGAACACGCATTCAGTCCCTAACGTTTATCCAATGGATTGTGTTTAAATCTTGACCCACGGAAGTCTTTGATTTTGGAAATACCCTGCATGCCAGAGTCTGTGTGTGGATAACTTAACTCTAAAAGGAATCTAGGAATAAGCATCTACAAATGGCTGTAAAGAGCATTAAATTGCTTGCAGCAGTTAGCTGAACTGCAGCAATACTCAATTGCTGTCAAGAGACAGCATATTTTTCTGCAAGTCCTCATTAATAAATGAAAGCTTGTTACCCTCTGTCCTTTTTACCATGGTCTCTAATAATTTTTGAATGTGCAAATATGAAGATAGTGTCCAAGTGAAGGTTGTCTTTGCTATTTTACTCACAGCAAAACCAGTCACATCAGTTGAATGTAAGAACGTACTGAGGAACGTGAATGTTGTTAAAGGATGCAGGAAGGAAAGAGTGGGAATATAGGAAAGGGCACAGTGCCTGAGGTCAGAAAGGGAACAGTGTCCTGCAAGAAGCAAAGCTTGTTGAATTCAGCATATACATTTACATGCATATATGTATGTACCTACACACATGCACATGTATGTATCATATCTGGAAGGGATAATGAAACTTGTAATTTCAGTGGAACCCAGAGAGGGGAAGAGGAAGCTATGGCTACAGACAGTGGGGCAGTGGGCAAAATGTGTAAAATAAACGGATTAGAGCGAAGGAGGCACCAAAGGGTATGTGCTTAGCTTGGCAGATTGGATCTTCCAGCCGACTGAGTGGTTACAATGACTTCTTATACGGAACAATGCTCGTTTCCCCTTCTCAGTCCAGTTTATTTCTCTGGATAGGATGCTAATATACCACACCTCTTGGTGTCTCAGAAGAAAAGCCAAAACCCATCTGGTGAGTGCAGAAAGGAAATGGCCTGCACAAGCAACCTCAAGCAGGAGGCCAGGGCTGCTGGTGGCAGGGCTGTTGCTCCCTGCCTGCTGCTCCTACAGCCAAGGAGAGATCTGCCACCGAGGGCTGCCACTCTCCTGGCATCCACAGACTGTATATTCACATGAGAAGCTATTTAATTAAGCAAGCAGATAAACTCCTACAGCAAAAAGGCCTTTTTTATTGAGCATTGTTTTGAGCCGTACAAGCTTGTCAAGCAGGAAATGTTTCCAAGACACTTTCCTTATTTAGCTCATGCTTAAAGCCTTGCATAGATCTGGCTGTGCTTTCCAACAGGATTTCCCTTTTTTGTCGACAGAATAACTTCCCAGCCAGCAGCCGCGAACGTCTGCAGGACCTGAAGTCTACAGTGGATTTGCTGACCAGCATCACTTTTTTCAGGATGAAGGTAGTGTTATGGGTGGGAATGGGAATGGTGGGGCCTTTGCAGTTTTTGTCCCAGGGGTTGGTTTCCTGTTTTCAAACCGTTGTTTCATGTCATTGTGCTTTAGATACTTCAGAAGAAGGGAGATCATGTGCTGACCATGTAATAAACACCCACATTTTATCTTTACTTCACTGTATTTTGCATCATGAAGATGAAAGTTGTTTTTTCCCCTGGGGTTCTTCAGTCATAAATATGGCACAAAATGATAATTAAAAAAAAAACAAACCCACAAAGAAAGAAAATTGTCTGATTTACTTTTTTAAATACCATTAGGAAGCCTTTCCTATAAAACTGTCTATAACATTTGTCAGTCACTACCATCTCTTCACCATCTTTTATCTAATAAATAGATTTAAATCTATTTCTTGGAAGATAAGATACTGAAATGGGATAGTATCTCTCAGTAGAGATCCAAGACAGTTGCTATGAATGCTAATGTGCTGGTTCTGTACTTAAGTTTATTGTTCTAGCAATGTGTAATGACATTAATTTTAATGCCTACTTTTTAATTTCTAAAACTTTTAAAGAATATTGTTGTATATTTTGTTGCATGTGTTGCAGATATCACATAGTAAGATCTATCTTACCGAAACCAAAACAAATCTTTAATATGAGCTGTTTCAGGAAGTGCTTAAAATTTTACTCTTAAACCCTAGGGTAAATGATGTTTTAAAAATGTATTTCTAAATTCTTCATTCAGATAGTATGTCTGTATTGAAAGTTTGCTTTATATAGAAATACTCTGAAAAATTTGGAGGCAGTGACACTATCAAAATTGTCTCAGGTTATAGTTTTATTTGCAGGGTGATGCCTGCGTATCTGTTTAGTTTGAAGTAACTCTGCAGTGTTTTTCTAAAGCAATGTAATAATGAAAAGAGCAGTTGCTGCAAGAGGAGAAGGTGTGCTTTAAAATTCAATAAAGCTTGTGATGAAAGATGTTCAGAAAGTTTTTGCAATTAAAGGCATGCAAGTGGTCTTCAGCAAGACTTCACAGATCAGATGTAATGTGCTCCACTAGTTCGTTGCATGTTCTTCCAGTGTCAGAAAAGATTTCTTTCTGGCTTTGTAGCAAAATCCTATAAATTTAGCAGAAATTGCATGTGCTTGGCTCAGATTATACACATACCAAGCCACGTGGTTTTTTTATTCTGAAGAATCTTCCTCAGCACTTCAGAGTCTCTTTTACGCTCCAAATGACCCTGCAGGGACGTAAGTGTTGTCACTGCTGTTTCATGCCTGGGGAGAGCGACCCATTCATGGTTTCAGGTCACTGATAGCACAAGTCACTGAAAGCAGACCCACCAAGTCCTGATGAATCAGTAGTTCCCAGACTGGTGCCTTGTTCCTTCCCTGTCTGATTAATGAACGGTGCTTTATTTGACTCTGTTGTCTCCTTGCCAGGTCCAAGAGCTGCAGAGTCCCCCCCGAGCCAGCCAGGTAGTGAAGGACTGTGTAAAAGCTTGCCTCAACTCCACCTATGAGTACATTTTCAACAACTGTCATGAGCTGTACAGTCGCGAGTACCAAACAGATCCTGTGAGTAGCTGATAAGCGGGCAGAAATCCAAGTTTCTGATTTTCTTAAGATAATAACAAGAATACTAAATGCTATATAAAGCCAACAAAAACAGAATTATGTCACTTGTTATCTTCTGAATTCACAAAACTTGTAATCAGTTAATGAACACTAATTAGTAAGTGGAGGATGATAATTGTTTTACGCTAACTAATTATGATTCCTTTTGCCAGCCTCAGCTGTTCTAGTTCATGAGCACTTATTTGTGAAGGGAAGGTTTGATGCAGCTTTGACTGAGCAAAAGTCAATTAGAGCAAATGTAGACTTCTTAGGAAAACTGTCTTTAGCACAGATAAACCTCAAGCAGTTTTCTAGCACCCAGCGTCCTGCACCGGGTTTAAGAGGTACCTCTAGATGCAAATCGTTTTCAAATCTATGAGGGCTCTACTGGCCACGCTGCAGTAATGCACGCACCCCCTGTCAATGTGAATATAGTCGTCAACCCAGGTGCGTAAAAAGCAAGTATTTGGAACAAGCTTAGAGCAAATGATGTCTCAGCAGGTCTCCTGGAGCCTGACCTACTCTTGGCATTGTAAATGATGAAACAGGGATTATTTGGGTCTGAGGCCACCAGTAAAACACCATGGTTTGGCACATTACCGGTTTTGCATTAGATCATGCAAGTGGCCAGGAGACATTAATAATTATAAGCTCTTCAGATAATTAAGAGTCTGCAGATAATTAGTGTTTGGAGTTTGTATGGTGATCTATATTTGCCAGCTTTTTCTTTCACCTTTAAATTTACACTGGTTTTCCAATGGCTTCCTTTCCAGAACAAAAATCAGGACCTTCCTCCTGAGGACCAGGGCCCCAGCATCAGGAACCTGGATTTCTGGCCCAAACTCATCACTCTGATAGTTTCCATCATAGAAGAGGACAAGAATTCTTATACCCCAGTCCTGAATCAGTAAGAATCTTCCATGTCCTATATGGCTAGTGCTAGTCTCTGTGCGTTCTGCTTTATTTGTTAAACTGCTTTCTTTCTCTTCTGTCACTTGTGTATTTATAGAAGTACTTATCTTGTCTGTCTGTCTTTCTGTCTTATCTGTCTCTATCTATATAAATAACTCTTTTTGATTGGGATGGAAGAGTTTCAAAAGGTTCAGTTACGATGGCGTTCGAGCACAAACACCCTGATTATTACAATCCTGAACTCAGGGAGGCACCTGAAAATGGGGTGAGATGTTCTTTTGGTTTTTTCTGATGTTGCTCAGTTCTGGGATGCACATTAATGCACACTGTGGTGCTATGGTGACAACACCTTACACTGTGATTTAGGAACGTGTGGTGTTCTGTGCAGCAGTGGGAGATTGCATTGGGTGGGGTTGACACAGCATTGGAAAGGAACCTGAACACTGTCTGTTAAACCGGTGGATACTCCTCCAGTCCCGCAGGGCAGAAAAGGGGGAGACATCGGACAACGTATTATACACAAAGACCTGTGTACGATGCCCTAGTGATCATTGATGTGACATGGCAGGGACACCTGATTACTGTTCACCTGTCAGCCTCTTAACACTAGAAAAGGTGCAAAGGCATTGAGATCATGTTCCCAGAATTATTGTATGCATCTCTTCTAGGGGAGGCATCCAGGGCTTGGCTTTTTGAGGTAAAACCAGTCCCAACAGCAGTGTGTTTTCAGCTTATTTAGTCTATGCCACAGAGTCCAGTCTTCCAACTTCCACCTGATCATTTGTCTAGGGTGAAGGAAGCATCTGTAATGTTGAGCTTTTCAGCTTGTGATTTAACTCAGAGCTGAATAAAGAAGAGCCCTTTGCTCTGATACATGCCAAAACCTTTCCCAAATGTCCCCTCAGGTTTCCTCAGGAGCTTGCTGTTGGGAAGATCAGTGCAGAAGTGATGTGGAGTCTTTTCGCCCAGGATATGAAATATGCCATGGAAGGTAAGAGAGTTCCTTACTGCTGCCAGCTGACTTGTTGCTGATTCTTATTCTCTGTCCATTTGTTCTAAATGAGGCTTAAGCACATTAGTAGCACCACTGTTTGGAGCAGGGATTTCTAGTGGCTTGTTTGTGGACAGCTGCTTTATGGGTGAGGACTGAAGCTGACATCTGCATGAGCTCTAGACCTGTCTGTCAGGCTGTGTTGCAAACCATTTATTGTCATCCCAGCTGGTTTAAATTCAGAAGTTTGCTTTGGCCTGAGGATACAATGGCTTAGATCAGCAGCAGATTCTTTCTGCAATGCACAATGGTAGAAAGAGCTGGAGAAGTAGGTGGACTCTGGGTTGTGCCATGGCTGTAGTTCCCTGGATGATACAGCGTAAATGGTCTAAGCCTTTGGCAGAAACATGCTGTTAGAACAAGTCCTGCAGCAGACATCTTCATTTTGAATTAATCTTTGCATAATTCCACCAGACTTCTAGTAAAAGAGAAATTTTACTGTTTCTGATAATGAGTCAGGCATGCAGAGCCCAGCAAATGCCTGGGAAGGAGTTCTGCTGCTTGCATTACTCTTCTTATAGTTAATTCTAAACTTGGTTTTAGTCCTATAAATTCATTTGCACAATGTAATCATCATCTTACCAAGGTTCAGAGAGCATCCAGCTCCCACCAGCTCTGCAGCTGCAGTAGCAGTTGTTTTCCCAATGTTTTGCAACATCAGGCTTCATGATTATGTGATAAATCAGGAGTGCCAGTGCTGCCTACAGCATGCTAGCTGTATTCATATTCCAAACGCAAGTCAAGTTACTGCTTTTGGTGATTTGCAAAATTAGGCTAAATCCTTTTGTCCCCAGCTTGATCTAAGCTCAGTTGGAGGAGTGACAACATATTAGACTCTTCCTTCAGACTGCTAGAAAAAAACCTGCTGCCAGTAACGAGTTTCCTGGATTTTGTTCTTTGGGAACAGTCTGTGGGGTTGCTCTGTAAGTGAAGAAGATGAACTCTGTCTGTTTTTTCGTCTCTGTCAGTGCCACAAGGATAGGAGACCGTGCTGTGGGGGGACACCCTTTGCCAGCTCTAGGCTTGAATTCAGTAGGCTGCAGGCCTGAATGAAATTTTCTCACTTCTGTGTTAAGAACTTTTTATATATGCTTGTCACCCACAGTGCCTTTGTCTTGTGAAGTTATGTTGATGTAAGACTAGACACTGGGAAGAAGGACTAAGACCTACGATGCTGACGAGTCTCATAGTGACTGTCACTACTTGCTCATGCATTAAGGACTAAGGCAACTGTGATAATTTCATGTTCACTTTCCCTAGAAACTCTTTGCTTCTGCAAACCATTTTGGCTTCTCTTTCCATTTTGTCCTTAAGGCATTTATTATGCAGTTTGCTCTTCTGATACTGTTAAAAGTGCCCTATCTTCCTCCTTTATCAGCTGCCATGAGAACTGGGTCTCTCCAAATCTAGTTGCTGACTTTCCTAAGATTCCCTTTCCCTGTTGCATCCAAAATGCAGCTGCAAAAAGGTTACTGATTATGTGTGTGAATTTGACTGTCAAAGGAGATGTGACTTTGACTGATTTTTTTTTTTTTTTTTCTTTTAAATGGCTCTATTTGATTGCCAGTTCCCAGGTTAACTCTGCCTCCCAGGTTTTTGCTGTTCACATCTCATACCATGTCCCCTTTGACTCTGTCCTCCCTGGTGAATCTGGGCTTATTTTAGCTTTCCCTGATATCCTGCTGGTCAACTGAGAGCTTCTTAAGACAAGGACTAGCATAATGTTTCTACCTGTGAGTTCAACAGTGCATAGCAAATACTTGCTGAAGGAGTATCCCTCTTGAAATTATTTCTTGGTGAGAAAAGTTGACACAAAGGCAGCTGATGGACAGGGAACAGTTTGTGTTTTGAACAAGAGCTGAAAAACTACATAGTACATGTATTTGTACTCTGGCTGTGCAAGTCCTGCAGGAGGATTGAACAAAGATTGAGTCTGTGTTGGTGTGTGTCTTTTCCAAATATATATTCAAGAAATCCTCAGGGGGCAGAATTCTATTTGAGGCAAGTGTGATTCCTCACTGCTTTGCTCTCCAGAAACTTCTGAAGATAACCTTTAGAACAAGCTCTACAATAATTTAATTACAGGCCTTACTACTTGTATTTTAAATATGTAAGATTGGATTAACTTGCTGCATTATTTTCTTTAAAATGAGGGAGAAAGGAAGGATAAAAGAAACAGATTAAGTGATGTGAAGGATGATGATTAGATTTGAGGTCCTCAGCTCTTGGCTCTGGCATTTTTCAGCTTGAGTTGCTAATTTCTCTGCCAGTTTAACTACACCAGGCATTTTGTATTCCTGACTTTGCCAGTTTGTGGAGTAACCCCTGGGTACATTTCTTGTGTGCTCCAAGATCTGTATGCATCAGGAGCTCTCTGTAGCAAAAGCTGATCTGTTTTGTGGAGATACGTGCACGTGAACCCAGAGTATAACACTTGCTTCTAATTTTCTTTATGGTGTTTTCCTTTATGTTCTCTTCCTAAGTTCTAGATAACATGAGCTCATTCACCTCACCAAGTGGTAAGTCGATGCGTCTTGGTGGAGTTTATAGTTGTGAGTAGATGAAGACTTTCTTCTGTTACCCATAGTTTTAGCACTTTGGATGTAGTTGCTAATACTAGCTTTAGTGTCCTGTAGATTTATGCCAGTGATGAGCAGATCTGCAAAGACGACTTGGAAGACTATGCTGCTGCTGTAGAAATGGAGGATATGTGCTGTAAGGAGACTCCTGTTCTGACTAGTCACTCCACTTGTTTTTTTGATGGTCCCTGATATGCTGAGCAGTTCTGGGCGATAGCCCCTTTGCTGGGTCCCAGGCATTAAGGTATAGATAAAGTCTGATAAGGAATAACTGCTGAGGTTGGAGCTCCAGTTCATGTGTGACTCTATTCCTTCCCTCCTGGCTGGGGTGACGCTTGAGGATCTCCGGCAGTGGCAGTACATTTTTTTGTAGCCTAAAGGCCATGCAGTGACTTCGGTGTAGAGAGTGTGGGCCTGGTTGTGTGAAACTGGCCCCTCCTGGCTTCCAGCCTGATGCTCCTACATTGCTCTCCAGTATGCAGTGTTGAAGACGGTTGGGAGGCTCAGGCTTCTCTGAGCTGGAGAGCAGTGCCTGGCTGTGTGAGTTGTTTTCCTTTTTCCCGGTGGGTAGAAGCTAGCCAGGCCTCTCCCAGCTGGAGCTCACCCCCATGTGAACCATGCAGCCTGTGCAGGGCAATGTATAAATCCTAATTTACACCCGGAACACAGTGGTTCGGGGCTTCAGAACCAGCAGTCTTGCTAGCCTGCGGATGCTTCAGCATGTGTCTTTTGGGCACTTTCTGAAGAGTTAGCTTGCTAAAGTGTAAAATGTTCAAGTCATAAAAGTGAAACACCTATTTTCTATTTAAAATGTGTTCAGCAACTGGTAGCAATAGCCACAGCAGCAGTGTGTTTGACTGCTGGAAGGCAAGTGCACTGCAGACCTGTCTTATGCCTTTGTCTCCCCTAAGGAGACACAGCTGCCAGGACAGAAAATTCAGCATTACTTGCCAGAAATTAATCTATAGAAGGCAGGCTGATAATCAAGAGGAAAATCCACAAATTAAGGATGTGATGTAAGTTGTGGTCTCTGCCTGAAAAACAGAACTGGACATGGCACTAGAAAGTGTGCTGCTAGGAAGCAGTTCCCTATTAATGCCTTAATAATATGGCCTTGGTGACCCTAAAAGCTCTTCTCTGGAGGAGACTGCAGATGAAAACTGCTGAGGAAATGTGAGAGACCTACAGAAGTCTGTGGTCTTTTCAGGATAAAACTCAGCAGTTGCTGCGAAATATCTGTGCACTCTTCCACTCTTGTTGCTGCTAAGCTCTTAAAAGCCAGCAAGTTATAAAGCAGAACAAAAACATGATATGACTGATGGCTCCTGTTCACTTTACTTTTTCTAAAATGGGTTTTCAAAGTATACCTCTGGCTGATGTGTTTCCATGCCACCTTAAAGTGCTCTTAAACATTTCCATTTAGAAAGAAAGCAGCTGATCCAAACTGTGCGGGGTCCATTGAAGGTGGGGAAGGCAGGTGGGCTGCTGGAGATGAGGGGGTTTTGGGGCTTTGTTGGCTTTTTTTTGTCCTCCAGCATGTTTGAGCTGTTAGTTCACTTTTCTCTGTCTTTTCTCTGTCACAAGCCCCACCTTTCTTTCGCATACGTAAAGTTCTCTTTTATGGTGGTAAGACCTCTCTTCCTCTTTTTTACTTTCCTGTAGTTTTATCCCCTTGGTGTCCAGCTTCTTTACTGCTTAGATGGCTAGGTAGTCCTAGTAGCAGTCCCTGGGCTTATGCTTCTGTGGCTGCTGTGCATCTTCCTCTTCTGCAACTTAGTAGTGTTTCAAATGCCCTAAAAAACAGGAAAAGGCTTGAATTACTTGCTTTTAGTGCACTACTTAATTTTGAGGATATAAATCTGATTTGAGTCCTTTCTACCTCCGAGTCAAACCTTCCCTCTGCAGGAACAGCACTTTCCCCATGCAGGAACAGCACCTGGGTGACAGTGCGTGTCAGAGTTAATGAAGTTATAATTGTCCATTGATTTCCTCACTCTCACAGGGAGCTAAGCAGGCGCCACTATTACTGTGTTTGTTTCCCATTTTAGATCTGCAGAGAGAGCTTTGCACTTTCTTCTGCAGTTGTTCTCAAGGGAGGTCAGCAGTTCAGACACTGACTATACTTGTACTTCCTTAGTGCTCAAGAAAGGTACTAGATTTATTGGTCTGCAAACAGGAATGAACTTTGCTTGGCTTCAGTACAAGCAAATTCAGTGTGGAGAGTAATGGATCATAGTACATGTGAAGTAGCATATGTAGAGTAATTTGTCCATTGAACCATCACCCCTGAGTACTATGCCTCTCAGATACTGGGCATTCTAATTTCTTTGAAACAAAGGTTGGGTTTCTTTAATTTTTTTTCTTTAGAGATTGTACCTCTGTTGACCTGCTACACGTGAATTAGAAGGAAATCTGTATTACATCCTTACAGAGGTCTGCAAATAAGTCACTGTTCCACTGCTTGGGAGTTGACAAGGCTTATGGAATAATTATGCATGAAAAGTTCCTTGGTTTTTGTGTTTTCAGTGGGATAATTCATAACTTACCTGGCCTTTCTTCTTTTGCATCAAGCTTCGAGAGAGATGTGGAAATATCTTAATGTTTTGGAATAGTTGCAAGAATTCACATTTACATGAAAATAGGTTGTGATATTGTAAGATAAGCTTGTCTATCAGGTAACTGATTAGAAAGCTGGGGCCTTTTTACATCATTAACACCTATCTTCTGATGATTAATACCTGTAGCAGTTATTGCTTGTGTACGCATATTTCTACCCAGCTACTGGATACCTGTACTGAAATCCTAGACTAAAACCATTCAGAGTTAAGAGAAATACTTCCACTTTCCAACATAGTTGGATCCTGTCTACATGTTAGCAGTGATGCCTTTGGAAAGTTACATCAGTAATGAGATAACCACACAAAAGGTAGGAAGGCGAGTCTGAAGTCACATTTTGGGGGAAAAAAAAGCCCTGAGTCTTAAGTTAAAATAATGTATGTTTTAGACATTGTAGTCATGGACTAGCAGCTTGCTATGGTGCTTGAATGCACAAGGAAGCCTGGCACAAAGGGTATTCATGCTGTTGAGGCTTGGCAGAAGAAAGAGATGAGTGTGTACGGGCAACACTAGGGAACAGTGGTGCAGAATTAGTCACCTGATAATTCAGGATCGCAGTGGAAGCTAAAGCCAGCTGCTTAGTCAGCATCATGAAAAAGGAATTTTATTCTTTTCAAGGAGAATTTTGAAGAAAAGCAGTGCAGCAGAAAGAGCTGCCTGTGTAAGCACAAGGTGTGGCTTGGAAGAAAGTGTTGAGATGGTTTTGGGAGAACTTAAGTAGGTTAAAAGCAGGAGTTGTGGGCGACCCAGAGGTGGGAGTCAACTGATGAAAGACAGTAGTGTGGACTTAGGCTGTGAAGGGCCTTGAAAGCAAAGACAATGGAGCATACGTTTCTTGTGCGAGAGAAAGGGGAGCAGTGGTGTAGGGAGATGATCTTTGCAGGAACGTAGGTATGAGTATGCATAACTTTGGCAGCATAGGTGTGTGGGAAAGGTTGTGTTGTGGGGGTATGTGTGTTATACAGGGAGTAACTGCATTGTCCTGACATAGCCTGGGAACAAAAACATAACAAAACCTGGCAGGAGTAAGAGGCTCAGCAGCAGGTAGAGATATCCATGGGTTGCTTCAGTGAACTGTGCTCAGGAAGGCAATACAAATAACACAGTTCTGGAAGAGAAGTGTAATAAATTGCTTCTGTATAGCTCATTTGAACTTGCTTGTGACTCACACTGTCAAACTCTAAAGAACTTGATGCTTTCTACTCTTGTCTCTTAGGGGATGTAGCCTAACATGTTGGTATTGCCTTTGTTTACACCAGAGAATGAACAGATTCACTCTCCTTGATAATTTATTTCCCCCTGCAAAGATCAGATCTGGACTGTCATGTATTAAATGGAAAGGCCATAAGAGATTGCTCTATTTTTAGTGCTTTGACAACAGAAAGTCTTTAACAAATGGAAGTATTAATTGAAGCTACAGAAATAAATTCCATAGCTCCAATAATAACCACCAAGAACGCCTGCCTGCTGCCAAAATCCTGTGTTGTGAAGATTTTGTGGCTTTATAGGTGCTTCATCCTCAAAACAATTACATACTATGGACATGCTTTGTAAGACTCACCTGTTCCTGATGTAGTGATAGTGGTAAATTCAGACCTAACTGCTTTTTTTTCCTTCTTTACAGAGCATGAGAAACACAGACTGTGTAAAAGTGCAGACTATATGAATTTACACTTCAAAGTGAAGTGGCTGTACAATGAATATGTTCACGATCTGCCTGCCTTCAAGGGAAAAGTGCCTGAATATCCAGCGTGAGTGTGCTGCGTCTCCTGTAGTAAATCCCCACTATCTGTCTCCTTGTGTTACCTTGAGAGTAGTCATTTGGTTCTCCTGTGACTGCCTTCATGATACACCATTTCTTCACCCCTGATTTTCTGTGTTTACATGCATGTTTGACCCCTCTGGTCTTCTGTGACGCTGTCCCTGACACAATTCAATCCCTTATTGTACAGTATCTCCTAGGATCTCAAAACCCTTTAGCAATGGCATGGACAGTCTTTAAGCCATTTTGTGCCTGCAGTGGGGGCTTTGGTCGGTTCTTGAACAACAGACTTCTGGATGTATGTTTACAGTCTTGTGTTAATAGATACAGCTTTATCTGTATATACTGTATGTATGTCTATATGTGTGTGTATGAATGTCATATGTATACACACAATAGGATTTTTAAGTAAAGATAATGTTTTTTAGTAAGTCTAGGTGGTTTAATTGAAAACATTAGATAAGCTGTCGCTCCTAAAAGCTAAGCAATTGTTCACAACTTCTGTTCAACCTTTTTAAAAGAGTAGCAGTAGATTTCAGACCTGAAGAAGGTTTGTGAGCCCAAAAAGTTGTCTGAGCAACCTGGAGAGAACAGTTAACTGGAGTCCCATGCCTGGCCTAAGGCAAAAGTACGCGTGTTATTTCTGAGCAGTGTATAACTGGTTTTCAGAGCTTTCAGTGAAGATGATTGCTGTACATCTCCTTCAAGCAGCTTTTTTACCTGTGCTCCACTGCTACCTCTCCATTCAGTTTTGGGGGTTTAACACACTCCCCTTTTTCCCCCTCCAAATCTTTCTAACTTTGGTTTGGCCTTGTTATATCCTGTCCTAGCAGCCTGAGCATGGAGAACAAGTAGTTCCTATTTTACAGGAGTAAAATGCTTTTCTCATGTCACTTCCCAGCCTTGTGCTGGCTCCTGTTTGTTCCCAGCTTTCCCTGTAAGTGAAGTTTACTCACCTCGCTCCAGCTGGACTATGTTTGTACATGCAATGCCCAGACTTAAATAGTTATGTTTCATATAGACCTTGTGTTGCATTGCCTTGCAGGCAGTGCTGCTGCTTTCACATGCTGGGCTGATAGCAGCTTTTGTGTTTTGGTGGGTTTTTTTGGTTGGTCTTTTTTTTTGTTTGTTTGTTTGTTTGTTTGGTTTTTTTGCTCTTCTTCAGTGGTGTTGTTGACTAGTGATGCTTCCAGTGGCCCCAGGCCAGCCCCCAGGCATCCTCAACAGAGCGTCTTAAGAGCCTTACCTAGCTGTTCATGTATATACTGTTCACTGCTGTCCAAATGCAGCAGTGTGCATAGCCCCTCTTGAAAATAACATCTTGCTTGGACTGTTTCCAGTTCGGCATTCCGAATTCTTTTCCCATCCTGTGGTGCACACAGTCCCTCAGGCCTGGTGCTAGCTGCATGTTAATAAGACTTGAGGCAGCTGATGCAATTGTTCCGCTTGGGCTATGGGCCTTGCTTAACAAGTCAGGTCGGTGAGAGGCATTAACTCATTGGACAGGGTGCTGGAGTGACAGTCTCAGAAGCCCCGTTCTCTTTGCTGTGCCTCTGAGTCAGTGCAGTCTCAGGCAAGCCATCAGATACTCTTAATCTCTCTTTTTCTCCCGTGTAATCAGGATAATGATGCACAGTTTAATTCTGCTGTCCTTTGCAGACTGTTCTGCTCTGCTGGCCTTTGCGGTAGAGCTTCAGTGCTCCTGTACATTTGCAGCCACTGGCTTTGTTACTTCACTCTTGTACTTTAATACAATAACCACACTGTCAGACACAGGTGATGTTTATTTCAACCACAACCTTCACCTGTCACAAAATATCCCCTTGTTATCAATTAGAGCAATGTGCTCTTGTCCTTTGATTTGCTTCACCACAAGTATTTTTAGTCTTGAAGCTTCGAGTCCATGTGTCAGGTTTGCGTATCAGTAAATCAGATGTAATGAAATTGCTGCTGTCCAGAGAACAGCTGAGTTGTCCGTATACCCAACAGACAAGGCTATCCATAAACTCACTTTTCATGTTGAAACTGTAAGAAACCATGTTTCTGATAGCCTTGGGATATGATTGGATAAAGTGAAGGCTCCAAAGTATTGAAACTGAAGTTTTTATACTCCCCTTGTTTTCTGAAAGTCAGCAGCAGTTCTGAAGCTGAAGTAGCAGTCTAGCTGGGAGTGGATCTTCAAACCTTCCTCTCTTCACTTCTAGCTGCCAGCTAAAAGCTGCAAAGTGTCAGTTTCCACAGAACGGTAGCTTTTAAGATGTGTAAATAAGTGTTCTATGTTTTATTTTAATATTGACATTAGAATGCAGCTAGTATTGTAACTGTACTAGAGACTACCTCCTCTCTGGTGGGGGAAGGCATTTCTGCCTTTGAAATCCTGTCTTATTCTTCTCGCTCACTTCATCGAACACAGTACTTGCTCTTTTACTCTTTGAAACCCTGCCTGTCTTAATGCCTCTGTGCTTGCCAAGGCCCACAGGATGGTCACTGGGTATCCACATGCATCAACACAGCAAATGAACAAGGTTAATTCACCTGTAAAGTTGTGAGACCGCAGGAGCCAGGATCATGGCCAAGCTGAAATTGCAGCCTTTTGTGTTACATTACCGTTGTGCAACCAACAGAGGTAAACCTCCATTTAGGCACAAAGCACAGCGGTTTCCCAGCAGGCAGGACTGAGGCGTATTCTGTGCAAACCTTGTTTGGAGAGGTTGGCTGTGCCATCTCGAGTCAGGCTGTGCTGACCCCTGCAAGCACAGAGTATCTCTGAAGCAGCACTGTAAGCTTCTGCCTTGTGTGCTGGTGCATGAGTCATCATGATGTTTCCTTCTAGATCAATAACTGAAGCAGGCAAGGAAGAAGGTATTTGCCATATATTAACATTTTGAAGCTATTTCTGCATGAAATCAGATTATTTTTATTAGCTTCTATGCTAAATAGTTTTGAATATTGTTTTAGATATATTGCCTTTGTAGTCCTCAGAGTCCCCCCTCACTTGCTCAGCAGTGCAAGACCTGATAGTCAAAGGGGTATTTGGCCTAAGATAACTGCAGGTTTGTGTTACAGCTAAAAGTGCATTTTGGTCCTGAATGTGCCTAGGGACTGGCAGTGTTTTATAGATGATTTATGTCTGTTGTGTTTTCCTGGCAGCCAATAAAAGACAGCGTTGAGGCTGTCTTTGCAAATGTAGTCACAGAATTTCCTGACCTGACCTAAGTGATTAACTTTGCATGTAAACAGTCATATTAAACCTCTTTCTGGAGATAATGCTTTGTTTAATAGGAGTGGGAGCAAACACACCACCAGCAGCCATACAGCAGTACCTTTCTCCTTACCACCTTTGATTAGACAATTTGGTAAGACAGTAAAAAATACCTATACACTTCATTTTGTATGTCAACATATGGTAGCTATAAAAATGGGCAATGACTGTTCTCAACAGTTAATGGCCTTTTCTTATCTGTGTGATGCAGTAAGTAAGGATGAGTGATAATCAAGAAGTTGCTCTACTTCTCCTAGTTAAAATTATGGCTTCTGGCACAAACAAGTAGTCCTCCCTGTACACGGACGTATGACATGTGAAGCAGTCAGCACCTTGCAGCCTAGGAACTGTGAAACAGGTGGAAGATGTGTAGTTGCTTCCTTGTAAACTGCCTGAGTTCTGTTCTAAGGATTGAGGTCTTGTGTTAAAATACGCTGTTGTAGTTTAAAACAAAATGAACCTTGCAGCAGACCCCAAAATATGTTGGCTTTTAGGAGCCTAAAGTGCCATTCAGAAGGATTTTTTCCAGAATACAGGAAGTCCATATGCCTGTGACAATGTTCCGCTGTTACTGTCTATATTAAATAGGGCTGCACAGACAGGTTTCTGTTGGCATTTAACACTGTGTCAGTTACAATTTCCAATATTAGCATTGATGCACTTTATATTTCAAAGTGTAGAGAGTATTTAAGGCTATCTAGTATGCTGTCTGTGAATTTGCTCTTGATCTCCCTCTCTTGTCTGGCACATGCTTTCATGTTCTTTGCAAACTCAGCCCATAATTAGCACAATCTCTATGAACACAGCTGCCTGTTCAGAGGAGGCTGTACTCTGTGAAGCTCATACAATAATCTTTTGTATGGACTGAAATCACACATGGGCACTTCTTTCCCCTAATTTTTGAATACTGTTCAGTAATATTTGAAATTAAGATTTGCTTCAGCTGCTGTATGTTGGCACTTCCACAAATTCTAGACAGACATTTAAAATAAAACTGTAACCACTATGCTGTTGCTTAAACACAGACATAGCCCCCCCCCCCTCTTTTGTACTGTGTTATTGTGTCCCACAGAGCAGCAAACAGAGGGATGACCAGCTGTGAGGTCCCATCACTGAAATTGCTTCTCACCTTGCCTGTTTGGCCCAGGTGGGGTTGTGTAGAAGCCTTTTGTTCAGTGCAGGAGGGAGCTCCAGACACCATCTCATATAAGACCGTGCCAAGTACAGCAGTGGCTCTTCCAGCATCTTCTTGGATTCTTCTCTACTATTTAGCTTATCCTTCTAAGTGGGGAGAAGGAACAGAGACAAACTTTCCTATCCTGCTTCTAAGACCTGCCTGTTTTGGGGACTTGACTATGCTCCAAGGCTGTTGGTCCACCACTTAACATGAACTAAGTTTGTACTTCTTTAAAAGAAAACAATGAGGAGCTGCTTACGGGGCTGGCCAGCTTCCTGCAAGCCCAAGCAGATATGCTGTGCTATCACCAGAAGTTAATCTTACTCAGTCATCTTCACAGTGAAATCAGCCCTTAGAAACAGGAGGGTTTTCTAGAGAAGGCTTGGGGAAAGGGAGAGTAGGATTGAAGTGGAGAAAACTTGTAGCCTTGATTCTCCCTCCTGGCCCTCCAGAAGTATGTCTGTATCTGCAGATAAAGTGGCTGAAGGGCCCTGGAGAACAGGTGCTTCTTTTCCTCCCTTCATACTCATTTGCATCTCTGACGTGAAAGATGGTGCACCCAAATGGGCAGCAGGATAGTGTGCTGTCTCTCTGGATGTGCAGAGATTGTGGGTTTGGTGGTCTCCCTTGTGCTATCTGACACATGGGCGAATGGGGAAGGTGGTACTTAAAGGGGGGGAAAAGGGGAAAGTGCCAGGGAAGAGGAAAGGCAGGGGAGAAGGACAAAACCAGCTCAGGACAAATGGTCTGCAGAGGATGGGCTAGTCTGTGTTCTGCTGGTCCAGCCCAAGTAACGATACAGACCCTGCTCACTGGTAGCTTGTGTACAGGTAGGAGTATTTTGGGGAAGTTTGGCTGCACACACAGGTAACAATTCAGACATCTAACGGTGGCAAGCCTTCACAAGGCCTGCCGAAACAGCAGCACTATCTGAGTCTGGTTGGGGTGCTCTGTTTCTTGCTGTAACTTGCTGTCTTTCCTGCCCCTCCTGCAGGTGGTTTGAGCAGTTTGTGATGCAGTGGCTGGATGAAAATGAAGATGTTTCCTTAGAATTCCTGCACGGTGCTCTGGAGAGAGATAAGAAAGATGGGGTATGTAGGTCACTCTGAGTGGAAGATGTGGTGCCACATCCTTCACTGCCCAGAACCAAACAACACTGTAAATTCTGCTGCTATATAAATGAAGGATGAAGCCCATTTTGCTTGAAAAACTACTGGGAAACTCATTTATTTTAGGACTTTTCTCTACAGGTCACAGAGAGCTGTTTAATAGCAAGGTGCATATCATTCATTTATGTCTGTCCTGTTCTGCTGCTGTTAATCTGTCAGCCAGTGGCTTGGTGCTGTCTCATCTCTCTCTGGGAGGGGTAATTGAAATATAAGGCACTCTGCATGTACTTATCGTGCAGTGACAATGTGACCTTAATCCACTGACAGAGTCATCTTACTCTTAATTTGCTGGGTATTCCCAATGGAGAGCAAGAGCCTTCTCATTTGCTCAGTAACTGTTGACGCTGTAGTCTGTAATGCTAATGTAAGTGTTCTCTTTACTATCTGAATTTTAAGAAAATCTAAAAAAAGCTTTTCATTCTCTCCTTCTTTCCGCAATAACTGACAGGCAAGCTGTGTATTCCATTAAGGGTCTCAGCATTATGCTACATTTTCTTGATACTTGTCATGTCATATTTCGTGAAAGACGGTAAATTTATAACCCAAAAGAATTGGCTGTTTAGCTCTTCTGGGCCTTTTGGAGAGTTTTTGGCTAATTCTAAGGAAAGTGCAGGTTTTGGTGAAGTTATCCTGTCCCCAGTACAGCAGATGATGGAGACAGTCCATCAGATGGTTGTGTTTCAGATCTTTCCATTCGACAATGGCTTTTTGTACTTCTGTTTTAGTTCCAGCAAACATCCGAGCATGCCCTGTTCTCTTGCTCAGTGGTGGATGTCTTCACCCAGCTCAATCAGAGCTTTGAGATCATTAAGAAGCTGGAGTGCCCAGACCCTGTTATTGTTGCTCATTATAACAGGAGGTTTGCTAAGGTAATACTCTCCCTCAACATCAAGTTGTTTATCTTCCCTTAGTGGGACACAAAATATTATCATATTTTTTCATTTTATTTCCTGGACTTTTCTGCAGTGATAGAGGGCAAGTAACAGTGCTCACAACTTGTCTTTGCAGACTATTGGGAAAGTACTGATGCAGTATGCTGACATCCTTTCCAACAGTTTCCAGTCCTACTGTTCCAAGGAGAAATTGGTGAGTTGTGCTGAACTTCTCCACTGCCCTGAGGAATAGCATAATTGTCCTGATGAAACCAGCTTTCTTGCATTGCACCTGACTGTGTTGATGACGTAAATGTTTTCAGTGTTTTCACATCACCATTCATATGCCTTTGCAGGTTGAATTGTGGCTTGGACATGAAATAAAACTAAGTCCTGGAGATGATCTGCAGGGCTTGGAGGCTGTCAGGTCCCCTGGAAGTTAACTTCCACTCTGCCTGTCTGGCTGGTGGTTTAGAGGTGCTTAGAGAAAAAAAAAAAAACAAACACAAAAAAACAAACCAAAAAATGGGCACAGATTGCTCTGTAGGTCTGGTACTTCACAACACTCTCGGTTTACTGTTGTCTCCATCTGATTATTTTGCTGTTTAATCCTGAATTCAGTAAAATTCTGTGTATTAAATAAAGCAAGGCCTTACATTTTTGAACCCTGGTTCTGTTCCATGCTGGTTTTGCTGTCTCCCACAGCAGTACTGGAGATGTAACTGCAGAGGGAAGAATCTGTTGCTCAGGCTGCCCTTGACTGTTGCTCTCAGCCTTGGCCTGGCAGGACCCAGGTGCATCTCTGAATGCAGCTCTGGCTAGCAGTTCCCCTTCTGATCTGGGACGTACACCATTCACGATAGTACATTACGGCGAGACTGAATGTGACGCACCATGGATTCTTGCAGGACATGGCAGGAGCTGCAGAGAGTTGGACCTTGTCCTTACACCAATTCCTTTTCAGCTTGTTCTCTGTTTGTGATAAAACCAAGGAGGAACATATACAACAGCAGAGGTCTCCTGATATGGGCTTTCTGGAACTGGTCATCCCAGTTCATGCTGGAGAAAAAAATGACTTTCTTACATTTGGGTACTGAAATGTATGCATGCCATACCTCCAACTTGACTTTTAGTTGTGTTGTTACTTGGGGAGGGGTATTGAGGCACAGATTGTACCACTGACGAAAATGTATTGGCATCCTGAGCGGTGACAGGCACCTGCTTTTGTCCCTTCAGCCCTGCATCCTGATGAATAACATCCAACAACTGAGAGTGCAGCTAGAGAAGATGTTTGAAGCCATGGGTGGTAAAGAGGTAAGAGCACTAAGAGACTGAGTTTATTACTCACTCCTACTGCACTGTTACTAGGTTATTTGCATCATACTGATTCTGGAAGACTGCAGTCATAAGGAGAGCCCTGTGACACCTGGGACTATAATAACTGTGAAGGGATAGCCATGCCTGAAGACTTTTCAGCTAAATTTGTCATAAGATGCAGGAGTGAATGTTTTAAAGCACAGAGCAGCATGGAGAAGGAAAGGAAAGGTTACATACTGTGCTCATGTGGGCTAGATGTGGGCATGGCTGGTGGTTTCACAAGTCTGAAGACAGACAGATAGTTCTGAGAACTGTTGACATCCAATCATTTTACATGACATATAAATGTGAGACAGTACCTTTGGCACTAAATGTCCAATGTCTAATATATTGCAAACATGCAAATAAGAGTTCTGTGCTCATGCATTGTTGGATACTCAGAAGTGTCCATTTGTTCTGAGATGACCATTTTTATACAAATAAGGTTTTCCTCCCCCAGATTGCTGTTTCTGTTCTCATATAATCTGTATATCCTTTTTTTTTTTTTTCTCTCTCTCTCTGTCTCTTTTTTCCCCATTGCTTTTCAAGATTCAGGAAGATGAAGAAAAGGCTGCTGATGCTGATGTTAGGAAAAAAATATTTTCAAAACCTAAGTGCATTTTCTGTGGTTGTGTTGTGGTAGAGCCTGTGCTATGACCTGTACGCTAAGAGGAAAGTCAGCTTTGCTGATGGGCAGCTCACTTCTTGCCTGCATTGCTGTTTCAGATATTTCTTGTGCTTAGTGGCAGAATTCTATGAAGTGGCAAAAATCTCAACAAGCAGATTCACCCCATGAGGCAAGGAAAAATACTGTCATTCTTTTCCATGTGATCTCAACAATCCTAATTTCTGAGCCTTACATCAAGAACTAGCATTGTATGCCCTCAGCTGTAATAGCAGTGGTAGCTATATGCTCATTATTCAAGAATAAATAAACTTGCAATGAAATGTTTGTGAAGTGGTTTAAAAGGTTTTAATCTATGTGTACTTCCCTTAAGGAGTAAATTTGCTACTATGTTATATAATGGTGGCCATTGATTAGAGTTTCCCTATATTTCAAATTGAAAATATCACCTGATAATGTGTTAAACAGTGGCACAAATAATTTATTAAGACTGTTGGGTGCTTGTCCTAGTCTAGATCTTTTTCTCTGCATTCTGCCCTTCAAAACCTTTCTCAGGAGGTTTAGGTAAGGTAGAACAGAAGTAGTGAATCCACTATTTCTCCTTTACTGTGGAATCAAAAGGAAAAACGGGGAGAGGAACCCAGACAGGAAGAAATGTGGCAAATGTGCTAGAAAGATGGGGTTTGGAACTGATTTTTTTTTTTTTTTTTCTTTCGAATGTGCTTTGTCCACTTCATTAGGCTGCCACTGATCACCAGAAATAAATCATGTTGTGTTAGGTGCCTGCATTATTGCTACCCACAGGATTTCCCCCTGGGTGACTGTGTAGTACTTTGCTTCTTGACTTGAAACATGCTAGATCGTCTGTATTGCTAGAGTAAACGAGGGCTTGTCCTAGTTTGAGTAGTCCTTTTTGTGATGCAGACTGAACCTGACTAGTGACTAACAACTGGTGAGACAACAGCTTTAAATATAGAACATGTAGACAGACATGCTGCTGGAAATGCATCTATGGGTTTTATCCTCTCCTTCAGGAAGGGCAGTTCTTACTTTCTGCGGCAGGTTTGATTTACATTCATCTATACGTCACACAGTAGCTCACACAAAGCATTGTCCTGACTGCTCTACCCAAAAAGGAACTTCTTACTTCCTTGGGGGAGTGAGAAAGGAGCATAGTGGTATGTCTTGGTTGTCTTGAACTGTTCACCTTTTTTGTGTTCTCAGAGGTGTAGAGAACTAGGTACCAAATATTCCGTTGTTGCTGTGGCAGGTATATTAGGTGTACCACGTGTGAAGCCAGACCTTGGGGACTGGTTTAAGTTAACATGTGTTTGTGGCTTCAGCTGCTTCTCATTCGCAGAACCATCTCTACCTACAGCTGTAGCTGGGGCACTGCACAACTCTGAAAAGCTTTGAAATACTGCTGCTACTTAGTGCTCTATGTGAATGGGTCCAAAACACACTGCTACAGAAATCCGTATCACTTACTGCCTTTTGCAGCGAGGGAAATCAAGGGACAGGGCTTACCCATAGTCACCGTGAGGTTTAATGGCATAGCGTGGGACAGAAGTGCTTGCTCAGTACTATTTCTTGAGATTGGGCTCCTTGATAAAGCGCCTTCCTTTACTTTCCTCTCCCTGCCCCCCCAAATGAGGAATTGTACCTTTGCCCAAGTTCTCTTACTCCAACTGTAGTATTCAGAAGGCACAAAGCAGGTCAAAAATTGCCCAGCATCTCTGGGTTTAATGTGTTGGCATCATGTGGTCTGTGAACATTACTAGTCAGAAACAATGAGAGCAGCAGAGCTTTAGAGAGTTCTGTGTGGAGGGATTCTCTTGGGTCTGTGCTTGAGATCTCAAGGCCTATATATTTATACAGACACATACATAAATACGCACAGAAAGAAGTATCTTAAATGATTTTTAGGATTTATAATTAATACTTCTACTTCCCTTCTGAACTGTGTTGATCTCTTGGGATCAAAACAGCTTCACGGTGGCTCAGTAGCATTCTCAGATGTTCCTGAAGCATGTTTTGGAAAGGCAGCATTTATGGAGTAGCAGGTAGCATTAAAAGCATAATGAACAGTGGAGTCAGGGGGTGAGTCCTGGACGGAAATTGAGTACGCTAATACCTTTTGAAACCTTTGATTCCTCTGAATCATCTCCAATACACCCACAGAATGAAGATTGTAATTTAGCTTTCTGCTAAAGTGGGTTGTATAGAATCATTGCTAGTGTTTGGCTGAACTTGGCCCCATTTATTTAATTATTCATACATTATCTAATAAAGTCTAATGTGACCTGCAGTTTCTAACCCACTTCTGCCATTTTCCTGCGGACTTCAGCCTGCTCTGTGTGTTGTCCCTGACACCAGAATAAGCATTTCTCATTTCACTTGAGAGAGATCGCTTTCTGCAGTCTGTTATTTTGCTTTTCATGAGTTAGGAACTCATGGCACTGAAGTCAAAAGGTCCTGTACTGCATTGCCCACTGCTGGAGCCTGGATTTGCTGCAGAAGCCTAGTTTAAAACATTTCTGCACCTTCTTTTTTCCTCAAAGTCACGCATGTGAGGTATCAGAGACAAGCACTGCCTAGAGAACCCAAAAAATTAGCTGCTGAGTAGCAGCAGATTGTCATCATACAATTTTCATGCCTTTGGTTTCAAGCTAATCCATACAACTAATGCTTCAGGAAACTCTCCTCTTAATGCTTAGCCAGTGTTAGCCCGCATTTTAAATCCTAAGTTAGCCACCTGAATAATAAATTGCAGGACAGCTTAGAAACAGCAAGACTTGATAGGAATGTTCTCAAAGGATTTGTGCTATCTGCTGATTGTTCCTCTTTAGCATCCCGCATGGCCATAGTTAAGGCCACCCTGGTATTTGAGAAGCTGGCAGCTGTTGTTTGGATTCAGTGCTCCAGGTTACTTCTCTTGAATCCTATAGCAAAGTGGGGAGATGCATGAAAATTCAGTGCAAGTGAGTCCCTAAAGGGAGGTTGGGTCTGCTGAGCTCCCTGCCTCACAGTCACCTCTGCAGAAGGGAGCTGCCAGGGCTAGTGGAGGGAGCCAGAATAAAAATCAGCAGCTTCAGGCTAGAGCCAGATGAACTTTGTAACTTTCCTGAAGCTAAAATAGGATAGCAGAGCAAAATTTTCTAGCTTCTGCTATGTCAGATCAGACCTGATGATTTCACAGGTTCTCTGGCTTTAAGATGTAAGTTGTTTAACATTTTCAGCCTTCTGGAAGGCAAGAGCTGTGTTTCTTCAGCTGCAGAGGAGCCTCCCAATTCTGGTCACTTGTGCTTCACCAGTGTTTGTAGAAACCAAAGAAGAACTAATGACATCTCTTGGAAAATGTGGAAGCCTATCACAGTAAATTCTTAGACTCATATGGGTTCTGTTATCAACCTAAACTGAAGTTCATAGCACTGGGCTGTAAATGCTGCCATTCAGATTAGCAGAGAACTTGAGGTTCCAGCTCTGAATGTGCCTGGATGAGACTTCAAGTCCTGCATTCCCTGAAGTGCCAAGTCCCAAATCTTTGCAGGAAATTAACAGGTCCCTGCTTTGTTCCTTGAAATGTAAATATACAGGGTTCCCTCTTCCCTCTTTGCATGCACTTCAGTTTTCTGTACTGCATATTTAATCTCAACCACAGAGCTATGCCTGTGCCAGCCATTATTTCCACTGGAATCGGAGCACTTTCTCAAAGATCAGAAGCCACCTTGCTGTGGGTATGGGCCCATGTTTTGCACAGAGAACTTTTCATTAGCTTTCTTCCTCTGAATCATCTCCGATACACCCACAGAATGGAGATCATAAGCCTGCATATGGCAGTGACCCAACTGCCTGACACTGCTTTCTTCTTTACTCTTAACAGCCAGATTTATCATGCAGTCCAAGCAGCATTTCCTGCTATTAACGGTAGCTGATACGCTTAGAATTCATTAGCTGAGCAGCAACAGCAAAATGTATGCTATTTCATTTGAGCACTGTTACCAGTATATGGGCAAAGAATAGTTTGCTGTTATACTACATGCTACAGGGACTCTGTAACTGACATGTAATTCATATACGTAAACAGTGGTACACACCTACCAGCACCTTCCTGGTGGACTTAAATCACACTCAGGTTATTCCGCAAAATTTGCTTTCAAGCCAAAGCATGCCAATGCCTAAGCATTAATGGTCAGTAATGTACTATGTGGAATCCTTGTTCAATAGTAGCGGTTGCTCAGAAGACAACAGCCTTTCTAGGGTGATAGAGGTCTTGGTGGATACTGAATCAGAATGCTTACCACCAGGGTTTGGCATTCTGAGGGTGAGGCTGGGCACCTCAAAGTTAACTCTGGGCGGTGGTCTTGCCAGTTGCACCCAGAGAGCTGTGAGTTGATGTTTTGGAGGAGAGAGAGTTCCTCGCCACAGATACTAGAGCTCATACCCCTGGCAAAGCATTGTTCTAGCCCTCTCTTCCTGCAGTACAGGGCTAGCAGTCAGCCTTTCCTCTGCTCCCACAAGATCAGTTTGCAGTCAACAAGTATAATAGCAAGGAGAAGCTTAGAGGCACTTGGTGGGCTCTCCATCTCACCTCACAGTAAATCAAGTAATTCATTGCATGATTCATGAACCAGGGCAATAAGGTGTTGATACTGACCTCAAACATCCTCTAGACCATGCATCTGGTAGCTTATAAAGAAGTAAAATAAATAGTGAAGAATAGTGTCTTGTGCCAAGTCCCTCTCTGTTATTCCACTGGAAAAGCAGTTACTTGAAACGATTTGATGAATCATGAACTGGTCCTGCCTCAAACCTGCCAGAAATGGCCAAAATCAGAGGACAGTTCAGTGCCATTAATAGTAAATAGCAAACCAGACAGCTTGTGACTTTTTGCTCCTTTACACAGTAGGAGAAGGGAAGAATTAATGCAGGGGCAAGACGAACCACTACCAACAGATGCTGTTTTGTGTTGTTGTGTGCAAGCTTAGCTAGAATGACTGCCAACTGGCCTGATGTTAGCTTCCTTCTGCCTTCACAGAGCAAGGGAATTATAAAGGTAATGGGAATACAAATTCCCTTTAATAAAGGAAAAATAGTCAGAGTTAGCAATGCCTGAAGTTATAAGGCTTAAGTAATCATCACTTGCTTGGTTTTTGTTGTTTGTTTGGTTTTTTTAATTATTTTGAAAACTCTGATCCAGGAGTCTCATTAGCACACATTCAGATGCCTAATAGAGTCAGTTTTCCATGCCAGCTTACGACAGGAAAATGAATGGATCAGATTCCAAATCCCCTAAGGCACATGGCTTTCTCTGACAGATGCTGAAGAATATGAGGAGGGCTTCATGTAAGTGGGAACTCCTGTCATGTTCAAATCCTGTATAGCTCCATGAGTGGGTATACCGTAAAATTCCAAACTGATTTTTAACCACTGTATTGGCATCTGGCTCATTACATTTGTAAATAGATGCTCTGCCTTAGAGGTAAGGGCTGAAGCACGGAATGCCAAATGCAGACATTTCTTGAAGGTTTTTGTTTTATAGGCAGCTTGCCTGCTTGCATACAAAGGCAAAATCTGATTTATAAATTACTTTTTCAGTAATTTCAAAGCATTCAACATGTGTTGTTATGTATACATACAGGTAGGTTTCTCGGAAGTGGCTCTTTTGAGGCTGGAGGGATGTCTACAGCTGAAATACAGGGCACTGCTGAATGTAAAAATAGGGAGCTTTGGACTGGTAATAATGGAGCAAGCACTTTCTTACAGGATGTGCCAAGGTGTCAGCAGCATCCATGTAGTGCTCCGGGCACTTTCTTGTTTGTTTTGTGAAGCCTTTTCTGAAAGTTACGTACAAAAAGCTGTCTGGCTCCCTGTGAGAGCAGAGCTACTGGTGCTTAGTACCCATAGCTAAGATGATGGTTTCCAAAAGTGATGAGTGCACAACAGTTCCTGACATGATATTGTGGCCAGATTTTCAAAACAGCCGGGGTCCAGTCTTCTGAGAGCAGTGGCTGGGTCAATCTTCAGTTTGAATAGTTGACAGAAGGATGGAAGGTGAAATAGCATCTTTCAAGACCATGCATGGAGAAATGCACAAGTAAATAACGTTTAGTCTGAAAAGCCTGATCTCCTTCTAGACTTGGAGGGGTGAAATGACCTGTGAGCGCAAGGTAATGCACAGTGCTTGATGATTTCTCAGCTTGCTTATTCTGTTGGCCACAGGAGGTTAACATCCACTTTCTTCCTCAACTTTGTAAGTATGAGGAAGGATACTGAAGGCCACTGGAGCCTGGGGAAATGACTTGCTGCTGTTTAGGCAAATACCTGTTGATGATTTCACAGCTCCTGTGACAGCAGCAGGCAGTGGAGGAGAGCATTCTAGCTCAGAGAGTCCAGTGGTAATAGGTCACCTGCTTACTAAGAGTAGCCTCAGCAGTGAGGAAGACCACTGTGAAGGACAGCAGACTGCCCTCTAAGTTCAAGCTAAGTGCTCTTCTTTCATCCACAGCTGGATGCAGAAGCAAGTGACCATCTCAAAGAGCTGCAGGTGAAGCTGAACAATGTTTTGGATGAGCTGAGTGCGGTGTTTGGTAACAGGTGAGTATAACAAGGTGCTTGTCCTTGAAGCATTCCTTTCTTCTGTGTAATCTCATTCAGTCAGGTTAAGAAGACAGAAGAGCTCTTGTCAACTGATTATATTTTTCTTTTTGTCATAAATTCATGGTCTTTCAAATACTGAGACACATCTAAAGAAGTGTGAAATGTTTTACAAGTCTTACTTTTCTGTATTGTTCTCTTTAGAAATGTAACATGGAGATCTCTCAACTGTGAAATGTATTTGAATTACATAGTGATTATTTTTTTTTGTTACATAGTACTTGTCAGTAGCAGCATTGCCTGCTCCTTTATTGCTCAGAAAGCAGTTTCCAGCTTAGCATTTATGAAGCAACATTCTTGTTTAAATGTTCTGCTCTAAATGTGTGAAACAGCTGACTGATTTCTGATTGTTAAATGAATATTGGAATAAGAAGGAAACAGGGTTAGAATTTGAGATTGACTTGTTCTAATGTTGCAGTGAATGGCGTTTTCTAATGTTTCAAGGGGAGGAGCTCTTTAAAGTGTTGCCAGAGTAGTTGACGGCAATTAAGTTTTATTGCAAATCATGTTACCATATACCTGAGGATAAAAATGTGCTCAATTTGATAATAATACTGTAGTGAACCATAAAAGATGTCAATTAAGCAAAATCTAGAAATAAAGGGCTCCCAAATGATCTTCAAAAACAAATGTTTCTCATGGTAAACCCCATTCATTTTATGTTGTGCTTTATAACAAGATTAATGCAGGCATGAACTGTAGTGTAGCTGAAACATGGGCGAGGGGAATAAAGCAAATTGCACCAACTTGGCCCCCTACGGTGTAAAGATTTGCAGTACTTAGACCAAAAAATCGCAGTGGGATTTGTCAGTGACTGTTCGGATTTCAGCACACAGATCTGAGTGAGGAGGTAAGTGAAGAGTTCCCATTGCCACTAATGGATGCTGTAGCAAGGAATGGACAGATTCAAACCATAACTGAATTGAATTGATAAGGCTCATAATGATATGGAGGATGAGTGAGAAATCATAATTAGGGGGGGGTTGTTGTTTTGATATCTGAAACCTGTCTCCATGGTGTCACTGCTACGAGACAATTAGGGTACAATCTTGACATTTGCAAATATGATTTAAAAAGATTATTCACTATCAGCATATATACCAGGGAGTGTTTGAGAGGGATGTGCCAGCAAGAGATTTAGCCAGTCAGACAGCTCAGATGCTTTGCTCATTCCTTTAACAGTAGTAGGGAATGAAAAGCAGAGCTGTGGTTTACAAGCTGTGGTACAAGCAAGATGTTCTGAAGGATGTAAATGTGGGAGGTAAGACAGGTATTGACAATGTTCTCTGCAGAGTCTTTAAACAGTTGCTCCTACAACACTGTGCACACCTGACAGTGCAGATCTTAACTTCTCTTCATCTATGTGAGATAATTACGCCTGCTGGGAAAGCAGCACACACCTGGAGAGCCCCAACACCTTTGTGCTGAGAGAGGATTATGTCTGGACACAGAAACCATTTCTGCTTTAAAGGATATCATAAGGAAAAGGAGCCTTGAAAAGTTTGCACTTCACGCAGGGCTAGCTGCTGTTTTGTTCTTGGAGGCTGTAGGAGTGAAGGAGGGAATTCCTGTGGGAATTAGGGAGCAGAAGGCCCTGTCTGACAGCATAGATGAGATTGTCTTTTAACTTGCTGCTGCCAAGGGCTCCTGCTAAGCTGTACATCTACACAAGCCTCACTTTCAGGTGAACCTGTTGCCACAGTAACTGATTTATCATTTTTCATAATCTGTGAGAATTTTGCCTCGTATTAATTTTTATCTCTTAAGAGATTCTGTTGTCTTTCATCCCCTGGCTGGGCGTGTGCAGCATCTTGAAGCAGGGTCTTGCAATTGGTGCAGTATTTGGGAGGACTGTGGGGTGGGATTAGCCTGTAACAGAACAGGAATTGTCAGCAGTACAGGGAGTTCTTGGTGCTATTTTATCTGATGTGGCTTATGTCTCTGGTTAAGCTGTCATTGTAGCCACAGCTGAGTGCTGCAGGCCACTCTCTGCTAGAAAGGGGGGAAGTGGAAGTGGAGGCTGCATGGAAGGACAGCTCTGGAATTGCTGTCGGGAATTGCTCCAGCAAGAGGCAGGCTAGAATTGAGCAAAAGGGACCATGAGACTGGAGGTCGCAGTGCAGGAGAGGAAAGAGGTGACCGGGTGGAGAAGGAAGGGGAGAGCCACAGGCCAGAGGGGTTGTGTGCCAGCACCCAACCCACAGATGTCCAGGGTGGCTCACACAACAGAAGTTCAGGCCACTTATGCAGATACAAAACTGACTTCCAAACCTGTGTACCTGCTCTTAAATCTTTACCCTGGCTCCTAGCACTGACTTCTCTTCCTGGTTTCAAACTTCTATGTTGTTAGTGGATAACTAAATGTCACTTCTAATGCCTGTTGTTAGTAACTCTTCTTTTAAATGTCAAAGCATTTTCCTTTACTCGCTGAATTGATACGTTGACAGCTCTGTTGATCTATTCATCATTTTTAACCATCACATTACTTCATTTTGAACTTCTTAGCAGTAAGAGATGGAAAAGTAATTGTGCTTCAGTGGCTTGCATGTCACTTCCATACAGTGATGCTGCTTGTTGCACAGCTAAGCCCCACATCCCATCTTAGACACTTCGATATAGCATGGACTATACAGCAGTGGGCTGGTTTCAGCTGGTGCCTCCCTTCAGGCTGTCTCTATTATTTTGAAGACAGCCTATGATGGGTCATAACCGCATTACTGCCAATGGACTCCTGGGTGCTCAGAGTTGTGCATGCATTGTGCCATTGCTCCATACGAATATACCAATGTCTGTGGTGTAACACCCTGTGTGGAATGCAAAGATACAGAAGGGTGCTTTGAGCTAAGAGTAACTGTTTCTTGAAATCGGGAAAGGATCGCTTCCTTCTGCAAGCTGAATGAACAAACTCCCCTCAGATGTGATTTGTCTCATGTTCAGAGGTGGTAGGTTGTCTGTGGATGATGGGCATAAGGAGCTGGATAGCGTGTCTCTCAGTAACAAACACAATAAGGAACAGAGCAGCAAATCTTGAGAATGAAGAAGAGTATGTGACTGAGTGCATGGTTTATGGACTTGCAATATTTTACCGTATGTACTAGAGCTGACATTTCTGCCGCTGATAATCTTGGTTTTGCCTCTCTCCTATCTGTTCAGCTTTCAGAGTCGGATTGATGAGTGTGTCAAGCAAATGTCTGATATCCTCTGTCAAGTGAAAGGGACAGGAAATGTTGCTGCTAATGCCAGAAACACAGTTGCACAAGATGCAGATAACGTCCTGAGGCCATTGATGGATTTCCTGGATGGAAAGTAAGGGAGTGTTCAAATATATGTTACACACACAGCTTGTAGGATTAAGAACAGGATGAGGGAAGGAAAAATATCTCCATGTTCTTGGATTGTTCTTGAGATGTCCAGCCTCCAAATTTTCGGGAAGAATTAAGGGCTTTTCTTCTGATATCTGTCTCTCTGTCAAGCCATGGATCAGCTCTTCAGCCTTAATTCAGTGCCAGAGCGCACTCTCAGTTCTTTCCCCTTTGGGCAATTATAACAATCAGCAAAACACACTGCTGATCAGGTAGTAGGAAAGACTGAAATTCTAAATTTACTAGCTATGGGGTTTTTCCTATACAAATTGTACTGTAGCCAATTAGCAATTGTATTGCAAACAATACTTACATACTTGATGCATATACTATTCAGTATTGCAGTCATGTTAAGCAAGTGTGTTCTAGTCATACATGGTACTGTTCTGGCTAGAAAATAAGTTTCTGAACTATGTGATGTACACAAGCCTGATCCGTTGCTTTAATTGTTGCTATTAACACCATGCAGCATGATTCAGCTGTACAGGGACTTTTTGTGGCTAACTGCACATAATTCTCAGCAGCTAAGCCTTGAACTACAAAGAGAAATAGTTTTTAATTAGTGCAGAAATTAAACTTCTTGCTGATGTTTATTTTGAAAGGGATGACCAGCAATATTCATATTAAATGCCACGAGAGATGTGAAGCTTTACAAGTTTAAAATACAGTTTATTTTGTTGCTCTTTGTATTGATAGCCCCATATTTCTGTTGGGTCACCATGTAGTTAGTGACTCTACAAATTGTAACATGTACAAGCCTTCTCATTTGAGCATTTTCCATGCATGCCTTCACGCATGCTGAGAAGCCATCTTCCTTTGTATCACTGGGAATTTGGTCTGCTACAGACATTTTGCCTGGCCGTGGAGCAAGGCATTTTGATTATGATAATCCCAGCCTGGATTATTTTCTTTCCTCCTTTACAGGAGGAGAGTAATTTTCCATGCTTCCTGTGTCCTACCCACCATCAGTCTTGTCCCTGTTCAGTTGTGTTCATTTACTGTCTAACCAGCTATGCAAAGAAGGGAAATCTGAGAGATGCTACACAGTGTAGGAGAGTCAGCTGTCACCTGTGCATTGCTACTGGTTGCAGAGTTCCTGTTTTGTAGCTCTCCCAGTGTGATCATAAATGCCAAAGTCCAACAATTATTTTGAAGAAGAATCTTAACATTTCTTGGACTTTTTGATAGCTTGTACAATAATAAAGGAGGAATAGCTAGGGAGATAAACCAGAACTTCTTAATGTAAAAGCAGATAAACTAGCAGATTGGCAGTGAATGCAATTGCAACAAAATACAGGGAATTCCAAGAAATGCTTTAAGGTGATTGTAGAGGTGGAGGACGGAGAGACTTTAACAGCTATAGAAGCCGTGCAGGAACTTCTGCATAACAGTCTGGAAAGTATACACTGTGTAAACCTGACACATTAGGAAGTGTCTTCTTAAAGGTAACCAGCTCAATGGTACCTGCTCTTACTGGGACTATTCCCAACCACCATAACTTAGTGATACCTTCTGTAATCCCCAGGTCAATAAACAGAAATGTCAATACTCCACTTTGGCCAAATGTCTTTAGTGCTAGAACACCAAGGGTGAAGACAGGCTGTACTTTATCGAAAGGGAAGGTTTTTACCCTTAAAGCAATCATTATGACAAACTGCTTTGGGTGGGGCACTGATTCTCCCACACACATCTCCTTTTTCCTTGCAAACTGCATTCTTTGAGTGTACTCAGTTCTTGTTTTATCCCTACAGCCTGACACTGTTTGCGACTGTGTGTGAAAAGACAGTGTTGAAACGGGTATTGAAAGAGCTCTGGAGGGTGGTAATGAATACCATGGAGAAGCTGATTGTGCTGCCTCCTCTTGCAGACCATACGGTAAAGCATTTTCTCCTTCCTGACTCATAGCAGAAAGTGTTGCCATTGCCTGTGTAACTCATCTCCTTGACCTAATGAGTCATCTGTCCAGGTAAATTTGCCTGCGTGTAGCCTGCTCAAGGATGGAAAAACATGTCTGTAACGCAGTAAAGAAAGCAAGCGGCTCTGTTTATAGTAGGTTTGGAAGGTACAGAGCACACTAGAAAAAAAAAACAACCAAATCCAAAATCCACGATCCAGGAGGAGTTGCCATCAAGTATATCAAATCACATTGATTGGGGATTTGCAGTCCTTTAAAGAGAGCTGTGTATGTAGGATTGTTGGGCAGTTAATGTTGTCTTCTTGGCATTAGATCAACGCCCGTAAACTCTTTTACCTAGTTATTGCCATCTATGAGTCAGGTGTCTGCATGTGTAGATGTGGTTAATTTGGGTTTGCTTTTTAATGACACCACCCCCTGTTTTACCCCCTTAAAGAAGGCTTTAACATTAGTATGGACTGGCATGATTTTAGTGTCTCAGATGTTGAGGAGTTGGAAGCATGTCCAGATAGCTTGCCTTCAAAGGCAGTCTTTTATATAATTGTTCAGCTGTGAGGGCATGCTGGGATGAATGTCTCTTATGAATGTAGTGATGTTTTTAACAATGGAAGATTAACTCTTCCCCAACTTTGAGAAACCATAGAAGCTGATCAAACATTAGTCGTGCTTGCCCAGCTGCTCTGGGGGATGGCACTTGGTTGGAGGCAGTGTGAAGTTTGGGCTATAACCTCATTATTTGGAGATAATGCAGAACTTCTTTTCATCTCTGTTAAATAAATTTGCAGTCTGTGGCTAATTTATGCTGATTTATTTTTTTTCCTAGTAGTGGGTAGAATTATAGTGGTCTTATCTGTTCAGCAGTTGCCTGCGTATTTTGAGTGGACTTCTTGGGTTGCAGTGATGTAAACCTGCACCTTGCATGAGGTGTTTCTTTCTCTGAGAGGGAAGGCTTTTGTCTCTGGCCTTGATGATGACAACTTCAAACAAAACTGCTGAGAAGCAGTGTGCTGTCATACCTACTAAGCATAAAATTAGCGTGAGGCATAACTTGTTAAAGACTGCATGCTCTGAGCTCAGATTTCAAGTAATCATTTCTGCTTGCCTTTTTAATATATAAAGGAGAAAAAAGAAATCTAAATGTAAGAGGATGAAATTTCTTTCTCTCAGATGAATTGCTGTAAAAAGGAGTCTTTGGGGACAGGTGCTAAAGTTGTCATGTGAGAACAGCATTAACATGACCCCTTCAGAATGGAAGAAGTGAGATCAAGGGCCTTGGGGAGAATCAGGGAGGAGCTGTTTGAGCTTTATACTTGCTAGTTTTGAATTGTAAAGGCAGAGTAGTAGAGTGATTCAGTGCTTGTATCATGAAGAAGGCAATAACTGTTATCAACCAATTCTTCCAACCTGCGGGATGTTGCTATAAGCCATTTCGGGGGTATTTTTACACAGAGTTTCTTGTTGCCATCACTTCAGTTTCAAATTGAGAAGCTCTTTTTGTGTAATGAAGCGCATCCTCAGTTGTCTGAGATAATGCAAAATGCTCATAGCTGGATTTTTAGCTGTCTAATCAATTGTATCATAGTGAGGGGGCTGAACTAGTTCAAACTGGAAAAGAGTTGTTTCAGAAAGGCAGTTGTGAACAATGCGATGATTCAAATGGCCATGTCTGCAGTCCTTGAACAGGGAACCTGTGGTGAGGCTAGATGGGCTACATGGGCAAAGAGCTGCTTCCACTGTCCCCTGGGATATAGTGATTTATTCTGTCACCACCAGATTTTCATCTTCCCTGGTAGTGAAGGCTGGCAGCGCAAGGCAATGCAAAACTCTGACCTGGCAATGTGGGCAGAAGCAGTACTTTCTCTTTGCTATTCTACTTCTGTGCCACGCACCTCTTATCTAATTTTGCTCTTTTTTTTTAATTTTTTTTTTATTTTGAAATCATATCAGACTCAGAAATAGCCCTACGCACTGTAACTCACTTTCCTCCCAGCCCTCAGCAACAGAAAGCCCTAGTGCTGCCTCCCCATTTGTGAAGGACCACTGAGTGGTGATTTACCTCCTAAAACTCCTCTACAGTCCTTAAGAAGTAGGGGATACTCATGGTAGAAGAGAATCCCTTTAATGGAATATTTTCTGTCCTTTCTTTAAAGTTGCTAGAGATGTAAAAGTGGGTTTGATATCGGTCATGGAAAGCATACTGGGGTAGAAGGTTCCCATCACACTGCAGTGGGTATCACTTGTTGCTTGTGTGAGCCTTTTGCTGCACAGTGCTTTAATGCCTGTTACTCTCCAGACTGATCTATTCCACTTAAATTAGTTCAGCCTGTATTACGCAGGGAAGAAAATACGAGCTCTGCTCTTCCATTCTCTGCTGCTTCTGAAAGATGTTGTGTAGGGGGAAGCTTAGGTGAGAAAGCAGTCAGCTACTACCCATAAAGGATGTAATGGGGACCGAGCAGTTTTATGTCCTCCCACTCTGATGACCTGAGCTGTGGGTGCCTTAATGACTTTCAGATGAGTGGCTTCTACCTCTCTGAGCATAGACTGCCTGTGGGTTGTGAGATTAGTAGCAATGGGATCTCCAGTAACTCACTGAGCAGTTCACACCTCACTAGTTTTAAGTAAAGATCAACATTTAATTAAACACTCTCTGTCTTGGATGAGTGGATATGCAAACACAACTCTCTGGGAATCCTTGTTTTGGGGTTCAGTGCACAACTCTTGGGGGTATTAACAGATTAGTTACACATTTATTTTGCCCTCGCTGCTTAGGACGAAACTCTAGCACATCTTCAGTGACTAGTTAGGTCAGTGAAGAGTTGCTTAGTTTATACACAGATGATTCCACTGGAGCCTCTCCTTTATTTGTTTCACACAGTACGCTGCAGCCATTCATGTGAGTCTTCATTTGTGCTTGCTCCTGCTGCACTTTTTTTCTACTTGTCAGACTTCTCTTCACTAAATGAGAACATGGTCCAGAATAAGAACAAAATTTTCTTTAAGCTGTAGACAGAACTTACGTGTGACTTCCAAACTGGCTGTTCTTCAGGCTTGTTTGCAAGGAGCACCACTCCAGAGCTGTTCTGTGATGGAGGACGGTGTGGCTTTAACAGTTTTTCTGAAACCTTTCTCAACTAGTGTAAATGAATCCTCTCCCTTGTGCTAGCTAGGAGCAGAAAAGTCCAAGGCTGCCTCAGTGATGAGGAGAAAAAGGTTTCTTAGCCTTGGATGAAATGATGGTCTGTGAACTGTACATGTGCCCACATCTCTGTAACAACAGGTAATTATTTTTCCTTTTTCATACCCACGTAGCCTGTTTTCTCCGTGTTTAATACAGCACAACAGCTAAAAAATAGTCTTAATTTTTAATAGGTGGTAGCGATCATTGCCTGCTGATAGTTTTTTTTAAATGAACTTAAATGCTGCTAATAAATGATCAGATCTCATTGTTGTTGAACGTAGGGATTTAAAAAATCTGGGAAAGGAATGTACAAAACCAGATGGAATTTCCTTGCATTGGTACGTCTCAGAAAAATAAGACTGAGTAATAATGTGTTTTCCAAAAATAGGACTGGAATTAAAAAGACTTATTTTTTAGGCTTTTTTTTCCTAACTTTTGTCAACTGAGCAATAGGACAGTTAAGCTGCAAGAGTCTGAGCATCTTAGAATATAAACCAGTGCAGTTCTGTTGGCTTCTAGCAATTAGACGTGAGTCAGCTAATGATCCTTCTCTAAACGCTTTCACTGAGGAGAGAAAAACAGTCAGACCATTAAAAAAAATTAAAATCTTTGGGTTGTGGACTACTGGTACCTTTTATGTTTCCCTGAAAGTTTAGGAAGGTAAAATTAACTTCATGGGAAGAACCAGGAAAACCAGCGCTAAGGTCTGTCCCCATTCCAGCTACATTTGCCGCAGAGCTAGCCAGAAACAGTTTGTAATAAGGACTTAATTTTTGCTCATATTCTGTCCTCGATGTTTTAATGAATTCCATTGTCAGCAGCTTTTCTCAAAACTACATGATATTTAAGTTTAGTTGTTTTCATTCCCTAGAGGTGCATTGGAGTAAGTGCTTCCTGTAGAGCTTTGCGATACGTTTTCATGAAGAAATAACTTTTTTCAGGAGGTTTAGCATCTTGCTTACAAGAATGCCATTTGACAGAGGAAGAAGCTGTCCAGATTTTCATTGGACATTACCAGCATTGAAGACAAACTCAAATGTAATTGACACATTGACAAAGATTGGCACTGATTGATGAAGAATTTCTTAGCAAGCAAGAACTGAGGAGTAGTTATCTGAGCAGCTTTGTTCCTTGAAGCATCCCAAGTCACTGTGTATTGCTCAGTGTTGCCAGCCCTCCTTAGAAGCCTGTGGCAGGGACACTATGTGCCTAGGCTGGTTGATGTTGTTAAAATGTGCATTAAAAAAAAGTGTCTAATGATGGCTGGAAACATTGGATCAAGAAACTTGAATGTTAGTGTGTTTTGAGACCACTCACTTAGCTTTTCAAAATTCAGGTTATAAAAATGTTAATTTTTTTTCTGCTTGGTCAACAGGCATGACAACCTTAAGTTCGAAGACCCATAACTCAAACAGATTTTCTGACCAATCGTACAGAACAGCAGGCACATCTGTTGAGTACGCAAGCACTGGCTGAAGCTGTGTCCCCTGGTGCATTATTTGGTGTGGCCCACAGTGAAATCTCTGTGTTGCTCCTGGTGTGCAGTCACGTTCAACCTCACTGGCTGGAAATACTAAGAACTTTGTACTCTTTCAGTTTAGACAGTTGTACTCTTCAACACTACCCATTGGGTACTGGCAGCAAGTAAAGCTCCCAATCTCATTTCAGAAGCTCTCTTTTATGATTGCATTCTCCTTGCCTGCACTTCCCCCTGCCCCCCATCCCAAGAGTTCTGAATTTAATTAATTATCGAGAGCTTCTGTTAGCTACGAAGTCAATAATGTTCATTCTGTATTGACTTGTATTCAACAAGCATAAAAAACTGAAGAGCAGTGAGGGTTAGGTGACGTTTACAGGGAGAGCAAATCAAGAGGTTATCTGTGATTTCGGGTCAGACTCTTTCAGCTTGAAGAAATTCCTGAAGCAGGCAAAACTAAAGAAAAAGTATCTCATCTAAAAATTCACTTCTGGACTGTTGTTGTGATGGGCAGAGTGTGTCCAATGTCTCTAGAGTGGGTCTCAGTTTTTCCAGTGTTACAGCTGTAAACTGTTTGCCTGCTTTCCTCCTGTAAAAGGGTACCTGATACCTCTAGCAATAGGTATGAATACACTTTTTTTGCAGAGCCCATCTGTGGGGCTGATGTTAACTTTAACCCTAGAAAACAAATAATTATTTCAGCAATGATCTTTGCAGTAGAACCCAATTCCCAGAGTCTTCTCTGCAAACTGCAAGTATGGGGTAGTTCCTGCTCCACAGAGCACTGACTTAAATACTGAAGAAGGCAGCAAAGAAAACAAACTGAGTAGCATAGGCAGGGGCAAAGGGCAATATAGGAATTCTGGGTTTACACCTTGCTTCATTACAGTTTGTGGGATGTTGGGGTGGGGAGTGATCATGGCAGTTGTCGTTAAATGGGAGGGTGAGAAACTGTTGATGTGAGGAAGGGTAATAAAGGGAGAGGGAAGGAGCACTGTGGAAAGCAGAGCTGGATTTGCTGGAGACCTCTGGGGAAATGTGGTCCTTATGGAGCCAGCAGTCCCCAAATAAGATGAGTTTCATCTTCTTCTCAGCATTTCCTGAGCAAAAACACCATACTGGAAAGTGCCACCCACTGATACCTATCCCTGGAAGCCCTGGAAGCTTATTTCAGGCATTCATCCAGGACATCCCACAGGCACTTCTCAATTGATACCTGGTGACATTTACATGTACTTTTAACACTATCCCCTAATGGCCAATTACAAGCAAGGTGAGCCAAAGATCATCTTTGAGAGGGCAGTGCTGCTGACACACTGAAGCCTTTCCTGAGGGAGAGATAATGGAGGGGAGGTTTAATGAGGGAAGAGGAGTCACCTGTAGTTTTGTCTTGGTCCTAAAGCCTAAATCTGACTAGTCTGAGAGGGCTGAAGTGAGCAAGATTAGATGAATGAAAAGGAGTGAAGTGCAAGAAAATAAGTTCCAGCACACCCTGTAAAGCATTTCTGGGAGAAGAGACTGGAGGATTTTCTTGGGTGCATTTGGCTTTCTCATTAAATTTTGGACTTAACTCCCCAGGTGAAAGGAGTATTACACAACAGAGAAGTGCTGTGGGAAAGGAAAAATAGCTTTGTTGTAACCACTGCAGAGAAAGTATGTAAAAATCCATTAAACTGGAGTGTAAGTGACTTGAAGCAAGATTTCCCGTCACTGGGATTTATCTTCCTTTTTTGTTTCTTTATTGGTCATACAGCATCAGTAAGCCACAGTGGGGGAAGAAGAGCCACTGGCCAAGCTTTTGACATGTCATACTCACTGGGCTTGGTTTGCTAATCTCTCACCCCAAAACTGCTTGGATCCAGTTTTGTTTCTGATCTGATGTATGCTTACCCCCACCCTGCTGATTGGGCTCTGCTTCTACAGAAAGATTGCCGTCAGCTGTGTGATCCGCCTTCACCCCCAGCCTGTGCAATCCATTTGAAGGCGCATCCTCTTTAAATGGGTGGCTGCTGTAACAACAGTGAACCAGTTAGCAGAATAATGTGCTCTGAAATAGCTCTTGATGTGGTATCCACGGAAATGCCAGGTTTTATACTAGGTAATAAACTGGCAAGGAATCAATTTGTTGTGACTGGCCTGGGGGTGGTTATGTAAAATTCTAGCTGTGAACTGACTTGACTTCCTGAAAGGAAAAACATGCAAAGCTTGTTTATAATCTTTTTCCCTTCCTTTCTTTTCTAACTTCTTGCAATCATAGGGCACACAGTTGATTTTCAGTGCTGCTAAGGAACTGGGACACTTGTCAAAGTTGAAGGTATTGTTCTGCATGGCTTTTGTTAATGTCCATGTATGTCAGCGTGGAAGTGTAGTAACATCTACCGTGTCTTGTGCGTCCAGTAGTTTGTTGCTGAATGCAATTGTAGAGAAATGCTTTAAAATGCATTAAATATGCTTTTAAATGCATTCTGCTAACGTTAGTATTGTGTTTAACTGTTAAATTCTACTGTGGGTTTAATCATCGAAGTAGTTTCTCTCTTCTGTAGATAAAGTGATCAATTTAAAATGAAAAAAGTAGAGTTCTCAATATCTGGCCAGTTCTTCTGTATCCCTGTGTATAAAAGGGAGTCCTTTATGTGGTTCTGATAATGAGATGCTGGTTGGAAAGATGATTGTGCCTAGCTATTGATGAATTATATGAACTGTTACAAAAATAACTGTTGCTTATGGAAAAGAGCCTGTGTCTGTAAATTCCTTCTGCGTGGGCTCTCTTTACAGGCAAGCTGGCATTTAGCATGATGGCTATGTTGATGTGTTTTGACAGTGCATGACATGACAGCGCATGACATGAACATTACTAAGTGCACGCCACCTCATCATAAGCCAATCAAGCATTAATTCTCTGGTCACGATGGGAATGGTATGAAAATGGTGATACCTTTCAACATTCAAATTGCACTATGTTGCAGTTTGACTTGTGCTAAAGAGCAGGTATTGTGCAAGAGAAGGTATAAATCTGAAGCATCACAGTGCACAAACTGTGCTGCAAGGACGACAGAGCTGAACATGAACTCTGTCTCAGAGCGTGACCAGGGCAATCTTCCCACAGCAAAGGGCATCACCTGAGTGATCAGTGCAATTTCAAAATGCATTCGTCTTTTCCCATAATTTTTTTTTGTCTTGCGCACTTCTTACAGCTGTCTTTATGTGACTATATATTACCCTTGCCCAGCAGACACATTTTACCTATGCAAGTTTATAAGCAAAGACAGTACATAATTCTTTTAAGGTAGTGCTTATTAGCAATCCTAGTAAGTGATCTGGATATGCAGGTGTGTCATTAGATGCACACACTTTTTTTTCCAGCTGCATTTTGAGGCTGTTACGTAGGAGTTAACGGTGACATGACATAACGTAAACCTCCAATTACAGTTCCCGAGGTGAATAGCTGTCACTGTCCATATTTTCTCATTATTGGAATTTCTTAGTATATACAGCGTGCCTTTTACCTTGAAGGAGTTGGAAGCTTTGCTGGTTTCCATTCACACCAGTGAGGTGGCAGCCATCCCTCAGCAGCAGCCTGTCTTCAGTTCAGTTACTGTAAAGCTTAACTTTGGTAACTCTGGACTGCATTTTTAGAAATGCATGTAATCATGCAGCTCAGGCAAGCCCTGGTGTGTGTTCGAGCCTTTATTTGGATATCCACAAATAGGAGTACAGGAGCATAGGTACGCAGGATTTTATATGTGGCAAGAGAGCCATATGCAAGTGTGAAAGCGTTCAGCCACCTGAATTTTGGAGACATTTAGTTCAGACAGATTGTGTGAACCAACACTGCATCCAAAAATTTCCAGAAGAGTGAAGGTGTTACAAGAGAGTAAATTGTTTGCGTAAGCATCGTGGAATTTTATTTTTTTTTTTTTGTCCTTATGATTTTTGCAGGCTAATAGGGAAGATATGAGTAAATGGCTCTCCTGTGCATTTTGCAGTTCCACAAAAGCCTGGGAAAGTTATGGGATGGATTTTAAGCTTTATTTGTCTTAAATAGTTTGGGGGGAACTGAGCCCTAGTGAATTGGATAACTTGGCTGAAAACTGAGATTAGCAGACCTGACAAGCACAGGCTCTCATCCTAATGACAAATCAATTTCACAGTGTATTTTAAAATGCTCAGAAAACCAACCGTAAACCTGGCACCTTGGTGCCACATACCTACCTCTCATTTATTATCAAACTCTTTCTGCTTAGTTTGCTTAATAGCCAGCAGCTGGACCAGGAGGCAGCAGCCTCCTCTCTCTTGCCCCCAGGGTAACCAGTCAAACTCTGACCACAGAGGTTCTTCTGAGAGTGCCTGTGGAGAATAGAAGGATGACTCTGAGACACCAGAAGATTTTTTTTTTCCCTTTTTTCTCTTTCTTTCTTTCTTTTTTTCTTCTTCTTCTGCTCGAAGTTGCATAATTATTTGATGTAAATATCTGTGGCTTGCTCCTGGCTAGCAATCTGGGAAGTGCAGGGTAGCATTCTGCAGTCCTTTATAGGAACAGTGTGGGATCTGCAGAGGGCAGGTATACAGGGAAATGACAGTCGTGGGCTCCTCTGCGTGTAGGTGCAATCATTACCAGTCCAGTCACTCCGTTATTTTTACATTGACAGTATGGGCAGAGTGGGGTGACTTGACTGCTCTGCATGGGGCTGAATGACCTCTTCAGGTATTTAGAGAAAATTGCTGACCACCTGGTCTGTGTGGCATTGTGGGGAACCTGGCTGGTAGACCTGGAAAGTCTTTTCAAGGTACATGAAAGTCATTCTGCCTTGGGAGCACAGATGCCCTTACTAAATTGGCCTCTCCCATGAATGTGGCCTTGGGCTTTGGCTGATTGTACACTTAATCTGACTGTCAGACAGAGCAAAGAATGTTTTACCCACTGTGTATTGAAGTGTGAAGCCACATCATCTTCAATTGAATTACTCCCAGCTCATAAAGAAGAGCGAAGAGAGCTATTGCTCCCCTAAGGACAGCTTGTCGCAATGGAAGATATGTTGCAGCTTACAGAGCATGTAGGTCTCCAGACCAGGAGCATCCTGTGGGGGGGAACGAGCCAAGCTGAGGCATGTCTCTAGTACTCAAGAAAGCATGGTGCAAACTTCTCTGAGGTACTGCTGAGTTGAGAGGGATCTTCTGTACAGTTTAATGCAGCACTGTGCAAAGGTGCTAGCTAGGAATCTGTGAGAAGTGTGGCAAATGCCTAGTACTGCACCTAGATTGCAGTATGTCCATCAGGCAGGAGATGGTTCATGGTGGATAACAAATGGGAATAGCAACAGGAAGAATCACCAGGCTGCAGGATAGCCAGCAGGTTTATCAGAGTGAAATTCACAAATGGTGCCACACACTAGGCATGCTTAACTAAAGACAAATTAGTAGACATGTCTCCTGTCTTTTATAGTAGCCGTGACGTCTAAAGTAGGGATAAGTAGTCTTTCCCTGATTTGCCTGCATCTTTTTCATGAATGCTTCAGCATCCAGGCTGAAGTCAGCCAGCCTGACCCCCCAGCAGTCCAAACAGTTGTAATTTGTGTTTGTGCAAAGCTTTGACTTACTAAAATGTGCCATTTTCCTCTGAAACCTAGACTAAGCATCACAGAGAAAGAGCTTAGTGAAATACCGAAGGATGACACATCCCTGTAGTCAGGCAAGAATGTAACAGGTACATGCTCCCACTGCAGGAAATGGAATCCCTTCTCAAGAGATTCCTGGCTTTCTGCTATTGGAGACGCTGGGTCTTCATGGGAGCAACTTCTTTTAGCAAAGGTATTTTCTAGAACATGTTGCTTGTTTGTTTTTCTTCCTCTACACCAATGATATGATGAATCAGTGACCTTTGCAGATGGAAGAGTTAAAACAGAAACATTTACAAACCACACATAAGAACTTTGCCCAGTGTGTGGTTCTCAGAATTCCTTGATTTAGGTGGTGTTTTGAGAGTTTTATTCTGGCTGCTCTAGAGTGATGGGGGTAGCAGGCAGACTCCTGTTTGAGTTTTCTGAGGGGCAAACTGTGATTTTTAAATTGCTGCTTATCTCCATCCAGCTCGTTTCTTTATTTCTCTCTTCTGTGCCTGCAAGAAACAGAGAAAGTGGGTTTATTTTCAAGTTAAGCTCTAATAAATTACTCTGAGAGACTCCATTAAGCATTCCTTACACATCTGAATTAATGCTGTGGCCACATAGCCACAGCATGAATCCAGGGAAAGTGATGATACTGGGGACTCCTTTTCGTTCAGGCTCTGACAGAATGCTCATGTCAAATATAATGGTTGTTTGCAGGATCATATGGTGAGAGAAGAAACCAGGAGTCTCACTCCAAAGCAGTGTGCTGTTTTGGATCTGGCACTCGATACAATCAAAGTAAGTGATGCCATTTCTGTCTCTGTCATTCCCTTGCTTCGTCCCCAAATACTATTGGGAGGAGAGTGCCTGTCCCAGTTCAGGAGATGGCAGGGGTCTGTCACTGCTGTTACAGCAATAAAGGCACAACTGAGTGGTAGTGCTATGTTTGTGTAAACCTGGATGGGCTCAGGTGACTGGCATGCTGGGAGCCAGCATATTTATATTTAAGTCCTTTGGAAGGGGAAAGCGATGAGCAGTTGGTATCACTTGGTCTTAAGAGCTGGATTTCCAGTACAGAAGCTGTTTTGTTAATTTTTCCAGTTCTTTCCCATCTACACACACAGCAGTGCGTGAATTGTTTGCTGTTTGCAATTCTTCCTCAGTATTTTTCCTGTTTCTTTTTACTCTTAGCAATATTTCCATGCTGGTGGGAATGGTCTGAAGAAAACCTTCTTGGAGAAGAGTACGGACCTGCAGTCGCTTCGATATGCTCTGTCTCTCTACACTCAGACCACAGACACTCTGATCAAAACCTTTGTCCAGACTCAGACAGCTCAGGGTAGGACTCTTTTGTGTTGTTGGCAGAGTTGAATGGAGCTATCTACTCTGTTTGTAATTGCTCTGTCTTGTACTGCCAGTTTGTAGAGTGCTTTTGGCAGTAACATTTCTGGAAATGTGACAGTTCAGAGCTTTTGAGGCTGGGAAGGAGGGAAAGAGGGTTATTTCCCACTCAACAACTGAATTTTGAGAGAGCAGATATATGTGAAACATAAGGCCTGGGGTGTTGGTGGTCTTTTTTTCTGCAGTCCTCACTTAACAGTCATGTTTCATGAATTAGTGTGGGTGGGTGACTGAAGTGAAATTGCACGTTACTGTACTGAGACTAAACAGTGGTGTGAAAGTCCGTTTCAGCAAGACACCACCATGGGAACCAGTCAGTGCCTGTGTCACAGGCCAGCTGCTAGAGCCCCTGTACTCCTGACTAAGAGAGCAATGTGATGAGTCACGGAGCTACATGAAGCCTGTAAAGGGAAACGTCTCCTAGAGAGCAACAAAACCACTGTTTTGTCTGCAGCCAGTACAGGATATGTGTGAGCTACGTGATTACGGATCACCACAACATACTCATAAGCTTCTGGGATGGGTCACTCAAGTTCTTTGGTAGCTCTCTAGGAAGGCATGATAGTGTGCTATTTCCTTGCTTTGGAATGGGGTGAACAGTTAATTGTCTCTATCTTTGATTGCTTTCATATAAACATCTCCAGATTGTTGTACAGAATAACTTGGTCCCTAGTCAGGGACCTTCACTGGCTGACTATGGATCTCACTAAGTTCAGGAAAAGGGGACACGTGCTATTAGGGATTAGCTCAAAACTGAAACCAATCTTTTAGGTTTTAGGGCTGTTTAAATACAAGCCTTGGCATTGGGCTACTACATCTCAGCAGCAAAAGTTACACAATTCCGTGAGGGTGTTGTCCTGCCAATTTTTGCTTGGGGTCCTATTTCCTTTAATCTTTGCAAGTCTGTGAGAGTTTGTGACCCCACAGACTGTACAAACTCTGTCACTGTACTGCCACACTGAGCCCTGAAGTCAAGGGAAAAGCACTCCCTAGCCAACACTTCCCTCATGTGCAAGTGAGACTACTTCATATTGGTGTTCCCCAACCAGTGGAGAAGCTACTGAGAATACTTGAGCAAAACAAGGTTTGTTTTTCAAGGGAAAAATTGAGTGTGGTTTTGGGGGACTGAATCATCCCTGCCTTTAGCAGCACGATACATTCTTGCTTAGGTTGAAACACGCTGCATTCAAACAGTGAACTGAAGAGTCAGTACCTGCATTTGAGAGAATGGTCCTATAGCTGTGTCCCAGCAGAGCAACGATGACATCCAGTGGCCAGACAGGTCAAAGACTGCTACATCCTCAAGGGATTCCAGGAACTTGGCTGTCGCCATTAAACAGTTTTTTAAACAACACAAAACAGTTTTTAACGGGGGACTTGTGCGCACAGTGTGTTTTCAGTCTTTGCTGTTCCATGGCAAATGTTTCCCATTATATATCCAGACCGTGAATTGAAGCTAGTTTTTTATGTGGAACCTGTTGTGTTGTGATGAGCCAGGATACAAGGATGCGTGCAGCATTGCTGTTCTACACTCCATGCTGTGGTCAGGAGGGTTTCAAATTAGAGGAAGAAGATACTTTTTTGAAGTTGCAGAGTAGTAAATTCAAAGCTTACATGAGGAAGCAGCTTCATGCAATGCATGATTTGACTATAAAACTTCACTGGGCATGAGTGTTTAGCAGATACACAAAGGTAATAGAACATAATCTAAGAGCAGCAGAAATGTACAGGGTTGCCACAGAAGTGTGTGTGTGTGTATTTATTTATTTTTTTTAAAGAAACTTAGAAAAAAATGAAGTTCTAGCTTTAGGATGTAATACATACTCATTACAAGTCATCAATGACATCTCATAGCTGACTGATGACATTTCTTTGTGACTCATCTGAGCCACTTTAAGAGACAGGTGCTGGGCATGGTAGGCCACTGAGCTGGTCCAAATCAGCATCTTCCACATTAGTAGGCTTGAGAGTTGTGGACCCTGTTTAGGGAACAGAAAACTTGAGCTGTGCCACCAAATATCTGTGGGATCAATCTTGGAATATCTTTGAGAAAGGTGTGATAACATGCTCCTGGGATTTGGGCTAGAAAAGGGTATTGCTTGCATACACTTCTCAGGAACCCCAGTTGGTAGATTGGTTTGGGGATCTTCACATGCATTGGAGGGACAGAAAGGACAGCACTAGTGTTTACAGCTGACATCTGCTTACCAGAACACCCTGACTGATGTTTCTCTTTACATTAGTAAAATTTCCCACAAGCCTGTGAAGGAAATGGCTGCATGCAAAACTATTTAAAATGCTAGCTGTTTGCCTCTTACTTCACTGCTCAATGGTTGCATCTTCCATTTTGTGAGGTATCTATTGCCCTCATATTCTTACTGAGCAGGCTTCTATACCACTGTGCTGTTAAATGTTTGCTCTCCAAAGTTAGATCAGTGCTGGCAGTTATGCCAGCACAAATTCTGTTCTTGTTTTAACCCAGATAATCCCCTAGTGGCAGGCAGCCCTGCTCTCCAAAGCCTGTGTTGGTGCATAAGATCTAAGAGGATATTTTGTCTATTAAGAGCTAGAATATTTGTCTTGTATTTGTTTAAGTCACACCACTAATTGGATTGTAATTCATACTCTTCTCTCTTTATCCTGCTTGCTTCTTGCCTTTTGAATCCATGTCTCAGTGCATGATGGGAAAGGTATTAGGTTTACCGCTAATGAGGACGTTCTTCCTGATAAGGGTATGTTCAAGACTAATGTTGTTACCATAACAACATTAGCCAGATGCCTTGCTTTTGAAGTCATCTTGCCCATGCTCAGAAACCTTTTCCAAAGGCCCGTTCCCCATAGCATCCTATAGAAGTGAACTTTCACCAAATGCTTGCATCCCACAGAAAGAGCCACAGGTTGCATCATTTAGGAGCCTGTAGCTTGCCTGAGAGCCTGTCCCCAAGTCTGAGATTGATTCATGGGATATGAAAGCTGTCTTGAAAATGGACTGGTTTTTGAGAGATGCTACCAGCTTGTTTGCCTGCCCTTTACCATGGGCTGTGTGTAGCTGTTTCAAGTCCTAGAATTGCATGCTTGTGGTCTGCTGAGATGGGCTACTGTAATACATGGTAATGTCTGGTATGCACTCAAGGTTATGGCTGAGCTTGAACCGTCTGGCTTGAAGGGGGGTAGCTAAAAGTCTGGGTGCTCAGGAGAGTCCTAAAAAATTAAGTCTTGTGTTTCATCTCTCAATTTCTCCTTTTGCTGTCCAAAATATTTTTGTTATCTTAGATGAACTACATCTGTAACCCATTGCACGAGCTCAGTTCTGCAGCTTCACCTTTCAGTATTGCAATATCAATGAGACTTTCACGTCAAGGTTTAAATCTGCTTGTCACTAAATGTGCAAGCACATGTATGCATGCAGTTTTGCATGCTCAGAATATTTTTCAGTGGCCATCTACAAAATGGTTTTTTGTTTCTGAACATTGCAGTTAATAGAACAGGATTTTTAAATGAAAATACAAGAATGAAGGTAGAAAAATAATAACCTAAATTTTGTCTCCCTCAGAGGTAATGGGATGATTCCACTGTCATTCCTCTGAAGCATCAGTGTCTGCTTTATTACACTAAAGATCAGTAAAATGAAGACCTGAGTGTTTGGCAGCTGGTGTTTCTGCAGATGTGGCCTGATAAAGTCATTATGTACTGTTGGTAATCTTGTCTGTTCCCATGGAAAATGCGGACAGTGTAAGTTAGAGACCTGCACCATCAGATGGGTCAGGTCAATAATTAAGCCTACCAATTTTAAAGCTCTGTGCTTATATACAGAAAAGAAGGAACAGTGCCCTTCTAAGTGGGGAGAAAGCAGTACGTTCAAGATCATGTACCAGTGTTACAGCCTAGAGGCTGTTTGCTGTACTCAGGTCAAGAATAAGATTCTACCTTAAGGTAAATAATTTGAGGTTGTGTTTTGTTTGCTCAGATACTTTAGCTTGTATATTAATATGACTTTCACTGCCTACAGTTCTGTGTCATGTAATTCTCTTCAGAGAATTTCAAAGTTTAGCTCTCAACCTCTAGTTTTTTAAATGAGTGTTTTTGCTGCCTGCAGACTGTTCTTGTGAAAGTTGACTTATTAGATCTATCTAATCAAAATGTTTGTTTAATGATATCCTTCAAGCTCCTTATCTTGAGTTTAAAACACACCAATTCTTTCACTTAGTAATGTGTCTTAGCCTCAAAATTGACAAAATAACGCTACTGTTCACATGTACTCAATTACCTTGAGGTATCCCAGTTAGAACAGCATTGCTAATTGTGAACCTGTGGCCAGACAGTTGTCAAAGAGAAAGTAAAATCAATCTTACTCTCTTATCAAAGGCTTCATTTTCCTTTTGCAAAGCAGTCTTCTTCTGTAATTTACATGACATCTTGACTTTCCTGCCCAGGAAAATGTCATTTCCACATACTGCATGATAGATAATTACAATTTAAAGTTAAAAAGTGGAAAACATCGTAATACTCTAATTGTAGGGTTCATGAGGTCTGTTACAACATGTTATCTTGTCCTCTGTGAATTCTCTCTGGCTAACGGATGAAGTTGTGAGGGCCTATCTCTCAGCATTTTTGTTGCACAACAGTGAAAAGGTTCTCATTGTCTTCTGAAGAGAAGCAGATAGGTAGTCAGGATGGCACAATATGACATGGAAAAAGGTTCTTGGAGGGTGAGACTGCACTGTGGCTCCATGCAAATCACTAACATTTGGTGTCTTTTTTTCCTTAAACTTCCTCTCTAGTGTGGTTTTGTTGTTTTTTGGTTTTTTTGTCCTCCCTTCTTCCCTGAGCAGACAGGAATGCTGATGCCCACCATTGGAATGCCTGCATGTACACAAGGAGCTTGGCAGGAACCTCTGAAAAATCCTTGCTCTCTGTGAGGGTCCATTGTCGAGCTTTAGGTCCTTAAAATTGTTTTAAAATTTTTACTAGTATTCCCAATAGGGATGCGATCTTTGTGGTGGAGTGCAAAAAAATGTTAGTGGTTATGCGTGTTGGGCATGCAAGCCTGATGTTATCTTGCATTAACTTTACGTTGTCGGTGTTGACTGAAATTCTGGCTATGGAAGGTGTGCTGTGAAAGTCCCGCTTGTCTTGCTGAGGCCATAAAACAAAGATAGGTGCCAATAAACAATAATCCATGTGTGCACGGTGGGCGTCAATTTTCTTCCAACAGGTTCTGGTGTGGATGATCCTGTGGGTGAAGTGTCCATACAGATCGACCTGTATACCCACCCAGGAACTGGTGAACACAAGGTCACAGTGAAAGGTACGGCAAAGCATGCGTTATGGCTCAGGCTCTGAGACTGTTGAGGCAAATCTCCAGTTGGCAGTCATTATATTTCTGTGTTAGCTTATGAGATGTGAATCCAGAATTGTTTTCTCTGTTTCACATCAGGAACATGCAGAGAAACAGCAAATGAGCTTGTCCAGCCAGTGGCATGATAGTGTACAGTCCTTTTTTTTATTGGCAATGATATATGAAGTAAACAAAAATCAGGTGATGGCTCTCAGCAGTCACCACAGTTTAGCCTGTGCTGCCAAGACAGGTGACAGGGTGATATTGTGAAATGGCTCCGTGTAAACTGAGAGACTGCAGAGCCAGTAAGATTTCAGAGGCTCCTCTTCCCCCATCCTGAAGGCCACACAGGTCCCTGAAGAGCTGCTCTGAAAATAACCGAAGTAGTGATTCATCCCAGGCTTCCTCTTCCTCCTTCATCTCCTTTGCTTGAATACAGCATATTTAACTGCTTTCATTTCCTCTAAAGATTTATATAAATGGCTCTTCAGGCCTCTCTTCTGGCTAAGTCTACACTGCAATGCAAAAATTGATTTTCAGAGCTGTTTCCTGTGCTTCAGTTTGTCCCTGCAGTGACCGAAGACAGAATGAGAATTAAAGAGCTAATAATTCTGGATTCTGGAGCCACCCACAGCTCAAGCTTTGTTTGTCTTACCTGCAGTCTCATTTTCTTTTCAACAGAGACCTTAATATCAGCCCCCAAAATGCCCCTTTTTTTCTCTCATCCCACACATAATGTAGACATAAGCACTGAACTGGCAGGGTAGCCTGACTGGAGTTGCAGGAGTGCCTGTTTTTTTGGACTAATTTCTTAAATATGCATATGGCAAAAGCTATGTGCTGTCCCAAGCATTAAATTCCCATCATAGAACTGAAAGTAGAGAAAGAAAGCATATCTTTGTATTACAAAAAAGTCCAGCCTATGTGTGTTGGGACACTGGCGTGTTTTGAAATGGACTTTGTCCTCTGAAACACAACATTGAAAGCAGATTAGAGTGGGAAGGTGTGCAGAGCAATGGGAACAAATGAATGTTTACTGTAAAACAGGTTGTGACTCTCTTTTGCAGTTGTGGCAGCCAACGACCTGAAGTGGCAGACATCGGGCATGTTCCGTCCGTTCGTTGAAATCACCATGGTTGGACCCCATCAGAGCGACAAGAAGAGGAAGTTCACAACCAAGTCAAAGAGCAACAACTGGGCTCCCAAATACAATGAAACCTTTCACTTGTAAGTGTGAAAAATAGCCTGGGGCTCTGACCTGGCAAGTGCAGATGCAGAGGACAGATAAGATTTTCCAGTGCCCATGAACAGCCTGCTTAGGGCCCAAAAGAGTACATGCATGAGTAGTTTGACCCAGTCTTCAGTGTCTTGGCAGGAAAGCTAGATTATGGGAGTTTTTGCTGTGAGTGGGATGCTGAGGTCTGTTCTACACCAGCAGTGTCGTTTGGCTACCTTCTGAAATTAATTTTATGTAATATGAACATATTTTACTGTGCTCCATCACCTTAATGAACTTTGTATCCTTTATTGGTAGACTTGAGGCTAAAAGTTCATTACATATTTTTAGTTCTTTCAATCTCAATGTGTGTTTTTATCCCAACTTGACCTGTGGAACATGCTTTCTAAATTTGTTTCCAAGGATACAGCCCTTGGAACTGGTAGTAAGCTACACTACTAAAACTGCAGTCTTTCTCAACACTGATTATTGATCTCTTCTTATTTGGCTTTCATTATTACAAAGGCATCTTCCTTCTTGGAAGGCTCAACAAAGGGAGCTACAGGCTAATGCTCACCCATCTGTACAGTAGGAATGAGAGGAGAAGACCAGCAAAAGACTGTAAACATCTTGAGGCAGAGGGACTGTCCATACAGTTTTTCTATGATGTGGGGCAAGGCAGGCTTCCTCTAAGTGAAGAGATTTTGTCCCTTTGGGTTCTTTTTATTCTTTTAATTTTGGAAACATCAGAAAACTTGTGGATCTATTTTTATTAGTTTTGCTTTAATGGAAGATACCAGTTCTTTAACAAAGACTTTGTCTAATTAAAACATTAATTACTGACTGAAGCAACCCTTAACAGAAGCAGAAACGTTTAAAGGCATCTGAGTTGAAAATCTATTAGTTTGGCTTTAATGTTCTCTGCTCCTCTTATTTCATAGTTAAACACACACACATGCAAAGGCAACTTGATAAGGGTTGTTTGTTTTTTCTTTTTAAGTAGCCAGGTTTTCTTTATCAGCTGTAAATCAGCAAGAAAGCCCATATTCTGTACGTTTTACTTCTCTCTCTCTGACAAGGGTTTTATGTGGAAAGGAGTTTTCTGTGGCTCATCAAAGCACTCTATTCAGCTGCTGGCACCTTTATTTTGCAGAGGAATCTATACATTCTGAGAAACTGTAAGTGAACTTGTGTGTGTTTTTCAGCATACTGGGGAATGAAGATGGCCCTGATGCCTATGAGCTGCAAGTCTGTGTAAAGGACTACTGCTTTGCTCGGGAGGACCGAGTGCTGGGGATAGCAGTAATGCAGCTCAGGGACATAGCAGACAAAGGAAGCTGTGCTTGCTGGTGCCCCCTCGGGCGCAGGATTCACATGGATGACACTGGACTTACCGTCCTGAGGATTCTCTCTCAAAGAACCAATGATGAAGTTGCCAGAGAATTCGTAAAGTTGAAATCTGAGTCCCGTTCCACAGAGGAAGGCACCTGAGCTGAGCTGTGTAATGTTCCCTTTTCTCTTCTGCCTTGTGCCAATATGTGCAAGTGTTGAACAATTCTCTTTTATTAATTACAAAAGGTTTTTTTCATGTTGTCTTTGTCAGCTCCAATAGCGCACGTGTGCTGTAGAGGAAACAAATCCATCAACCTGATATGAATTATTAATTTTTTGTAGCTGGGTAAGACACCATAGAGAATGAGACAATCTCTTCTTATTTAAGATGCAAATTCTGCTTTGTGTATATAAATTATTTTATATTGGAGGCTGGGTATGCTGGGTTTTGTTGATATGCAGCACTGTGATTTTATCCTCTGAAGTTGGCAGATGTTAAAAAGGTTTTAAACAATCACAGTACGATACAAACACACAACGGAGGAATGATTTGGGGCTTTGGCAAAGCATAGTTACCTCTCATTGAATTTATGTACTGTGGAGTTGCTAGGGGATGTTCTGGCACAGATTATACCAATGTCCCAGTGTGATACACAGGCACCTCAATGTCTGCTTAAAAAAGAAGTTGCAAATTGCTCTGAAGATGCACACCAAATGAATGTGCGACCGTGGATGTGCTGCTGTGAGTATGGGTGAGACCAGTGGTATAAGTGCAGAGAGGCCTAAGTTATCACAGCCAAAAGCTGCAAAGGCAGCACAGCAGGAGCAGACTGCAGCTGCCCTGCCATTGTAAGTACATGGTATATCTCGGAGAATATAAATCCCCACGTGCTGCTGGGAATCTTGCATCACCATGGGGGTGCTGTAAGCTGCTGAACTCCACAAGTCACATTTTGGCTACTGTGACCAACACGGTAAAGAAGGGAACAACATTAGAGCCATGGCAAATAACATGGCTGCTATATACTTTTTCCATTTCAATATTCTTTCGTTAGTTCTTTGAAATAGGATTGGATAGTTTAATACTTAAAGGCTTTCTGTAGCAATTTGTTGCCCTGGAGTAGCTGAGACCATTCCTCACTATGAACTCATACATGATGGCTCGCTTCAGAGAGAGCAACACATCTCCCCTCTGCACGCGCTCAGTCTGGAGTGCTGGTCAAGGGGCAGCAGGTCCATTCAGTGCTGATCTTGAAGTTGCTGTTGGCCATGCTGTGATTGATCCATGCTGATTATCATTAATCTGTGATTTAACAATACCATTGAAAATATTTTTGCACTGTCTTAAAGGAAGCCGCCTGGTTTTGTTTTCTTGGAAAACAAAACACTGTCCTGAGCAAAGTCACTGCAGGGAGGTCAGAATTTCTGACTGAAAATTCATAAGCAGGAAGGTCTGGAGTAGTGATTGCACCTGAAGTATGTTTGTTAGAGAGTTTTTCTTCTTTTGGGGATTTTTTGCTATTTCCAGATGGCTTTGTGCTCTGGAAAGTGCAGCTGCAACAAGCCAGTCCTTGCCCATAAAGTACTGTAATACTGTCAATAAATTCAAGGACTGCATATTGAATGACTTTTTGTTTTTCTATTTTCTCTGACACTTGTATAGCTGTATGATACAACTCCTGAATTTCATGGGCCTGCTTGTAGAGTTCTGAGATGGCACATCTGCTTTGTTCTTGTCCATGGTGTGTTATAATAATGCTTTTCAAAACTCCACGCTATTTGTCATGATTTTGAATCATTGTGCTGCCATTGTTATGAGAATTGTTAGTACGGTCTTTAATAAATTAATAAACTCTTTTAGCAGCATTTGGAGTTGTCTGTTGAAGTGTAACTGTAATTCGGTTTGCTAATCGCATAGGGTGGAATCGCTACTGCATCTCTGCAAATTACTCTTGTTTAGTACATAGATGTTTCTTTGGTGCTGTAGATGCCCAGCGAGGGGTATAAGCCACACAGTTCTCCCCTCCTTCATGATGTCCATCTTTGACATCTTTCCCTGAAGTTTTTGTCTTCTCATAACACACTGAGACATCACAGAAAAGCACAGAGAATAACTTACCTTCCTTTTCTTCTCCTATCTGGCCTTCCCATCAAGTTTCCTTTTTACTCGGGTACCCTCTTGAAGGTGCTGAATGGAGAGGGGCAGGCAGGCAGCAGGACATGTTACAGATAACGCGAAGAAAAATAATTACGTGCTAAGCTTGATTCATAGCTTTCAGTCTGACAGGAGCATTAATACTCTGTAGATGTTATTGACAAGAGATGAGAGAATAAAGCACCTTGATGTCAAGTAAACTACTCCCCCTCCTCATATTTTGGGGGGATGCTGCCAGTTTCCGACAGAACAGCTTAAATAACTCGAAGACTTATATTTCATCATAATGTGGGTCTCTGAATTTTTGTGATCAGAGATGCCATTTTCTCCTTAGGTAACCTATGTTCAGCAATAGAGTCCCTTGGGAGCAGGGCCAAGGAGTGCAGGAGGCTGGGCATTCTTCAAGGAGGAAGTGTTCAAGGCACAGGAGCAGCCTGTCCCCATGTGCTGGAAGACGAGCCAGCAGGGAAGGACTGGCCTGGCTGAGCAGAGAGCTTTGGCTGGGACTCAGGGGGAAAAAGGAGAGTTTGCCACCTTTGCGAGAAGGGGCAGGCAACTCTTGAGGGCTATAAAGATGTCACGAGGTTATGCGAGGAGAAAATTCGAAGGGCCGAAGTCCAACTAGAACTTAATCTGGTTACTACAGTAAAAGACAATTAAAAATGTTTCTATAAATACATTAGCAACAAAAGGAAGGCTGAGGAGCATGTCTATTCTTTATTGGATGCCGGGGGTGGTGGTGTGTGGAACAGTGACAAAGTACCTAATGCCTTCTTTGCTTCAGTCTTTAATAGTCAGACCAGTTGTTCTCCAGGTGCTTAGTCCTCTGAACTGGGAGACCAGGGAGCAGAATAAAGCCACCATAATCCAAGGGGAAACAGTTAGAGACCTGCTACACCACTTAAACACTCACTTGTCTCTGGGGCCAGATGGGATCCACCCCAGCGCACTGAGGGAGCGGGCAGAAGCATCACCAAGCCACTTCCCATCACTTATCGCCGGTCCTGGCTCACCAGTGAGGTCCTGGTTGACTGGATGTTACCAAATGTGATGCCCATCTAAAGAACAGACAGAAGGGGGATCTGGGGAACCACAGACCTGTCAGCCTGACCTCGGTGCCAGGGAAGGTTGTGGAGCAGATCATCCTGAGTGCCATCACATGGCAAGTGCAGGACAACCAGCCAGCATGGGTTTACAAACGTCAGGTCCTGCTTGAGGAACCTGATCTCCTTCTATGACAAGGTGACCCACCTGGTGGATGTGAGAAAGACCTTATGATGTCTACCTGGAGCTTAGTAAGCCTTTGACACCATCTCCCTCAGCATTCTCCTGGAGAAACTGGCTGCTTGTGGCTTGGACAGGTGTACTTTACACTGGGTTAAGAGCTGGCCGGATGGCCAAGCCTGAAAAGTGGTACTAAATGGAGCTACATCCAGCTGGTGGCCGGTCACAGGTGGTGTTCCCCAGGGCTCGGTGCTGGGGCCAGTCCTGTTCCGTATCTTTATCAGTGATCTGGACGAGGGGATCTAGCACACCCTCACCAAGTTCACAGGTGACCCCCAGCTGGGGGGAGCGTTGATCTGCGGGAGGGCAGGAGGCTCTGCAGGGGGGTCTGGGCAGGCTGGAGCGATGGGCCCAGGCCAGTTGTGTGAGGGTCAACCAGGCTCAGTGCCGGGCCCTGCCCGTGGGTCACACCAGCCCCCGCAGCGCTGCGGGCTGGGGGCAGGGGGCTGGGAACTGCCTGGGGGGAAAGGGCCTGGGGGGGCTGGTCGGCAGCCGGCTGGGCATGAGCCCCCCGTGTGCCCAGGTGGCCAAGGAGGCCAGCAGCACCCTGGCTGGTGCCGGGAACAGCGTGGCCAGCAGGGCCAGGGCAGTGCTGTCCCCCTGCACTGGGCACTGGCGAGGCCGCCCCTCGACTCCTGTGTTCAGGTTGGGCCCCTCACTGCCAGGGGGACGCAGAGGGGCTGCAGCGTGTCCAGAGACGGGCAGGGGGCTGGTGCCGGGGCTGGGGCACAAGGCTGGTGGGGAGCGGCTGGGGGAACTGGGGGGGTCAGCCTGGAGAGGAGGAGGCTCGGGGGCACCTTGTGGCTCCCTGCAGCTGCCTGACAGGAGGGTGTGGGCAGGGGGGTCGGTCTCTTCTCCCAGGTGACAAGTGACAGGGCAAGAGGAGACGGCCTCAGTCTGTGCCAGGGAGGTTTAGGTTGGGTGTCGGGAAAAACGTTGTCACTGACAGGGTGGTGGAGCACTGGGACAGGCTGCCTGGGAGGTGGTGGAATCACCAACCCTGGAGATGTTGAAAAAGCCCGTAGATGCAGTGCTTAGGGACAAGGATGGACTCAGTGGTGCTGGGTTACTGGTTGGACTTGATGATCTCTGAGGTCTTTTCCAACCTAAACAATTCTGTGATTCTAATGCGAGTAACTCAGCTAACTCACTTGAACTAAGGGGAAGTTCAAGAGGTTGCTGCAACTTGGGATGTCAGCGTTACTCACACCAAACCTGAGAGAGAAAGAAGGCACCCTGCTGAGATCTGGTGTATGGTAGGCAGCTCTGCTAACAATCCTTTTATTTCTTGCCTTTATTTGAAAACATAAGATAACTTTTGAGAATAAAAATAAAGAAAGCAAGCCTGGCTTTTGACTTAACAGATTTTTTGATCTTTGGAAAATTCCCTTCTAAAGCTGTGGCCAACTCAGGGTTGTGACACCATCAGAATAATGAGTTGGGGGAGTGATACAGCAGGATTTGAAGGGATGATGTGTGCTTGTGAGCACGTGATGAGGATAAAAGGGCCGTACAGGAAAGGACATTGTGTTTCTGCCTGTGTAATGGGAGACAGCAGAGACCCAAGGGCAGAGGTGGGGGGGCGGTTTATCGTTCTTCCTGGAAGACATTAGCAAGTGGATGGATGGAGGCAAGAAGGCAAGCAGGAGAATGGGAACATTTGAGGAGTGAGTAGGACAGACTGAGAAGGCAGCTGGCACTTCAGGCATGGGAGTCAGTGTCCCTCTTTCTGGGCAGCAGCAGGGAGGGAGGAGGCAGTGTAGTGGCAGCGGAGGAGGTCAGGCTGCTCACGGGATTTCCTCCAGACACGTCATCTTCCTCCTTTTTTGCTCTTACGCTCTCATTTCCTCCCTTCTAGACAAAACTCTGGATGTAGGTCTGTGAACATGTGCAATAAAGCTAATGAGGCTGGCGGTGTTCCCTGCTGCTTGGTGGAACATACACTGTGGGTCTGAGCCAGCCCTGGGGGTCCTCGTATAATCCCTCAAACTCCTCTTTTAAACCAGCAGTGTGGACGCTGAAGGAATTTTTTCAGGACCTTTGTTCTCTGATACTTAAAACTATCTTCTCAGTTGCTGCCTGTGATTTATGGCCAATCTAGAAATACTTGTTCTTGCACCACAGTGTTGTTTCTCATGATGAAGCCTCTTTAGTAACTCCTGATGCTCAGCTAATATTGCCATCTCCACTAAAATTTGTTCTGCTAAACCAGACAAGAGCTAGGTTTCTGCTCATAAGCAGAGCTCTCCATTTCCAGTCATAGGTGCCTAATTTCTTTGCACAGCCTTTCTAGCATCACTTTTCCCTAGCTTTAACACCTTCTCATTATCAGTCCCTGCTTTTGTGGGCTTCTCATATTTCCCAGCCCATTTCCATTATGACACCTCATAGTCCTTTCACTGATCCCACTCTCCTCCAGTTTCACCAGTTCCCATCTGCTATTGTATGCAATGTTGGTGGATTTGTTTGGTTGGTTTGGGGGTTTTTTTGAGACTACCTAGGTCTGAGCTGTCAGATTTGTCCCTAGAATTAGGTTTGCCCAGCCACAACCTGTGCTGAGATTCAGCTGGTGCTGAGATTCAGCTGGTTCCCGAATGACATTGAGTGCCTCTTACTATCATGCATTTAGCCCTGCAAATGGCACTGCTCCTGAGTCACCTCAGAAGCAATGGAGACAGCTTACAGAAACATCGTTTGACAGATTAGAGCTGGGAAATTATATATCAGAGCCAGAGTCAAGTTGGTCCTGCACATTCTAGCTTTGCCAAACCCACATTGCCTTTTGGCTCACTTTCCACCCTTTATTATTCTTTCCTTCAAGCCTTCTAAAGCCTTGCATGCTATTCAGGTCAGCCTAACAAGGTGGAAGTCACTTGGATTTATTATGTATTTTGCACATTATTCTCCAGTCCCATAACCTCCACCTTCACAGATGGATAGACCCTTGCTGCCAAGCTGTCAGTTCCACATTTCAGTGCTCCCAGACATGTAGCATGGGAGCGATCCTCCCCCAGGGATCAGAGGAGTTTGAGCCCTCTGAACATTTAGTGACCACAGTGCAGTATTTTCTGTTTTCTCGTTTTCTATTTCAGGCTGTTTCTTTCCCTATGGGTGGTCTGGCTGAGACAGGTTATTCTTTTGTAGGATTTTTTTTTCATCTGCCTGTCCTTGACCACCTCCTTCCTGAAAAAAAGCATATGACAGAAGGGTCCCCAGGGTCCCTTTGAAGCCTGTCCCTCAGTCACCCATGACCATGAAACAGGCTTTAGATTCACCGGAGTGCCCAGCGACATCTGCTCTGCATTTGGTCCCCCTCCGACCAGAACACCAAGGAAATCCTCCAGCATCATATCAGCAAAATCTCAAGAAACCATGATGAGCTGCAAGGAGAGAACAAGCCAGAACTGCAGCACTGCAACCACCTTAGCAAATTTCCTTACTCCTAAATGTGTCTAAGTCAAATATAGACAGAAAAGCAGGCAGGTGAACTGTGCTTCTCTAATCCCCAACCTTGGTGACATCTGTCAGTCTGACCTGAGGACCTCCATTTCCACACTCTTGCTTGACAGTGAGCAAAAGCAAGATTGTGAGATGCTTGAGCTGATTTCTTAGCACTGTTTTGTGCATTGTAAAATACACTGAAAATGAATGCAGTTCACACTGGGAAAGAAGAGTGAGAGTTTCTGGCAGCCTGCAGTTGACAAGCAGAAGTCTTGAAGCATAGCATTAATTATTTCAGTACAATATAATACAATGTGATAAATAATGTAAACATATTGAAAGTTCAAGGAATATCAGATAAGATTCAGAATACTTGGAGATGAAAGCTTTTATTCAAAGATACTCATCTCACCCTGGAGCGCTCAGGACGATGGCAGGCCTGCTGCGCCCATCACAAACTGCGTCAAAGACTTCTTCCAGCGCAGTAATGACTTCACTTTGAAAGCAAAACACTAGCTTCAAGTTCTGCTAGGACAAAGTACGTAGTGCTCTGTGCTCTCACTCTGACGTGCCTAAAAGAACCTTCAAATCTGTTGCCTTGACAAGATTAACTCAGATGAACTTCAACCAGTTCCTATTTATCTTTACTTGATTTTCTGTACATATGGAGGTTTTTGTTGTTTCAGAAATTAAAACCCCTTTACTTATACTTTTATTTAAATGGCAAATAACTATTCACTGGACAACAGTGCTTTTCTGAGGTGCTCTTTTTAGTATTTTTACTGTTTATTAGAACCACACCCACAGTAAGACTTCTTTTTATCATCTTTTTGACTATCTGCTGACAAAACCTGTAAGTTGTCACATCTGGTAGGGCCATTATTGATAGAAACCAATGGCTCAGATGCTAGTTTCCTGTAATGACAACTGTCACCCAAAATTTTCCATCTATTAGCTATAATTCAAAAAATGTGAAAATACCAATCCTGTGAACCAGCCTATGGGGAGGTATGTTTGAGTTATGTGACTTTTGCAAAGAAGCACTCACAGTGCCTGCTGGGCATCTTTTTTCTTTTGTTGTCCCCTCCTCCTACACCACTCCCCACCCCCCCCACCCCCCCCACCCCCGCCGAGATGCTGTTTCCCAAGACTCCCTTTTATTACCCACCAGTTTGGCAAACTTAGGCACAGAAGCTTTGTGTGTCAGAAACACCCTCAGAGAGCAGAAAACATAATTTACTGTGGTTTACCTCTTTCCTTATCACAGCTAGAAGTGCAGACAGGTGTATCGCTTTGGCAGCTGCAAGACATGATGAAGTCAAAAAGCCTCCTTTAATTTAAGTTGTGGCTAAACATGGTCAGTTTATCCTTCTTTAGTGCAACAGCTTCTCAGGCTGCAGATCCTTATTTGGAATTATTTTAGTGTGCCTGGAGTCAAGCCTAGGTCAGGTCATATGTTTCATCAAAGGAGGAAGTTTCTGAGGATGACCATCACAGCTGCAATAAACCCACACAATAGCAACCAAGGTTTTGTCTCAAAGCTTGGCAGCAGCAATAGCTTATTCCCTTGTGTGTGTATGTGGAGGAGGGGGGTAGTTTTAAGACATAAATACCTTCTGGCTTTCAGGGAAGTTTCTTGTTCAGTTTTGAAACATTTTTCAACAAAACTATCTACCTTCTCACAGGTACCCTCAATTCCCACATGCTGCACATGTGAAGTCTTTGGGGCATTTTCCTCCTCACCCCTCTTCTCCCCATTTGAAGTAGCAAAATAGCCATCAGCAGATCTTGTAGACCACAGTTGGTGCTAAAGGTGAAGCTATGGTATTGACAACTGATTTCTACAAACCACCCCTTCTTTAAACTGGTAACACTGCATGAGCAATCCCTGCACGTTTTTCTGCAGGGGGAGCTTGTAGTCCAGTTTAGACATTGGAACCAGAAAAAAACAACTGAAGAACTTCTGGTTCTTTCAGCTGGAGTCCAGATTAACTAAACTCTTGCCATTACTCCCCAATTGAAGGAGGTTGCAAAGGCTTCAGTCACCTGGAAAGTGCTGTATGTTAGCAAATCCATGCTCTGAAAGGGACAACTTATGAAGGAAATGAAAGCAAAACCTCTACCAGAGGAAGTTTCGCTTCACAGGTTTGTAGGCTAGTGACGCTTTTTTTCTCTGGGAGCACCCTTGAAGAAGGAGAAACATGAGGGCGACAAGCCAAACCTCTTCCACTGGGCCACTTACAAGCTCACACATTAAACCTGGTTTCTGACTCTGTGCCAGGCAGAAGCAAGGGTTTCCATGCCTGTAAACCAGCAGGTACAATCCATGCTTCACAGCAGTCACCTGATAATCAGCATGATGGCACTCAGTGATCACCCCCTCCCCCTCAATCTGTTTTAGGCCCTTTCACAACAAAAAGATGCCTCTGTAAGCAATATACGACCCTTAATCTCCATAGATGCAGTGATGCCAGCAAATGCTTTTCTCCACTAAAAATAACAGCAAACAAAATGGAGACTGACACATTTTGCTTGGGAAGTATTTTTCTTCTCTGCCCTTCGCAAGTCATTTACTGACTTTCTTTCATATTTCATAACTTAACATCTTTTCTCCAGACAGCCAAGGTGAGTTGTGCATCTCTCTATGTTCAGTCTTCTGCTTCTGACATTGAGAAAACCTACAGTATTCAGCTGTGCCACCTGGAGTAACCACAGAAGTCAGGCATTTTGCTGAAATTTGAAAATTGTTAGTTAATGTGCATGAGGTTTGAACCAAAGTGACATAGAGGAGGGAGAGGCAAGAAGTGAATGTGGCTTGAGGATATCCCACTTGAAATTTTCTCTGCACAGTATGTGATGATGAAATGGGAGATAAAGAAACATGTTTTGCTCCTCAACATGATACTGTTCAGGCTCCAGTGTCAGTCTGGTGCCATCCCCAAACCTGTAGTAGCTCACCCTTGGTAATATCTCATGTCTGTTCTGCAGAGCACAATTCCTGGAATATAATGAGCATCAGAAATCCAAGTGCTAATGCTGTAGCCAATTTTGGCCAAGCTGTGGGTTTCATCTGAGTCATGCAATGTGGTTTTAAAAGATTGACAGAAAAGCGTGACTTGGCAGAAAGCGTCGCTAGCGTGAGTTTTAAAAGCAATCTTCTCAAGCAATTAGAAGCCATCAATTTCTGTCACAGAAGAGCCCACCAGTTCTCTCATAGTTTATCACCCCACCATCTGCCCAATTCACTACACATCATTTTGGCCTTTTCCTATACTGCACCAAAGCAACGGTGACTGCCATATGTGTAACATCCATAGAATTAGAGCCAGGGGAGGACCAGTAGATCATTTCACCTAATCTACTGTGTTGCTCAGACCATAGTGCATCACCCAGTTAATTCTGCATTGAATTCAGTGGCTTTGCATGTGTCTGTCAGATCTCCCAGAAGATTGTCCTCATCTTGTTGCTAAAACACGAAGAAATGGAGATCAGCTGTTGTGTTTTATTTTGTTGGTTAATGGTTCGGAAGTGTTTAGCTTCCTAATGCTCATTTGTCTGGTTGAGGCTTCCAGCTGCTGGTTCTTACTTTATTGCACACTTGTGATGGGAGATCAGGTGCTCAGAGCATGAGAAGATGAGAGGTTTGACTGCGTTGTCTAGCTGCAGGTTTACCAGAAGGGCACTTGTTGCTGGAATGAACTCATGTGGACCCAGTCAGCTTGGAATTAGGTTCAGAACAAAGGAGGAAGAAATGCCAGGTAACAGGCCACTGCCAGGTTGTACGCTTTGGTACTTCAGAAGTCTGCTGGAAGGATCAGGCAGTATTGCCCCCTTCTCCATCCCACTGAACAGCCGGTTAGAAATAAGCTAAAACTAAACATATGTTTCCTTCTCCCACCTTTCCCATGAAGCACCAGAGACTGACCTAGTCCCTTCTCCATGGGTTATGGGTAGCACAAAGCTCCTCTCTTCTTAAATGGTTGGTACATCTTGCTCAAATGCTCCAGGTCATACTGGCTAATGGATTTGGGATCAAGCAGAAGTATTCCTTCAGGTCATGTTGACTTGTGCTGCAGAGCGCTTCCACCCAGCTCTTCTTCATTGCTTCAGATAACTTTCCAAGCTCCTTCGGCATCTCTGTCTCCAGAAAAGCTTTTCCAATGACAGGGCTTTGCCCAAAGCAGCAGGCCTGCAGGCTCTCTCCATTAATCCTGTTATCTGCTTGTGGTAAACACCAGCTCAGCCCTTTGAGGACTGAGATATTTTTGTCAGTTAGCAGCCGTTCTTACCACCTTCTCTTCTACATCTAGCCAGTTCCTCAGAGCATCTCATCTGACTATATATTTCTGTGAAATAGGAATCTTGGGAAGAAATAGGTCTTCCCCCTCCCGCTATTAAAAACAAGCCCTTTGAGTCTTCAGGGGTTTATTTCCATGTAATTAACATTGAAAATTGCAAATACAATATATAGTTCTAGTACAATCAAGAAAAGAACATAGTTTATCTTTGTGACAGTAACAACACTTGAAGACTTGTGTTGCTCTTGATTAGATTTCTTAGCCAGACTACACCGCTCTCTGGAGGCCCTCATGGCTCTGTAGCCCCCTCATGTCTATCATTTGGATGGAACAGGTGCTTTGCAACTACATAATGGACCATTTTTCAGAACTATAAGCACTCTAAAATGCCAGCATAGGCTATTTGGTGAAGATGAAATAATTTTTTTGTCAAATGGTGTGAAAGCAAACCTCTTTTTTCTCTACAGCCCAGCAGAACAAGCATATTTCCTACATACGCACCCCACCAGCACGCCAAAGTTCTGGTCTGCACATGGGGTTTCAGCCAGGAGTAACACATCCTTCACCACTTGCCTAAGGTCCTACCTGCATTAGGATCCTATCTCAGGTGGGGTGACACTGCACGATCCAGTGCTGTGCAGAAATACAGAGATGAGGTCCTGCAAGTGTTGTGGGGATTTTTTTTGGCACGGTGCCACTCCAACCAACCACAGGGGCTCTTCCTGCCAGGTAAATTGATTGTTTTTCTTTGGAGCTAGGTCTGGCAGGGATATTGCTCCAATACAGAACAATAAGTCCATTAACAGAGAGCTTGAAACAAAGGCACATGACACATGACAAAAATAATGAGAAATCATGATCGCCTGGGAAAAATACTTTAAATGGGATGGTAGAGCCTTACTACCTATATAAGGTGATTGTTAAAACAGCATTAAGGTTGAAGAATGGCTCAGACTTTGGTTAATATTCATGCTATTGGGCAAGCTGACTTTTCTGCCTTTTCATGAATGCATGCAGGGCATTCACCATGCAATGGTGGCATGGGCTGTGCAATCACAGCATGTATCCTTGTGTTGACTGCTCGGCATTAAATCAGTCACCTGAAGGGAAGGCATAACTGGAATGGCAGCTCAGCACAGCAGAGTCCCAGCTGTCCCCCAGGTGTGCACAGTGGCATGCATGGAAGACCCCATCTTCATCCCATTGTCCAGATCAATCACTTCACCCAAGCATGCCACATGGCTCTTTGGAGTGTCCCCAAGGGGAAACGCTATTTACTCAAGTTTTCTCCCAGTAGAAAGCAGGGCATGACACTTGGTGGTGAGAGGTTACATATAAGGGCAATACCTGGCAGTGCAGGAACTGGTGTGCCGCCATGGTTTATGTTTGGAGACTGGGGAAGGCTCACAGGTGATCAGTTTAGATATAATCTTTGTGAACTGGTCGCTGCAGTTAAATTAGGGAGGGGGAATCCAAGCCCTCAAAATACTGTGCCAGCTTTACCAAGGTCTAAGCACTCTGTCCATAGGATTGCAGGAGAGTGCAGGCTTGGTCATGGGTTTGCCTGCTGGTTCAGGTAGCTGTTTCAAAGTGAAGTGCATACATCCGTGCATATGTGCCTGAAGCAAAGGCCAATATACCTGATGGGTTGTATTTCACAGTCCAGCTCCTGCAAGGAAAACCAAAGCCTCTCCCAAGTATACTTCTCCTTGGATAAGGTTCATAGAAGTTCAGGATCGCGCCAGTCCTGAGAAACATCACATCTAGGGCTGACAGCATCCAGAGGCAGTGGAGAGGGAAACTGAAATGCTAACTAGAAAATAACTTTCCTCTCTCCTTTGAAGTCTTGCAGATGCAATGCTGAAGCCAGCCCCCTTGGAAAGCACAGAGGCTCGCTGGGTTGTAAATTCACGTACACTGGGGCTCTTTCAGAAATCCTTTCCAACTTCTGTGAGCAGAGAGTTGTGAGAAATCAAAGCCTTGGGTAAGTAGGGCACCTATTGTATCGAGCCTTTATCTTTTCTTGAGAGAAGATGGGAAAGAGCAGGAAGTTTGATGATTTTGCAAAGCTAAAACAAAAGTTTATTTCAGTAGCTGGGGGATATCGCAGGCGTCTTCACAGCAGTTTTAAATTTGCATCTCTCAACATTTGATGTCCTCAGCATGCAAGGAACGTACTCAGGCAACTCTGAAAACGTGTAGGGAAAAAGGGAAATTATGCTAACAGGATAACATCCTTGTTTAACTTATTCTCTTGTGAATTTAAACTGTACTTGGGGATGTCATTGTTGAAATTATTCCTCTTGTTCTTAATTGTCAGATGCCTCTTTTCAAAAGCCTAAATATTATTGCTGGGGAAAAGATGTTGTCTGTGATGTTGCCTAAACTTGTACTGTCCCTGGAGTGCACGGTAAACTATTCATGTGCTCAGAAGAACATGGGAATGTGTGAAAAGTCCTGGAAAAAATATAATTACTGCCTGATTTTTCATCCTCAAACCTATTCTAAGCAGCCTCAGGCACCTATTGGGACACATGAAATAATGAAGAGCCAAAATCTGGGTAAGGTTTGTAGTAATGCAAAAGTAACATCCCACCGTTCCTGTGGCAAAAAAGTGGATTTGAGCAGGCAAGGAAAGCCAGGACTGACATGAGCGCTTGTGCTGCTGTTTCCTTCCTAGGGCACAAGACCATTAATTAATGGCTCCTTTGTAAATTGACTCTCAGTAAGAGTCATGTTGTAACAAGGGGGTGCACCATGAGGGGTCCTTCAGGGGAGCACCTTGTGAGGATGGAAAATGAGGCATCTAAATCTGCTGAGGTGAATGCCAGATGAGAATTTGAGCAGTGGGATGTATCCTCATCCACTATATGCTGTGGATCAGTTTCACTAGGGGCGTGTGGCAGTGAATGCTTAATGCTGCAGGTTGGAGACGTCTACCTGGCCTGGAAAATTAAAGAACTCAGGTCCATCCTTGACTAGCACACAGTATTGTAGCTTCACTTCTAACTTATACTGGGCCAAAAAATGGTCCTTAGTATCTTGTACCACAGGGAGAAACTGGCTGTCATGTACTCTGCCTTGACTGTCATGTTGAGGGTGTATTTTAATGTTAAGCCTTTACTATAAACATGTCAACCATTATGTTTCTGGAAGTTCTTCATCAAAATTTCTCCTCTGTCAGTGTAAGCATTGGTGTGTCTGAGTCTGCTTTTCTGGGGGATTTGAATTCTGTGCACTATGTTGCTCTTAGTGAACCCTATCGTAGTTGTATATGTGATATGTTCCATAAAAGTGTATTGTAATGTTTTAGAGCTCTCTGTCTTTCAGGATGGATGATGCTAGACAGAGGTATGTCAGTGATAACTTGCAATGACGTTTTAAATGTTTGCAGTTGTAGGCGATTGTGTGTATTAAACAACTAGCTAAACAAGTTCAAATCATGTTTCGTGATCTTTCACTTGTTTGCACAGAGTTAGGTGCAGGGTCAAATTCTCATTTATGATCCTGTTGTAAGTTCAAAGTCCTGTAACGTTAACTGTGTTAACCGTGGGTCACGTTAATGATGTTAACTTCAATCACAGAAAAAGTGAGCTGTACCTGAGCAGAAAGCTTGCACACGCCTTGACATACCTCTAACAATATGAGCTCTGAACACTCCATTCATACCTATCTGATAAGGTGTTTCATCTTCATTGGGACTAGATTTTATTCTCTTACTGTTCTTTAGCTGATATTTTATGAAGATGTCTCTCCTGCCTTTTAATGTTCTTTTCTTGTAGTGTTCTCTACATTTAACTGCTAATAAGATAGTTCAGAGGGCTGAAAGGTTTCTCTTTGGGTATTCAGCCATGACTGAAACGACTCCGTTTCACCAGAAGGCTCAGAAACTGTTGCTTTGAGGGTTATGTCACTGGTATTCTAACGAACCAGTGGGAAACTGAGACTTTTCACAGCAGCCAAAGGGAACCAGGTGCATTAATCTTCCTGAAATTCAGTAGAAGGTGACAACTACACTATTGCAAAAGTTAAAATGGAAACTTTGGTCAGGAGTTCTCATGACAGCAGTGGGCTGTAACGATTACATGACTGTGTCCTGCTTTTATACTCAGATTGTGACACCCTTTCTTCACTTACACCTCTTATTTTTTTGTTTTCCATCATGGTGCATGCATTGGGGAGTTTGTGCAACAGTCTGACATGCCTTAAACCAAATTAAACCAGAACTAATGATGCCAGGAAGGACTATCTGAATCCCAATCAGAAACACCACCACCATTTCTACCAAGCTGTCCCTCCCTGGGGTCTTGTGCTATTCCTTCATAAGTTTTGGAGCAAAAGGCTGTTTATAGCCTCATTATAGGGTGTTTAGCATTAAATGTCAGGAAGCATCTGCTGGCACATTTCACAGTAGGAGACTTGTAAATTCTGCAAGTGAGTTTGGGTAGCTGTCGTGAATATACATGGGAGTTCCCTCCAGAGATTTGAATCATGTCTTTGAAGGCAAGTTAACACAGCCTTGTTGCAAATACACTTCAGAAAACCAGGTTCTCAGCAAATGGTCAAGCTGAATACTCAACAGTAGGCATTCTCATCTTCCCTCGTTTCAGTAACATTCACTCTCTGGTCTATATTGTAGACTTCTTTTGCTGGTATTACTGCCATGTGTGAAGGCACACTTCCATGAGACACTGGTTTCAGGCCTAGCACTGGCTGGACCCTGGCATCACAGTCCATTGTGCCATAGGCTGTGACAACACCAGTCTTTGTGAGACTGTTTTGAACCAGTTGCTGAAAAGATGTATTAAAAAAAAAAAAAAGAAGGAAAAAAAAGAAAAATGAAGCAAGAAAATGAAAAATACCTGTAGGTCTTGTTTGCATGGCAATGACTTCAAGCAGACATATGCAGACCCCCACCAGCTTGTTGTCACTATACTGTGCAGACATTGCTTTTATGCCAGTGACTTGGATAACGCAATAAAAATGTAAACAAATACACTTTTTTTTTCTCCAAATCAGCTCCCAGTCTGAGGATGGGGGCACACAGGAGTTTCTGGGAATGGTTTTTGTGTGGAAGCCAGTGTTCTGTGAAACTGCACTGGTGGTTTGTGGCATAACTACTCTGTTTGCATGAAGACCAAACCAGTCTGAGCTGCGGTGTCCTTACTTCAAAGTAGCCATTTCTCTTCACACCTAACCAGTATGTGTTCTTAGATATCCAATTATGTATGGCTGATAACCTGTATGGTCTTTGTGGCCTGCATGACACGTCCTAAAGCATGAAGTAGGGCTGGTCCTTGTCCAAGATGTTGAGTGAAATCATGTGGCTGATGGACACATCTGTGTTTTAGGACCTGTTTTCAGTTAGACTGATTTTTTCATTCTATTTGGATATGCAGGAGGGCCAAACCCTAACATCTTTCCTTTCATCCATCAGTGTTGTGCTAAACTTCCATATTCCGGGGTATGCTTTTTTCTGGTGGGATGAGTGTCCACAAGAAATCACGAGAGATCTGTCTGTTGCCATGCCTCTTTCCTAGCACATCAGAGGTATAGGAAGAAGCCACAACATAGCAGGATATTTCTAAAGCAGAAACTAAGGATGAAGAAACATGCTCAGTAGCTCTGCACAAACAGACTCTGAATTCACAGAGGACTAGAAAAATAGGTTGTTGGTGTACCCATAGTCTAGAAGATAGGAGAGGGAGGAAAGTTTCCCAATACATTGTATTATGTGAAGGAGACAACAACTTTTGAAAAAACTCCTCTGTAAGTAATGTACTGGGAAAGAGCTGAGGTTGTTAGAGGAAGGGCAGATCATGTAAGCAGTTCTTGCAAAATGGCTTTCTGTTAGGCAGCAGCAGATCTTTCCCTTTAAAAATTGCATCATTCTTCAACAGTAGCTTATTAACTCCAAAGAAATGGTGTTCTCATGCTATGAAAGCTCTCAGCTCAATCTGTACTCTCAGTTGCAAGTTGTTAACCATTGTTAATTTGAAGTTATTTTTGCTTTAGTGACCAAAACAGCAAAGACAGGAAAGAATTGTAATTTTGTGTATCCTCCAAGACCAATTCTGAATACTGTGTAAAAGTCTTCCTAACAGCTCGCTGACTCATAGCTGTAGTGCCTGGAGGCAAAATGCTAGCAGGAGAGGCTGTCGTATTACTAGTGATACTAAACCTGAAATCTGCACTATGTGACGCCTTTTTCTCAAGAAGATGTTCTTATGTTTCAATAATAGTATTATGAACTAATACAAGAACTGGCAAGTAAGCAGAAAAATTATTATTCATTTGTACACCCCACCCCCACCCAAAGGTGAGTATTCCCATTTAAAAGAAAAACGTTCTTACCAGGACTTTGGGATAGCCTGTGCTTTTGTTACATGAGAAATTACTTAGCAATTCTCATGTACTGAGATGTCACTGGCATGTTTCTAAACAACTTTTAGCCCCTGATGTCTCCTACTCAGTCTTTTGAGGAAGTGAAGAACTATTATTCCCTTTTATGAATAAGAAAATAGAAGTACAGCAGCATTAACTGACTCACACAGAATCTGTCACAGATGTGAGAAGGGATTTGAGCTTCATTTCAGTGTTGCTCAGTCTGCTATCCTTCCTTCTTTAGGTGTCCACATGACCCTATTAGTCATAACCATGGCCCATTATCTACTGGGAGAACTTTAAATAAAATGGTACGCTTTCACTGCTGTATTTGCAAACCAAAGAATAGATTTAATTTGGAAAAGGCTGCAAAGAATGGTGGTACTGACAAGTCTGTTTTCATTAGCCGAGAACAAACAGAACAAAAAAACACCTAACAGACAAGATGGTTAAGGAGATGTGAATTACCTTTTAAAAAGCCTTCCACTTCAATAATTCAGCACATTGTAAGGAATGTAAAAAAAAAAATAATAAATTACTTTGTTTCTTTGAAAAAAATCCTTCTTTATTCCTTTGACACTATTCTGAATTTTTCAGGCAGAAGATGTCATCAAATCTAAAAGTAGGAGGCAAAAAGGCCTACAGGGGCAGATCAAAGCTTGTGAATTTGCCCTGGAAGTTTGCATTATTGAATTGTAGGAAAATCTGCAATGCTGGTGTAGTTTGATAAACACCATTATTTAAGTAACATTTTTTCTATCTTAAGAAGTTTTCATTTGACATCCTATCCAGTTGTACTTAGGTGATTTATTTAGGTTAGGTCTGTCTCTGTCTCAGAATTATCTTTGTAAACTATTTTAGGCTGAACAGGGCATTGAAACAAATAACTTTGTGTCAAAAGCTGAACTTACATGGGTGGGGTTTTTTGCACAACCACGGCATCCAGAGGCTTGAATCAGGATCCTGTTGTACTTCACACCATGAACCCCCTGAATAATGGATTATCCTGCAGACTTTACATACTGTATGTCCTTTTGGGAGGCAGTGAGATGTCTGACCTTTGAGAAAGATTGTACTTTGTGACTGAAATTCTCTGAGTACCATCCAAGAAAATAAATGTTGAGTGCAGAAAGTTGAGTACAATGTGTTGTTTGCATCTCTGATGGCTCCTTTAGCTGCTGCAGTGTGCACCAGCAGGTTTTTAAGGCTGCATGCCTCTTAGATGAATTAAGAGTCCTGGCCATGGTCTATAAACCTTTGTAATACCTGATGTCATACCCGAGTCCAATGATCAATTGCTTTTTATTTACTCAGTGCCACGTTCCACCCACAGCTTTGGGAACTTTTGCAGTCCTTATCAAGTACACGAAGCACACCAAGACATTCTGTAACTTCTGGATCACATTCAGTGTGCCCTTGCACAGGTTTACCTCCAGATCCTGGAAAGCGTGGTGTTCCCTAGCGAGGTTTGCAGCCGAGCTGGGGAGAAGCCTGGCGTGCTCTGTGGAGAAACCCTCCAGGGATTTTAAAAGAAGCTGCGGCTTTTTGTATGGTGCTGAAAACAATCCCTTCTGGTCGTCGTGACAAACAGCTTCAGGTAGAAAAGAAGACACAGAGCAGCCAGGTAGGACAATTTCTTCATTTTTTCTACTAAAACAAAAGTGTAAAAACTTGCATAGGAGTCCAGATGTCAGCTATTTTTCCCTATATATTTTGAATTTCCTCTTGAATACTGGATTATTCCGCATCAGTAAATGTCAGTTTTCAATAATGGGTCTTGTGTCTAAGTCTTCTCTATGTAGTGCCAGCTTTAGTGTGTCAGCGACACTCAAAGGTAGGGTGAGTTGGGACCACTGCACTGAGGCATTAGCAAAGCTCTCCAAAGTCAGTGGGAAAGCACATGACCTTTTTACTGACTTTGGATCTCGGTCCCTCTTCTCTCCCTGTTTAAAATTTCTCCATCTCTGTGTGTTTAAATCTAAAGGTGCTCTGAGCTCTCCCTATCGCCATTACTGGTGACTGCATATTAATTTAACAGTAAAGGCATGAAACACAGGAATGTTCTGCTTCCATCATAAAGGGGTTTGCATCATAACTGACTTTCTCTGGAGGAGGTGTGCTCCAGCTCAAACTGGTAAATGGGCCAGTTAATGAGTGTTGCTCTCTGGACTGTTGTGTACTAAGTGATAAATGGTCTCACTGCCTTTAAAACTGGGGTGTGTGAGACTAGGATGGAGCATTTCAACCCCTTGCTTATGACTCTTATATAGAAATCACACCATCAGGTTTCACCTGCATATGCCTTTCTTAGTGTAGTTATTTTTGTTTCTTTAAACTAGTATGTGACAGACTGCAAAGAGTTGATGCCATCTCATGGATGCCCAAAGACTTTATGAAAGTGGAGAACTGACATGTTGGAGCACATCCAAAGTACCTTCTGTACTGCAGAGAAAAACAACTCCTTCCTGCCCAAATCCTTGCTCATCTGACATAAGAAATCTTCCAATGTTCCCCCATATCTGTCACCAGTTTGACTGTCAACCCAAGACTAAGACGCTCTAGCATTTATTGAAGGAGGATTTTCTCAACAAATCATTGGTCTTCGCTCTTTGATCATGAAGACATGATTATTCAGGTATCTTGATACAGGCAAATGTCCCACAGAAATCAGCAGGAGATTTCCTAAGTGACGCCATGGAGGGAAGAAAACTTTTTGTTTTAGCTAAAGTGAATTTGCTGCACTAACCTTGACATATACCTCTGCAAATAATAAATTAGTTCAAAAACAGTATTGAAAGGAAAGGTTAAGGTCATAGTATTGGCGATAGAGGCACTGTGTTATCTCTCAGTGTTGGTTGCAAACCATCAGGGGAAAGGAACACTGCAGTTGGCATTACAGAACTGTTTACTTTCTTTCAAGATAATAACTTATTTTTCTTAGCAATAAAAACTCTCTGTGGATCTCTATTTAGCCAAATGTATCACTTATTGCACTTCAGCTTTGGTTCCGTTAGCTTATTCATGACCTGCACATAGTTTAGCATTACTGAAAGTCACTATTTTGCTTAAGCAAAAGACTAACTGGAAGGAAGGGAACAGTGAAATAGTGAATATTTCACTATTAGTGAATAGTGAAATATTTGCTGATAGCAAAGTGAATCATACTATTTGCTGGCAGCATGACTCTCTTCAAGTCAGCCTGGACACCTGCTTCCAGTTTAACTGGGTATAGTTCATCACCACCAGACAAGACAGATCCCCAGGGTAAGACCAGCTAGTTGGTTGTCTGCCTTAGAGGGGCCACTCTGTGTTAGCTAGTGACCCACCTTCACATGTGCTCAGCGCGGCAGTGCTTAGTCTGGATAGACATCCAGTCCCTCACACTCATACGTCCAGTTTAGGACCCATACGTATTTGCATGGGCTCAGCATTGGCTCCAGGAGGAGCAGGATTAGGTTCTTGTGTCCGGGTAAACTGATACAGAGGTGAGACAAAAAGCCACCTGAGTCTCCAACACTCATATAGAAGGAAAGCTCAAAGAGGTGAGTTCTGCTCTACTGTCCATAGCTATGTATATATTTAGATAAATTTATGTCTTTTAAAAACTGTTTTTCACATCTCAAAGGTTGAATTAGGGGGTTTTACTAGTGCTTCCAATGCCATACCCTAAGCAGGAGCACTGAAATGAGGCATGTAGGTAGATCACAGTCTGTTAAAGACTTCACTTTTCCCTACATGCTCCAGTGATGGGCAGCAGTGTGAGATGCCTAGACCGAGGGTTAGGCAACACTATGGTAGATGTAAGGTCAAAGCCGGGTGCTTGACCTGTAGACAGGGCCAATAACTATGATCTGTAGATAAGCCAGGCTCCTTTTCCCTTTCCCTGACTCACTGCAGGGGCCTGTGCAGCTCCCTGCCCACCTCCATAGGTTATTCAGTGTTATACTTTCATCCATTGCTTCCTTCCTACTCCATTGTTCATGTGAGCCTGAGTTTACTGGGACTTGCAGCTACCACAGGTTGCAATTTCAGTGCCAGTGTGGATTTCCTACTAGTTTAACATTAAGACCTTCACTTTCCTTCCCCTTCCCTTTGATAAGAGCTGTTCTGTGCAATTTACGTTCTTGTTGGGAATACGCTTTCCCCACCTGCCATTTCACTTCTTGGACAAACAAGATCTAGTTTACTTTTCCATCTTAAATCTACAGCTTTGGCTTTACAACGGTACAAAAGATATTGATACAGGTGTGAAGGGAGTGAGAACAATGGTTTTGATTAATTTATGCTTGGTTGCAACACAGTGCTGTCTTGCATTCCAATTAGGATTTATCTCCCTGCTGTTCTCTTCTAGACCCCCCCAACCCCACCTTTGGTGTGGTGTCCTTGCGTACTCGAGGGAAAGGGTGGCCATCTCAGGGTGTTTCTGTCCAAGGGCTCTGGCTCTGTGCTGGGGGGGGATGGCTGGAGTGGCAACTACCGCGCACATCTCCTGAAGGCTGCTCCCCCGTAACAAAGCTGTGCAAACAGATGTGTATCTACTCCTGAGTTGCTGTAGTTTGTAGGAATTGTCACATGAGCATAAACTGAAATTCGTGGTGATTTGTGTTTGTCTGTGGGGCTGTAAACCATGACTACTCGAATTAACATCCTCTTCAGCTATTTCTGCCACAAGAACAGCCAGTGCCTCTGCTGCCTGTGTTAGGCCTCCCAGGTACCTTACAGGGAGCCCTAGACTCCACACATAGCAAACACAGGCATCTACCTGAAAATACGTTAAACTCACTGGTTTTCAGTGCTTTTCATTACTACTGTATCAATCAAGCAGTGAGGTTTTCTATCAGTTTAGGTCTGATTCTAAGGCTGTTTCACTTCATCCTAGTATGCTCCTAAAGTTTCTTTTTTTCACATTTGAATCCTTTTGCTTCTGCTGCCTAGCCTTCACAGCTCCCTAAAGTGCCTGCCTTCTTCCTTTGAGTCCTCCCCTTCAAGTGATCTAAGAGCCTCCATGGACACCCCTTCTTGTTTCGCTAAACAAACCAAAGACTAGAAATGTGAACCAAAAACCTGATCAAAATTGTAGAATTGCAAGATGAACTGCAAATTGAAACCAGCTTCCAAGAAATCATTCATTCAAAAACTTTACACCACACCAGGTGTTGATTAATGAAGCAACACACACTTTGGTCTATTTAAATTTCACGCCTCGCTGGCATGGTTGCCTCATGTCACAAACATTTTTGGGAGTCTCAGGGTATAGATGTGTGACCCACAAGTTTACCATGTGCCAGGGAGTTTTCCCAGAGACAGCTGGTCACCAGACACTACTTTTGACGCTGTCTGCCTGCCAGAGATCGTAATTCTCTGGACTGTCACCAGTTTCCCTCATGGTTAACCCTTGCTGCAAAGTTGTGCTGCAGGTGGGGTGGCCAGGCTAAAATATACTTTTCTTTATTTGTTTACAAACAAGATCTCTTCTCTTGGAGTTTTTTTCTTGGAGTTGTGTAAATATGTTCTTTCCAAATATGCTCCACAAACTCACTTGGGAGACTGCCTTTGCCTAACCCCATTGTGTTTTATGATACTTTTTCTCCTATGGACAAAAGAGCAATCTGTAGGGAAAAAAAAACCACGTCCATGACTTTCTGGGTAGACATAACCTGTTCAGCAGATGGCATCCAAAGAAACACTCAGACCTCTGTCTGAACCGTTTACATTTCTGTGCCATGCTCGCCCCAAAGCTAATCCACTCTTGCTTTTTCTAAGAAAAATTATGACTTTCATTTACTGAGGCAAGAATTTTATTCTGTTCTGATTACACCATCTTTGCAAAGATCTTTAGGGATTACATGTGTTTTCTAGTATTTTGCTTCATTCCAGGGAACCTGACCAGATGCTAACAGTCCTTAGAAGACACTTCTTCACGCTAGCCCTGCAAAAAAAGCCCTGTCAAACTAGCCTAAGTAGTCACACAGGCAGCTGTATGCTTGTGGTACCAGTAGCCTAATGTGGAACTGGGAGGTAGGCAGAGCTCTGGTTTTGAGATGTGCCACATCCCGGATGAAGAGTGCTTTGTCATTTGCCAAATTGACAAATTGATTCAAGTCTATACAAAAGTTTAAAATGCAGATTTGGAAATAATAGGATACAGCACACAAAAAGAAGCTAAAATAACAAAACACACCCTGAAGGATATGCTTAAGAGTACAGTTTCTTATTGGCTGCACTAAGCCTCATGTAGCTTCCACCTGCCTTTCTATTCTTTTAAGCTGGGATGTCCTGTCATTACCTGAAGATTATCTCCCTGGGGAGAGGAGGCACCAAAAAAAGGTTGAGGGTTTCTTTCTGTGCCATACCAAGCTAGAGAGCCGTGGGTTTTGTGTTTTGGTTGGTTTTTTTTTTTTTTTTTTACTTCCTTTTCAAGAAAACTTCTTTCTTTGTTTCTCCTGACTAGGAATTTGGTACCACACAGTATTGCTGAAACCTTACTTAATTCCCTTTAGTCTCTCAGAGTCTTTGATGAATTTTTCTGTTGTGTGCTTTCATTAGCACATTCCTAGCTTCAGGCTGTGTGTCATTGCCTTCTGGAGATACACTGGCAAAACCTCGATCACTGTGTCAGAAAGAGCAAATGCTGACTCTTCTTATGGGGCCCACAACTAATTTTACCCCGCAAGCAGCACATGAAAAACAAGCATGGTATGCCAAATTGAAACACTGGGAATAGGGTGTTTAACTTAAATACCCGCCTCCCTTTCCATATACGTCCTTGTTTTTAAAGGGATCTTCTGTAGTACACCCCAACAAGAGAAATGGCAACAATTAACCTCAAGTAAGAGCTGTATCCCCAGCATCCTTGTAGCTGTAAGCACTGCTCTGGGTATTTCTCACTGACTTAGCTGCTGTTGCCTTCTGCCCCTTCAGGTTCTCCTAAATTTTTGGGAGAATAACAGTCCCTCCTTAATCTGCCATCACATCCTGAAGGCCCTGTGCAACCATCAGTTTATTCCTCTCTTTCATACAGCTGCAGGGGATTTACGTGCATAACTTCAATTTGAGTTAATGGGAATTCACTGCTTTAAACACTGAGTGTCCATGTGCGTGGAGATGGGAATAATACAGGGATTTGTTCTCAGCCATGTAAGTGCAGAGAAACATGCTTTTCTTGCTTTTCTGTCAAACACCTGGAGAACAGACAAAGGAAAAATCTAACATAAAATTAACTGGCACCAAATAAAAGCAAAGGCTGACACTTCCAGGACCTGCAATGGCTGTGCTGTGGCCATACTGGTGCAGCCATGGTGGCATACAGTTTATTTACTGCCAAGGTGATGCAGCAATTGAGTGCAAACTGTTGATAAAAATGCAGTTTCCTTGGGGAAATCTCCAGGGAAATAAATGGTTTTGTGCCTATTTCTGCCATGTTGTATTAGCACAGACATTTTAGATCTTTGGTTAATTAGCTAAAATCTGATGTTTCAGAGGGGAGCCAGATTCTCTCTTCTCAATACATTAGACTCCCTGGGCCTTGTTTCATAAGATGGCTGGGTTGTTTGGTTTTGGTGTTTTTTTTCTGACTCCATCCTTTGCCACCAGGCAGAGGTTTTCTTATTCTCAGAGCTCACAGAACTTGAGTTATGACAGGTCAAGAAGCCACCCAGTCCCATTCATCAGTGCTAGAATAATACACTCCTATGTGCTCCTGCCCGCTTTTGGGACCATGCCCCGATGGAATACTGGTGCTGCTGCCCATCCCTAAAGTGAACATCAGTAGGTCACCCCTGAGCTCCCCCTGACCTCTCTGAAGTGGGCCACCTTACCACCATCTAGCCAGCAAAAGCTATAGTAATATAATGAGGACCTAACATAGAAAACACTACTATAAAATATACAAAATATCATTGGAAGATCATATTTTTCCTGGCAGGCTAGATGTAGTTGTAACCTGGAAAAGAGATAGTACAGTTATATGTGCACATAGTGTATTTAATTTGGAATTATGGTTAAAATGTTTATGAGCATAATGGATGTGACATGATATTTAAAGGAATCCTCTTAGAATGCCACTGAGTTCCTCATGTGAAGGATAATTGACTGTCAGAGCAATATATAATGCAAACCACGAGAGGCTTAAAGGAATAAATTCCAGATCTCTTGGGTGATGCTGTAGGGAATGCAGAAGTTGTCTGCTCCCTGCAGATCTGGGGATCTTCCCCCAAGCTTAGTGCAGAAAACTGTGGAAGTGCAATGGGGGACAGGCCTTCATTGCCACAGTGTGAAACAACCTGTCCAGCTTGGTGGACAGTGGTCTTCAGTGTCCACTGTGATTACCGTCTGGAAAACTGAGGAGCAGCTCCATTGCATCCCTGTTCCCCTTTTCCTGCTGAGCTCTCCTAGTACCTCTGCTAGGCACCAGTGCTTGCTTTCTCACGGCAGTGGAGTGTGTACATGGGTTAAACACAACCTGGACCATAGCATCTCTGGGAGGCTACAGGAGATTAAACATTGTATAGCCATTATACAGTCCTTTGGGTGACGTTATATTGCGCCAAAAGTGCCATTTCTCCTATGAGTGCAGCCCATTTTTCCCATATGCACAGCTCTTGGGAAGACTGTAAAACACCAAGGCTTTTTGTCAGGCTCTGCATGGATTGTATTTTCTCTGTGTGTTCAATTATGGGGTCCCACTGAGGGGTATCCTAATTCCTCAGTGGTATGAGCTGGGTTTTTTGATGTGTATCTGAGGAGTGTGCATGCAACAGCGTTTGAAGTGTCACCAGATACAGCACATGTTTGTGTCAGCTCCTGCCTTGCAAATAACAGCAGGAGATCTTGTGTAATACCCGTGTTACAAAGGGCACTTTAGTCGGAGGCTCTAACAAGCTGGGATGTTGCTTTGCCCTCAGCTATTGATTTTTCTATTCACCTAGGCATGATTAGCTTTTAACAAGCCCTTCTCAGCATCCCATCCCTACCCCCACCCCTGAGATTCCACTTTGTTCACTGATGATGATTGGGAAATATGTGCTATAAGTGGTGTGGGCATATCTGGGGTGTGCTGTAGCATCTGATTAATTCCTGTGCTTTTGTCAGGCACATGCAGCATCACAGGCAAATGAAGAGACACAGATTTATAATCCAAGAACGTAACCGTGAGACAGGTGGATCTTCACCACCTCCCACTGACTTCTGCATTTATCAAATCACCTGCTTTCTCATGGGATCACAGCAAACATTTCAGGTACCCATGAGACTTTCCCCCCTTGCAACAGCCCCTTCCGTACCAGAGCAATTAAATGTTTGGCCAGAAGGGAGTTCATAAACACAAAATCCCAAATCTGGTGGGAGCTGGACCTCAGAAACAAGATGATCTTGGGCCTCGTTCCCTGCAGAATCGAGCTCAGCTTTGTCTCCCCTTCAGTGTCATCTGAGAAGCTGAGCACAGATGAAAGCTCTTTGACCAAGAGGTTTTCAGCTCTGCTCCATATGTAGGCTGCAAAGGGGACGGTTGAGAGACTCTACATTAATTTCTGTTTTAAAACATCAGGAGGTATCACATTTGCAGGTGTTGGTGCCAGGAACATGAGATCAATAGTCACCAGAGCAAGGTGCTGCTTTCTTTATGAAGGCAAGAGGTTGCACCTTGATGGATTTCTTACGATTTTCCCCAGCTGATCACTGTTTGCTAAGGGCCTGCAGTACTGGGCAAGGGGCTTTAGTGGAGAAAAGGAATTTTTAGCCAAGCACCCTTCCTTCCCTACTGCAGGTAAGTGTCATTGCACCGAATCCTGATCAGTATGAGTCACGTTATTCTGCAACACACCCACTGAAACTATTTTATGACCATTTTCATTTGGCACATACCTTGCAGCATTGTGTCAGCTCCCAGCTGCTGGAGTAACCACTGAAGTACAGGAACATTTCGGTATGAACGTGCAGTGCTAAAGCTGTGCACTTCAGTTCAGATCGCACCCAGAGGGGTGGAGGCACACGAGTGGGAATCCAGAGCATCTCTTCAAACTGAGTTACTTTGGCTTTCTACAACTTTTATCAATTTTTTGCAGGAGAAGTTAAGTGAATTTCCCTGAGTAGCTCGCAACAGGCAAGGACAGCCCTAGAGCAACTGGTGACTTTGTGACATTGCCTTCCCATGTCCATTTAATTTTCCTCCCACAGTCTGGTCATGATGACAGGAAAATGTAGGATTTCTTTTTCCCTTTCTCTGCAGTGTTCTGGTGTGCTTTCTGCTGCCAGTTGTACAGTTTCACCTGACACATCCTTTGCAGGGATCAAGGATCCTGCCAGTACACTTCATCTTTCCTCACCTGCGATATAGTACATTTTAGGACCTTTGGTCTTTTGTTATTCACTTTATGGCTGTGCTGGTGTTTCCTGGACTACAGCAATTTGCAAATTGGATGTTCCTCCTACACTGTATTTTTTAAACAGCTCTCTGATATTCAAGGAGTGGGCATCAATGTCCCAATTTGTTCCTTTCAGTCCTGTATTTCTTATGCATCCAACTCTGACTTTCAACAGCAAGAAGATGCAGAATATCTCTCACATCAAGGGCAGTCGGGACAAGATGCCCATCTGACCCCTTGTAGCCATTGCAGGTGCTCATAACAACAGATGTGTCGGCGATCCTCACAGTGAAGTATCGTCCCCTACACAAGTTGTGCCTCACTGGCCAGAACTAGTCAGGAAAGGGGCAGAAAGTTAGGATGAGGAAAGCACAGGCTGTGGGAGGAGATTCAGTCACCTAAGGCTGACTCTTGGAGGTTTGTGAAAAAAACCCTTCAGCACCATGTAGAAAGGCTTTTCTGGACTTGTGACTCCCATGGTTAATATAAGTGATGTACTTGTGTTGTTTTGGGAGCTGGAGATGAGGTTGTTTGCGTGGAAATGACCCCTGGACATTGAGCCAGTTCCGGGTATGCAGGGAGCACAGCTTGGCTCCATCAGCCACGGCCACTTCTTTGCAGTGGGAGGTACCAGCCATGGCAGAGCAGGTCAGGCTTCAAACCTTGCAGTTCAGGAGTTGCAGACTGCAGTTATAAGTCAGTAAGGGAAAGCAAAGATCATCAGTGCTCCTTTCAAACTTTATAGGATAGCTGGAGAAGCATCTAGGTTGACAGTAATTTTAAAAATAGTATTGACATAGGGAGGGCTTCTCTCAAGGTTTGGTATTTAGTTTAAGCCTACACTATGGGATACTCCAGGGTGTGTTTTTCTCCTGTTTCTCTCCTTTGCCCTAGTTATCCTTTCCAGTTATTTGGGGGCATATTATTAAGCCATTCAAAGCCTTGCCAGGTTATGAGGCATGTTTAGATCCTGTGTGCTCCAAAGAGGGTCCTCTGTTTTGCTGTTTGGAAGGAGAGCAAATCTGGTCTGGAGGGTGGGCTGAGGGCAACCCTTAAACATCAGTGTCAGTAAGTCTTCAGTTTTGCATCTTGACAACAGTTGACATGCAACACAGGCTGAACGACTGGAAGTAATTCTCCTAGATACAGTCCCAGGAGAAGGTCTCAATGGCATGAACTGCTACCCATCCCACTCTAAGCTAGCCCTCTGTGACTAGTGGGCAGTTGGGAAAGTGGAGTACTGAAGGGTGAAGCACTATGGTGTGGTGGTAGCTGCCTGGCCAAGAAAACCACTCATTTACTGGAAAGGCAACACACTGAACTTCTTCCCACAACTATGGGTCACAGCAAACCCTCTGCTGCCTGGCTGCAGCTGGCCAGCTGAATCTCTGCCCAGACCATGCTGGCTGCAGTGGGAGCTCAGACACCCAGTTTACATGTACACCCTTTATGCAGGCACCAAAACTGAGACCATGACGTTGCAGGCTGCAGCCCTCCCTGATGTGTTCAGAAATTTGTGAAGAAGGATATGAATGGTGTAATTACTGGTAAGATGCTACTTAGGGAGCAAAGTGTAACGCAAGGACCAGAGACCTTAGAGCTGGGTTCGTAACGCTAAGTCACTCCTGCTCTTCTGGGTGCTTCCATATGTGCTGAGCTTCCCTACATGGGCAGGTTCACTGAAGTCCATGGAGAAAGCATTGCTCAGGGAAAAAGTCATCACCAATATATGTAAGGTGGATTTCAGTGCCAAGAAAAATCATTAACAATACAGCCTACCCAGTTTTAGTTATTTTAAGATCTAAACAAGACCCCAGGCCAGCTGATCTTATGGTTGGGTCCACTCTCATGTCACAGGAAGAACATGAACCTAACTCTAGAAAGGAAAAAAATGACTGTCACTGAGGTCAAAGTTGTAAGCAAGTATAAAGAAAGCAGCAAAAAAAGTGGGAGTAGTGTAGAATTAATTGTCATCAGCTACCATATTAAAAGGGGGGGGGGGGGGGGGGGGCGGGGGGAAGCAGAAGAAAGAAAACTCCAGAATGAAGCAAGAACAAGGCATTCTCCAAATATGCAGAAGAACCGAAATGAATCCAGATTCTTGTACTTACTTTTGGTTGCAGGAAAAAGCCTGATACTTGTGGCTGTTGAGATGGGGTGTAGGAGGCGAGAACATGAGAAATAGCTAGTGCACGGAGAAATTCCTTCTCGAGTTAGATGCTTTTCTGTTCAAAATCATCTGAAAATTACCTGGGTCTTGAGGAGATCAGTCCTGCATGCCATGTCCCATGTTGGCTGTTTGTGTGGATAATTTGTGTTGGAATTAGGAAGCCATTTCAGTGAACGTTGCCTCAGATAGGTAGGTAAGGTAGCTCAGAAGAACAACCTTTGAGTCACTGCAATGGGGCATAGGCTTTTGTTCTTCCTTTAGAAATTGCTTATAGTGCTATAGGGTCCTCTTCATTGCCCTCCAGACTTCAACCTTCATGACCACTGGACTGCTACACTGCAGCATCTACTGCCCTACATAGCTTTTCACTTGACAGGACTTTAAAAATTTTTACCTTCTAGAACATAAACTTTGGCAAAGCCTTGACTCTCATGTTACTATAATAAATCAGCTGGTTAATGCATTCAAGTGTTTGTAGGTAGGTTTGAAATTAATTCTAACAGTGTTCACATAAATCCAGTGGGAAAACACAGAAGATAAAGGGAAAGCCAGAGATAAATACATCTAGAAATCTTTCATGTGAAACTTTCCCTTGCTGTCTGCAACAAGTTGGCACGTTCCTGGCAGGTGTTACTGTCAATGCAACTTAGGGAAAGAATATGGCTATCTTAGAATATTGCAATTGACAGGTCTAGGGAAGCGGGAGGTGGATTAAAGTAATGGCTGGCCCAGTTGTAGTCTTGTAGTGTACCTGGTAGGTAAAATGCCAGGGGACTGGCATATAGGAAGGCAATGTATGGTGAAGGGTCCCATAACCTGGAAGCAAAAAAAGCAAACATTTTGTTTGTTGAACATAGGGAACGAGTGGGAAGGTCGGGAAGGTTTGGTGAGGAGAGTTGGCTTGACAGCAGTGAGGCCAGGCGAGTGTCCTCGAGGCCAAGGGGAGGTCATGCTCTCTGGGATGAGCAAGCCCTGATGTTTTGGTGCTGAAGCAATTCTCTGGCTGGCTGGAGGAAGCTCTGTGGTTGAGTTATGCAACTGTGCTCTATGAGGTTTTTCTCTGCAGAGTTTTTGCTACTCAGAACTATTGGAAAGTGGGTGAGGTGGAGCCTTGGGATCAGCTTGCAGGACAGTGTCTCCTGGGTTTAAGGAGCCCTGACCAACTCCAGCATTAAGGACGCAGAGTGAGGACCTGCTGCTGGGAAATGGATCCCTTACCCAGTTCATCCTTTTTTAAGCAACTTGATATGTTGGACTTTTTTACTCGCTTGGTTTCCTTTTGAAAGCTTCCACGTCAGCAGGAGGTAGGTAAGGCAAGCAGCAGTTGCCTCTGGAATTAACTGAGGTTCTCCAAGCCTAGGCGCTCTGCTTTTCTGCTTTACTTTGTTGCAGCTTGTTGTCCTGAAGCCTTTTGTTTTTAAGGGAGCTACCACACTCTTCCTATCTACAGGAAACAGAATTAAAAAAAAAAAAAAAAAAAAAAAAAAGGAAGGATTTGGCAAGGAGCCAAACCCAGTGACTGAAGCAAGAAGTAGGGAACTTGAAGTAAGTTTAGTTACTAGGACATTGCATGGCAGAGAGGGTCAGTGGTGGATTTTAAGAGGCCCAGAGAGAAGCACGCAATGACGGTCCGGCAGTGCAAAGAGGCTCCGCTTTCTTAGACGAATGTCGTGGCGCTGCGACCACGGACGAAGCTGTTGGTCCTGGGAGGGGATAAAGCTGCGTGTAAATGAGGAGAGAGGAGTGTGCAGGACTGCTATGGAGGGCAGCAACTTCGTTGCTGTGACTTTTGCAAGCCTTCAAGGGTAAGAGTTAATGCTTTCCTTCCACTTGCTTGCTTTCTCGTCAGTTTTTGGGGTCAGAAAACTCAGATATTGGGGTTTTTTTCAGACCCCGAGAGTTTTGCGAAGCTTAATCAGAGCGCTTGGGCTTCAGCTTCTTTCTGCGGGCGGGCTGATAGACTCCTGGGTGGAGTGAGCTGAGCTGTGCATGATTTCAAGCAGCAGCAGCAGACAGCCGCCCGGGGAAGCTGCTATTGTTTGCATTGTTCCAGGGGGAGCAGCCTGCAGCCCGCATTGCTGGTGGGGAGCTGGCTCTGCCTCCGTGTTGATGGGTAACTTGAGCACTGCAACTAACTTACCTGAATGCAAATTTTTGACGGCCATCCTGGTGTCAGTTTAAAAAGTGTTTTAATGAAGACAGATGGAGGATATCGGGTCATTACTTTAAAACGAGGCAGATAACAGACTGAGTCTGTTTCCCAGCAATTATAGCTAATTGCATTGGCACATTGGAGTGTAGGGGTAGGAGTACAAAGTTCCGTGGGTTTCTGTATGTATAGCTTGGAATGGCACCAGTCACTGAAGGGCTAGCTCACCTCATCCAGAATACCTCTTCAGGTATTTATAAAGCTGGGAGGTTTCAGGGGTGCTTTCAGACTCTTTCCACTGAGATTTAAACCAGAGTCACCACTCCTTTTGTAAACCCAAGAGTGATCATTTGTGGCTTCTTAAATTTATTCCAGGGTGAATTCAGACAAGCCTGATTTCTGCCCCAAAAGAGTGTCATTCTGGGACTAAAAGCACATGTTACTGTTGTCCATCTTGCAGCTTGCTTTCTGTATTTCCCACTTGCAAAGCAGGGAGTGGTGCAACACATGCTACTCCCTGTTTTGCTTTTGAGGTGTTCAAACATGAGAAGATGTAAGGAGGGGTGGAGAAGCACAGGTATTAATGTATTTCAGTGTTATAAGATTATTAGTACTAATTATTTCTAATGGCTGAAATTTTCTTGTTTGCTTTTGATAGGGGAAAGCAAATGCATTGTATTCTTTGGAACCAGAATTTGAGCAACTTGACTGAAACAGTTAATACACCATAAGTTTAAAGGGGTCCCTTTGCAAATGTGCCTTTGCATGGCACATTAGAAGGCCAGTCCATGCCAGGTGTGCCAGGCATTTACATAGCTGTTGCCAGAGCATGAGCAAACATTGCACCAGCTGTGATGCCCTTGTCTGTGATATCTGGGAGTGAACACAACCCTCCTGCTTTAGCACCCGATATATGCACTCCCCTTAGCAGGTATGCAACTAAGGCATGGAGAAAACAGGGAGTTTTAGGACATAATGTATTTAAACCCTTCACATTTTCCCAGTTGTGCCTCCAAATCCAGTTTCAAGTGATACATGTTCAAAATTTAGAGACTTAGATTTGCTTCATCTCGTGATACTTCATATCATTACTCCACCACGAGCTCTAGGCAGCACAGACAGTCTTGAACCGTGTCTGTCATGATGCCCAGTGCTTGGGATTTGCTTTCTATTGGTTGGATATTTAGTACTTCAGTTAAAAATAAAAAAAATAAGTAATTAAAAAAAACTAGTTCTAAGACCTGTGGGTATTTGTGATTGGTACAGCTGAACAGAGATTTAAAAAAATAATTTATAAATCTTGCTCATGTGCAAAACCTGACCTAACGTGGAAAGCTGGTGAGTGAAGGCACAGTATGGTTTCTGAATTTTTACCTGGACAGGGCTATTTAAGCTTTTTAGGGTGTATGCATGCCACACTATGTTTGGTGGCAAAACTGACTGCAGAAATCTTGTTCTCCTGCCTCTGGGTGCTTGTTTTTAGTATTACATCAGTATTCACTGCCCCCTCAGTTCTGCTACAACCACTGCTTGGGCAGGAATTTTGGTCTGTACTGAGCTACACCCCACTATGTGCATTCAAATAACCCTTCCAAAAAAGATTGTATTTAACATGGATAATTTCACAGAGCCTGGGAACAACGTGATGGGAGCAGAAGCATCAAGTATTTTCTAATTCATATTTATCATTGAATCTGATGTATCATGTAGCTACATCCAGAGAAACGGGGCCAAGGAACTAAGCATGTTTTCCATCTGCAGCATCTGCTCTCCATTCATGCAAGTCATGCCATGTCTTTTCTCATTTTGCTACTCATCCCTGTGGTGGTGGGAAGTACCTCCCTCCACCTCCAGTTTTCAGTACAGCCCTTAGCAAACCACGGTTTTGGATTAGGCTGCAGCCATTGCAAGTACCATGTGCCGTGGCTCATTGCAACCTGCCCCTCAGGCAGGAGGAGCTTTGCAGTCGTGTTCTCAACACAAATCTGCCTCTAGCCTCTCTTGAATAAGGTTGAGCTTGGTTTGCGAAAAAGCATCCCTTCCCTATACAAGACCCACAGCAAGAAGTAGCTTCTTGCTGTGGATGTTAAAGTGCTAAAAGTCCACGATTAAACTGTCAGTAGCCATAAAGCAGGTGGATCACAGCTGCACAATTTTAAGATGTAACTAGACAGTACTGTAAGTACAAAAGCTTTCTATGGTGAGAAGGTATAATTTATTTGTATCTTACATCCCCAAATCCTCATAAATGAGGAACTGGGAATTTGAGCTTTAAATAGTTTTTGCTATAGGGTCTGGAAACACGGGGAAGTAATATATGTCCTGTTAAGCAGAGAAGCTGGTCACGCACGATTACTCAAATACTACAGGCCCTGGTTGATTGCTGAACAGTGCAGGGTACCTGGAGTAAACAGAAACGAAACAAAACCAACCCAAAATATTTGAGGGGAAATGGAAGAAAAGAAAAATCCAGAAGGGATGACATGGACAGTGGAAGGTAACTTGAAGAGATTGAAGAAGTGCCTCACTTTGCCTCTGAAAGCAGTGGGTGCTAGGGAAAATTAAGGCAAATGGGAAAGTGCTTTTTTTTCTGACTATAGAAAGCTTTTACGTGTTTTATGGGTTTTCAATTAATCCAGGAATAGGAGGCTGTGAAAGTGGCTTACCAAAATTTGAGAAGTACTTCATGCTACACAAAAATGAAACGCGAGACAGATCATTTTTTCTAAGAAAGTGCAAAGGGAAATTAAAACCATAGCAGTGTTTGTGAGTGATATGAGGTTGAAGACCCATCATTAGAATTTTGAAAGGGAAACTGAATCTCAGATTTAAAAAATAGAGAAATACTTAGAGAAAACTGAACAGGCACATGAATTTTGATTACTTCTGGAATCTAGGAAAAAAAATACCCTGAGGGAGATCGTTGATGGAAACAGATGCAAAGATGTTGGACCCTACAGGTAGGATTGAAAGTCAAAAATACCCAAGGAAAAAGTCAAGAGACTGAAAGGCAGGCAGAGCTAAGGTCAGCCAAGAAACCACAACTGTCTGTAGAAGTTGGGATAACTTACACAACTGGAAGCAGTACCTGAAGCACCACTGAAAAGGACATATCCACCATTGTTTGCTTGGATTTGTTTTCACACTTGCAGCTGATGGTCAGTGAATTCTCAGACAGAAACACTTGGAAGTGTGAAGGTGTACTGGCACAAATGGGGATGTGGGCAAGCAGGTACATGTAGAAACTATAGCCGGCATGAGAGTGGCTTGCTAACTGAAGAAGTATGATGATTAGGTGGTGTGAGTCAATAACAAAGCAGCAAAGGAAGATATTTGCAATATTACGAAAATAAAAGGTACAGTTCGGTGCAATAGGGGTGTGTCAAGCCCTTAATGCCACGTGTGTGTGCCCATTGAATACTGACACATTCTTAAATGGCATTGGGATCAGGTCAGCTTGGGAAGGATTCGTAACTCCTGGGCTTTAGCTAAGTAAGCAGTTATGCTAAATCTGCATAGTAACATGCTGGAGAGCTAATTGGTACAAAGGGATATGGCAAAGTTATTGCCCATGTCTGCCCTAAAAGACAAGGTTTTATGGGAATGGTGATCCTGTAACGGTATTTGTGCTGGCCATGATGGTAACTGAAATTTGCTGCTGAGTGAAAATGTTCAATTGATGCAGTCCTAATCAAATGCACTGAGAATCTGAAGGAATTAAAGATGCCCTCCATGCCAAAATAGAGTGTGGCTGCAGTCTTTTTGTCATGCTGTGGTCACACCAGAAACCAGTGATTAAAGAATCACAGTAATTAACAAAGGCCATGTGTCAGAGCTGAAGGAAGTTTCATGCTTTTGTTTATGAGATGTGAATCTTAACTCTATTGTTAGTTTTATGTTATTACTGGTGAAAGAAAGCTTACAACCACCCTCTCTTCTCTGCTCCCCCACAAACATAAACATCCTTTTTTTCCCTCTGCTGAAATTATATGCCTTGTCAATTGAGTACACAGCTGGGAGAGGTTTGGTAGCTGCGGATAGTTTTTCTAAAACATTTGGCAAATACAGCAAAATCCAGAGTTCAGCAGTATAGCCATATGATGATTAACACCAGCCAACCTTTTGCATCCTTGTACTGCCAGCGGGCAGTGATTATCAGATCTGTGGCTCCTGGTGCTCTAGGAAGTCTGAGGTCTTTACCTCTGGTTGTGTGAGTAGCGTGTCTCACTCCTCCCATCAGCTTATGGGGAGCTCTCAGTCCTAGTCAGGAGGGTTTTGTAAGACATAACAGTAATTCTAAACCATGGAAGACATGTCAAAAATGATAGGCTGAGGTCAGTTAGGGATGGAAAGTAAGGTTGATCTGGGTTGAGAAAGCTTTAGGCTGTGACATCAAATGGTTTAGGTCCATGAACAGACGAAATTTTGGGGACAGGTGTTGCCAAAACATTTGTTCTGGTGAGCAGAAGTGATTGGATTTACATGTGTGAATAGAAAAAGGATCTCTGTGCAAAGTGGGCACAGAGGGGGTCCTGAACACCGCAGTGAGTGGCAGGGAGCACCATGCTAGGGCTGCGCTGTGCTCAGGGCGTGCAGCACTTAGCTGGCTGGCTGGAGCTCACCTGCTGCTCTTTGCCTTATCTCAGGCCCTTTGAATTGCAGCTGCTAAATATAGCTTTGCTTTAGCATCTGGAATAGAGATCTGCGCAGAAATGTTTGACCTATGCAATGATCGCAGAGTTTTCCTTAAAGGTTTACCTTCATTTTCTGAGAAGACGTGAAGCCCAGGCTTAAGCTTGCATTGGGCATGGTCTGGTGATGCTGTATCAGGCTGGTATTTGGTCAGTGACACAGGCTATATTCGCATTTGTGCATTTCTAAAATACAATATATTTGTTATACTTGTCTCCTTAGACACCCTTGCTCAAGTGCAAAAACTTCATGCTGTCACCTAGAAAAATTGTCCCAGACAGATCACGATTCCCTCAGAGATCTCAGCTTGGCTCCACTGGCCAGTTCAGCAACTGGTACAGCTTTTCTGTTGGTTCAGGCTCCCAGTCATCCAGGCATGCCAGGCAGTGCTAGCTTTTCCCATGCTCACAGAGCTTTGCAGGCTATCAGCACCACCACCACCACCATTAAGTACTTTAGATAAACTGTCCGAAGCTTGGAACACAGAAAGCTTCATTAGCAACAAGTTTTGATGTGATTTCATTTAATGCTCAATTTGTCTGCATACAAGGATATATTCAGGGCCTTCAATGCATTTCTGGTGCCTGGCTTCAGGCTTCTGGGCCAGGAAGTTTGCAGCCAATGGGGGAGGAATCTCACTGAGAGCTATACAGGCTAGTCCACCCCAAACACGGAGGGTGACCAGCAGATGGACATCAGTGTGAGCCAGCACACGCTGAGCACGGGCAGATGTGCAGGAAACCAGTGTTTCATGCTGCTTCCCCCTCTTCAGGGAGACTGGTTTTGCTCTGGGTAGTCACTCAGTTCCTCTGTACCTTAAGTACAAATCCTGTGTGTGTATTTCTTCTTTTCATATGGGGCCAAGGCAGTAGGAATGCCCTTTTCAGTCCCTCCTGCACTGGCCTCTGCTTTGTTGCATGTCAGGAAATGGACAGATCAAAATGTCCAAGGTAAGGTAGCCCACACTGATGCAGTGCAACTTACGAACCTGAGACGGTTTTGCATTTTAAAATACACTGTGTGATAAACCATAGCTGTTGGCCTTGGTGCTTAGGAGCTTGATTCTTGCATCTTATGGGCAGAGAATTACATGTATGTGCTGGATCATGTCATGCTGCAACATTAGAAACCCTCATTGTGAATTACTTTCTCTTTTCTCTTGCAGAAGTTCCATGGAGTTGGACTAAAATAAAGTTTTGGGATGTCTCTATTTGGATTAAAATTTGGAAAGAAGAAATTGAAAGGTGAGTGCAGTCTGGTAATGCCACTGTCCAGGGTAACAAGCTAAGGCATGTAACTACAGCACACACGCAAGCCCTTGAGATTGTGTTTGGGAGCATGTGTTACACCTGCAGAGCCAGGTGGGAAGACACACTTTCTTTTCTTTTCCCACATTTTGTACTGCCTCGGAGGAGTGCCGACTGTATGCCAGCGAACAGGGGGATATCTGCAACAGAACAGGCTGCAAAGTGTGTGCTTTGTCATGGCACATGACTGGCTCCGGGAAGCTGACTTTTGGTGGTTTTGCTACAAGAATCTTTTGGGGGAGTGCGTGAGTGAGCAACGCACAGTGCCCTCTCTGCAGCTGTTTCTAAAATATGGTAGAAGCAAGTTAGTTTGAAGGTCTGATGCTGTCTTCTGATGATGAAATGTGCTGATGGCAATGGCCCGGATATTCCCTCCAGTGAGAGGTAGGAAGAAGAGCAAAACACAGAGATGCACCCTGAGAGCACTCCAAAAGCTGCTGAGGGCAGCACTGACTCTGGAGGAGAAGGCAGAGCCTATGTAATTCCCTTCCCATGAGCTCCACATAAATGCGGTGGAGACAGGGAGCAGCCACTCTCTGCAGCATGATCCTCACCAGACTTCGCAGCAGAAATCCCTGAAGAGATGAATGCTTGGAAGAGTCCAGCACAAGGGCTGCTAGCATATCCTTTAAGTGGGCCAGCTTCGTGCAGCCTCTTTGGGTACTTCATCAGGCTTTGCAGCAGGAGCCACTGAACTGTGTCTCATGTTCTATCACTACCCCTCCAAGCCCCGGACACGATCTCTGGTCAGGGATCCATGTCTACAGGCACTGTGAAGAGGGAAATTCTGCAGCCTTTCCTTTCCAGGGTGTTCCTCCCTGTACTTGATGAGTGCTCTATTCATATTTTGACATGAAACTAATTTTTGTCCAACCTCTCTGAGCTCAGAAGACTTAATAGCTTTTCACGAGGGTTTATTTTTGCAATTATGCTGCTGTTTCCCCTTACGGGCACAGGGCAGACCATAAGCCCTGGTGTTGAGGCAGGGGCAAGTCCCAGGAGAGGAGGTTGTGATTGCTCCAGGGGAAGGATCTCTGCCAGCTTGAGGTCTTTTTCTCCATTTTGGCTTTGGAGATGAGAGAGCACAGGCTTGTCTGTGAGCCACCATCCACACAAGGCATCTGCACTTATAAATCAGTAGCTGTTCTGGTTATCGAAAAGATTATGATGCTATATTAGGAAAGTTTTCTCTTTTGCCTGGTCCTGTAGCTGGGTTTTAGCAGAGAATTAATCAACCCCCGCTTCAACCAAGTGTCTAAGAAACTGAGGTGTTCCTAGATACAAAACCCATACTTCATAAAGAAAAATTATTTAGTTTCACATTTTATTGATCACCACTTCAAAACCAATGAAGTCAAACTGGAGGAAGTTCAGAGAAGGATAAGGGAAGCTGGGCTGATCAGGGAATGCGGAGCTTCCATAACAGGAAGCTAAGGGCATTTTCCCTCCCCTTTTATTTTTAACTCTTTTGTCTTGCAGCCCAAAAGCTGAAAGGGCTATGATTCCTCCTCACAATCATTACACTGGAGTAAATGCCAGGGTTGAAGCGCTATTTTAATCCAACTGTTTACAAGGCTTTGTGTTTGGTGAAGTGTGTAGGACTGTGCTGCCTGAGAGCAGGCAGGGCTCTTCCACGGAGAACATTCCATGCACTCATCTTGGAGGGACAGTACTACTCATAGAAGGATGAAATCCCTATTCCAAAACCAAAGATGGATGACAGTTAACCTTACTGAAAAGCCATGCTCATGATATGAGCTTCATGGGAGGGAATGGATTACCTCAGGCATCAGCTGCTGAAACTGGGATCAATATTGCTGCCATGAGAACCAGTAATATTTTACTGCTTCTCCCCAGCAAGTACATGGTTGTTCCTGCATGACCTGAGGTTCAGGCAAAGTTAGGAGTGTTTTTTCAGGATAAGTACATGGTCTAAATTTCTTGGAGATAAGAGTCAGTTTGGTATAGTTTTGTGTTCTTTATACAAGGAATCAGGGATGTAACTAAAACTCGGCTTCACAGGGCACTAATGTGTGCTGTCATGTCAGACACACAAAGAGTGCTGGAGGAAACCAGTTCCTCGATGACCAAACCTTAGCGAAGCTCTTCAAGCTGAAATGGAAGAGTACATCCCTTAGATAAGCAGCAGTAGTTTGTCTGTGTGAAACGTGCCTGAGATCTTTTACATTGAGGTTTAATCCACAATTAATGTTGACAAAACAGAGAGGAATGGAGACATTTCCGATTCATGGAATGTGTGGGAAGAAACAGGGATCATGCCTTGTTGATGGCTGAAGAATGTGGAATCCCTCTGCTTCCTGGTTTCATCCCAGAACTGGAGCTTTGTACCGCAAGGATGGAGATGGTCAAGTACTATCTATGAAATAAACAGAATTAGGGAACAGGGAGAACTCACCTACACAAGTAACTGTCCCAAGGCGTGTGCTTCCAGTCAACAGGAAGATCTGTAGTCATTGCTGCCACTTGGTCTCCATAAGCCCAGCCTCGAGGCACTGTGAGAGGAAGAAGAAGGATATAAATTGAGCCAGAGCTTTTGGAAGGCTCCACTGGGTTTTCCTTCTTGCTCCTAGGGACAGCCTGCTCTCCAGGGCAGCTAGATTTTGTGCAGCTGGGCTCTGGGCTGAGCTTGGCAGGGGTAGTAGCTCCCTATGGAGAAGGCAGCCTGAGGCTGGCTCTACAGACATAAAGCTCAGCTGCCTTCTGGGACTCCCATTCAGATCTGATAGGAAATGTCTTACCACAACAGACACTGAATATGAAAAATATATTTATTATTACATAATTTCCCATGAGGGAAATAACTGTGAATTGAAAAACTTCTCAAAGTTAATTTCAGAGCTGTATTTATTTTTATGATTTTTACATCACTTCCTATCACTGTGTGTCACTGTTATTAACAACATGTGCAATTCTGTCAAGCTGTGGCATTACCAGCATGCCTAGGAGATACTGTTTTCTAGTAAAGGAAATTAAATGTGCCAGCCAGCCACTGTCAGACTAGTTTTTAAAATAAAACCAGATTACTATTTCAGCTGCTTTACTTGGCATGCTGATATTGGTCAAAATATTGTGAACTACTATTACAAAAAACAGAACACAAGTGATAGAAAATTCTAAACCAAATCTGAATTATTTTTTTTTAAAACTAAAGTTTTCCAAAATGAAGAAGATACAATTTCTACAGCTAATATATTTTAAAAATGCGTACTTTCATTTGAAGTGGACTGAATATACACATGAAAAGATTTATATGCTTCTTGAGAAATAATCTGTTGCAAGGCATTTTTGAGATGTGCTGAGTCCCCACCCCTTGCCCAGAGCCAAGGCAGGTGAGTGAGGCATCACTGGGAGGAGGAAGCAAAGGAAAACCAGAACTGGTGTTACTGCGGGAGGCAGGGAAAGGGAGAGATGAGGCAGCCTCTGCCCCTTCCCAGAATAACTTAAAAGGGAATATATCTTCTGTCTCAAGGTTATCTAGCACTTCAACCAATCCCATGTCCCAAGAGTGCTTTTGGACCATGAGCCTTGTCCATGCTGGGCAAATCTGAGGTATCCTTTTGGAGCTCCCTTTTCTCTCTCATTATGGTGATAATATCAAATATTTCTTTTAGAAAAAGGTAGGATCTAGTATTTAACTTTATGTTCATATAAAAAAAATTGCTGGGCCTGAGGTAGAAATAATTCCAGTCCACCCTCAAGAGTTTTGATTTCAGACCTTGCATCTGCTGTATGAAAATGGAGGTATGTTAGTAGATCTCCTAAGTAGGCCTTCTGATAGTGATGCCAGAAAAAACCCCACCATTTTGCATCAATACCAGGGACATATGAAATGTTTTACCTATGTGGAAAATTCCAGTTGCCATGTAGTGTTTGTTTAGTGCTAGCAGGAGGCTGAGCTTGGTACCAAGCACCACAGACACAATCCGTGACCACAAAAGTGTATTTCTTGCATTTCATTTCTTCGGGAGGAAAGAGGATTCTTGTTCCTTCATGGCAAAAAGGTATAATAAAGAAGATCTTTATTTAATAACAGAGGAACATGCAGGAGGGAAATAGGGCTAAATCCATTTATGGTGATGTCTCTGAATGGTCTTGCTGCAGGTTTTTTTAAATTAAATCACTCACACTCAATACAAGCCACTCCATTTCAGAGATGAAAATGCACGTGATTGCCAGCATAAATCCTCCCTGGCCACAGCAGCCAGAAAGCCTCCATAGAAGAGAGGGCATCTACACCTTGAAAATGTGTGGTTTTGTAACATGGAGCCCTGCAGAGCCCCTCCTTTGAGTCAATAATAAAACCCACATTTGTTTGCTAGCCAGCGGGGCATGTTCCTGCTTCAAGCCGGGCTTGGCTGTGACCTTCCCTATCCCTGTTTCCATCGCACAGGGTTCTCACTGCTCCTCCTGCCCCAGCCATGCTTGCTGCACCCTGCCAGGCTCTGGCTGTGGTTCAGGACAGGGATGGGCTTTGGTTTTGTGCCACAGAGCAGCAGGCACGCCAGCACCAGGCAGGTTACAGCATTGGGTTGACACTCAGGTAATGAGGGTTCAGCTTTTGTCTGTGTCCCAGACTGTCTATGAAATAGAGATTTAACTGGTGTGAACCTCAGACCTGTCGTATGACTCTTCCCTCCACCCACATATCCTCTGATCCATGTTAAATGTTGAGCTTTTTGAGTGAAGATTCCTGGCTTTGGTTTTGGGTAGAGTTTGCTCGGTGCAGCTCTGATCCCAGCAAGACACTGCTTTATTGTGAATGTGAAATCCTTTGATATCGCTGCTATAAAAAATAATCCTGTTGTCTTTAACCCACCGGTAGGGACTATACCCATCTACAGCACCTGCAAATCGAGGAACGTGTTGCATGGTTCCTTCATCTCTCATGACTGCAAAACAGAGCAGTTACTGCTTCAAGGTGCAAGGAGATTTTAGCTATTAGTTTGTATAATAACCTACCTAGAAGCAGCAATTTTAGTTGCCTAATACACTATAGAATGATTTGCCCTTTCCCATGGAGTTGCCTTTCAATGGACACTGCAATTCTCTTTTTTCAGGGGAGGACAGAGGTGCTAAATGCACCGTGGTAGGTTTCAGTTACTTGTGCACAGGGAATACCACCAGTCCAGCAAAGAATGGAAAAAAGCGCTAGGATTTCTCATCTGTGAAGAGGCAGGTGATCTCCTGGGTGCTGGATGTGAGGTGGCACTTGTGTCACTGTTGAGAGGTGATACCAAAAGCTAGGGTCATATAGGGATGATGAGCCATCCAAAAGCAGAGTGAACAAAAATAAGAGGGAGAAGGGACAGGAGGAGGTGAAAGGAGGCACATCATGACATTCAAAACAAAAAATCTGCTGTGAGTGGTGGAGGTCTTCTGAGACTGCTTACAGCCTGTTGCAGGAGAGACCTGAACTGCAGTCTCAGGAAGGTCAGATATGTGCCCTTGGGAGCAGAACAAATGTGCTACAGCTTTCACAACCAGGTATTGGGAAGGTTCTTTCCAAAGAACCACTCTGAAAGGGAAGCTGGGGAGATGAGTCCAGCTCCTGGTTGCCACTTTTTGTAGATGGTTCAGGGCAACGTTTGTGCTCTTGAGGTCATTTGTTTAAAGGGTGGAGTAGAAATTATTATTTTTAAGAGTTTACGTTGTCTCAGTTCTGTTGTCAGGCTTAGTTACACCGGCACTCCCCTAATTGGACTGCGTTTGTTTCATGCGTGAGATGTCAGAGCCTAGTTTGTAGAGGACTTGGCAAAACCAGGCAGATCTTAACCTCCTGTTTCTTGGAGCCACAAGACCCAGTATCTACAAAACTTTTCCAACAGCTTGTTGAAAGCATTGCTCTTGGCACATGCTCCTTAGCGTGAACCAGAAACAAATTTCCAGGCTGTCTGACCAGATCTTGAATCTAACCTTTTGCAGGACTTTTCCGTGCAGCAATCCTAAATGGAGAATGCTGGTGGGCTGGCCAGTTACATTTATAGCTGATTTTTGGCGTGGGTTTAATTTTATTAAACACAGATGTTATTCTGTGGTTTAGCTCCTAAATCTGTCTGCCTGAGAAAACAGCCACTTTCCCAGTGACTTGGTCTCAGTGGTTAGACCAAGAACTGGGCACTAAGCCATATTTATGTACGCCGAGTTTCCACTGATGAATAATTTAAAATAGTTTTCAGTGGCAGTGAAATGATAACTGGGAGGACAAATTGCATTCCTTCTTTCCAGTGATTTGTGACTGCAGTTTACAGAAGCAAAAAGTTTGAGCTTCTTAGAGATATAAAAAAGTTTCAAGAAATACAAAGCTGCTCAGCTGATAACCCTTCAGGTTTCCCCTCCCTTTTTTGTCAATGCTTTCAGAATCAATGGGGCATGATAAGACATGCATGCTTGGATCTACAACCAAAATACCCTGAGCTGTGGTTTCCAGGCAAAGCTGGTGTAATGCTTGACTTTCTCTAACTTTTTGGTTCTTGTGATCATCCAAGAGGCTTCATTTCTGTCCAAACAGTTCCAGAAACAAGTAAGAGTTGTCTGGTCTGGGATAGTTGGGAACTGCTGGTTTAGGAGGCACGTCAGCAGGACCTCACAATCCTCTGTTGGTAAAAATAAAACCACTGAGGCAGTGTTGCCCTGTGCATGTGGTCGATGGTGGTTCTCCTTTGGTGCAGCTAGAGGACAGAAAGTTCTGCTTGTTAGTGTTGGACGAGGCACCCTTTGCCATTTGTTGTGGTTGTTCTTGCTTTAGCCAAAGGTATTGGCTATTATCCAGTAAGGAAAATTAAAATCTTGCCACTAGAACTTGGCCCTGTATTTTGGCCTTAAGGGACATTGCCTCTGGGAGGGATGAATGGCTATGGCAGGCCAGAGACTCCATGCAGTTTTGAACCGGGTTCATAGCTTCCTAGGGCCTTCAGAAGCAGGTTGTCCTAGAAAACCTGCCCTTAGGTACCACACGATCAGTCACAGGAGGGCAATGCCTTAAATGAGTTTCGTTTGCTGTTGTTTCACACCCCATTGTTTCATGTTTCTGCTCCTTCCCTAAGCTGCTTGCAGCTCTTTGTGTGTCTCACATAAAAGCCATTCCTCTTGGAGAGTGCATCCCTCACTGCGGTGAGAAGCCAGGCTCCTTTCTTCACTGGAGCAGGTACATGTGTGGTTTCTTTCCGGGAGCATTTGAGATCTTTGAATTCAAATGCATGTGTCCAGTGCCACTTGAGGACAGGCTGAGGGAGGGGAATGGCTCCTCACATGGTTCCTCACTCCCCCAGTGAGCCCTGGGAAGAGCAAAGAAGCACCTGACATCTCCATGCGCTGCCAGCAGCCCTTGGATTTCTGTTTATGTGTGCAGTCCCCTCACAGCATCCCCTGCCTATGAAAAACAGAAGGTCACTGAGGGCTTTAGAGCTGCTCAGGGGCTGCTGTGTGATGCTGAGGCTCTGCCATGTGCCCTGTGTCTCATGTGCTTGCAAGGGAAGGGATACCCAGAGGGCTCCAGCCCAGATCAGTGGTTCTGGGTATCTTCATGCCTCTCTGTCCATCATGCGTTTCCGTAGCTCCTTCTGGTGAGGCAGTTGGGCAGATCTACTGGCTGAGAGCAGCATGGGCAACGTTGTCCCCTGTGAGTGTTCAGCCTTTCGTTTCAGGGTCTTTGGCTTGCTTGTGCTGCTCCATGTAAGCACACAGCACGCGTACAGACAGCTCTGCCTCTGCCTGCCAGTTCCCCTTCCCAGCATGGGCTCTGTGAGCGTGCCTCTGAAGCCCAGTATGTTTTCAAGCTTTGTCATGTATTCGTATTTACATTAAAACTGTTTATCTTTTCTGTGGCACTTATTGCAGGACTAGATTTACAGCCTCTGGGGAGGGGATAAGAACAGCATTTACTGTATGGGAGGAAACGTGCAAGTGTTTGGAAGTTCAGTTTTTAACAAATAGCTTCATCTTTCATCTGCTTTGATAATACTGGTTGCTCTCAGGAAAATTCCTGAAGGGACACATAACACAATAGTTGAAGCCCTGCAAGCCTGGTTGTCTTGAGCTCTGCTTCTGTTTTCCTCTGGAACACTGGACAAGTTGCTCTGATCTCTCTGTACATTTTTCTCCCCATTGTGAATTATGAGAAAAATGTGTCCAAGGAAAGCAGTGAAGGATTAAACACTTTGAGAGTCTTGAATGAAGCCTCTGTGGTTGGTCTGAATCACTCAGTTGGGGCAGATGGGAGCTGATTTGAAAATGCCTGACACTGCTAGATGTGCCTGAAGAAAGGGAAAAGCACATTTACCTACTAACAATAGCTTTATATTAGCAATTAGAAGGCTTGATGAAAACAGCCCACGGAATAAAAAAATAAAAACGGTGATCTGAAAAAGGGCTTAAAAATTAGAGAAGCTGTGTTATTTATAGGGTTATTGGAGGGAAAGGAGGAAGGATAGCAGTTCAATGCACTGAACAGCTTAGATGCTTGCTAATGCAAGATTGAATAAACAGGAAGAACTAAATGTCTTAGCACATCATTTAATAGGTGTAATAGACACATGCTGGGATAACTCATGAGGCTGGAATATTAATAGAAAAGAATAAAGCTTATTCTGGAAGGGTAACAGAGTTTTCCTTGTATGTCCGTGTGCTCTGAGATCCAGCATGAAGAAAGAGATGAACAAATTGCAGATCTCTGACTAATGCTACCCATAGCAAACCAAGAGGGGCAATTTTTCGGGGTGGGGGGGGGTGTGGGCAAAAAAGTTTTCTAGGAGACAGGACATGCTGGTAAATGAAGAATTCTAGCTATGCAGAGTAAGGGTTGGAAAGGAGCATACGGGAACATGACCTGTTAAGCTGGCACATCATTTTAGTGCAGAGATGGATAATTTTTTGGAGCTAGAGAGGAGGCTGTTCCAGAACTGATGCCCTCCAACAAGGAGGAGCTGGCTGGTCCTGGGAAAGTAGAAGGGAGTGTAAACAGGAATGATTATGAAATGATGGTATGATGTGTGTGACAATAGCAAAGTGTTCTAAATGGACTTCAAGAAGGATATCTTCAGTAAATATGAAGAACTATTAACTGAGATCTCACGGAAAGGAAATCTGGGGTGGAGGGAGAATTAAGCAGAGCAGTGGTTTCCTCACATAATTAATATTAAGAGCACAGGCATAAGTTACCATCTTTCAGGGAAAGCCTCAGAAGGGTGACTGAAATGGTGAAATCACAAGCTCCTCATTCAATTCAAGCAGAGGAAGGATGCTTCTAGAAGGTGCAAAGCAACTTGTTTTATCTAGTACAAACTGTGTGGCAAAGGCTCAAAGTGAGAAAAAGATATTGAGGACATAAAGGGCAATAAAAGTTGTTCTGTAAGAGTTGGGGTCTCTAGGGCTCTGTAACTCTTCTAGTAAGACACAGATCAAAGACAGTTTATGTCTGCCACTCAGTGAAAAAGAGCCTAGCAAATAATGTTAAGAAATCTGGGATTTGTTTTTGTTTTTCTTTAGACATCTAACATAATAGATGCCAGAAACAGAGGAGAGGGGGGAACACAGAGGGAATGGTTTGGGTAGGTAAGGTAGAGCATGGCCTGGAGTAATGCTGCCGTTGAGAGTTTCTGGTGCACAAACAGGCAAAGTTCGGAAGACTGTGAAGAGAGAAAGCATTACATCTGTCTTGAAACAGAGGGAAAAGAAAAGCTGAGCAATTACAGATATATTGGCTTCACCTCTTGGGTGAAGTTTAAAACAATCCAACAAACCACTTCAAAGTAACTAGAAGTGTGTGTGTGGGCAAGAGATGATTAACAGTCAGCAGTCCCGAAAAACTGCATCAAACCAAACGCAATTCTGTATTAATGGTAGCCAGAGGGCTAGTGAAAAAAAACCTTAGATAGCCGTCATGTATCTTGACTGTCACTTGCGGCTTTTCTACAGGTGAACCGGATATATATGCTTGAGTTAAAATCACCGTACAGTGAGTGCCTGACTTTTCAGAAAAAAATACACTGACAGTAGTTATCAGTGACTGATTATGAAACTTGAGAGACTCACCGGGGATGTATTCTGAGTCTGGTATTCAACATTTTCTTCTACATCTTGGCTGGCTGAATAAAGAACACACTTAGTACATCTGTGAATGGCCCCATGCTGGCAGGAGCTACAAGCGCACTGAAAGATAGGATTAGAATTAACTAGTTGGAGAAATAGTCTGAAAAAACTTGGATGCAGTTCAGCAAGGACGAAAGATTTGCATTGCGTTATGAGGCATCGGTTCTGCCAGAAAGGATCTGCTACAATGGATCATATTCTGGAATGCTATCATTTGTGTGCTAGTTGTGCATAGGGATATGATTTTAAATTACTTCTAGGTGAATTCCCATGCCAAATATGCATTGTTCACAAGATAGGAGTAGTGTCCCTTGTGCTCCAGTCAGCTTTGATAAGTCCTTAGCTACAACTATGGCCCCTTTTGATCATTGCACTCCAGAATGAGGTGAACTAACTGGGGAACCCACTGGAAAGCAGCAAGAGAGATGCTACTTCTGACAGACTGACCCATGAGAAGTGACTGAAGAAACTGGAATTGCTTACCCTTGGGAAGAGAAGACTACAGCAAGGCATAACAGCCTTTAATACATAATGAACTTGTCTGTGCTCTGCGTCCTTGGCAAGTAGCAGAAGGAGCTGAAGGGGAGTAGAAGAGCACCTTTGACCAGAGATTAGATAATGGGACACCCCACCCCACCCCCCCCGCAATGGGGAAGGACACTGTGGTCCTGGAACAGGCAGTCTGAAGAACAGCCATCACTGGAGCTTTCCAGGACATTTGTTGGGAGTGATAGGCATGAACCTGTCTTGAGGTAGACAATAGATTTGATGACCTTTTGAAATCCCTTCCAGTAGTTTTTGATTTCATGACAGCTATGGTGGTGATGTCCCATCCGTGGAATGATGGTAGGAGATGCACTTGTACTGGAGGAAAGGCACTAACAGTAAATTGATGGTAACAGCTCCAGACACTTCAGGAGGAAGAGATGGAGCAAAGCAGGAATAGTAAGCACCACTAGTTAAGTGGTAGTTCTTACCCAGCAAAAGCTGAACAACCTGTAAAATCAGTGCTGGCATTGCAGTGGGTTGTGGATAGAGGAGACCTGGAGTATGGGCATACAGTGCTATGGCATTGGTGCACAGTGCTGCTCTGTCAATGTCACCAGCCTCTTCAATTCCCTGACATGGAGTGATTAGCCCAGAGCAGATTCCTGGTGACATTACCTTTTGGCAGCTCTGCTTGCATTTTCTGATGTTTTGTTCATATCTGTATTGACTGCTTACCTTCAATCACATCTGATGTGTTTCCTCTTCTTTGCAGAGGAAGAGAGACAACTTCAAGCAAACAACCGAGATTTCAATCTGCAGTTCGAATATGCTGTAAGTAACCAGCGTATGTTATTTCATGCAGATGTAGTCACAGATGTAGCTGCATCTGCTTCACGTCTTGAATGTTGTTTCAAGGAGGTGACACGACTGCACGCTAGTTATGACTCTGCAAACAAGGCAAACGTGCGCCAGATGAACCACCAGAGATGGTTCCTTGCTGAGTCAACCACAGGGAGCTCTGCCTTTGGAGTCAAACCTGCAAAGGGGCAGCTGAAGGAGATCTAATTCTGGAAGAGCATAACACGGTGACTTTGCACACTTCCAGAAAATTATTTATGAGTCAAATTGTTTCCAGGATCAGGCTCCAAGGCCTTTCAGTAACAGAACCTGGGGGGAGTTTTCTGTTGGAAACGTGTCTCCATTTAAAGTAAAACATGAAAGGAAATGTGTCAGTTCCTCAGCCCTTGCAGTGAAATCCTCTCTGGCAGGAAGGTTTTGAATCTGGCCTTTGTGGCTTCCTGCCAGCTTTATTTCCAACTCCTTAATGGCCTACTTAGGTTCACACTGTGCCATGAAATCTGTGACTCCAAGGAGCTCCTTGACACAGGCTGGCTGTGACCCAGGTCTGCCAGGCTGCAATGCCAGGAAGCCCCCTGGGCAACTTGATTTCCACAGCTTGAAGACCATCTGCCAGTGTTGGGTGCAGAGGAGGGCTAGCTCAGCTGCTAGACCTGTACTGCCTTGGCTGTGGGGTCATCTCCTCCGTGAGGTGATCCTGAAGCTGCATTCTTTCAAAGTGTTTGCAGCTGCCAACTAATATGGAAATTAATTTTCTGAGGTTTTGTCCTCTGCATGTTTGAATTCCAAGGGTGAAATTCAACCTTCAATTTTACTCAGGAGTTCCTTTAAATCATGTTTTGGTTTAGGAACATCACAAGTATTTTCTCGGTAAGAACTGAAAAAAACCTCAGCATTTCAGAACACTATAATTTCCCATGATAAAGAAAGTCTGACTTGTCAACAGCTTTGACTAAAGATCTTCATGGACCTGATCTGCTGGCAACATGAACTGGGTGGTTTTCAGTGGTCACCTTTCATCCATGAACCAAACAGAGGTTAGAGACTTCCTGGGTCCAGAGCTGCTGCATGTGTCCTGAATATGAGAGGCATTGTAGTTAATGTATGTAAAAGACTATGCAGCATAAATGACTTATTAAGCCTGGTGATTTGAGACTGGGAAAGTGCATTTGATTTGCACAGAACCTGCCAGTAGCATATTAGGGTGGGTGTTGCCATTATGTATTGATTTGTAATCTTTCCTTGAATTATTGCAATGTAAACTACATGCAGCAGCAGTACCAGAAAGCAGGAGGGAGACGTACAATGATGTCAGGGTAGGGACAATAAGCACCTCTTCTGGTTCTAAGCCTATTTCTGCAAAAAGCCATTCATGAGGCTGACATTGCATGTCGCTGCTTCCCAGCTGATTGCTTATATGCCCAAGGATTTGCAAATAACCAAAATTAAGGAGAGGACTGTGAGAGCTCTGGAGTGTTTCCATAAGAGTCCATTGATTAGGTGTGAAAGTGGAGGCAGCCAAAAAGCCAGCCTAACGTAATATGTTGAAACCTGGCAGTGAGTTTCATTAATCCTGCCCCTCATTTTAGTCAGCTGTGGCTCGTAATTTCTAGAGTCCGGTGTAGACTGAGGCTTAGGAAATCTAGAAGACCATCTAGAAAGAGCCAAGCCTTGAAGGCGTGAGTGGGTGGTGAGGCACTAAAAGACTTTAGGTGGTGATACAAGCACTCCCCTAACTGTACGGGGCTGCACGTCTTGTCTGGGGCTGCTTATTTCCAATAAGTCCTGGCAAAAGTTCAATTTATTAAACCCGTAATACCATGATTTATGAAGAGGACTAACCTTGCTCATAAATTACTTCAGATCCCATGCTGTAGACTGCTGGAGATGCCTAAAAGGGATAGTCTCCCATCAACGTATGCATGATGCTCCTGAAAGTTAGCTCTTCCAGTCCTGTAGTCTGCTACAAGGGTCAAATCTGGGTCCATTCCTCACATTCAGTGGAGCTGCACTGCTAAGCACTAGGATGTGGACCATGGGGACCAAGACTGTCCAAATGCCAGAGCCTGCCCTGGGGTGCTCAGGCACAGCAGCTATTAGTCTCAGCCATCTCTCAGCATGTTGCCATTTTCTGGACAGAGTAATTTCTCTCTCTTGCAGCCACAGTTCTCCCTCGACATGTCTTTCAGCCTCAGGTATTTAATTTGATCTATGTACAAGCAAACAACGGAAGTGTTTGGACTGTCTTCATTGTTTTAAGTGCCACCGCTTCACTGTGGCACTCAGCTCTTGGGGACATGGGAGCCACATGGTGTTTTTTGAGTCTTCTCTATAGAGCCAGGAGGAGAACATCTGTCCTTCAGCTCTCGGTCCCACAGTGAGGAGCACTAGTCCTTGTCCTCCCACACAAGTCTTGTCTTCTTCCAAGGTACAGGGAAGGCTGCACCAACAGTTATTTCAGCCAGATAAGAGGGACATTCGGCAGAAACTAGAAGGAAACCCAGCAACTTAACAAAGCTTAGAAAGTATTTTAGACAGTGAAAGCCACAGGAGTGAGGTTTACTTTACTTAGTAACTTAAGGCCGTCCATGTTAGCCATAAAACCTATAGAACAGGTTCTTGTAACAAAGCTAGGTGAGGCAGTAAATGTTTCTTTAGGGTGAGGCAGTTGCAGAGAAAGGCCAGTAAGGAAAAGAAAGGGAAACACAGACAGAGGCTCAGTGTATTGCCTTACTGCTGTGGCTAGGCTGCATTGCCGCAGCTGGTGTGAAGGTTTGAGCCTTTCACTAAAAAGAGAGTTTCTGTTATGTAGGCATAGATCAAAGGTACACAGATGCTTTGTCCTCATTTAGTCTCAGAGAGAACAGGGAAGTGGGAAAGTACAATCAGAGGTGGGTGTGTTGTCCCTGAATAGCTGGCGGTTATTGTCCCTTCCCGGTGCAAAGTCTACAGGGTACCTGTGAAGGGAGAACTGAGGAGCTGAGAAAGACTTGAGAACTATTGTGTATGGAGTCTGACATCAGCTCTGGCAGCTGCTGGAAGTTGGCCCTCCTGGTATGAAGCAAGACTCCTGAATACACTCAAACCAGCTTTGCAGGAACCTGATGCTGCGCTGTGGAAAGCCATGTCCGCCAGTGCGTGCAAGGGCACGTCCAGATCCATCACACTTGGACTTGCAGGAGACTTCAGAGAGCAAACTCCCTCCCAGAGCTCATCACAAAACATGCAAGAGGCCAAGCTGCAGTGTGTCCCTGCCACGCTGCTCCAGCCACAGAGCCTTTTGAGCCAGGCACCTGCCGGGCAGGAGGGCTGGGCAGTGGCGGGGGCTGGGCTGGCAGGGCCAGGTGAGGATAAGGGGTGGGTAGGAGCTGCACGCAGTGGAAATCCCCTTAACACAGAGGCTTCATGGTGAGGCCGAGGGGTGGTTTCAGAGGAAGAACTGAATGCGCCTCATGGACATACGAGATGTGTCATGCAGTAGGCTGGAAGATCGGGGTGGTCTCTTTCCTCTGTGAACAGAGGCAGCACAGACTGAGAGGGGGACAAGGGAAGTGTCTCTTATCTAAAGAAGCCTCTTACATGACTTCTGATGATTTTTGCTGTGATTAAATAATAAGAGGTGCCTGTGGTCAAGGGCAGCATCTTCAAGCAGTGGCAGTGCTTGAGTAGGTCAGGATTTATTTGGAGTTAAGTGTGAAGACTGAGGCTGGAACAAGATCTCTCAGACTGATGCAATGCCAGACATCCTTGGCCTTATCCTGCACAGCAAGAACACAGTAGCTTGGAAAAATAAAACAAACTTTAAAACAAAATGCTGTGCATTTTACTAGAAGGGTTAAGTGTGAAGGTACGTACTACCCACCAGCTCACAAAATTAGTTAGGAATGACTCAGAAACCAAGTGTGAATGGGTGGCATGTGAAGGCACTTAGTGCAGCACATAAATGGACTCAATATAGGTCAGTAAAAATGAAAATTCAAGTCCTAATCCTGTGTTTTTCTCACACTGCAGACAGGAAGATCTTTCCTTACTTCAGTAAGAGATTTGCCTGTGTAAAGATTAGAATAAAGTGAAAAGCAGGGTGCCAGAGGTGATCGAGCAAGTTTAAGGGCTTTAATGAAGGTTCTTTTCTGAGGCAGTTCAATCTGGCTGCCCTGTCCCCCATCTGGCTGCACTGTCCTCAGCACAGCTGCGGCGGCGACTGCCCCATGTAGGTCAACCGTGATGGGCTCTTTGTCTATCAATGCTCTGAAGAAGAAAGTATCTTCTGAAGTCCTTTAATGTCCACTCTGATCCCAATTCCCTTTTATTTCTTCACTTTCATATTGCAATTTAGCACAGCTGCACTGGGACGTCACAAAGGGCTGCAAAAACAACTTTGAAATTGGCTTTCAGACAATAGGAGAGGAAATGCAGGGCCCATGAGTCAATGACAAATTTCATCTTGGATCAGGATCTAGGGTCAAACCAGCATCCTTTCTGCAGAACCAGCAGTGAGGGGGCTGCTTGGACTCTGCTTTTATCTTCCCTGGTCACCTGATGAACTCCCTAGTGAAATAGGAGGGATGTATATAACTTCCTATGGCCAATGCACACTGCCTTGGGCTGGATCAGCAGCTGGGTTCTTGTCTTTGAAATTTAATCAGGGAGAAGGAGGTCTCGTAGTGGGCTCAGACTCTGCTCTACCTCCTCCGTTTGTATGCTTCAATCTGTAAAGGATGCCTGGTGGGTTAGCCTCAGTGACCTTGTCAGTGTGGTCAGGATGGTAGCAATGACTGTCCTCTCTTCCCATCTCAACCTGCAAATGCTTCCCAGTGTTCATCACACTCAAGGCTGAAGGGAGTGTTGTCTGATCATGTGAAAAGTGGTCTGAGTAACCACTGAAGGAATAGCTACAGCAGCCACCTGCACTGCTCTTTCTGCATTTAGAAATGTGTTAGCTGGATTCCTCCAAAGATCAGCTGAGGCACTGTCAGGGAGCAGTCAGAGCAGGGCTGCCCTATGAGAGAAGACAAGCTGGGAGCTGAGGGTGGGCCCAGCCCAGGCAACACCCTCATTGACCAGGGTGCAATCCTGCAGCATCTGGTTGCGGGGGACAGGGCAGGATGGTAGTAAGGGGGCCAATCCTGACTATCTGAGACAAGGTGAGGCAATGAACCAGGCCCAGGGTCTATCTAGGAACCAGGTCCAGGGTCTATCTAGTGAGCCCAGTTCAGGGGTGGCGGGAGGCAGGGCTGAAGACAAGACTGTACCATATGTCCAAGGTAATCCAGGAGACAGAGCTGGATAGGTCCAGCTGGGAAACTAGGACAGATGTCAGACTGGAGACTGCTACTCCTATAACGTACCTCAGGCAAGGACTGAAGGCCCTTGGCTGGGTTTAAATGAGATCCTGAGCCCTGGACAGTGGGTGTGGATGAAGATGCCAGGTGAGGTCAAGACCTTTAAGGCATATTAGGGCCCTGACCAGCACGGAAATGTTGAGCGGTGCCAGGCATGAGCTGCAGTGAAGTCCATAGACTCCTCTGGACCTCCTCCACTCTTCATAGTAGCTTAAACTTGATGGAGACAAAAAACCTACCGTAGTTGTGTGAGACCTTAGTGAACAGGGTGCATTGGTTTGGAGTTTGCCACCACTCAGCAGTGCTCTGCCCTCCCCTTCACTTCTTCCAGCCTGGCAGCAGCTTCAGGCACTGAGCTGAATGGGAAGAGAAGGCAGTGTAGTTGAAGGAGATAACAAAGAGACAAGACCTTTAGATCCCCTTCTTGGCCTGTCTGTGAGCAATGGCATGAGGTCATCAAGCCATGCCACCTCTGCACCAACATGATGAGGACACTGACCACAGCGATGATTAACTGCTCTGTAACGGGATGATACCAGGCAGAAGGAACAGCATAGGAAAACATAACCAGTGACCACATTTTCCTAGAGATTTTCCTGGAATACCCAACATGTGATGGGATCCCGGAATTCGCTTCATTATTGCTGCCAAGAGGGGGTTGAGGGGTTACATATGTAAGAAATTCCCAAAGCTGTTAAAAAGAAAAGAAAAAAAAAAAGAAAGAAAGAAAGAAAAAAAAAAGAGGCTTGTGGGTTGTATAAAGATCTTTGTATTTCTGGTGTTTGGCCAGCCCTTTACCTCTGGGAGTCAGGACGAGATCTTTACAGGGAGCAGATGAACATGAGTTACATGAGTTTATTAAACGTGTCCTTGAGCACATTCACAGCCCTATTGTCACATTTCTGCATATGGCATCTTGTGTGTCCTTTCAAATTGCATTGCTGCAGTTAAATAAAGTGCCATTGAACCGCACTCCCACCGCCTCCTTGCAAGGCTTTATCAAAGGACCTGGGGAAGCTGTTTCTGCTTCTCAGCTGCTTCATCAGCCTGTACCTTGTGCTACACAGGTGAAATTGCCAGTTTTCCTGCAGGATCGCCAGTGTTTTGCTAAAATTTGCTTTGGGCCAGGTTGTCCAGCTACTAGAAACTAAAATGTCACTAAGCCAGTGATATAAACTCAGTTGGTCAATACCTTGCCATACGCTGCCTTTTCTGGGTGTCACCCTTTAGCCCCTGTAATCTAGCCACAAAAGCAGAGTGTCTCTTATTTCCAGTGACTTGTATGGCGAGGAGATGATTTGTTTGTTCAGTGAACAAAGGTAGGGACCATCTGCTGAGTTTTGCCCGTGGTCAGACGTCACAGGCGGGCTTCTGAAAACACCCCCAAAGTCACAGCTCATTCGCCATATCTGGACTTGTGTAACTGTGGCGCAATGAGCACTATTCTTAGGGGCAGTATTTTGGTGGAGTCACACCTCCAGGAGGTGTGAATCTAGCCCCTGAAAAGAGCAGATGAGAATAATCCCTCACCCACAGACCGCACTGCTCTGGTGTCAAGCTTTGCATCTGTGGAGCTTGAGGCTGACAGCGGGTAACGGCGCCCAAGCCTGCTCGTTTAGGACACAGGTGTGTGCAAGGGCTGCCCACGGTCAACCAGAAGTCTAAGGCAGATCTGGGAGTAAGTGTAAAGCTCCCAACTCCCATTTTTGTGTTTGCCTCATAATGCTGCTTTTCTTAGATGTTCGATTTTTATAAATCTGTAGGAGAATCAGAAGTTCTGCTAAGGTCTCTTAATACCTAATTGCTGCTTCAAAGATATTTCCTCTCTGTCACTTTTCCCTTATGGGAGTCTCCCTCACTGAAGGCAGAACATGAGGGAGGTAAGGCAGGTGATGCGTGAGAGGCATTGCTTATAAGGTGATGGCTGCATATGGAATGTTTAACACACTGAGTGCCGCAGATTCTCGTGGTACCCCTGCCACCCCAGAGCCAGGTTCTGGTACAGCTGTAAAGTAGCAAAAGGGTGCAATGGTGGTAAGCATCACAGAGTAGGATAAAATCAAGAGCAGAGGCCAACTGAGGTTTCTCTGTAGTCAGCCAAGAGCCCAAGCTGTCAAAGCAGGCAGCCCTGGTGTATTGCATGAAAACATAAATGCTATCTTAGACAGAGCTTCAACTGTATCCATGATGCAGGAGTGCAGAGCTTTGAATAGGAAAGGCTGAAGTTTTCCCCAGTTTGCTTTTATCATTTAATATTGATACTCCTTTAGCCCCTCAGGGCCACGAACAAGTTACTTGTTGAATTAGAAATGTTCATAGTGATTATGAGGACGTCTTTTTTTCTGGTGCTTCACTTTAATTATGGATTCTAGAATAATGGGATCTGCTATAATATTCCCTGTCCTTATCCTGAGGTTCGTAGTGTCCCAGCCTCCCAAAAGACAGTGTGTGTCAAACAATGTCACAATCCTGAACTACTACGGAGAAAATATTGGATGTCCATATTCCTGCAGTTGAGCATTTGAAAGCTGTTATGTCTGAGGTTTTTACCATGTCTAATGGCAGTAGGAAACAAAATGAATGGCTCTGGTTCATTCAGTGGTTTTCCTGACGTAATTAATGGACAGAAATAGAAGGCAGGAATTGAAAGAAACCACTCCCATTCTTTTCTTATCCCGCTCTGAGATTTTTGCAGACAAAGATCTATAAACTTTATATGAGTGTTTACTGAGTAGTTTTTCCCATGTTCTGTGTGACCCTCTCAAATCTGTTGACGCAGAAAGGTCGGGTCCCCTGTACTTATTTTTTTCCTGCAGCTACTGTCTGCTCTTTTTTAAAGTGTCAGTGATACTTTTTTTCAGATTAGTGGCAGGTAGCATCTTCAGATCTAGCTTTTATTTAAAAATCTGCCAGACTCTGTCTGCTGGACACAGACTTCTCGAGCAGTTTAGTTCTCTGTATGTTGGGTTTGCAAAGGATGCCAGTATTCCATTGTTTCTGTTTCAGCAGTGTCTCCGGAGCCTGTGTGCAGCACATATATCCCGTGGTGAAGAATTTTGAAATAAACCAAATCAAACTATGCGTCATGACATTTAGTTCACATGCAGAGTTAACCACACCCGGAGATGGCTCCATGATGCCAGGAGACAGGCAATATTGTTCATATGGTGATCACTGATAAACATCTTTTCTTGCTAGAGGATTTGGCTAGCTCTTCCATAAAGGGCGTTTCCATCTCTGCTCTTTCAGAGACTTATTCTTTGGCTTGTACAAGAGGTAAAACATGAAGTTAATGCTGAAGAATGTTGTACTTTGTGGCTGCGCACAGCAAAACCCAGCAACTGCCTAAAATGGAATCGTTTTCCCCATACACACTTTACAGTGGTGATCTTAAATAATCAGCTTAATGGTGGAAACATGCTGATGTGTGTCAGTTTAAATGTTGAGATCCCTGATGAATGCATGGATTGGAAGTGGGCTGTGATTCATACTTAGTGGGTCCTGTCTTCCCACCAGCTTAGCAGTATCTAAAGGCTATCACAATACTACTATCACCATTTTCTCTTTGGTCAAACCAGCAAATCTATTACCAAATGAAGGGTCACTGCATAATATCTGCCTCCTTGTACTGTCACACCTTAGGGTCCCTGGCAGGTGGTTAATAGGCATCTTCTGGAGAGCTTCTCGGGGGGAAATTTTAGATATGCTGGCAACAGATGGCATGCATGCTTCCAGGACTAAACCTGGATAAGAGCTTAATAAACTTCATATGAGAAGAGGATCTGGTACACCTAAAAGCTGAAGGGGCAGCCCACACTTATGGGCTTGGTGTGATGGATTGAGCCTGATTATCAGGTGGCAAGAACTGGACCAGAGTGCTCTGATCTTCAGGGAAGAAAATACCCAGTTCTGTGATCCCGAGCTTTGGTCTTTTTTGTGAGCTGAAGAAGACAGATGGGGAGGAGCCATGGCTTGTGGCTGGAGGGAACATCTGCAATTAGAAAAAGAAACTGGAAACAGGGAACAAAACTGCAACTTGCTTACTGAAATGGTGAGATCTTTTATTAGTGGCTGTTTGCACAACACCACATTCAAGTGATCTTTGTGGAATAGAAACAAGCTACGTCTCCAAGTTGCTGCGCTGAATCAGCTGAAAATAATAGTAACATGTTCTGCTCCTGGGAGGACCTATAGCTTCTGTGGGGTTGTCCAGCCAAATGGTGCTTCCAAATCTCAGACAAGTTATTGACAACTGACCTAGCAGGTATTTCCTAACACTGCTTTGTAGATGGTACCCACAAAATTGTTGTGTTCTGGTTACAGTTTTTAATTCTATTTGTGCATTGTCTAAGTAGGAACATTATTAATAAGGGAAAAATGTGTCTCTCTGTGAGCAACTACATATACCTGTATCTACCTGCAGTTGCACTGACATAAACTGAGCATCATGTTTTCACCAATTCCGAGAGGAATTCTGTCTGTTTATCCAGACTCGGCATGATTGGATTGTGTGGGGGAAAGGAAGTGTTTTTTGAGCTGCTCTTGGAAACAATGCTATTGCTAAATATAAGCAAGTAAAAACAGAGTTGAAATGGGTTGTGCTGTAATTTTGTTTCCTGTTTTACCAAACCTGTTTATTTTCCTTTTTTTTTTCCCTACAGAACAATTCAATTAAAACATCAAAATACAACTTCTTCACTTTCCTGCCTCTCAACCTGTTTGAACAGTTTCAGCGAATAGCCAATGCTTACTTTCTTTTCTTGCTGATTTTGCAGGTATGAATTCACTGGGCTGTTTCTAGCAGAGCATGTTTTCTATTGTCAGAGCTTGTTTATGTATTGACAGTTGTAATAAAGTGCAAGCTATATCCCTGTTGTGAGTTAGCATCTTAGTAAAACCTTAAAGTAATAGAAAGCAGAGCAGAAAAGAAAAGCAATTTTCTCTCTTACATTTGGTTATGAGGGTTTGAATTAAATGAAGGAGAAAATTTAATTAAAGTTTTCAGCGAACTCTGTACCTTTTTCATGACCTGTTCTAGTACCCCTTTGTGTCTAAATCAGAGTTCTCCTGGCTGTCCTCAGATCTGCATTAATTTTTCCTCCTGTAGTACAAAAGGAAGTTGTCTCTTATCTATAGGTTTAAAGGCAAATTCCATTGGCAGTCTCAAAGAAAATAGCAAGAAGAAAAAAAAAATTGTAATCTCTACTCTTTCCCTGGGAAGGAAGGAGTTAACATCAGGAAGGCTCAAGGTTGGAGCTAGTTCGAACAAAGCTGAATATTGCTGCTCCCTGCTCAGCAGGGTAAGGAAGGTGTCTAATATGGATCCTGCCAGACACTGGCAACACTATTAAACCCTGTGGCTCATAATGGTATGGAGCTGCACTTTGCCCATTGCTGTTGGTAATACTGCTCTGTTGGAAAGCTAAACACACTGGAGAAACTGGTATCAGGATTTCTGCCCTTTTGCACTTTGATACAATATGGATAAATGCGGTGTACTCTGATGTTGCTGAGTCATACTGGAATGCACATTACCAAGAAAGGGGGATATTTTTTGTTATTTTTCAAGTATGATATTTTAAATTTGACCATTTCAGTGCACACAAGTTTGCAAAAGTACCTTTTTCAAAACCCCTTTTGTAAATTTCAGCTCAAAAAAGCATGGGCAAAATTTTCTTGGGCCTGTAGCAAACTACATACAAGATTCTTTGCTTATTTACAGGGAATGAATTTGGGAAATTCCAGCCCCTGTATATTTTTCAAGAAATTAGTGAAAGTGCCTTTTCAGCTAAGCTGACAGCACTGTTCCTGTATTGTACTGCACTCTAGCTGTTTGTATATCAAATTCATAGTATTTCAAACTATTTGCCTTAAATTATTCTGCTGTGTCTTTTGCTGAACCATCTAGGAGTGACTGTATACAAAAAAGCACATAGCTTTTTCTGCTGCCTGCACAAAGGTAAACTGAAGAGGGCAAGGGCAGCCATTAGTCTTTTATATTTACATACTCCTCTGTTTAATTTTTCTCCCTCTTCTGCCCACTCACTCCATCCCTGTAGCACTGGGAGTATCTCTTCCAGTATCTGGAGTGGATGTGATGGGTAGGCTGTGGGGAGTCTGCACTCCCCCCCACCCCCCCTTCTTTGCCACAGCCCAGTAGGACATATATATTCTCAGTTAGGTGTCAAGGCAGCAGTTACATGTCCTTGCAGCCTCCACAGCTGAGTGGTACTGTGCTTGCCCCTGAAGATCATTCCTGCTGGCTGGATTTGGTGGTGCCTGTAGGACCTGGGTTGTGACAGTGCAGTGGAAGGACCAGTCCCAAAGAGCAGCACCCTTAAGCAGCTGACTTAGTGGCATAAATGTCAGCTTCATGATGCACATGGAGTTGACGCTGCCCAAATCCAATCTGATGGACACACTGATGCTGGTATCACATCCATCTCTGCCTCACTGAATGCACAACGGGGTCACCTTCAGCTCTTGGGTCCTTTCACTGTTAAAGAAGTTTAGGCTGGGGAGATTACTCTGTTGATCTTGGAAGAGCCCGGTCAGCCCTGGCAACAGCTGTGCATTGTGTATTGATATGAAGTTTACTTCAGCAAAATGTGAAAAGTTACTGAAACAAAAACCAGAAGCATTTGAAGGCTCTGCACAGCAGTCTCTGCTGAGATAGCTCTGGGTCTCTCACAACAGGCTTGCCCATGCCACTGCTTCCGAAGAAATCCACTGGGGACTTTGCAATCCTAATTTTACAATCAACAAGAAAGAGCAACCCAACAGTTCCATATTTATAACCTAAATTACAACTTGTTTTGTAAGCAAAGCATGGGTTCCCTGGCTCTCCCACCTTTATGGGGTCATGTGTAAGGGATAGAGCTGCATTTCTGTCTTCATGCTGTATTCAGCCATCATAGAAATCATAGAAAAATGTCTGCAACTTCCAGAGAAAACAGTTTTTTGCTTCCATCTGTTTGCTGAACTGACAGGAAATTTCTCAGCTCAGGTCTTTTCTTCCTACAGCTGATTCCTCAGATTTCCTCACTGGCCTGGTTTACAACAGTGGTGCCCCTTGTGCTGGTGCTGGCTGTATCAGGAGTCAAGGATGCCATCGATGACTTTGTAAGATCTGTATTGCTGACCTATACTTTGGAGTTTGCCCATGATTCTTTGGCACAATGGCTAAAGCAAACCACTAAAACACAGCCAGTGGCAGGCAGCTGGAGACCTGTTCTGTGGCCAAAATGGGATTAGAGATTAGACCCCCAAAACTATAGTTCATTACCTAAAAATGAGCTAGAATTTCCAAATTGCTGAGCAGCCCAGAAGCTCCATTAACGTTCCCTGAAATTGCTCAGTGTGTCTGAAAAATATGGTCACTGATAGATACCTCTGGACACATACACAAAATTCTGTTCTTAGGCTTCCGCACTGGAGAACTCATCCTCTGCCATCTAGCTGCAATGTAGGTGGGAAAAACATTTTGTAGGAGGTAAGCATTAAACCCATGTGTGGTTTTTCAAACTTGCCCAGCTTTGGCCCCAGTCTGCTCCTGTCAGAGCTAATGGTCAAAGTCCCATTGACTTCACAGGGTAGTGTCAAATCTGAGTTCAGCATCTGATTTTCTCTCATTATTATAATAATTCCAATGCTCTGTGGAGGCTCGGTGCAACTTTGCAAGTAGGCAGGTAAGAGGTGATGAGGTGCTCTCCCAGGGAGCAATGCCAGAACACCTGCAACCGCTTTCCATATCAGACCAGAGGAATGGATTTCCCTAGTGTTTACAAAACTGTGATGGACAGGACCAACACCAGCTGAGTCAGGACTGTGCAAAGTGACATATAAGGCTCCACCTTCCTTCTTCCCTCCAAGAGCAAGCCCTGTGTTGCCTTGTCGCTCTTCACAGTCTAGCTATGCCCCATGCTACTAGTGTAAACATGGGCTTGACTGTAACTTGGCTGTGACTCCATTGTGCCAGACCCATTCAGCCAGCTGGGTGAAAACCTAAAATGTTAATGAACTGCCTACAGCTTTTGTGTGCTTGGCTTTCTGGAAATGCCTTTTAATGTACTGATCAAATTTTCAGAATCGACACAAAAGTGACAAACACGTCAACAACCGCCCAGTCCAGGTCCTGATCAATGGCATGTAAGTCCTTTCTCTTTTGTGGCAATTTTGACTGGTAAGAGCGTTTTATTAATGATAATGTTTTTCTGTGTGATTTCCAACAATCATGAAACAATTTAAAATTGAACTGTCTTTCACACCATTAGTTCACTGTGCAGCTCTCGACTATGTGTCTGATTAATGAACCCAAGATGCAGTACAGCAATGTGTGTAGTCATTATGGCTGTGACCTTGCACTAACAAAAGTAAACTCTGTTCCTGCATGTATATATATTTAAGTGACACTTTGAGAGTATTGTATTATTTTACTCCGTACCTTAGAAGTGACAAGCAAGATTATCTTTCCATGTCCATTTATGTTATAGCATTTATTTCTGCATTAATCAAAACTAGGCATTATCAACAAGTTATTTTAAATTAAGAAGCAGGAATAGCTTCCTCAGACATGTCATAATACTTTGAGTGTGTGTAGCTTTTCTGACTTAAATGTACTCAAAACATTTCAGCTGTGTGCTTTGGACATCGTACTGCTATCATTGTTCTTTCCTGAAAAAAAAAAAAGGGCAGAGGCTTTGGCTTTTGTGGCAGACAGAGGAGCTGTTTACTCTCTGTGCATAGGACACAGCTGTACACAGCTGTGTAGTCTCTAGCGACTTCTTTTTCTGTACTATAGATAGCAGTACGTTGTGTAAACTCCAACAGATGATCAAACAGTTAAAAATATAACTGGAAGCTGAAGAATAGGAACATACTTTTTGTGCTTTCTGCTAAGTAAACCAGTGTCTTCATTTACAGTGTATTAGTTACTGTGTCTAGGAAACATACATTGAAACAGAAATTTTCTAGTATTTTGCCTTTGTTCAAAAACTGAAAAGCATAGGTCCTGCCCAGCTCCGACCAACACTGAAAAAGCAAGGCTGAGCTGAACTCAAGCTTGAATACCCAGTCCTGTTTTGATGCAGCTCTTGATCTTTCACTTCTCTAGATTTTGCATATACAGCTGTTGTGACTTAGTTACGTTGGCACTTGCAGTTTAGCTGGCCAGATGCATACACGCCTTGCTCGGTGCTGTGAAGGCCACTGCACTGACCTCCCTGGCAGCCTGGCCCATGCCAGCCAGGACTGCTTCTCTGGCCCCTAACACCACCTAGAAAAAGTAACACAACTGGCGATTTTCGCAGGTGTTTGGGAAGTAGGTCGTGCTGAGTAGAGAGGGTGTTTTCTGAGGCAACATGGCCATTTAGGAGAAGGCAGAGAGCTGTTAGTCCAGAGGGGACAGTGCACACGGACTGTGCTGCTGTTGTGGGGCTTGCTGTCAACCCTGCATGGGTCACTCCAACCACTGTTACTGGGGTTTTTTTGGTGTTGTGGTAGTCCCTTAGCTTAGCATGGGTCAGGCCACATCATGGCAGACCCTGCTCCATTCGATCAACAACCCAAGTCCTGATGGCACCTACCGCCTGGCTTCAGGAGCACAGCTGAGTATCCTGCTTTCCCAAGTGGTGTTTGCTTTATGTGCCTACTTACTAGGAGTTTTCTTGCAGGTTAAAGGATGAAAAATGGATGAATGTTCAAGTGGGGGATATAATAAAACTAGAAAACAACAACTTTGTGACGGTGAGTACAGTTTCTCTCCATCCTGCTCAGTTAGTCTCTGTAATTACACTTACCACTCACAAGAAAATTAGTCAGTCATCATGATAACTGCCTCAGAGACCTGCAGTGTGCAGAAACCGCAAGCAACCTTGCAGTGCCATGCCCTCTGACCATGTGAACTCATGCCAAGTCTGTCTGTCTGTGTTTAGGCCGACCTACTGTTACTGTCAAGCAGCGAGCCACACAGCCTGACGTACATTGAGACAGCTGAACTGGACGGGTGAGTAAGCCTGGACCCTGGGCGTAATCACTGCCAGTGCCAGACCAAATCTCTGGTGACCCTGGGTGCTGCAAGCTTACCTGCAAATAGCTTTGGTAGTAATATATCGATATATATGTAAATACGTAGAATGAACTTTGGCTAGGTACCTTGAAAATAACATCTTCTGGTGGATACTTTTGCCCCTTTCAGTGCAAATGTCACGTGAGGAGGGGACTTTACGTTTTATTTTCAGTAACAGTTCCTCTAACACTGATAGTTAGAAACATGTTCCTGCAATATCACAGGTAACTGGCAGAAGTTTTCTGTTTCTTGCATCTCCCTTAGTCTCTTCTCTTAGCCAGATTATCTGGGTGAGATAATCACAATGCATAGCTCCAGTAATCTCCTTTGGACTGCTATACCATAATATAAATGCATGCAAACTGCAATGATTTCCAGACATTTTTTAGTCCGGGGCACAACTGGCTACAAGTCAGAGGGCTGCAACTGGTTTGTATTAATCAGAATAAACTGGAGATGACCTCATCTTTATGACCCAATTTGCATTACGTTTTCTGCACTGTTTGGAGCTAGCATCTGCTTGAAGGACTAAGCAAGACCAGAAGAGATCAAGAAATTTTGTCTCTCCCAAGACCCTACAGACAGCCCTCTGGACTTTCCCCATCCGATTTCTGCTGAACGGGAGCTTGTAATCCTTGTACGCGCCAGTGCCAGGGGATACTTTTCGGAGGCCCTGAACAAATGTGGTGTTTCTTTGACATTGCATTCACTGCATTTCAAACTCCCCAGCTAGCTAGTCCCAGGACTGCAGTACCCTTCAGGACCAGAATATCATGGGAGAAGGTTCAGAGCTCTCATATATGCTCAGATACCTCAGGGTTCAGTGAGGCATGAGGAGCAGGATAGACAGTGAGATGCTCAGGGAGCTGAGATGCCTGGTCTTGCACTTTGTGGTGAAAATGAGAAGACAGAGCCACATCACCCTCCAGAGTTCCTGGGGGCTGCCTGACTTTGCAACTGAGACAACTACGCCCTCTGGTCAAGTGAAAAAAGACACATGATGATCAGATGTCTAAGGAAGAAGTTTGTCCTCAAGAACAGAATTGACTTTCAGGGGGAGCTTTCAGTTCACATATGACTTTCAAGTTCATGTTTTTATCTCATGTGATTTGTTACAGTGAAACAAACCTGAAGGTGAAGCAGGCACTCTCAGTCACTGCAGAGCTTGGAGAAGATCTTCAGAAACTGACAGAGTTCAACGGTAAGCCTACATGGAAAATTCACTTTCCAGAGGATTTGCCCAAACACCAGAGTCCAGGCAGTGCCTGGGAGTCTTATTTCCAGGCTGTCTGCTGCTCCCTGCTAGGGTTCCTCTGGGTGCAGCAGCAGATAAACAGAATGGTCATGTTGCAGCCTGTACAACAGGTGTCAGCAGCATATGTAGAGAAAGAGGTCCCTCCTTGCGTGCAGGTCTTGGTGCCATGCGTGGCTATAACCTGAAGCGGTGTTGGTGGCAGTTTTCCTTCTGGCTGCACACTTCTCTTTAGCATCTGTCTGTACATGCTGAGATGACCCACCTTGAACTTCAGTGCAAGACCTCCTGTAATTGCACAGTGGAAAATGTTTTCCCAAAACTTTATGCTCAGTTATGACCTCAAAACATTTTTACACTGATGCAGCAATGCTGATGCATAGATTACATTTAGATTCTGAGCACCAGCACTTCCAGACACCATGCAGACCTAGGACTAACTGTGCGCACAGGACAGGTGACTACTTTCCAACCCAAAGCCCCATCCTGCACGCATCTCTCTCCTCTCTCGGCGCCACAATACAGACTACATTTTAAGATATTTAAAGACAAGCAGTGCAGGTGCAGTTAACAGGCAACATGTCCTTTCTTAGAACTGTTTTGTGTATTAAATATAGAGTAGAATAGAATGAAACAGAACATTTCATTTGGAAGGGACCTACAACGATCATCTTGTCCAACTGCCTGACACCGCTTCAGGGCTGACCAAAAGTTAAAGCTCGTTACTAAGGGCATTGGCCAAATGCCTCTGAAGCACTGACAGGCCTGGGGCATTGCCCACCTCTCTAGGAAGTGTGTTGCAGTGTTTGACCACCCTCTCGGTGAAGAAATACTTCCTAATGTCCAGTTTGAACCTCCCCTGGTGAACCTTTGAACCACTCCCACACGTCCTGTCACTGGGTCCCAGGGAATATACAGCAGCACATGCACAGAAAGGAGCCAACCCTGTCAAAAACAGAATGCCCTGTGCTGACACATCTTCTGTCTGTGGAGAGAGGATGGGGAAGCAGACCAAGTGATGTTACTCACGCTCCACAGTGCCCTGCTGGCTTAGGTACGAGGGCAGGATTACGGGAAGAGTCAGTACGGAAAGGGGTGGAGTGAGTGCTGCTGTCCGTGGAATGTCTCAAGGACTACAGGCTCTCAGGAAGTATTTTTAGATAAAGAGGAAAAATTATTTTTTAAAAATTATCTTCGAAATAACTGGATGATTTCAGGACAAATGGTGGGGACGTGGCAAAGAGTTAGCATAGCTGGGACTGTCTCTGGTAGAGTCATCCAAAAGCACGGGCTTTTCTTTTGCCTTCTGCACTGAGGTTTTATGCAATAATGTGTGTGGTCTTGGCTGAGTGTCAGCTCAGTACATCAGGATTTCTCCGAAGTGATGGCTGAGGTTTTGAGTGGTTTAGGTCTTGAGAAATGTTTTTACAGGTGTTTTATGTTAATGGTCAGACTGGCATGCCTTAATTATTTTCCTGAAGAGGCTGCTCTGTATACCAATTTGTAAGCAAGATCTTAATCCTAAATAATTTTTCAAGCATTTTCTTTGTAATGCTTATCTAAGGATACTACAGTCTCGAAAGTCCATAATTAAAAAAGAGTTTCAAAGTGTTTTGGAAAATTGAAACCTTCCTTATCAGATATTTATTTGTCCTGCAAATCTCTATTTTAGTTATGTTGTAAATAAAAGTGGCCTCTTCACAATACTTAAAATGAATAAAATGTTTCCCAGGATGGTTTATATTTGGCAGAGTACTGGGAAGAGCGCCTGGAAACAGACCCAACTTTGCATTTCCCTTAGCAAACCTCTGTAGAAGTATTTAAATATTTATGTAACTCTTTATCTAATTACTTCTTAAGACAGGAAGAGAGGAGAGGGTTGAGCAGCTAATACAGGCACTCAGTGGAATGCTTTAATGTGAGTTATGATGTTTGTTGACATCACAATGGTTCAGATAAGGAAGACGCCTGCAAAACACTAAACTTTATTTGATTTAGGGAACTGGGAGATGAGAAAGAAACAACACTTTTCATTAACTGACTACTTATTACATGTAGACTTGGAAGTATTTAACTCTTTCAGGTGACATGCATTCCAGATATCTTCTTGCTGTTAATGGGAGGAAGAGACAAGAGCCAAGTGCCTTGCTGAGGTGTCTTCAGCTGCAGAGTTACTGTGGTCAGGGCAGGTATATTGGGTGAAAATCTAGAGCTTCACACTTTTTTATGATCAGTCTGATTTGGATGAACCTCTTCTGATCTCAGAATCAGTGCATCAGTAACCCAGATCCACCCACCTGCTGGAAAGCAGATGTGGGTATTGACATGCAAGGTACCCACACGAGTGTCACCCCGTAGGTGGCGTGAGGAGAGGCACGGTCTTCCTGGTTGGGGATCATGCCCTGGGTTTGGTTCACCTCAGTCTCATTGTGCTGTGTTTCAGCTTGCACTGCAAAGCTTCTGTTTAATTTGTGCTTTTCAAGGCATTGCAGGGGCTGCAGCGATTGTTATTGGATTAGCTGGGTGATAAAAGAGAAGATCAGCATAGTTGTCAGTATGAGCTTTGATGTCACATGTGTCACTGAATTTCCTGATTGCTTCATCTTTCAAGTCTGATGATTTGTCTGCCCAAAAGTAGAGCTACTTTTCTGTGGAAAAAACATCCATTCTTGCTTTCAAAATTTGCAGTGGTGGAGACTACCACAATGCTTAAAATTGTACTTTTCTTCTGGACTTCTCTGGATTTTGTTTCCAGTCTCTTGAACCTGCTGTGTTTTATCTGAGAACAGCTGGAAGAGCTGTATACTTTACAAATGCTAGTCCTTATGTAGATTCTTGCAGCCTGTGATCAAAATAACTTTCATGTTCCTGCTGATTAACTGAACAGACTTTACTCTTGGGTCCCCTTTCAGTAAGGTGTATTTGTATTTGCCATTTCTTAACACATCCACAGGGCTCTGCTTTGAAACTTTAGATGTCAGGTGCAAATGTTGATTTAAAGAATCATTTTTATACCAAAGTATCTGTTTACAGTTTCATATGACCACATTTTATTACAAGAAACAAATATAGTGTGGAAATAGAAAGAGGCTCTCCAATCACTGAAGAGTGTCAGCTGTGTGGCCGAAGAAGGTAGCAGTATCTTTTTTCTTGTGCCACTGGGACTTAAGTTATGTAACAGATGAAATTAAAAAAAAAAAACAGTGAACAAAGACACCTCACTTAATTACTCTTTTGCAGCCTTCAAGCTATGATTTTTCTCGCTTGATTTTCTGCAGTTTTAAAGAAAATGGAATAGGAATTATGCAAGGTCAGCACTTTAAGCTAAAGTTATCCAGTGACATCCTACCATTACAAACTTGCTTGTGAAAGGATTAAAAGTATGTTGCTGGTTCAACATTTCTTCTCACCTGCAGAAAAGCTGTGGAAACTTTGTTTTGTACTCTACCAGTAAAAAAGTGCTGTGTTCAAAGAATAGGGTAAATCCAAGTTAATTGTGGTCCATTGGATTACGACACTAATATGGAGAAGGAGCAATATCCCAAAACAGCTGTAAATATAGGATACAGGATGGGAATGACAGAGTCAGGAATGGAATGTAGCTACAGTGTGAAATATTCCCTGTCTGGGGAACAGCTGAGAATGCAGTATCGATTGGCATCGTTCTGGGCCAAGATTTCCATTTTTGTTTTTACCTTCCTATTACAGGTGAGGTCAAATGTGAGGCACCAAATAACAAACTGGATAAGTTCACAGGAACTCTTACTCTTCGAGGAGAGAAGTATGCCCTGGACAACGAGAAGATGTTGCTGAGGGGCTGTACTATTAGGAACACAGAATGGTGCTTTGGCCTCGTTATTTATGCCGGTATGTACAAAAATTGACATGTGAATTGTGGAGCACAGAAGTACTGGCATGGAATTGCATCACACCCAGTACACACATACACGAAGGAACAAAGTATTTTCCTCTTTGGTAAATATGCTTCTACCAGGTACAGGAAAAAAAGGAAAAAATACATGAGATTAATTGTCTAAACTCTAGGCTAGAAATTATGCAAATTACAGTGGATTTTAATCTGATATTTTTTTATAGGGATCTATAACAGAAAAGTGGATTGCAAATGCTACATTACAACACCCAATTCCACCTTAAGTGCTTTAGTAAGCAGAAGTAGTCTTTTATTTCAGAAATGCAGGCAGCAGATTACATGAGACAAGTCTTGATTAATCAATAGGAAGAATAAGAGTTAAATATGTTTAAAAAATAAAGCTGAATTAAATCTGCCCTTACTGGCTTACATTGGGCCAATTGGAGTCTTTCTTTCCCCAGGCTTGTTCAAAATGTTTCACTCTGAAGTGTATTTGATTAAAAATTCCACATAATTTCTATGTGATTTTAACCCATATTAGCATATCATGGTCATCAATATTATTGTAAACCATTAGAACTATGCTTTTTATGATTGCAGATCTTCTTTTGTTTCTATGCTGCTGTAGACATGTGAGACAATTATAGTATGTCACCAATAACACAGCAGTATCAGGTATTCAGTTAAAAGCAATTAAAACTTGAAAGGGAGGATTAACTGTTGAAAGAATAGAGCTGGGCCAAAATCCAGAATTAATGGCTTTATGTGACTCTGTCCATATAATGTAAGGCAAGTGACTTAATGTAAGGCAACTGCCCAAGTTTCCCACCAGCACTGTAAACTGAATGTACCTGCCTTCAAGAAAACTGTGATGGGTATTTATGCTGTAAAGCACAGTGGGGCCTCAGAGGGAATCGGCTTTAGAACGGCTTGGCTTTATTACTAAAATTAACAAGTGTGTTTCGTCTCCAGGGCCAGACACCAAACTAATGCAGAACAGTGGAAAAACAACTTTTAAACGAACAAGCATTGATCGGCTCATGAACGTACTTGTGTTGGTGGTAAGTCTGATTAATGTGTCTTCATTTCTTCAGATGTATCATCATTTCCAGATGCTCCACCCCTTTGTCCACACAAATAAGGGAATATCAAAAGTGACTAATGATAAGAAGAGAAATTATGTAATAATTTTTTAGCAGCCTGAGTTCTGCAGTGCCTCTGCCAGCCCATCTTGCAAAGCAAGGACCTTCCTTCTGAGCTTTTCATTTGCGCTGCTCTGCATGTTTCTGTGAACATCACTTTGAAGCCTGCAAATGCCTTTTTCGCCTGGTAATTTTGTCATTTTCTATTTAAATAAACATTAGCAGTTTTCGCTCTTCTTCTTGATTTCTTGGCATCTCTGGTGATATCTGCATAGGACTAGGTAATTGAGTTTGTTAATTTACATGACGGCAGCATCTGACTTAACATATTAGGGTAAAATACTAGACATGGTCTCATTAATACTCAGAAACTAGTGTTTTTAGCAGCTGGAAAATTTGAGAACACTAATATAGCAGTCGGTCTCCTCAAATTGGAAAACAGATCTGATTTGAGGGTTAAGTGTGCCAATGGTTTTAACAAATGGCAAATACTTCCAAGCAGAGGTAGTGATTCTTTTACAGACTCTCCCAAGATTTTACTGCTTGGGTTCAAAGGCACTCGGAGAAGGAAGACATACAGTCTGGCACTGCTTTACTCCATGTTGCTTGAAGAGAAGCTCTTTAGTTTCAGGCTTTTATCCAAGTCCATTATGCTTTTTCATGCATGGTATACCACCTTCAGTTTATGACACTGAGAAGGTCTGGTGGCCACCGTTCCCTTTTCTTCCCTCCTGCTCTTGCTCTCCAGCCCAACCTGAACAGCCAGGCTGAGGCCTGGATCCATCCCCAGGTGCTGGAGCAATCCCTTGCGAAGGTATCCAGCAGCAGTCTGATCATCACAGCAAGGCTATCCTGAGCTCTCCCTGTCTCCATGACTTCATGCCTCCTCAGCACTGAGGCTTACAGCACAAATGTCTCCAGGATGGCACCACTCTTCAGCATTGCCACTTCATCCCAGCCCCTGTCCTGCTTTTTTCTCAGGATCCCAAAGGCTCTTGAGATGGGCCCAGGGACTGGAGATGTTAGTGGACAGATCCAGTTGTGCCTCTGTGAGACTGAAGTTGTACTAAAGCAGGAGTGGTTAGCTCAACTCCCACAGATGTGAAGCAGTGTTCTGAACATCTGTCTGTGAGTATTTGCTGTAAAGCAGTGCCACAACACAGAGAGCCACTCCAGGGTTATCTTCAACCCCTCTTAAGTCCTTGCTCCATGTACAGTAAGGACATGCCCTTGACTTCAGTAACATTACACCAGTCTCTGCCAAGTGAAAATCTTGATTGCCATCATCAGCTTATTTTCCTCAGTGTTCTCGTCCCTTAAGGGGACAGCAAAACCAAAAAAGGTTTGGGCCTCCTAGATTCAAATTTTTACAAATATTTGAAAAACTTTACATTTTTCTTAGGTGTTCTGCTATGCTGTAGCTGGAGATGATGACGGATGGGGGGGATCCACAGGGCACAGCAACAGAGTAGAGAAAAACTGAATAGGGAACTTAGAATTTAGCATTTGATTAAGATTTCCCAAATCTCCTTTCACAAGTCAGGGGTCCAACCCAGAGCTTTCAGTCTCTTCATGGACACAAATGAGATGAATTTACGTTCTGGCTCCATTTTTAAAAACTGAGCAAGTTGCAGCCGATTGCATCAGCCTCTGCCTGGCTTCTTGGGCACTGATGGAGCCAAGGGTGTGGTTTCTTCCTCTAGACATTTTTAAGGCACCTAACATTTTGGTGCCTAAGTAAAGCCCTGTCCTACACTAAGCACCAGGCTCTCTGCACACCTAAGGGGATGTGGCATCAGGTCCTTCCAGCTCACTGGGTGGTCAAAGGTTACAAAGCACTGTCATAAAAAGAGGCAGTATATTGCACTCCTGAGTTTGGAAATACAAAGCAGCCACAGCTCGCTATAAATAGTTCATCTTCAGTGTAATGAAACTTGTTCCATGTTAACACTGGCAAAGCTATTTTGTGTTTAATTGTCCATAAAACTTCCAGCCACAAAGCAGTGTTTAAGCAGCACTTGCCAAGGGAGTCCTGGATAATGTCGCCCTGGTCTGTCCCAACAAGGGTTAACCTAGGATGAACCTTTCCAGATGGCAGCCATAGCTGTTTTTTCATGGTTGGAAGTGTTTCTCGGTGATCTGAGAGAGAAGTGAATGTTCCTTCACCAGGGATGCACACGCCAGCTTCAGGAATGCTTTTTCCTCCAAAACTTGCTTTTTAGCAGGCTGGGGGGGAGGATGTTTTTAGAGAAACAGGGCTGTTGCCTTTATCTCTTAAGCTATTGCTTCAAATCGCAGAGCAGAAACCAAAGTGCCAATAAGGAAACTGAGACAGTTTTAATTCACAGTCCAGCAGGAAATGCTTGTCAAAAGTCACCTCCTCTTTACAAAAATCCTACCCAGTCTTGCAGAGGATCTTTTGCAGGCAGTGCATGGGCAGGACCCATAGAGGGAGGATGTTCATGCTGAGAAGCCCCATGAGCATGCACAAGCCTATGATCAGGGTGTTTTTCACATCCCTTTCTTCCAGAGTGTGGTTATGATTACAACACCCTGCATACGGTTGTTTCTCTGCACAGAAATTAACCTCCAGGGGTGCTGTTAACAGCTTGGTCTCTTGCATTTGTCTCAAAGCAAACCGCATGTTAGTGTGCAAGCACGAGTGGTGCAGACAAGTCGAGCTGTTAAAGAGTATTGACATGCCAAATGACATAAAGTAAAACGTACATAAAGCAAGTGCAGTTGCAGACAAGAGCTGCTGTGATATGGGGAAGTTCAGCTGCTGTGTTGCCCCATGTGTATTTCCGTTGCTGACTCACACATGGAATATTCTATGTGGAATGTGGTATCCTACAAACTAACAATTTTTAACCTGTGGGGCAGTGAGGAATCATGCAGGGTACACTGATAAGACAGAACAGCCAGCTGGCTTTCTTAATTAATTTCTTTTACAACAGACAAGATCTGCAAAGAGAACTTCTACCTGACCGACAGACATAGCTATAAAAATAGACAGGCTTGTCTATTTTCTCCATCTACGTCTATTGATTTAATAAAGGACCTTACCTGTCCCTGGGTCATGCCTCTCATATATCCTTAAGTCCTGATGATTACAACAGCACAAATTGAAGTCTGTTTTTACTGCTGGTCACAGAGGTTTAAAAACACTGTGCCACATTCCTTACCAGCAAGCAATATTGTCTCTATTTCACAAGGGGAGTAATTTATTTGGCCTCCCATAATTAAATAGCAAAGCTACTATTGACGTGGAAAATAAATATGTCCCCTGAAACTCAGCCCAGCACCTTTATTTACTGCAGTCCCTTTTTAGCAGCTTCTTGGTATTAAAACTCAAGTTAGCTGGACGTGAGCTTTTCACCAAGTCATTCAAATCGCTCCATAAAAGTACCCTTCTTCCTCTGACATAGTACCTCAGCAATGCAAATATCAGTATTACCAGCAATGTTTCTATGTTTGTACCTCAATTATTTTTTTTTAAAAGGTCGATTACAGTTTTAATCTGATCGTTACTGGGTGGCCTTATACATAATGGCCCGTCTTACTAATACTTCCTCCTTCATGATTATACTTGCAAAAGATGATTTTTAATTGCTCTGTTGTGCGGCCTGTTGATTCTATATCTTCACATTTTTATTAGACTGTTGGTTATTTTAAGTCAAATATTTGGAGAAGTTGATATCAACGGAACTGGGTTTATTATCATTTGTCCAGGAAGGATGTCAAGCTAATTTCAGTTTATCTTACCCACAATCACCATTTCTACCTTTCAAGTATTGGAATTACGTTAGCAGATTTTCAGGATGGTGAAGCTTCCCAGTTTTCAAAGCACTGTTAAAAATTAACCTTACAGTTAAGAGATTTTCTCAGCTAGTCCCTCTAAGCTTTCATCTTTCAATTACCTGGACCCAGTGGACTGAAAGTGCTTATTATTAGCAGATAGAGCCACATAGTGTTCCTTGTCACAGAATGTCTGCCTTTTCCATCTGCTAACTACATCATATGGGGTAGATATTTCTTTCTGCTGCCTTCCTCCTTCAGTATTAGATATTCACAGTTCTGTAATTCCTTACAGTTTATATTAAATTCTGTTAACTTCCTTTCTTCTCCTTGTGTATTCTTTTTAAAGTAATTGTATTTCTATGTTCTTGTCTTCTTTTAACCAAAAATGCTTTATGACCTATGTAAAGTTTTCATGTCTATTAAATGGTGTTCCTGAGAAAGTCCTAGTTTTCACTAAGGTGTCCCACTTTGAAATTCTGTTCCCAGTTGCTGTTTCCCTGGTTCCTTTAGGCTTCAGGAAACAGGCTTCTCTAAAGTCCAAGCACACACATCACTGGTTAGCGTTGCTTTCTGTTTATTCAAAGGAAATGTAATCAGATTGTGATAGCAGGTACCAAGGCAACTATTAGTTCTGAGTCAGTGGTTAACTCTCCTTTAACTGTCAGCATGATACCCAGTGCTGAATTCCAACCTGCACAGTGGTGGATTTTCTGTATTACAAGTTATCTTCAGTAGTTTTTCAGAAGCGGTGTGAAAAACTATGATACATCCAACAAGTGGCCAGGTAAAGTCCTCCAAGCAGTTTCTACTCCCAAGTGTGCAGCCAGACATTTGAGGACCCGCAGCTCTACTCACCTCTAATGAGATGTTCTGTAGCTGTCTGCCCATAAGCACCCAGGTTTAGGTGTCTGCTTGGGACTTAAACCCCCAGATGTTTGAGGTCTTGTGATTCCAGATTTCCAGACCCTGCACCATGTAATTTTGTCCTTGAGATAAAAGTGTCATAACTTTGCTGGCTTTCCTCCTTCACCCCTTGGAACATTTTCCTGCAATTCACGCTGTCCAACCTGATCTCATTAGGCTCAGCTGATTAACCTGTACATCACAAATTCGTTGTCTCTAAAATGCAATATTTTGGGGTTTTTTTTGCAGATTTTTGCATTTTTAGCACTGATGTGTCTTATCCTAGCCATTGGCAATGGCATCTGGGAGTATGATAAGGGCTACTACTTCCAGGTCTATCTGCCCTGGGCCGAAGGCATCAACTCTGCCTCCTACTCAGGCTTCCTCATGTTCTGGTCATATGTGATCATTCTGAACACAGTGGTGCCAATTTCACTATACGTCAGGTATGTGCCAGAAACTCCTTTTATGTTTCTTCTTAGAAAAGGTTTAGCTTTTGCCTTGGGTGGGAGCAGCATTTTTCCTAGACACAAATTCAAACCCATTGTGAATGATCTACATGACAGTGATGCTTTTCTTATTTCTGCTGCCTTCGGAGGTCTTTGTCAGAGTTGGAGCAGGGACAGCAGTAAGCCTTACAAACAATGAAAAGGATGATTTGGCAGTTAAAGGAGAGGTGGAGGTGTAGGATGCTATAGGACTATGGCTGGTATGGTTAGTGTCTCTCTCCCACTTGCAGTGCCCATCAAACAAAGTGAATATCAGGTTCTTTGAGGTGGCTGTAGGGCTCAAGTGAGGAGTAGATTGCAAAGTGAGTAGGTGTAATCAGGTTGAGAATCCATAGTACTTGGTGCTATATGCACAGAGTGAACGTTGCCACTTCCCGGACAATGTAGTGCTATGTTGGTTATTGCATATAGGCCAACAAGGGTGAAGAATAGGCAATGTGTCCGTGATGCTCTCAAAACCTTGAGGTTGGGGTGTAAACTGAGTAGGCTCAGCCCAGCACATAGTCCTGCTAGAAACCACCCCTGTCCGAGCACCACTCCCAAAACTGCACCAAGTGAAACCCACTGCTACTGCCTCACTTTTCAACCTGAAAACTTCTGGAACTTTTCAGATACTTTTATAAGATGTTGGTTTATAAATAAAGGAAAGGAATTTGCTATAAACCTAACAGTTTCAGCGGGACTTGCTTCATCATTGCTTACTACAGACTATGTAAGGACAACCTGATAAGTACACCCTATCATTACCTTCAAAGTTGCTCTCTGATTGCAATCACTAGTAGTGTTGCTGGAGATAAAGATCTTGTCCCTTAAATAATGAATATTCTATCACCTTCTCTTTCTGTTCTACCAGTGTAGAGATTATACGCTTAGGTAACAGTTTCTACATTGACTGGGACCGTAAAATGTATTACGCTCTGAATGACACGCCGGCTCAGGCCCGTACCACGACACTCAATGAAGAGCTGGGGCAGATCAAGTACATCTTCTCAGACAAAACAGGAACTCTCACTCAGAACATCATGTGTTTCAACAAGTGCTCCATCAATGGCAAATCCTATGGTACGTTGTCTGTCTTATTCTTCAAGTGTTATTCACATTGTATGCCTCCTGGTCCACAAAGAGTAAAAGTGATATCCAGAAGAGAGTGTTTTGTAAGCAGCTGCAGTGATCAAGTACAGGGCTGCCCATCAGGGCTGCCTGGACAGGCCTGTTTACATCATTTGCATATCTTATTATCCTTTTCCTGTCCCTTGTTTCCCCTTTTTGACACCCTTTAACCTTCCATTTTCTACCCCAGTATCATCCCAACCAAAAAACCTGCACCTTATTAGTTTTTCCTCATTAGTCCCAGTTTTACTACATCTGCACTCAAATCTGGGGTTTTTTTCTGATATCACTACCTGGGTGATCTCAGTCTTTTGTCGTGTTATTGACATGGTTACCTAGGTATTGCTAACCCTGCAAAATACCATACATAACTCACGTGTCTAGCTCCCTCTTAACCACTTGTGAAACCATCCATCCCTCATGGGGTTATTTGCATATTTTATCAGTTTCTCACACTGTTACCTCTCACATTCAGCAGTTTCTTATGGCATGAGCGGCAGTTTTCCACATCCACCTGTTTAGGTAGCTGAACCTTCAGTCGGCATCTAGTCAATGTTCTGGTCATTTGTCTTTAGCCCTGACATACTTCACCTATCAGAATAGAGAAAAGCTTGTAGGGAGGTGGAAAAAAGGGGAAACAAAAGTTGTTAGCTCTGTTAGATCCTGACAGTCATTGACTTAAACAGCTCATTCACTGTATGGACCCAGGCAGTTTTCTTCACACTGCTCAAGAGGTGGTAACAATTCACAAACTGATGAATTGATTAATACCATTAGATTTCCCCAGAGAAATTAGTCACTGCTTATCTGTAGATTGATGCTTGTTTTGCCTGTATCAAACCTGCTGATGGACAGGTGTGCTAGAAAGCTTGTCTTTGTTTCTCACTGCTATCAGCTGGCCTAATAAATGAAGCTATTTCTTCCTATAAATCTTGTTCTGTGAATATCTGGAGACCACCATATCTCAAAGAGCACTGCTGTGCTAGCCAATGCTAATGCTGCTAAACAGTTTGTAAAATATTCGGTCTGTTCCTTCATGTGTCCAAATGACTTGTCCAAAGTGGATGTTGCCGCTAACATAATACAGGGTGTGGCTGCAAGAAACAAATGGGAAATACATGGAAAGAAGGCAGACAGTCTATTTCCCATAAGATTCTAAACGCCTAGCTTCCTCCTGGGAATGTACTGCTTTGGATTTGCTTCTCAGGGGCATTTGGGAAAGCCAGGCCAGAAAGGATGGATTAATTCTGCTGCCAGGGAAGGTACTCTGGAAGCTTAAGCTTCCCATTGGGAAGGAGGTATACAAAAGCCTCTCAGTTACAGTTCCCAGGAGATCAGCTGGTGTGTAGTTCTCAGGAGAGATGATTTCTGAGTTTCCTCTACACCTTCAGGGCTTTTTTCAGGGAGTACCAGTACCTACAATTGACTTTGGTCACAGTTGAGGTGTCTGATGTGGGTATGGATCTATCATTCCTGTAATTCTCTGTGTTTCAATCTTATTCCAATGAAGTGTTGAATCTCGCTGGGCTGGGCACAGTCCAGGCCTTCAAGTGAAATTGTCCTTCAGACAGAAGTTTCAAGTGTTTCCTGGAGATATCTTCCATTTCTGTGAACAGATCACCAGTTCAGGGAAAATTAATAGAGCATAATAATGTTCCAGGGCAAATAAAAAAATGCTACTTAGACATGGGAAGAATGGGCTTTCACAACTCATTCTCTGTAGCTGACCAGAGACTGTTGCAAACCCAATATGATCCAGGAGCTGGACTTTGCCTCACAGTCCACAGGGAAGGTACGAGAGAAGTCATCCCCTGAAAGCACCTTCATTTCTTACCTAGCACAACCTCCTTTCTGGGTTCAGCTTGAGCCAAGCCTTCTTTATCCAAATGCCAGTCATTTTTATGGTCACTGCTTTGTGTTTCAAGCATCTGTCAGTCTCTGGATTTTGTCATGGATTAACACAGAAACTGATTGATATGAATCATCAATCTCCAGTGCCTGTGTCAAGATATTCATGCTTACTGAAACTTTTAAATCAGATACCATCTCAAAACACTTTAACCGACTGTTGTGGTACAGAAGCTCAGAGACTGCTCTTACCTAGAGCTTGTGGCTATAACATCAGTCTTTCTTCATTGCAGGTGATGTCTATGATATGGCTGGGCAAAGGATAGAAATAAATGAGGTAAGTGCTCAAGTGCTGTCAGGTTCTGTGCTTTCAGTAAACCTGCCTGCCTAAGTGCTGGCAAACACAACCCACCCAGGCATAGCTCATGCTCTTAATCCTGCAAGAGCTGATGGTCTTGACCCTGATGACAGGGATGTGTGTTCTTGTGGATGTCAGACAATTGCCACAGTTTCGTTCCCTTCCAATAGGCCTGATTGAAACCTGCACGTTGGGTGGTCTGAGTGCCCATTGTTCCCTCAGCTTCATTCTAGTGCATGCACAGCTCCTCTTGAATACGTGTCATTGGAAACTTGGACATTGGTGAATTTTATTATGCTCAGCAGTTAGTTAAAGCTTTGGTGGGGAATCAGTGAGTTCAGTTCATATTGATAACAAGGTCACTGTCAAATTTCCCTAATGTTTGGACATAGGAAAGTATGAAATTGGGTGACTGCTCCATTTCTTTCTAGCCCCTGCTTGCTGGCACAAAACCATGTCTTGGATTTGTAGAATGTCTGAAAACCACATACAGTAATCCTAGTAACAAATGGCAAGATGATGATGAAAAACTCACTCCTCATTCCAACAATTCATGTCCAGGCCATTTAAATCCTAAATAACCTGATGAAATTGCCTCTCTGTGCTGAGTGCTGTGCCTAAAGACTACCCTCACTCAGGCAGCAAAACGCAAAAGGTGGACTTGCTTGGGGAGACATGCTGGTCTTCTGCCAACGGGCTGCCCAGCAGCTCCTCCTGCCCCTGGTACTCACTGGTGCACAGCCCTGCTGCCCCTGCATCCATGGTGTGGCAGTGCCTGGACCATGCTGCGCAGATGAGTGTGTGTGTGGGTTGGGTCTGTGCTCTTGCGGTAAGCTCTAAATGTCAGCTAGCAGAGGTCAAAAAAGGATGACTCCCATCCTGGAAACTCTGAGCTCATCAGGGATGGGGCGGGAGTCGGAATCATCCCGAGACAGGCTCAGCAGTGCATTTCTCCATGACACATCGTACTGTGAGCTTCTGGCCATGTCTCCAGTACACTCCCTTCCACTTGGGGCTCCTTGTTTTTAGACAAAACAGGCAGTGCCTGTGGAGCTGAACCTTTACATCTGTAGTCTGTCATCTTTTTTCCATATCAGGATTTTTTCTTGCTTTGGGAGAACAGGGCGGAGAACACAGCCTTTTGAATTGTTTTAATTTGGGTTTCCACATTCCCCTATCACAGGCAGCCAGTGACATCAGGAACATGATGCCTCCAAGCGGGCATGTGTTGGAGGATAGGCATTTCTTTGCTATAGAAACCCTTTGGTGTAGGTCCTGCAGGAGCATTTGCTGTTGTAGAGAGTACAGAAAGGCATCTTTAGCTGATGAGGTTCTCAGCCTGAGTGCTGCTCTGAAAGGCACCTGAAGTGTCTGTTCTCTCTCGTGATTCAGTAGCTTTCATGATCTTCCACTTAGACTCATCAGTCTCTGTCATGAATGGCCCTGCAGGAGAGGGCTATTTGTAAATGCAAGGAAGACAGAGGGGCTATGATGGGCAGGCACTGGTGTACAATCATATGACATCTCCACAAATAACACCAAGCCATATTTCTGCAGAACACAGAGAAGGTTGATTTCTCATACAACCAGTTAGCCGACCCGAAGTTTGCATTCTATGACCATAGCCTGGTTGAAGCTGTGAAGCGGAGCGATGTCCCGACGCACAGGTTCTTCCGGCTGCTCTCGCTTTGTCACACAGTGATGCCAGAGGAGAAGAAGGAAGGTGAGGACTGTTGAAGGCACCAGACTGAGTGGTTATGTTCACCCTGCACCACAGTATGTCTCCTCTCCACAGAAGCTGTTACTGGTCCTTTTGGCTCCCTGGTGATTTTCTGTAGTGTATGGCTACACATAAATCAATTATCTTTGGAGATACCACATGGGAAGAGAAAGGACCAGGGCCTCCACTCCCTGTGTGTTCCTGTGGTGGAGCTGACACTCCTGCAAACACCACATCTCTGGAGTGTGGAAATTGCAGGTGCCACAGCTTCCCTGAGGTGGCAGATGGCTTGGCCCACTGTTTCTCTGCCCTGCACTAAGTCCCATAAAGCAAAGAGCATAGAGCATCTATCCACTGGAGACTCATTAGCTCCACTCACCCACTGTTCCCACAGTACTGGGTCAGTCTCCTCAAATCCCAGATAGGGTGAGTTCCTTAAAGGCTATAGAACCATTAATTGACACATATAAGGTGAAAATAATAATGAGAAAAATACATGCATGTGTAACTAGAAAGAATTAAACCCAAGGAAGCTGTCCTCTTAATGAGATTTTTTGGACTCAAAGAGAGTGATAAAAGACCCCAAAAGAGTCTAGGAGGCCTCTAGCACTGGCCTGGAGGATGGGTTGATGGGACTTGATGGAGACATGTGGACATAAGGTGCTTTTTAGAGTTGCACCTCTGAGGACAGACAGAAAAGCAACAGGTTAACTGCTATATAATATCTTTAATGTTGTATTTGTTGAGCCTCAGAAACAAGACAGAAGCCGCATTACCTTTTTTTTCTTGCATGTCAGGTAGCTTGGTGTATCAGGCCCAATCTCCTGATGAGGGAGCCCTCGTCACTGCTGCCAGAAACTTTGGGTTTGTGTTCCGGGCTCGCACACCAGAGACCATCACTGTCGTGGAAATGGGAGAAACAAAAATCTACAAACTCCTGGCAATTCTTGATTTCAACAATGTTCGCAAGCGAATGTCTGTTATTGGTATGTTCCCTCTGCTCCCTGCTTTCCTTCCTGACATTTTAGGCTCTCAAGTTGGCCCTGATTCTGCTGTGATGCCTTTTCCTAGGAGACGTCCTTTGCAATGCTTTCTGAATAATGTTTACTTCTGAGCACTTGAGATGAGCTGCCTTGACTTTCCAATTACACAGAAACAGTGCTAGGTAAACACCTCACTTAGGCAGGTGGCAGAGTATTTTAACATCTGGACCACAGTGACAGAGCAGCCTCCTGAAGACAATAAGCTTTTAACATATCTTACTTCCCTCATGACAATGCAGGAATGGCCTTCCTTCTAGCTAGCTTGAAAATTGTCAGCAAAATCTGAGAAAGTGGGAAAGGAGAAAGCAAGGACAAGTAGAGAACACCACTTTCCCAAAAGGAAAATGCAAAAGTTATTCAAGAAACCTTGTGTAGCCTTTGTTAACTCTCCAACATCCTCAGATACTTCATGAATTGGAATATGGTAACTGTAGCAAGAGAGTGCTAGTACCTTTACTGATAGAAGGAATAGGAGCAGCAGGACCAGTTCCCTAAGAACAAATTGTTCTTGACTTTTGAATGCAGATGTCCTGCCTAAGGTGCTACCTTTAGGAACCACGTAGTCCAACAGAGCATCTGCTCAGACCAGTGCAGTCAGGGTACAGTTGTCTGTGCTGCTACCACTAAGGTAAAGAGTAGTAGCATCATCTTTTATAATGAAAGCTGGTCATGATTCCTGGGAGTCTGCCAAAACTTTGTGGAGTTTGGACACCTCTAAAAACCTTCCTTTGTTTTGATGAAAGTGCTGTGAATCCCAAGTGCCTCATTCTGGGATTTGTAGCATTTCTTTTCCTCCCTCATAGTGCGGAGTCCAGAAGGTGACTTGACTTTGTACTGCAAGGGGGCTGACACCATTCTTTATGAACTGCTTCATTCATCCTGCAACTCTCTCAAAGAGGAGACCACAGAACACCTGAATGTAAGTGTTCCCTTCTGCACAACATCTCTGCATTTGATGGTTTCCTTTTCACCAGGTATGGAAATATACTTTGTGTTGAGACAAAACACAGATTTCGGAAACAGAATGTAAGCACCAATTTTTTAAATTATGGAATATATAGAGAAATTAATTTATAAAGCCTTTGGTCTCAAATTAGTTGTCTAAGCATGGGCATCAGGTGCCATTTGAACTGCTCCAGGACATCTGGCAAATACAATGCTGGACATTCAGAAGATACGTGTTTCTCTGGAGTAGGAACTAGAAGTCAGGCAGGATAGGTGAGACACCTGAAATGGCACAATCTGTGTTTTGGGAACTAAATTCCATCCAAGTCTGCTGTTACTCTACAACACATGCACCCAATGCATTCAAGCATGCCTTGGGCCTGAATAACTCAGGTGATCAGTAAAGGGCCACAGAGCCATTTACCTTCTTGAATACAATTAAGATCTGCAGTGATTGCGACCCAAGAGGTCTCAGTCAGAAGGGACAAGGCAAGTGCTGGGACACACTCTCACTCAGCTCCCCTTCTTCCAGATCATATAGGGGCATATTGACTGGGCAGCAAGGAAAATGCATCACTCAAACTTGTGGCCTTTTATGTTGTTGATGGTGTGAACAGGTAGGTGGTTACTCACACAAGGGGATGTTCTGGCAAATATTTACTCCCTCTTGTGATGCCGGATCCTGCTGGTACAGTGCGAAGCACAAGATAACAGAAAATTTTGCCAGAGAGGTTGTGCAATAGCAAAAATATCTCTGCTCACTGCCTGGAGGAGCCAGAGAAAGTTGCTGGCAAAGCAGAGGGCAGAGCAGAGCTATGGAGGTGGCCTGTTCCTGATGCACCTTTACTTCAAGCTTGGAGAACACTTCAGTTTTCACAAAGGGATCTCTGTCATTCCACCAAACACTGAGATCCATACTGTCAATCATACATCTGCAGAAAGCACAGTTAGAAGGACTTGCTGAGATGTCATGACTGACTGTGCTCACACTGTGCATATGAGCCAGCACTTGTACTCTAAAAAGGTTGAGCCCAGAGCCAAAAGTCAAGGCTGTGTTCAGTGTTTATTTAGGTCTTACTATTCTGAATGTTCTGTTGAGAAATTTGAGCCTGGGAAACAGCTGCCTGGTTAATGTAAAGCTTTAAAGCCAGAAAGTTGGGAAGACCTTTTGTATTTGTTCTTTGTAAGGACCATGGATGGCAATGATAAAGTGGTCTGGGACTAGTTTTTAAAAAGTACCCCAAGATTTGGGGTCTGAGGTTCAATTTTTTCACCTTTCCTCTGTGGACATTAGGCAAGAAGCTTTTGCATATAGCCATTTGCTTTCTGAGGGTCCTTTGTAAGCCCAGGTGAGCTGACTGCTCTTCTTTGAACTATTCTGCCTCACCACTGTCCCACAGGAGTTTGCTGGTGAAGGTCTGAGGACACTTGTGGTGGCCTATAAAAGCCTGGACGAAGACTACTTCCAGGACTGGATCAGGCGTCACCATGAAGCAAGCACTGCCTTGGAAGGACGGGAAGATAAATTGTCAGAGCTATATGAAGAGATTGAAAAAGACCTAATGGTTAGTGCTTCAGGGAATCTGGGTCAAACTCTGGGGGAGGCAGCGAGCATGGTGGTTTGTCAATAAACAGCTCAAGATGACTTCAGTAAACATTGTTCTGCAAACAGCTAAGTGGGTTGTGTGACAGGAGCAGTGAAGAATATGGCAGTCCTGGGTTTTCACTGGCACCTCCGTCAGGAGCCCATAACCGGGGTGTCAGCCACCAGTGCAGGAGAATGGTTTTATTTTAACTCACGTGGGTGTCAGGGATGACGTGGACACAAATATTTCATAGCTCTCCTTGTATGTGCAAATGGCTGATTACGTGTTTTCCTGTCTTTGAAATGGCAGGCAGTGAATAATCCCCAGCGCCCCTCCATTTCAGAGAGAGTCCTCTTTGTTCTTGCAGCCCTGGGTGGGATGGGGAGATGATGTCCATGAACATGTTTGTGTCAATTGGAAATAGGGCTAAACTGTAATCTTCACATCATTCTTCTCTCCCTGAGCATTGTTACAGCTTTGTGAATGCTCTGAGGAGTCTGCCTTGTGCTTTAGACTAATGAATAATGAATGAAAAGGATGCGTGGGATCTGAGGGGAAGCAATTCAGCTTTTGCACTCGCAGCAGGGCTTTCCTGAAATCTCAGAAATCTTGGGAGCTGCCACCTTTGCTCCTTTCACTAGCTGTATGCTCGGGATGCCAGCAGGGCCTGGGAAGGAGCGAGTGTGAGCCAAGGAGATGCTGACCTCTGGAAGTTGCATAGTCCATGGGGCAGAACCTGCTGCCCTTCTGAGTCTCAGTGGAGTGGTGGAAAATGATGATCCTCCAGTTCAGAGAATACATCGCACAAATGCTCTGTGGGTCATGTTCAAAGCAGGAAAGACATGGAGGTTTAGGAGGTTAAAGGTCCAGTTGCTTTGCAAAAAAGGGTTATGAAGCTCATGGCCTGAGTAGAGAAAAGGTCGTGGGCTCATGGCAGGAAGAAGAGTGGCTCAGAAGAAAACACTGTTAACACCAGACCCTGCTCTGTACTTTGTATAGGAGTGACTTTACTTCCCAAAGGTGCTGTGGGAAGAACAGAAGGTAGGTGTGGGAAAGCCTGGGTGTGAGTGCCACAGTCAGCAAAGAAGCAGATGGATCTTGTGAAGGTGTAGAGGACTGCCAAGTGTCATAGTCTAGTTGAAAGGCAAGAGCAGAAGTCCTGTGTGTGGCAGGCTTCTGCTAGAAGCGCTTAGAGGGAGCAAAGGATATAAGGACACAACGGGGTGGAACATGGTTAGATTCAGACAATAGTAGTAAAAATGCCATTTATCATTGACTGACTCAAAAACTAAGGAAGATCCACAGTCAAGAAAGTATCATGACTGTCACTCCAGCTGCTCTTACACCAGCTTACGGGCATACAGGCTAGGCCCTGTCAACAACACTATTGTGCCTTTCTGGGCTGCCAGAAAGACAATGACTGTGGGAAATGCCAGACTTTGTTCTCTCTTCCCAGGCACATTTGATATAAATGTCCATGTTTGGGCTTCCAGCTCAGGCTCAGGCTGCCAAAGATGAGCAGGTGCTCCCAGGAGTTGACTTTGTATGCTACAAACATTTAAGCTCTCACTAACTAGACCAGGGGCTACTGCTGTAAAATGTAGATTGTGCAGTTTTGAGGATCCTATAGAGAAGTTCCATCAGAGCTGTTGTCTACATTGGTAGCATTCATAGCTGATGAATGATCAACATCCCAGGGAGCCAAAAGGGATCCTGGGCTTAAAGCCAACCTCTGAATCTAGTCTCCCTACAGCAGGAGGTAGGTAGTAGCAGATACTGTCTAAACCCGAGCTAGCAGTGAAGCCTTCGTGTCCCTTTGATGATAGGTTAAAGCCACCAAGTATCTCCAAAATGCAGTACAAGAAATAACTTTAAAATCATGAAGGTTTGTGTCATGAGCAGTCTGTGGTTTAGTTGTGTGGTAGTGTGGAGCAGGCCTGGGCACAGGTCTGTTATGGGCTAGAGAAGATGTTTCACAGCCATAGCTGCAGTACAATACAGCTGGGAGCAAGCTCTGCATGAGAGGATGCATATGGAGGTTTGGGGACATGGATCCACAGCTGTCTTTGTCCCTCAGTTAAAGCTCAATCTGCTGTGACGGGGTCATGTGGAAGAACGCAGACCTGCAGGTCTACAAATGTGTTGGCAAATAATTTCATGTGTGTTCATGATCCACCTGAGCCTGGGGGATTAGAGACTAGAATTTTTGCCAGATCAGGGCTCTACTCGGTACAGTAAATTTGCTAAACAAGAATGAAAATCAGCACAACCTTATTCCTGGATGTCATTTGTGTTTGACTGAGTAATTATCTGAAGGTCTAATGCTTTCTCCTTTGCTAGCAATGAGAAGACTTACCCGTTCCCTGCCATTTTCTGTTAAGCTGCTAGGTGCCACAGCGATTGAGGACAAGTTACAAGACGGAGTCCCTCAGACAATTGAGACTCTTGCCAAAGCCAACATTAAGATATGGGTTCTTACTGGAGACAAGCAAGGTAAAGGGGCTATGGCTTTGGATGTTTGCTTCCCCACCAGTGGTATGGTTCTGCTAAGACCCACGTTCTCATTCTTTCTTCTTTGAAAAATGCACAGATGACAAATTTACAGGGTTTGCGTCATTGCCAACTAGGCAAAACTCTGGTTGTCCGTAATTAGACCAAGTAACTCTAGGTAGTAGCTGTTCTTAATTCCTGTCCTGAGGCTGAAAGCAGTGCGAAGGGAACATCCTTTGCCTTTGGACAGGTGACAGTAAGCATCCCATGGTCCCTGTCATATGCTGTGAGAAGGTGTCACTTTAGTACAGTCGACTGTCCTGGTGGAGGAGGTGGTAAAAATCTTGTCACACTTTCCAGGACCTTCAGTGCTAAAGTGGATGTTGGGTCTGTTTCAGTTCAGCCCTGGCATTAATGATCCAGAATAGAAATGGAGAGAACACAGGCTTTTGGGGAAATCATGAAGCTGGAAAGAACAATAAATAAACTCCAGTGAATTCTTTTGGAGAAATAGTAACTGCACTGAAACCATGGTGTTTCAGGGAGGGCAAAAGTGTTGGCAAATATTTTAATCCAAGAAATGAGCAGAAAATTTTTGAAAAAAAAGAAACATTTCATTTTTTCATATTCCAAATGTACTGGTTTTGTTTATGAAATAACAAAATACCTTTTCCCCCCGAATTTTCTGAACAAAATGTCTTGATATTCTTCTTCCGAACTATTGTTTTGGGCTTTTCTGGGAGTAGGGAGAGGGAAAGTTAAATACAGAGCTTTTGAGAGAGAATTTTTGTCATGTATATAAAAAGGCCACAGGGATGGTGGGTGAGTTTGGGACCACTAACGTGGGTCATCTTCCTGGTTTATCTTTCCCAGAGACAGCAATGAACATTGGTTACTCCTGCAATTTGCTGAATGATGACATGGAAGATGTTTTCATTGTTGAAGGCAACACGTCTGATGATGTACTTAACGAGCTGAGGTAAATGGCTGAAATATACAGCTCCGTTGCTGTGTACTGACACTACTTGTATTTTGTATTATTCTACGTTTTTCTCCTGTGGACTTGTTGCAGTTCATTCAGGGACCTTAGATAAGGGCTAGCCGGTTCCCTTGTAGATCCAGTAGTTACACATTATGTAGAAATCTCTGAGGATAAACTCTGAAGCCTCTTGATCCAAGAGGTCAATCTATATAAAGTGTAAGAAAGCAGAGCCAGGCAGGCATTTGTTCGCTGCCAAAGACAAGTGATCTGGAGCCACAAAGCCTTTGGCTCCAGGCTTGAACTATGCTGTTGCTCCACTGCTATTGCCATTCATCCACATTGCAGTCCTTTGTCTGGATATGGTCCTTTCCTAACATTATCTGGAAATCTACCTTCCTCCTTAGCCTACTCGGTAGACACAAGTTCTAAGATATAGGTGGAAAATGGGAAAGTTTTTCAGTCCTGGTGGTTGCCAGACAATATGCACAGAAATTGGGATGCCCTTTGGGATACTGTCCTTCATGACCCTCAGATGATTTGGTTGACCTTAAATCAGCACAGGTTTAGCACACACTTGTTAGAGCTTCAGAAATGTGAACGATCTGCACAAAGAGCAGCAGCGGCTAAATGCATCTTGTTGTAGGGATACAAGGAAAATTAAACTAAAATTTCAAAGGGAAGCATTAATTGCTTTAGTTTTCTTAAAGTTTATTTAATAAAACATACATATCTTTACAAGATTTTCATTATTATTCTGGATTATTTTTAGGAATGCAAGGAGAAAGATGAAGCCAGACTCCTTTCTGGACAGTGATGAAATCAACGTTCAGTTTGAAAAATCTTCAAAAAAACCAAAAATTATACCTGATGAGCAAGCAAATGGTGTGTACGGTCTGGTTATCACCGGTCACAGCCTGGTAAGAAAGGTTCAGTCATGTTAGGGCTGAGTTCTCTGAAGAGCTTAATGTGACAGGGACATACTGGAAGCTGAAATTGCTTTACAAATTTAGCTCTAGAGGGTTGATTATTTTTTTTTTCCTAATTGAAGATTAGGTTCAGTGGTTATCTGAGACATCAAAGGTGATGGGCAAGGTTTCAGAAGACTGGAACAGGGAAGCGTTGGCCCTGATGTTAGAGGAACAAGAGGCGTAGAGTAGCTGGATCAATTTTCATTTCCAGAAAGATACTGGAAAAATAAGCAGTCAGTTTATGGCAAGAAGCTAAGATCACATCAGACAAGGTTTTCAATATTCCAAGAACATGTTCTGCTAAATACAGCTGATAACAGATATATTTAACTTACAGGATATATATCTTATAACCTAACTAATAAATTGTTTAGTGCTCTCTCCCATGATGTTCTTCCAAGCAAACTAAAGTAATACAGTCTGATAAAACTGCTAAGCGACAAATGAAAGACTGCTTGGAAAGTATGGCTTTTAAAAGGCTCACTTAAAACAACAGTTAATAGCATCTGCAAAGGGCTATCCCACATCTATTTGATATTCAGTGTTTGCATTAACTGCTTAAAAAGAGAGCAGATACACCAGGCTGGGAGAAACTACAGGAGTTCAAGATCAGATCTGAAACCAATTTTAAGAAATTGCAGAAATACTTTGGAAAAATGGAGAATGCAATTCAGTAAGAACAAAAGCTTTGTTCTCCACTTTCACATAATCAACTACACACACACAAAATCAGAGATATGTATGTAAAAGCATCATCTGTAAGACTTGCGAAGAAAGCCTCCTGTTTCATTTGGCATCGGTAAAGTGTTACCTGAAATAATTCAGCTTATTTGGGCCATTTTCTTTGAGAAAATGTAGACCAACTAGGGAGAGTAAAAATAAAATTGTAAGAGTAGTCATGCGTGATCTGGAAAGTGTAAGGGGGAAGTGAGAGAGCCTGAAGAATACTGATCAGTCTAGGTGATGCTCTTCAAATAATAATAGGTAAACTTAGTAATGGAATTAAACTGAGATAAGAGAGTTTGGGGTGAAATATCTTCCTAGTGAGAACAGTGAAGCACTGGAATAGGTTTTCCATCCTTGGAAATCTTTTAGAGCAGTTTAGAGAAAAAAAAAACAATTTAGATACATTTCAACCTGTCTGGAAGGAAGGCTTTATCTAGATCAGGTTTATTTGTCTATTGTGTTTTGCTTTCCCAGATTGCAGAGGAAGCAAATAGGTAGATGTGGAAAGAGCTGGGAGGTGCTGCCTTTCAGGGACCAGATGCTTCTGTTCCCTGTGGTTGCTGCCTCTCTTGACAGCAGTCCAGCAAATTGAACTCCCAGCTCTATACCAGCCTGGCAAATGGCTATTTAAAAAAATCTCATTTTGCTCCATTCTTGGCTTGTGTGCCATGTATATGGACGGGCCCTGGACTAGACGGGACACCTTCAGGCAGTGTCTACATTGTCAAGTACCCTCTCTCCCTCTTTTACAGTCACTCCCTCTTTAACTCCAGGGCCTTAATTCCCTTCACATCCTCAATGCAAAAGAGACAAGAACTCTGTCGAGTTCAGCGTATCTGCATTGGCGACTCCTCTGACATCCTGGCCTGCCACAAGCCCATGCCTGTTCCTCCTCTGTTCCTTCAGCCTGCAGCACACACCCTGAGTGCGGTGCTATAAAGCACCACTGGGAGCAGTGACAAAGCTTTCTTGTTATTCCTGGAAACCCACACATTTACCCACACACTGGCAAGGAGATGTCCCAGACAAATAAATTCACATCTGGGCTCTGTGGGAGCAGTCAGTTCACATAGCCTGCAGCAGAGTGGACACAGCTGGTCTCACCAAGACCAGGGTTCTCTCCTAGATGTGGACAACAAGGACAGATGTGGACAAAACTGTATTTATTTATTTCTATGAACCTACAGCTTGGACAATGGTAATAGTGCTGATACCGTCCCAGTCAAGCACAGCATCTGTTCAGTGCTGTATCCCTATGTGCAAATGACTGGGATAGCAGCACTGGGGCTACGCACACATGTGCTCTTGCTTGAACAAAGTGAGTGAACAGAAGCACATCAGCACCTGTAATGGCATCACCACAGTAGCTGATTTGTGTGCAGTACCATTAGTACTACGTGATAACATTTTGCTAGTGCTGCGCAGTGAGGATGTTGTGGCAAAAGCCATCTCCAGCCACACTGAGCAGATGGTACTAAAGCTAAACCATGAAAAGGTCTCTTGTTGAGCAAGCCTGCTTGCCACTGACAGGAGGGAAGAGGAGTTGCTGGTGCCTCACAGCTCTCTGTTTTGGAATAAAGTATATCTGGCCTAAGGATTGTCTGTCTTACGCAGAAAGGGCAGTGGGCCTGCTGCAGTGGCTTTGAGTAGGGGAGAGCCCTTTAAATTCCTTCCACGGATATCTACTGAGAAGAGATACCAAAGAACAGAGCCAAAAAGCATGATCTGAAATAAACATGAAAAGCTAACGCTACTCTGTCATCCTCACGCAGATCTGGAGGGGTGACCAGACATCCAATTATTTCTGTACTTCCCAAACAGAAATAACGCAGATGACTGATTTAAAAGGTCAGCACTCAGAGCAAAGTTGCCTTCTCCCTGGCTTTGTGTTTTGCTTTGTCATGCCCACCTGAGCTCAGCTTTTTCCATGTTTTTTTTTAATTAAGTACTCCAAAATTGAAATATCTTCTATTTATACACATATCTCCCAGACCTTGAAAAATAAACCAAGAGGGATGAGCAGAGACTCTCACATGGAGACACACAGGGTTGCCTCAGGCCCAGCAGCAGCTTCCTTAGTTTAGTGCTCCTGTTGTTTGACATTTCTGCCGCACTGTCACGTTACGTCAACCAGAACAGCTGTGCATATCCAGCTGTGGTGCACCCAAGGTGCAAGCTTGTAGGTGTACACTGGGTGGCATATGCTGTGCGGTGTGGATGCTCCCTGCGACTAAGTATCTTGTACCTTCCTTCTGCCGAATGGAAGAATTTGCTCAGTTCCCCTTTCCTTCCCGCTGCACCCTCTTTGTCAGGCCACGAGTTGCTCTGAGTCTGACCCGAATGCCCCCTTTGCCCCTTCTTCTCAGGCTTATGCGCTAGAAGGGAATCTGGAGCTGGAGCTGGTGAGAACTGCCTGCATGTGCAAAGTGGTGATCTGCTGCCGGGTGACCCCGCTGCAGAAGGCCCAGGTGGTGGAGCTGGTGAAGAAGTACAAGAAGGCTGTGACCCTGGCAATCGGAGATGGCGCCAATGATGTCAGCATGATCAAAAGTGAGTGATGGCCAGCAGCCAGCGTGCTTTAGCAAACTGACTCACTGATGTATTTGCTTTCTGAGGTGGGTGGCTTAGCAGCAGGAACACATACCTGAGGTGCCTTCTGTGCCACCCTCTTTGTGGCAGCAAGTGGCTGTGCCCCAGGATTTGGCAGGTTTCTACAGAGTGCTGTCACTATAACCTGCTTGTGTCTGCTGCCTTCTAGGACAGACAGGAGGCCTTTTGCTGTGCTTCCACCACCAGGATCGCAAGAAGCTAAGGTTGCACTTATTGCCCATTTCTTTGTTTCTACCTCAGAATAGACAAAATCATCAGGAAGAGTCAGCATGGGTTCACCACGGGGAAATCATGCCTGGCCAACCCGATAGCCTTCTCTGATGGAATGACTGGCTGGGTAGATGAGGAGAGAGCGGTGGTGGATGTTGTCTGCCTTGACCTCAGCAAGGCTTTTGACACTGTCTCCCGTAAGATCCTGACACATAAGCTCAGGCAGTGTGGACTAGATGAGTGGACAGTGAGGTGGATCGAGAGCTGGCGGAACAGCAGGGCTCAGGGGTTGTGATCAGCGGCGCAGAGTCCAGCTGGAGGCCTGTAGCTCGCGGTGCTCCCAGGGGTCGGTGCTGGGCCCGGTCCCGTTCAACTCATTCACCATTGACCTGGACGAAGGGACTGAGCGCACCCTCAGCAAGTTTGCTGATGATGCAGAACTGGGAGGAGCGGCTGACACACCAGGAGGCTGCGCTGCCGTTCAGAGAGACCTGGACGGGCTGGAGAGTCGGGCAGAGGAACCTCATGAAGTTCCACAGCGGCACGTGTAGGGTCCTGCCCCTGGGGAGGGACAGCCCCAGGCACCAGCACAGGCTGGGGTGACCTGCTGGGGGGCAGCTCTGCGGAGAAGGACCTGGGAGTGCTGCTGGGCAGCCAGTTGCCCGTGGGCCAGCTGTGTGCCCCGGTGGCCAAGCAGGCCAGTGGGACCCTGGGGGGCATGAGGAGGAGCGGGGCCAGCAGGTCGAGGGGGGATCCTCCCCCTCTGCTCTGCCCTGGTGAGGTCCCACCTGCAGTGCTGTGCCCAGTGCTGGGCTCCCCAGTTCAGGGGGGACTGGGAACTGCTGGGGAGGGTCCGGTGGGGGCTGCAAAGACCATCAGGGGACTGGAGCATCTGCCCGGTGAGGAAAGGCTGAGGGAGCTGGGCCTCTTTAGCCTGGGAAGGCTGAGAGGGGATCTTACCAATGTCTACAAGTATCTTAAGGGTGAATGTCCAGAGGACGGGGCCAGGCTCTTCTCAGTGGTGCCCAGCGACAGGACAAGGGGCACTGGGCACAAACTGCAGCACAGGAAGCTCCATCTGAATCTGGGGAAGAACTTCTTCACCTTGAGGGTGACAGAGCCCTGGAACAGGCTGCCCAGAGTGGTTGTGGCATCTCCTGCTCTGGAGACATTCAAAACCTGCCTGGATGCGACTCTGTGCAACCTGCTCTATGAGACCCTGCTTTAGCAGGGGGTTGGTCTGGATGATCTCCAGAGGTGCCCTCCAACCCTGACGATGCTGTGGTGCTGTGTTTCTGTGGAAAGCCCACCAAGGCTGTGACATGTCCACCTGTGTCTCTGCATGGCCACCATCACAAGGGCAATACAAAGAACAAACAAGTTTGTTTCAGCCTGTCTGCAATGCCAAAAGAAAATCTTCATGCCTGTAAATAATCTGTGTAATGTTACATGATTTTTTTTTTACCATTTCCATGTGGTAGCACCATTTGTTAATTATCTCCCTTGGGTTATAAATCACAGGCTTCTAGGTCCCTTCGTCCTTGAGCATCATTTGATGCTGCATTACTTCAGTGAATTTATGAAAAAAAGTCCCCTAACTAGCTATAATTAAATTAAGATTATTCAGAAGGGCCTATTGCTAATTTTCCTTGTGTTAATTTGGAGGAATTGATTAACTGGAGCCTTTTAATTAAGAAGGAAAAGGCTAAGTAGGGAGCTTCAAGGGAGGTAGGTCAGGCAGTCAGTAAAGAAAGGATAAGAAAAGTTAAAGTGTACATGATAATTAGAAACTAACCCGCTCCCCCCATGGGAGGCTTGGGACTTTGGGATTTTATCAACTCACTCTTCCATAGAAACCTCAGAATCTAACCAACCTCCAGCCACCAAGATTGTTCTCATTAATTAAAGCTGTATAATTAGCTGTCACATTAAACTTATGTCCATGTTTAATAAACCCAAGTTACTATTAAAAAAGACATGACTCTTCTATCTAATTATTTGATTGAACTAATAAAGCCTAGGAAATGTAAAAAGGCTGCAGTCTGCCTTGTAGCGGTGTGTCTGAGAAATCTGTAAGGGGTTGGAAGATTTTGCTTGTCTGGAGTGATGTTTTAAGACTGCTGGAAGGACATGCATGAATGTAAATACAAGTCACATGTCAATATAAATTAAAGTGATTTTTTCAAAACAGAAGCTGTTATTATGAACTGCAGTATTTATACTTTATGAAAACATTCAGAAAGAAAACATTAATTGTCACTGAGGTTGTAATTTTATTCAGATAATAAAAGCCTAGTTACTGGAAATGTATCACCACAGCCAAAATCATAATGCTGATGAAAGAATTAGTGCCCAAAAATATTTTTATTTTTTTAAAAATAACTTTACATATGACTTTTTATGAAGGCTGGGAGGGAACTAACTGTGTCCCAGTGCAGGGCACTCATGTAAAAAATGGGGTAACCACAACTCTCCGTGTAATGACATGATCAATAACGTTCTCATTGCAGCTGCCCACATTGGGGTTGGTATCAGCGGCCAGGAGGGGATGCAGGCAGTCCTGTCCAGTGACTTCTCCTTTGCACAGTTCCGTTACCTGCAGCGCCTGCTCTTGGTCCACGGCCGGTGGTCCTACATCCGCATGTGCAAGTTCCTCAAATACTTCTTCTATAAGAATTTTGCCTTCACGCTAGTGCACTTCTGGTATGGCTTCTTCTCTGGCTTCTCAGCCCAGGTAGGTCCAGCTTCTGTTTTCTCACAGTCATGCCTAGCATTTTCAAGCAAAGTATCTGGAAGCATTTTTAAAAGGAAATAAACTAAGCTATTCCCCGCACCTCACAGAACAGCACACAGGTCTGTCTTCCTCAGCTGTATGAACATAAAGCAGATACTGCTGCCTTCATTGTGCTGCTGGTAGAGGACAGATGCCTGAATACATTTAGGTGCATTATGAAGAACATAGCTCCCTCGTGGCATTTTCAAATACAGCCATCAAACACAGATGCAGATTACACTGAGGCCTGACTAGTTTGGCAAGTACCTGTGTAAGACCTGTGCTTGCCCTGTTAGCACATTTGAAGCAAACTGTTTAACCCCAGGATGCCTGCGTGCTTCAGTAGTTTGCAAGAGGAGCAAATCTGCAGCAAGAAAACTGGTGTTAAAGACAAACAAAACTCCAACAAAATCCAGTCCCTAGGTAGCGCAGGTAGCATGCAAGTGTTAGCACGGGGCTGAGGGTGCACATCTGCAGGCAAGGCAGCTGCCATCCACCCCTGCCTGCTGCACAGTGCCGGGGGGTCCTGCTCTGGCTGCAGCCAGCAGTGGATGTTGAGCAAACAGGTCCATAACATGGTCCTTCCTCATGTATTCCCGTAGCTGTTTAGGGGTGCTGAGCTTGAGTCACCTTACACTTTTGGTCACAGCACCTCAAACCAAGATGTTCCAGCATTTGATTGTGCACACTTTGGAAGAGATGGGAAAGGCAGCTTTTTGCTAACTTCACGGTCTGTTGGTGTTTTTTTTTAGACTGTCTATGATGAGTGGTTCATTACACTTTACAATTTGGTATATACCTCCCTGCCGGTGCTAGGAATGAGCCTCTTCGATCAGGTACTGCTTTTATCAACACTTGGATTTTTTTTTATAGGTGATTTATCTCCAGGTGCTTTGAGCTGGTTTCATGAAGCAAAAGCAGCTGGCTTTTTGGCTAGCTGTTGTGTTAGCTCCTGAAATAGTTTCCTGCCAGTAAGACCTGAGAGCACAAAAAAAAAGGATGCACCAGGGAGGAGATGGTGTATTGTCCTGATTTGGCCTGTGGTTTTCAGTGTGTGAGCAGACTTTCAGGTTAGGATATTGACTACAGTAAAAACTGCCATTGCAACACTCTCCTGAAGTAGTAACGTCGTACTTGAAGCAGTAGTAACTTGTTCTTGAAGCCTGACAAGTGACATTTTAACGATGACACAAAACAATGAATGAGCTAGATCTCTGAAGCCAGGTTTTCCAGGTTCACCCTTTTTTAGTGGAAATCTTTCTGCAGTAATTTAACACACACATTTCTACCCTGTTATTACTGTTTGGCAAGACATAGAAGCAACAAAGCTGCTCATATATGCCTTTTACAAGTTAAGTAACTAGGAACTTGTTACTCTGCAGTGGTTCACAGTGTTCAGCTCTGGACACTTAAGGGGTCCAAGTCATGTACCCTTGCCTGTGTGTGGCCCCAGGGGAGGTATTTTCTATCCCTTAGCTTCCAGGCAAGTCTCTGGAGAGCAGACCATGCAGTCTGCTTAAGATGAAGCATCCCTTCATTTTCCTTGCAGCACCTGTCAGTTTTCTCCACACAAGAAAATTCAACCCGATTGAATTCCATGAAATTCAACACGGAAAATATTTCCAGGTGACCCTGGGATGTGGCATGCTAGTCAGCACAATTGAGTGAATTGTGCACTAAGCCTTTTCTCATGGAGATGCATGTCACAGGGACATGGCAACACTGAGTCATCTTGTGTGGTCAGTTGGACAGCTGCCAGAAAATCTGACCACCTCCTCTCTACTTTCAGGATGTGGATGATCGTTGGAGCATGCTGTTTCCTCAGCTATATGTGCCTGGCCAGCAAAACCTCTATTTTAACAAAATGGTGTTTGTCACGTGCATGTTGCAAGGGATCTACAGTTCTCTCATTCTCTTCTTCATCCCCTACGGGGCCATGTACAATACCATAAGAAGCGATGGGAAGGCCGTGGCTGACTACCAGTCCTTTGCACTGATGGCCCAGACCTGCTTACTGATCGTGGTGTCTGTACAGGTAAGGCATCCCAGGTAATATTTTTCAGAATTAGTCATTGTTTTATGAAGACAGCGTCTGGAGGGCCACTTGGGATCTTGATAGCACTGTATTTTCTGCTGTATCTTGCATTCTTGGGGAAAAAAAAAAAAAAAAAAGTCTCTTGATACCAGATTACTTTCCCCGGTTCAACAGAACAACAGATTCGTATGTTATGAAAGATCAGGGTGACAGGAAAGCTGTTCTTGTCTTGGGAAGATTGCAGTCATAGCAGACAAAACAGTTAAGGCTGTGAATAGAGGACGACTCGTTGCAGTTTTATGGGAAGGGTTTGAAGCACAGGACTATCTGTCTGCTATCAGGAAGTTGCATATAGGGTGTCCATTATGGGCCTGTCCCTTTAGCCAGGTCCCATGCTTGATGCCAGGCCTGCACTTGCTGGAAGAAATAGCCAAGACTTGGGTGGTACAAAATTCAGATGGTACTAGCCAGGTGAGAGAAATTTCTTAAAAGAAAACCAATCACACCTCCCTAGATAATGTTTTCTGCTGTCTGAGGTCTTGTAGGCTCTTTCCCCTAACTTTCAGTGCTAGAACACAGCCTGGGGGTGGGGACATAACCATGGCTCATTTTAACTTAGCATTCTGTCTCCAGTACTGGCCACTGGTCAATGCTGGCCTTGCATGGTCTCCCAGCATCCTGATCTGTGGCTTGTTGCTTCTGGAGACTTGAATGAATAATGGCCTCAGGGGCAGGGGTACCAAGCTGTGTTCAGCACAGATCTGCTAAATAATTAAGGCACTGACAACAGCTGTATTGCTCCATTCTTTCAGATTGGCTTGGACACCTCTTACTGGACAGTTGTGAACCAGTTCTTCATCTGGGGCAGCCTTTCTGTTTACTTTGCTATCACCTTCACCATGTATAGTGATGGCATGTACCTGATCTTCACAGCCTCCTTTCCCTTCATTGGTAAGCCCCAGGACAAATCTGGATTGCACTCAAAATGGGCATACTGCAGGACTTAAATGTATTTCTAGTACATGTTATTGCCTCTCTAGAGGCAATAACAGACTATGTTTTCTACAAGAAATGCTAGGGTATTTCTGAGGGCATCTGGGAATGCTTATTTTGAATCTCATCCACCCAGGTGAAAGTGTGCCAGGTTCACTTCCTTGCCTAATAATGCACATTCACAGGTAGCCAAAAGAATGGTCCTTTGAATAAATGGACTGAGCTAGCTGGAATGCTTTCTGCTGCTCTTTCATATTCTGTTTCCAAGTATCCAGTCCTTACAGATGTCTAGGAGCATTTTGTTTGCAGAGGGATGCATGTCCCTTTGTAAATAAATTAACACATCGGTATAGGAAAGCATAGAAGTATAAAATCCAGTCAGACATGAGAAAAATGCCATGTGATTATGGTGAGCCTTCAGCTAGGTTAAATTGCAAATTCCCAACAAAAAGAATTCCAGGGATGACCAAGTCTTTGGAGTTACTCTACATAGCGGATTTCTGAACACGTGTGAACAGTGAAGGATAACATAAAAATGAGTCCATCTCCTTAGACTTTGACTGGAGGGAAGATGAAAGCTTAGCAAAGTTAATTCACGTGTTTTCAATAGCTCTGTGCATCCATAGCCAATATTGATATAGCATTGCTTTAAGACTCTACTTCTGAAATCCAAATGCTTTTTGTTTCAAGTCTCAGACTGATGTATTAATCAGTGCCTGTATTTCTGGATGAATTGTGAAGCCCATCTTCACTGCAATAGCAAGGTGCTTGGCCATTTTAGAAACTCCTGAGATGCAGGTCAGTTGTTGCAACACGTTTTCCTAGCAAATGGTCACATCCACTGTAAGGCAGCTTTTAGCATCAAAAATGCTGAGTGAAAGAAGACAGCGCCTGCTCAGTTTCCAAAGACAGGTAGTAACTTACTTGTCAGGGACATCTCTATCTGCTGCTCTGTTGGTACTAAGCAGGTCAAATTAGCCATAAAGCTAGGAGCCACTTAATAAGGTCTCGGTCTGAAAAAAAAATTTAAGGGAAGTGTTTCTAGTTTGAACTCAGACAACTTGTTTACTTTAATTTCAGTGGAGTTGTATTACAGCAGAATTTGGCTAACTGAAAACATTCAGCAACTTTACTGCCAACAAAAACATCATTAAGCCCTGTAATGAGGGTTTTGCAGATTGTTTGTTCTATCTTACATTCCTTCAGTTTTGGAGAAGCCAGTAGTGAACACTTCGGTTTCAAAGAAGGTGGCAGTGTCACGCCAGCACATGGCAGTTGCTCTGCCAATACACGAATTAGGCTACTCTGTCTATCCAGACACCAGAGCAACACATGCTCCTCTCGTAAAGGGCTGTCATCTGCTGGGCAGTTGGAGTCAGTACTCCATGTGCCTCAGGAAATGGTGCTGGAAAATAAGAAAATAGTATTCCTCCTTTTCCACTAGAGTCCTGGCAAAAGGTGAGAGGGCTGGACTGCTGCTGAAGAGGTCTCCTGAACATTTATGCCAATCCTTTGCAGTGACATGACTCTGTAAAGAGATGAAGCATTCACTCTGATATCCTTCTCTCCCTGAGTTGTTGCTGCCATTGTGCCTGGACATTGCATTTTTCTTTGTTCGTCTCAGTGGTATTGGTGTTGCTGTCCTTTCTACAGCAAGTTGATTTCACTGTAGGAGATGGTGTCTGCTTTATATTTTCTTCTGTTTGACAAGTGCTTTGGAATCACAGAGTGAAAGATTCAGGTGAATGATGGTGAGAGGTGCTGCTGTTGCAGTTTTAATCATGCTTTTGTTTTTCAGGTACAGCTAGAAACACCCTCAGCCAACCAAACGTGTGGCTAGCAATCTTCCTCAGCATTGCCCTCTGTGTGCTGCCTGTCGTTGGCTTTCGATTCCTGAAGGCTCAGTTAAAGCCAACTCCCAGTGATAAAGTAAGGAGATACTTTATCAAACCAGAAATCCTGCTTACTACCACCTCAGCTTGCTGTGGAGCCCTATTGCATGGGCTTGGCGTTGCTCAGGGTGTGTGTCCCTGTAGGTGGAAGTGCTGCCATCCATCTGTCCCCTAGTCCCTTGAGAAGGAGGATTGAACTTGGGGGTTGGCACACTTCATCTGCAGCTGGGATCAAGGTTGAGATTATTTAGATGTGGATAGAATTGCACTGCAGCAAGGAAGCTGTTCTATTTTTAGGTGTGGGGTTTAAGTGCTGTGGCTCAGTAGCAAAGGATTGGTACGTTCTCCCTGCCCTGCTGCCATACGGTTTTTAGCCTGGCAGACCACAGCCCTTCACCCTCCACCCAGGCATACTCGGGAGGTTTTTTACTTAAGATTTTACTTGATTTTGTAGCCAATGGTTATATGCCCCCTCTGAAAACAGCTGTCCGGCCATCCCCAGGAATATGAAGATGAGGCCACTGTGGCGAGGAGAGGCTGGGAGAGATGGAGTGGGTAGAGAGCACGCAACTCGCTGTAGCTAACGGACCCCTCAAGATTATCGGCATAAACGCAGCTCCCGGGCTCGCTTTCAGACAAGAGCATTTGCTAAATGCTGCTGCCACCTGGTGCTGCTTTCCTCTTTCTGCGCTGAGCTGCCACAAACGCCTGCCTCTGAGCACAGCCCCGGGGGCAGGCACCTCCGTGCTCCTCATCCTCGGGGTGTCTGTGAGGCTCCCGAGGTGCTCCAGGACTGTGGGAAACCAGTGAAAAGGAATTCTCAGCCCTTGCAGAGTGGGTAGGTGGGTGCTAGAGAAGACTGCTCAGTAGGGAGGTCCTCAGGGCACAGCTAAGAGGCTGTTCAGATGTGTAAGAATGGGCTGAGCATACCCTTCAGTTGAGTACAAGCCCAACACATCCATCACCCAGAATCCCAGCCTCAGCACTTGGGCTGAGCATCTCTCTCTAGTGCAGAATTACTTTACTTTTCTACGTCCTCTGGGAAGTGAATTGCCACCAGAGAGGAGTGCTGTATGGAGATCCCCACCTGACAGTATGACAGGGACTTAAATGCAGAGCTGAGATCTAGAGAGGCCAAGTACCTACAGTTGCCGTTGTCCCAAGCAAGAAGCACAGGGATCCAGTGGCTGGGGATTCTGCTGAGCTGCTGGCAGTCACAGCTGACCTTCTGCTTTTGACAGCCCCTTTCTGAAAAGATGCTTGTCTGCAGATGATCTCGGTGGCCATGTGAAAGCAGAGAGCCCACTACCTGCAAATAAAGTGCATTATTTCTCTCTCTTCTGCCAAAGAGTATGAGAATCTATTGATCACTGTTCACCAGAAAAAGTTTCCATGTATCAGAGATCATGTTTAGTAGTCTTCTTTCTAGATTAAGTAAGCCACTTGTTTCCTTGTTTGTTTTCTGGACTTTTGGCTACAAATGTGTAATGACTTCCACATTTTGGGTTATTTGACCAAACTGCCTAAAAAAGTTGCAGTAATACCCCAAATGAGGCATCACAGAGATGTGAGAAACAATGCACTGAAATCATCCCCTCCCATGACTTACAGATGACACTTCCATTAATGACTTTTAGAAAAAGACTGCCTTTTCCTTTTACCAAGCTGTCATCCTGTTCTGCCAGTTCAATTCCTGCTTTGCAACCCCTCCTGCCACCCTCCTGTTTTGTCAATCATTTTTGGCTTTGGACCTCTGCTTCTGTTTCCCTTTCTTTACTCCTCCTTTACTGTGCTTGTGAATAATGATGCACTTCCTACTTTTTCCATCTTATTTTCTGATTTCAGGTCTTGCTCAAGATCAAAGAAGCCAAGAAGCGACCACCTCCACCCTCACCAAAGAGACGACTGCGTCGGACCAGCACCCGCCGCTCCGGCTATGCCTTCTCCCATCAGCATGGCTTTGGAGCACTCATTATGTCTGGGAGAAACATGAGGCCAAAATCACCTTTTGCCACAACAGGAACATTTTCACCAAATAGTGAGAAATATAAACACAAAGGACTGTAGTAAAAAAAAACCCAACACAAACCAATACCAAAAAAAACAAACCAAAACCAAACCAAAACCCCCAAAAAAACAACAAAGCAAAGCAAAGCGAAGGTCTGTCAGCAGAGGAGGCTGTGCTCTCTACAAAGCAATGAGCCAGTGGCTGCCCAGAGCTCTGCCCTCCAGGATACAAAATCGAAGAGCTGGGCCTTTCTTTTCACCCACAGGCACCCTCTGACTCCAACATCTCTTCCAAAGATGTGTGCTGCTGCTGCGGAAGGCAGGCAGGGTGAATTAGAGCTGTTGTATGGTATCCCAGAAGACCTCCCTGGAACAAGAGAGAACATGCTGCAGGAGGCATCTTTGCTCCCCGAAATTGTTCATAATGCTGGTTTTGGGGGGTTTTTTCTCCTTTTAACAACATACCTCAGAGCAAGGAGACATCCAGGCTGAGGAAAAGGCTGAATTGGTGATGTCTTTCTCACTCATGTGCCTTTGTTTCTGTCATGAATCTACTCTGGGCCATATTGCTGGGGTGACAGTATTGACCCCAGTTGTGCCTTAGGTCCAGCCACACAACCCCCAAACCCCCAATCTTTGTAATATGTGTAATTCTGTAGCCTTTTGACTGTACACAGGCACTTTGGAAGGCATGAGTTGGAAATAACTTCCTTTCACACTAACAGTTAATCCAGTTTCTCAAGAGATGGCCAGTGCCCAAACACCACCCTCTTCCGGCATCTGCAGTCGGGAAGTGCTGCAAGTTCAGAGAAAACCTTACTTGGTCAGGGGACAAGGACTTGACATGCATCAGCCTGCCCTGTTTTATCTGCATTGCAAATCTGTTCTTGTAAACGATCATTGTCTTCAGAGCCCTCACAGGTTTTGTAGCCAGCCATTTAATTTAGACTTATAAGGGCAGAAGCAGCTCAGGCTCCCTTATGGATCAAGCCATAAAATCTGGCCCTGAGAAGCCTGTGTCATGGTTAGGGCTCACGTGAGCTGCCAGCACCAGGTGTCTCTCCCACCATAACAGGCCGAGGCACTGGCACATCTGACTTGATGGATATCACACAGGCAGTTATCAGAGGCAGAGATGCTATGTCACAGCGAGTGCAGGGTGTCCTGCCCTTCACTGCACCAGTGCTGTCGCTCAGTGTGAGGGATGAAGCATGACCTGGTGGCTCCCTCACCCTCCCTGACGAGTGCTGTGGTCAAGTTTCAAAGGAACTCAGCGAGGGCTCAGGAGGCTCCACGCTGCTTCTCTGTGCTGGCTAGTATCTTATTTGGGAACAGTTCACCTGTCAATCATGACTTGCAGAGAACTGAAAATCCTATCAGTCTGCCTGCCAGCAGAGGGACCTAAGATGCACAGACACAGCCAAAGACATGGTGATCTTGAGGGACTGGGATTTGCTCCCTGTTTTGTTACACCAGCTCCATAATCAGTGGGGTTACTGGGTGGAAGGCCAGTGTGGCAGCGTGAAATTCTGTCCTGCCAGCACTGCTGAGCTGTCTAAATGGAGCTTTTTTTGTGCAGGGGATGAAGCAGTGTTGGCTGGTTGGTTGGTTGGGGTTTTTTTTTTTTGGCTCTTTTATACAAATTTAGATCCTTCCTTGTTTTGAATCGGATTTTTTCGCACAGCAACCATCTGGTATTTATTTGGAGCTCTCTGTTTTGAATCCCTTCATCCGGTATGCATATAGCACCTTGCTGCCTGTGGTCCCAGTTTCAGCAGTTACTGTGTAAGGTTGTTTAAGCTCTAATAGAAGGTTTCATCTCCCTGGGTTGAACTCAGCCCAGAAAAAAACCAGCCTGTTGCACCTGCTGCTTCGGGCAGCATGTTACAAACTGTAGTATAGAATTTCAGTACAGTCAGTGCAAAACTAGGGCTGGGACTGGATCCAGACTTCAGTGGCCAGGAGGTGCTTGCTAGGGAAAGAGCAAATTCTAATCCAGTGATCTCCCCTGCAAGGAGATACCCAAGTAAAATAAGAGCCTGCACCCTGACTGAGGAAACTGGTGTGATAGATAGTGCTTGTCACCGCCCTCTGATTTACCACTCACTTTGCAGAGACAATCATGGCTTTCTGATGAGGATTATGTCTTTCACAGTCAGCCTCCCCGGGGCTAGAGGGAAAAGGAGAATTTATGCAAGTAAGCAGACAGCCCCACAATACCCAGACTGGTCTGTGGACTGAGAGTCCTAGCAAAGCTGTTCCTAGGGTGTAATGCAGCAGAATATAATGCAGAGCAGCAGAGGCAGCAGACCTTTTGCTGACAGGGCAAGGCAACTCGGAGACTGTGTCACTCTTCTCTTAGGTTTACATGCAAAGCACTCACCTTCTGGCTGAAGGGGATTTGCAAGTGCTCTATATAGGACGTGCAGGGGATAATAGAGCTGTTGGTGAGCTTGCGCCAGATACAAATATTTCAGTGGTTTGACAAGATCAGCATTTGAAACACATCAGCTGGCAGTGATGTCTGTCCTACGTCACTCCTGATTTTGTAATTTTTTTTTAAATAAAGAGAGAATATTGGGATGATTGATTCCTTGCCGCTCTGCTAATTGATGAAAGGCATTTATAACCAGATGTGTATGTTATTCCTGGACCTCTTAAAGCAGGAGGATGGATCTGAGGTGATAGCGCTTTCCATGCAGTATTCTGGTTTTGGGGAACCATCGAATTCCCAAGCTTTGCATCCTATCAAGGATGTTTCTAGAGGAAACTTAGAGGAAACGTCAAGCACTCTCAAGCGGAGGACGCCGACTCCCGGGCGGGCCCGGTGGAGGCGGGCAGCGCCGAGATCCCGCCCCGCCGCCCGGCGGTAAACAGCGGAGCGGTGCGGGCGGCCGGTAAGGGGCGGCGGGGCGGCGGGGGCGGCCCGAGGGAGGGGGGCTTGTCCGGGAGCGGGGGGGGGGGGGGGAGGGGGGGGGCAGCTGCGGGGCGGGGGGGGGTGTCGGTATTTCTCGTGTGCGCGGTGCTCTGTTCGGTCCAGCGCGGGGGGGGGGGGGGGGCGGTGTCAGACCTCGTATCACCGGTTGTGCAATGTCTGAAGAAGGTAATTTAGTCTTTACGAAGCTCTTGTATTTGATAGATGTACAAAAAATTAACCCCTGAAATGCATTTTGGTTTGGGCTGTTCCCTCCCCCACCCTTCTGCCATCATACATATTCCATAATGTAAAGGTCCATGGTTTGAGCATTGTGTTGTGCTGTAGCACACTGGGCAGCAATTTCAGGATGAAGAATGATGCTTTACTGATAACCAGTGGTGATACGGTTACTTTTCTTACACTGTAGCAGAGAAGGGCTTAGAGCATCTCTCCCCTGAATCCAACAAGGTGGGCACAGAGCAGCCTTTCCCACTAATAGCGCGGGGCATCAGGTGCCTTTGGGCAGAGGCACCTCAACTGTATTTTATGTTGCTAACTGCAACACCCGCATTCCTGCTCTCATGCTCTCGCTTTATCCATGTGCAGCCACACAACTCTCTTCCACTGACCTGTACCCTGGAAGTCATTACTGGTGAAGAGGTTTTACAGAATGAGAGGGCAGAGGAGCACTGCATGCTTAACCTAGGTTCTCCAACTGGAGTGATCCTCAACGAAGTCTGTTGGAAGAAAGGAGCCATCTGAATAATGTCCATGCTAATTACTAGCTGGAACAAAAAACAGGAGCATAGGGGACCTCCTGGCAATCTGTGAGCGCTGTGTCCTATAACCACTGATAAAAACCTAAAATCAGAATCTGCCATTGCAGCTGGGAAAGCTTCCTGTTCTGATGGTTGACACCACACCACCCCCCACCCTCAATTTTCAACCTAAATGCATTCACAGTGCATTTATTCTCTTGTTGTTGTGCCAGCATTATCCTTTTGCTTCAGCAGTTTTGTTTGTCTCCTGTGATATATTTAGAGAGCAATCCTATCTGCTCTCTGCCTACATTTGGCTTGGCTAAACAAGCCAGGGTCTTAAGTTTCTTCTCGTTTGGTAAGTTCTGTGTTTCCCCCAGGCCCTTTCTGCACCTGTTCATTTGAGTTTATAATTTTTAAGTGCGGGTGACCAGAATTTTTTTTGTATGATGCTCTTGTCATCAGTGCCTGTACAGTAGCACAGGTGCTTCCTGCCTTGGCTAGACTGCACTTGCTTTTCTGACAGCCTCATTCTCTCTGTTGATCTCTAAGGCAGCTTCAGTGGTTATTTTTCCTAACTTGACTGTGAATATGCACAATTGTTGGCTAAATTGTGTTAGCTAAATATACCTCTTGTCTTTCATTGTCTCATACCTTGTAACAAGGGGAGGAGCTGAAGTCATCACAGTGTAAGTCTGTGTATGTTGATGCTTTAAACTGGTGTCTTGCCTCAGGGGCAGGCTTTTTCCATGAAGGCTGGCAAGGGCTTCGTACTCCATCTACTTACCTGCTGGCTGATGTAAATATGCTGGGGTGAAGAAGATGTCATTCCTCCTAGCAAAGGTGAGTTCCCAGTCTCAGCTACCTCTCCAGAAGCCACCTCTATCTCCGTCCCAGTGACATGGGACTGGGTGGCAGCAGGGGTGGACATGATGCAGGGCTCAGAAGGAGGACACAGAGCCCTGCAGCCTGGGCTTGACCTGCCAGTGCTTCTTGCTGTAGCTGCAGCTCAGCTGTTCTTCAGTTTCTCCAAAGCTACTCTTCTGCTGCCCTACTTTTTATAAATCACTCAGAAGCAGAGAGTGTTTTTCTCTGCCTGGCACTGTGGAGGAGCAGCCTCACTCCCATCACTCCCAGCTTGAAGGGAAGTGGTTTTCATACCCCCGTCTCTTTCCCCAGCCTGCCTCTCTTGCTGGGTGGAGCTGGCTGTACTGAGCTGTCAGCTCCCAGCGCTGAGCCCTCTGCCAGACTTCAGCTATAATGGATCTTGGCCTTTTCCAGCGCCCCCCCCCGCCCCCCCCCCCCCCCCCCCCCCCCCCCCCCCCCCGCCACCAAGAGATGTTGCAGGAAATCGGAGCAGGGCCAGGCTTCCTCTGAATTAGGAAAACAGATGATCCAACCACTGGCTTTTTGTAGGTTCTCTGGAAGCATCGTGCCTGGCTCCAGGGGAGCTGTCTGTGCCCTGGCAGGGCTGTGCTGCTGAATCGCTTGTTTGCGCTGCGGGGGCAGTTATTCCCAGACCTGAATGCAAGGCTGGGGCAGACCTATGGGTGCTGTCTCCAGGCCCATGCACCACCCTGCACACAAAGTGCAGTCCGATCTGAGTGTTGTGTCTCAAGGGAAGGCCAATGTTTTTGTTACTGACTGCATCCTGCTTCCATATCCATATCAGGCACTTAATAAAAGAAGGCTGGTTTTTGTGCGTAATGAATGATGCCTTTTGCCTCCCTTAACTTTGGGATTTATGGCAGAGATCCTGGGATCTTTTAAGCTGTATTGCATTCTCCCTCCCCTGAGAGGCAGGAAGAATCAGTATCTTCTCGTTCAGCAGGGAGCTAGGACCTGAAGCATGCAGACCAAGGTGACTCAGAGAGTCACTAGCTGCCCTGAATTTTAAACTGGTCTTTTGTGTCATCTGGAGAAGAGTGCTACCCTTCATCAGCCCTGCAGGCAGCCAGGCCATTCATTCCATGTAGAGTACAGGTCTGTATTTAGAAAACTAATTTGTACTGTCATGTTGAAAAATTGTAGTCTGAAAGTCTCCTAGTTCATGTGCTTCATAGAAGCTGCTGGGCCAGGTTCCAGTCCAGTGACCTTTCACTGGCAGCATTGGGTTTGCATCCTTTGGGCTTAGATAGCAACACCTAGAGCAGCTGCTTCAGAGGCTTCCTTACCTCCTGGCAATCATCCCTCAAAAACCTTCAGGCTGTGAATAAGGGAATATAGACTATTCAAAAGATGCAAGCCTGGTTTATGGTTGCCTAGTATTCTGCCTGCAGTTCTGCTTCTGGTTCAGTTTTTGCTGTGGCAGCAGATGCTGTCTGACACTTTTTCCTGTGCAGGATGCCTGGTATCCTGAGTTTTCTCTGCTCAGTGGCTTGGTTGTCTTGCCTTTTGGATGGGTCAGTGGAGCTGTTGATGGGGCAGTGTTCGATGGGCAATGTGCAGGAACACATATGTTCTCTTCTTATGCGAGCTGGAGAATGCAGCATCCCAGACCAGGCTGTTACATAGGGATTATGGTTCACTGAAACCTCCTTTCAGTCTTTTCTCCGGGATTGCAGGCAATATTTTGCATGAAAAAGATGAAGGATAAATGAGGTGCTCCTTCACCCTTCCCCACACCATCAAGCTGCTGTGTGCAAGGGTATGCTTGAGCTCTGTCAATAAATGAAATGAAGATACTGTGTGTACTTGTAGCTGCCTGGTGCTCTTCCCTGTGGTGAGCTCTGCTGAAGCTGGGCCAGACATAGTTCCTGCTGGTTTGCCAGCTCAACTTGGAGTGCTTCAGGGTAAACTTAGCTGGTAGGAGTTTTTTAGCTTGCTGTGTCCCTCCAGGAGGGTAACAGGGGAGGCTGGTTCCCTCAGTTCTGCTTGGCCTTACTCAATCTGCTTTCCGCTGAACACTTAATTCCCACTTCTTCGTCAATGCCCTGGACACACAGCGGGGTTTTTTCTGAGGTTTATTGACAATAGATCTCTTGTTTGTCTGATTCTGGAACATGAAATCCATCCTGGTTGGAGTTTTATTTGTGATATCTGCTGCTTATTTGAAGGCCACAGTTTCTCCCTCTCCTCTTCTTATTCTTGTGTGTGTTTGCCTGGCCTGGGAATACTGGTTTCCACAATTCACATCTGTTGTGCCTAGGGTGGGTATTTGCTGAGCATCTTTGTAGCCTTTAAGCCTCGCCCTGGGCTCTGCACTTCTGACCAAGTCCTAAGTGGAGCTGTGGATGGGAGCGTGTGTCTGTCACCTGGCACTGACACTTCTTTTAGGGATCCTTGGCAGAATGATGATGGCACTAAATCATAGTTACTATTAAAGGTTCTTGATGCCTGGAAACGTTGACACCAGTAGGGAGGGGAAGAAAAATACTGTTTGGTTTGTCTGCTTGGTGCACAGGACCTTCAGGGCCTGGTAGTGAGGGGGAGGAAAGGGATGTGTGACCTACTCAGTCACAGAGAATGGCTGTTTGCCTCGTAAAATGGCATTAGTTGTGCTAACCACATTGCCGGGGACCAGGAGCAATGAGAACGGGTCACAGTGTCCTCCTGTCTGAACAGTCTCTCCATGGACCGCTCTTGGGCTGCTGTCACAAATGTTCTGCTGATATCAGCATCTGTCTGGCACAACCTGTAAATGGTGCTGTTGAAGGACACTGCCTTAGGAGGCTTACAGCCTCTCTACTAGTTCAACTGCTTTGCAGAAAACTATGCACTATGGTCGTGGTGTCTCTTGGGAAGCTTGCTTACATCCTTCACAAGAAGAACTTCTTTCTGGCTGATTTCACAATGGCTGGTTCAAACTACAGCAGCATCCTCCATGAGTGCCATGGCAAGGCACTGGTTCAGATGGTGGTGTGTGAGCACAAATTTGGTGTGCTGCTAATCACATCCCAGCAATGGAATGTGGAGTGTGGCCATCCTACTGCTGCAGTGGTTGTGCTACCACATACAGAGCATTGAGACTGTGCCCAGCAAAGCCTTGTGGATTATATGGTACAGGTGTCTACCTGTGCATGGCCCTGTGTCAGCACAAGTTCAGGTGCAGACCACGATGATTAGAGCTCCACAGCTCCTTGCATCAGGACATGGTGGGATATCTCACTGAGATGGAGCATTGCTGGTCACTGTGCTTAGACCACTCCTTGTCAAATGCCATGCTTTGCAATGCATGAAAGCTCTGGTACCTGCAGTGCCTGGGTCCCGCAGGGATCTTTGTGGAACAGATGCTGTACAGCTCATCTAGTGATGGTTTGGACGATGGAGTGACAACTATAATTTTCTGATGATTTGAAGTTAGTCAGGGTGGTCAGTTTGAAAACCACTTGAAGAATTACAGGAGTATCCTGCAAAACTATGAGCACGATAAAACAGCAAATGGAATTCCACACTGATAAATGTCACATGTAACGGTGATTTGTGAACAGTTTCTCACTGCCCACAAGAAGCCCTTTGGAGTCACTGTGGATCGTTACCAGAGCTCATTAGCTCAATGGTCAGCTGTAGCCAAAAAGGCAGACCTCATACTGGAAATAAGAATAAATGAAAAAGTACCGGTATATGTTCTTGTGTATTTAGGTATATAGTCATGTTGTGCCTGCATCTTGAGTACCACGTAACAGTCTGGTCGCTCTCTCTCAAAAAGAGTGACTTAGGCCTGGACATGGTATAGAAAAGGGGAATAAGGGTGATTATGGGACTGGGATAGCTTCTGTAGGAAGAGAAATTAAACAAGGAAAAGTAGATGACAGTAGGAAATAATAGTGGCCTATAAAATACTGTACAGTAGGGAGAAGTTGAATAAGGAATGATGTTACTCAACTTTGCTATTTCTTAGAGCACAGAGGAAGCACATACAGCAAAATTATTTATTAGGCGGGAGGTCAAGGAAGTCTTTTTTCAACACAGCTGATTTGCAGAACATGTTGCTATGAGATGGCATGAAGGCTGAAAATACACACAGATTCCAAGAGGAATCAGACACTTCAGTGGCATGGATGTGTTTCAGTGGCTGTTAAACGTGGTGGCCAGTGTGAAGCCTCCAGCTCTGGAGTGTGACCTCCTTGCCTGCTAATTATTGCAGGATGGAAGAGTGTAGCCTCAGGAGAGCTCACTCTGTACTCTGTGATACGTATACGATGGTGCCAAAATGCCAAGGGTACAGCAATAGACCAGAAGAATTCTTGGTGTGACCCACTGTGGTGGTTCCTGTTACCAGAATGCACTGAAACTGTGGGGGAGAAAATGAACTGATTTGGTTAGAAAATGAACTGATTTGGTTTTGAGCACTTCTGGTCTAATGGCTCTCGCACAGGCCACCACAAATTTTCTTATATCTTTATTAGCAAATCTGAAAGCACTTGCAGGAGAAAGGGACTGGTGCAGACATAGCCCACCAGCTCAGTGTGCCAGAGGCTGCTGTGGTTGTTGCGAAGTCTGCCAGCTCAATGACTGCTGCCCAGCCAGCCATGTGAGATGCCTGGCGTTAGCTATCTGCTCCTCTTTGCTCCCCCTTGGCTTCTGATTAGGATCTGGTTTATGTCCTGATGGAACAAAATCTAGATTCTTAGAGCATCTTCTTCAAATAAGTGTGGGTATTATTGTTAGCCATCCAAATTTCTCCTACAGAGGGGGGGAAAGAGCAGGCTATTGCAAATTCTATTGTGATCCTCTATCCTTTCCAAGTCCTATGTAGCAATTTCCTTCACAGTCTAGCAAAATGTCTCCGGTCGCTCTCCACTGAGAACTGGGAAAAGCTTGGAACTGCACTGCCTTGGAAAGCCTATTTGCTGATAATTGAGTGCCTCAGATCCTCATTTTAGGAGCAATAGGAGCCACTGTTACTTGCTGCTCACCCCATTGAAAACTTACCATTGGGATTTTTTGTAGAAGCTGGGAGGCTGTAGCAAAGGCAACCAGACAGTAATGGGCATATGATTTTTGTCTGCCATTCACCTTGCTGCAGGGGGATTCTTCACTGCTTACGCCTGCACATGTTATCACAGAGAGATTTTGGGAACACTGGATTCAGAATCCAATCCTAATTGTACGTCTGCCTCATTCCTTGAATCCAAATCTATACTCTCACGAGCACTAATTGTGTCTCTGTCAATGGATGGATAAAGGGTTTAAAGCCCCTGTTGTGCTCCCCAGTTCGCTGCTCCCTGCAGAGAAAAAAACCTCTCCTGGCAGCCTCAAGCTGTTTTTAAACAAGACAAATACCCGGGGTGCCTGTCTGCCGGAGCCTCTAGCCTGTGCACTGTGTCCCTTTTTAGCACGTTTCTCCATGCAGCTATATCTGGCTGCAGTTCCTTGCTCTGGGAACGTGACCTCATCGTTGTTTTGGTATTTCCAGTGATTCAGCCTGGTCCAGGGCAGGGAGGAGTCATTCCTGGTGCAGGCTGACAGGGCGTTTGTGCGTTGCTGGAATTCCAGAGCAGTGCAGCCCCAGCCCTTCCGCTGCCTTGACAGCTCGGCTGAGGCTGGGCTTGGTGCATCGCATTCCTGCCTGGCAGATGGCCTGACACAGCTGGTAGAGGGATCAAAGCTCCAGATTTGGGGGGTAATGGGGATCCCTGTCTTTGCAGCCTACCTGCTGTGGTGAGGGAGAAGAAAGCTGTGTGCAGTAGCTTGTATGCCTGGGAAAGCCACCAGGACTGTCTGCTTTATGGGTGGAAAAGGAGTGTCACAGAATGCTCGTTTCTGTGTACAGACTGCCAGCACCCCATAACGAAGTTAACTTCACAACATCTGCAGTGACTTGGTAAGTGTCGTGATCCTTATGTCACGGGGTGGGGGGAAACTGAGGTGGTGTGCTGGAAGTTTTATGTAGCTGAGCTGGACAAGTAAAGCCCTGTGAAGTGGTGCCCTCTGTGCCCATCCTCTCCTGTAATGGCTAGATTCCTCCAGCGAACGATGGAACGTGGGCAATGGGTCTGACTGAGGTGGAGAAGGGCTGGTAGGGAAAAGCAGCTCCCAAACTGAAACAAGGCCCAGCTGTACAGATTGCTAAACCCCATTTTCTGTAGGCAGCACTTTCCTCCATCTCTCCAGGTGTGGTCAGAAAGTGCAGGGGAGAACTTGGAGACAGGGTTCCCCAGTCAAGGTCAATGCTTGTGCTCCTGGGAGGCTGCGGGTGCTGCAGGGCTGTCACTTGTGCCTTGACAGGATTCCTGTTGCTGCAGATGTGGTGGGCAGCCTTGATCTAAATACTCTCAACTGCCTCGTTTGAGCCTGGGTTGTTGTGAATGGTTTTTAAACCCTTTGGGATCATCTGGTGTTCAGCCATTCCCTGGCTAAGACCAGCTTGGCTGCAGAAGCAACTTGGTAGATATAATGGCTTCAGTGTTGTGTTGCTTATATGTGTCAGTATAGTACCTTCACTGCAGGAGACACCTGTCCTGGTCACCGTTCAGGTGGGGTGGGGTGACCCCGGCTGGAGGCCAAGTGCCCACCCCAGCCGCTCATCGCTCCCCTCCTCAGCCACACGGGAGAGAAAATACAACAAAAGGCTTGTGGGTCGAGGTAAGGCGAAGGTCACTCTGCAGTTACAGTCACGGCAAAGTACACTCGACTTGGGGAAACCAGTTTATTTCATTACCACCCAGATCAGAAAACACCCCGAGCAAGCGGTGCAGGGGGCTGGGCGATGGGGGCTGGGTCAGTCCCTCACCCGTTGTCCCTGCCGCTCCTTCCCCCTCGGGGACGGGGCTGCTCACTCTGCCCCCGCTCCAGCCCGGGCTCCAGCCCACGGCAGCAGTTCCACGACCTTCTCCGCCGTGGGTCCTTCCCACGGGCTGCGGCTCTTCACGCCCGGCCCGGCCCGGCCGCCGCGGGGGCACCGGCCCTGCCCCAGCCCGGCCCGGCCCGGGCTCCTCTCCCCGCGGGGCCACGGGCCCTGCCCGGAGCTGCTCCAGCGCCGCTGCCGCGGGTCACAGCCCCCTGCGGGCACCCCCTGCCCCGGGGGGGGCCCTGCCCGGGCTGCGGGGGGGGAGCTGCTCCCCCGGGGGCTCCGCGGGCTGGGGGCACGGCCCGCCCCGCCGGGGGCCGCCCCGCGGGGCTGGGGGAGCCGCTGCTGCGGCGCCTGGAGCCCCCCGGCCTCCCCCTGCCCCGGCCCGGGGGGCCGCGGGGCTGCTGGGCTCGCTCGCACTTAAATACACGATCTGAAATACACGGTCCCTGCGGCTGCCACCGGCACCGACGGGCTCGGCCTTGCCCAGCACCGGGCCCAGCTCGGAGCCGGCTGGCACGGGCTGCACCGGGCACAGGGGCAGCTTCTGGAAGCTTCTCACAGAGGCCGCCCCTGTGCCCCCCCGCACCAAAACCTTGCCCTGCAAGCCCACTGCAGCAGGAGTAAGTCATGAAGGCTCATCATGTTTGCAGATGCAGCCCCCTCTCTGGAGCCCTCCATGTTGATGAACGCTTGGTGATGAAGCCATGGCTCTGTTTTGTCCCAGACAGACCTGAGGAGCTCCACCTGGGACCAGAGTCACTGCTGTTACATTGGGAAGTTTTCCCTTTTTGTCATGTGCAAGGGTACCTCATTGCCAGGAGCATTAATTTCATCCCCAGGTCAGCTGCGCTGGGCTGCAGTGGAGACCCCCTGCACCACGGAGGCCGAAAGCATAAAGCACTTTCCTTGTCGCAGGCACTGCCAGTCCAGGGGAAGGGTATCAGGGTCTGCAGGAACTGCAAGTTTTAACTCCAATAACCCTGCTTTCTCAGTTGGGTGGAGATGTAGTGTCCGTACCAGCACTTTGCTGGAGGAGGGAAACAATAGAGAATACAACCTGGCTGCATTCATCAGCAGGGAGCATTTCAGCCTGGCGTAATCCCTGGCTGGCTTCACCTTTCTGGGGGGTATCACCAGGACATACAGCTATTACTCTGGGGTCCCTGTGCTGTCCTTGAAGCTAGTTTTTTAACAGCACACACTGATGCAATTGGCCTAAGTCAACTGTTTCCAAACTTTTTCTATTGAGGCTAGGAAATACTTTTTCAAAGGAGGTCCCCCCAGCCTCTACAGAACAGATTTTAGTTGCTTCAGAACTACATGGGCTCCCTGTTCTTTGTCACCAGTTGCACCCCGAGATCATAAGCTATATGCCTGTCTGGCTCTGGGCTTACTGAAAATAGGCTAAGCCTGCTGTGATACGCATCCTGAAACAGCACCTTCTCAGCCTCTTGCTGAGGTTTTCCAGTGCTTGTTTAATAGGCAGTAGCTGGAAGTTGCAAAAACCCCATACTGCTGGTTCCAGTTGTGGGCACAGGGGAGGGAAAGCCTCCAGACCCTTGGACACATTGCTTCCTTGCCAAGCTAGTCCCTATCCCCCATCTTCCTTATCTGCCATTAAGTCCAGTTCCAGTACAGCTCGGAAGTTACCCTGAAATGTCAGGGAAAGAAGAATCCTAGCAGGAAGTGCCAAAGGCACATGGGAGACAGAAGGAGTCTCTCTTTCCAAGTCCCAATGATGTGGAGCCCCTGAGCATGGGGAGAGGGCCTGGACAAGAGGAATGGGCTCCTTCACCATCAGCCGATCCCACTCACGGATGAAGCAACGCTCGGATCAGCCTTTCTCCCGGGCATGATGGGCTTCTGTAGCACCAGCACAGCTGTGGGGCTGGGGCCACCCCAAGTGGGGCATAGGCTACCAAATTGCTTAAGTTTGCATTCCTGCCAGCAGGTGCTCTGTATGGCATTGTAGGAGCTGCTGGAGAGTGTGGAGTTGGGGGGGGTCTCCCCTCGTTAGTGGTCACTTCACCCCAGGGCTTCCCCTCGCAGGCAGCTGCCCTCCCACCCCCTGCCTGAGCAGTCAGTCCATGGAGCCAGCCTGCACAGCCTCATCTTGCTGGCTTCTTTCTGAGCTTGCTGTAAATGGCTCTTTGTAACACGAGCTGCATTTCTGCCGTAGTCCTCTCGACAGTGCATCTGTGTTTATACTGGGGCTTTCATGAGCGATCTGGCCCTTGCATTGCCAGCAGCCCGCAGCCCTCGCTTTTCTGTCCTGCCCACATGTTCTGTGAGTGAGACTGGCACCCTGGCACTGCTGTGCCCAAGGAGAGGCAGGTGCCTGGCAGCGGGAGGAATCCCTCAGCCAGCTCCCATCTGGAAGAAGTGCCTTGTCATGTAGCCTCTCGCCCGCCATCCTGCAGCAACGGGGGAGCAGCCTGCAGAGACTCCCCGCAGCACGGCTCGCTGATCCCTGAGCCAACACGGGCACAAGCTGGGTTTGCTTTGGTTTACCACAGGCTTTGCGTGCTGTATTTGTCCTGCTGCTCTCATGCTGTTGCTGCTGCCCCCAGCTTCATGCTGCAGTGAGCAGAGGCCATGATCTGGGGAGATTGCATCTGGCAAGGTAGGAGCAGATCCATTCCATTTGTTCTGCTAAATGTAACGTGGCAGCCAACCCTGCCCCTGCCTGGAGAGCATGCTTCAATTAGCACTGTGTATGCAGCTTTATTTTGCATTGTTCTTTAGCTCTAATGAGCAGTCAGCATGCTGATCAGGCTGTAGCCTCTATTGCATGGAAAAGAAATGCATATATCCATTTGCTTTTTACCTACACACTGGAAACTCAGACTCTGGCTCCCTTTCTACTGCAGGATGGTGTGCTGGTGCTCCAGAGCCCATCTGTCTTCTCTGTTCACACACAGCATCCTGTGCATATTCTACAGGTCATGTCACCTGCTTCTCTAGGAGACATGAAAGCAGAGAGCAGTCTGAGTGTGCCTTGGGAGAAAGGGGGAGGGAGAAAAAAACTCATGGAAGACAAAAATGAAGGAAGTTCAGTAAGGATGAAAATGGCTTTATTTTTAATATTTTTTTAATTTTTTAATATTTATATATATAAAATATGGTCTTTTATTTAAAATTTAAAATTAAAAAATAAAATAAAATTTATTTTACCACAGAATATGAGACAGAGGAAAAGCCCTCTTTCCCTGAACAGTCTCAAAAGGGTTATGAAGGGACTGGGGGTTGTTGGCTGGGGCCTGTGGATTGGTGCTTGGGCCTGGGGATTGGGCTTCAGTCAGCAAATGGTGAGCAACTGTATTGTGCATCACTTCGGACTTTTCCCATCCCTTTCGATTTTTTTCCTCTCCCCTTCTCTCTCCTTTTCAATTATTAAGTTGTTCAGATCTCAACCCTCCAGTTTTATCTTTTTCCCAGTTCTCCTCCCCATCCTGTGGTGGGGGGAGGGGAGTGAGCAAGCAGCTATGTGGTATTTAGTTGCTGTCTGGCATTAAACCATGATAGTCGTGATGACCAAGAAACCCTACTACTACTGGACTTCCCTGTACTAGCCAAGGATGGATAATTAGGAGGGGAGCAGCACTGTTTTCTGACCTCGCTGGTGTTTAGGCACAGCTGTTCTCTTTTTAGTTCATAGCAGCTGGCATGCACCTGCCCCTGTACACACAGCCATCCATCTTCCCCAGGCTTGTTGTACCTGGGCTTGCCTCCCATGTGGATGAGAGTCTCCTAAACAGGACAAACAAGGATATCAGGCCTTCTGCAGGTGATGGTTTACTTATGAGGGTGAGCCCAAACCACAAACCATGTTTCAGGGCCCCCTGCATCCCTTGTTGTGAGGAGGGAAGGGGGTGTTCTAGCTTTCCCTTCTCAGCCTGTCCTGCTGTGCTGCCAGTGGGTGTATAAATAGTGCCCACAGTATACTATTTTGGTGACAAGCTCTTCCCAGGATTCATCCAAAGAGTTATGTGAGCAAGTGTTAAAAATAACACCCAGCCCTGCCCAAATGCTGCCGTTGTTTTAGTCAAAGTGTTGTGAATCTTCCATAGAGAGCAGCCTTGGACCCTTGGGAGGGGGCAGCAGGAGGGAGTCTGGCAGGGCTCCCCATGCTTTCCTCCTTCTTGCTGCCCTGCTGACCACAGAGGATACTGACCCTCAGGTGCAGTAGATGTGCTGGTTACCAAGAGGATATGAGACTTTCACTTCTAATTAGGCTATTTGCTACTGAGCTTTCCCTGTGTGTGTTATTGCTAGGTCTGATGAGAGGTAGGACATTCCAGGAGGGGTTAACCTGGGATTTAATCTAGCTGCTGCCAGGTCCCTGATGGTGGCCACAGGTAGGTGCTTCACTAGAACGTCTTGGGCTGTAGCAATGGCATATGTAGCGTCCTAGGTTTATCCCAAGGGCTGGTAGCTGGAGATTAGTTTAATTGGGGCAGGCATATTAAATCTGTATGTTAAATTAACAGCTACAACTCAGGATATTCTTGCTATCCATAGAAACACAAAAGTTATTCCAAAATCCTGCCCTTTTCATGCTGTGAAATGTGTTTTGGTGCCTGTAACTGTAAACCAGACCACACTACAGAGATTGCTCGGGACCCACGCTCCCTGAGATTTTGCCTGTTGGTCAAGTCCTATGCTAGGTATGCAACTCACTGTCTGCGTGCTGCTGCAGCATCAGCTTCTGCTGTGTGCTGGAAAACAAGAGACCTCACTGGAAAGCAGCAGACCCCACTGAGTCCTTGTCTTCAGTGCATCGAACCTAGAACTCACAGAAATGCTTCTTGGAGGGCTCATGCACAAAGAAGCCCCATATGGAGACAGAGATGCTCCTTCTGCAGACAGATAATGTGGCTTCTGTCTTGCCTGGTCTAATATGGGATGTAGGATAAGTTACCCCCTGTGGGAGTGGAGCACTCTGTGCTGTTACAAGCTTAATATGTGGAGCCTTGCATGCAGAAGAGAAGAGCTGCAAACGTGGGGGCAGTGCTTGGGCTTACGTATTTGCTCAGAGTCGAAAGCAGCAGTGTCATGGACAGGGGAGACCACACTTTCAGATGCTGGGTTCAGGACTGCAGCATTAATCCCCCTGTATGGTTCCTTGGCCTCCACCTTTGCATCCCCAGATAACACCCGTGCTGATTTCTGGCTTTGTAGAGGAAGGGCCAGATGCTTCTGCAGTCTCTGAGTACTTTGCTTTCAGAAAGGATGGATTTATTTTAAGCTGATACAGAAAGTTTCTGTGAAAACAGCAGGCATGCAAAAATTGCTAAAAAGGTCACAAGTGCTGTTTGGCACGCCATGCTTTACCTCCTCTGATATGGGATTACTAATTCTGGCAGGTGTTCCTAGAGATGGAGAGCAGGTCCTGTTAAAAGGTCATGACTGAGAGTTTTCTCCAGCTGTTGCACTGAGCATGAGTTGAGAGCAGAGCAGCAGCTTGTCTTCTGGCTTGGATTGTTATATCTCACATGCTGAGCCCTTACTAGCCCTCTTCCCGATCTCACCATTTATCTGGTCTTCTCTTTTCCTTGCTGTGTGTTGAGAGTCACATGCTGGGTTTCTGCACAGGATGGGATGCTTTCTTAAGTATGTATTGAAATCAGGCTTCAGAATTGTCCCAAGATGGAAAAACGTCATGGAGATGAAAAGCATGTTTCTGTTTTTCCAGGAACATGCTCTGGGCAATCAGTCCTTCATCAGGGGCTTCCTGCTCGTTCATTCCTCTGCTCCTTCCTGCTCCTCTCCCATGTCCAGCCAACAAAGTTGCTCTCTTGAGTCATCATCACTGCTGCTTATTATTAGTCCTGAGCCAAGTCTCTGAGTATCATCGTACACTACAGAGCTCCTGAGAGCTCTTTCAGGCTCTTTCCACGCTGGCATGCTCTTGTTTCCCAGACTGGAATGTGTCTGGGGTGCATGGGGACACATGACCATGTTTGTCATCTCTAAGCACCTCTTTGCTTGGCATTTATCAGTAGTCTCCTGTGCAGTGCCGGAGCCCCACACCAGTTTCCAGCAGCTCCTCAAGTGCAGAGTCTCCATGGGGAGCCCCGTAGGGCAGTGTGCTCCAGCCCTTTCATCTGCTTCACATGGGCCTGAGCCCTGTCCCAGCCTGTCCAACACAGTCTAAGGTTGGCATGTTTCTCAGGCATCTCCTGTGACCTGCTTTGCCTTCGTGGCCTGTGTCACTGCTGGTGCCCAGGCTTTGCGTCTGCCAGCTTTTATTTTCTGTTTTAAAGAGCATGGCAGGATTTCCTCCCACACCTGGATCCCCTTTATCCCTCCAGCCTCAGTAAACTTCTTGTGCACAGTTGACAGCCATGTACCTCCCATTTCTGGCTCTGTGTGCCTGCCTGCATATGGGATGGCTGCCTGTCGGTTCCACATGTCTTTTGGAGGAGGCAGACTTGTACAGCTGGCAGCATAGCAGCTACGTGCTGCAGATTAGACTCTTTGTGCCAATTAAGCACATACCAATAGGCACATACACCCAAAAGGTTGTTTATTCATGGGCTGACTTGGCATGGAGATGTCAGGTACAGCTGACCGATGATCTGGGACAGCCTGCTCGATTAGATGGGAAGAAGTTAATAATAACTAGAGAAAAACTTAGTGAAGGATCATCTTCAACAATACCAAATTTGTGAGAAAAAGTCACTTCACTGCAGTGGATGAAAGGTGGATGAATCCACTGGCTAAAAGCTGGTGCTAAGCATATTCCATTTAGGAAAAAAACCCACCTGGTGTATGTTTTCAACAGCTGGGTGCATTAGCTACTAGATCAGCTGGCATGGGATGCATTTCCACTCTCAGACTGTACTTGTACATTTTATGTGTCTTTCCAGGAGCATGTTTCTGTTTCTCCAGCTATTCTACCTCACAGAATAAGCTGCTCTAGGCTTTTAATCCTGCATTAGAGGCTTCCTGCTCCTCTGAGTCAAACAGAAATCACATGAGAATAAGACTTCCAGAAGCCATAATTACATCTCCCTGACCCAGGCATAGTGGACTTCAGCTATGCCACTCCTTGTTTCTTTGTTTCATCCCTCCAGAAGCTCCCAGTGATTGGAACGTTATCTGCTGCATCCTGCATCTTAGCAGTCCATTCCCTTCCCTCTATCACTGCCTCCTGATGCCATGGCACATGGGGTTGACCAAGACCGTAAGATGGGCATTTCTTCAGTGGCAGAGGCATAAAACCAAATAGTTTCCACTTTCTGACAGTAAAAGCCTGTTAAAATTACAGGAATGCACACCTCTAAGTAAGTAAAGAGCTGCTGAGGCAGACAAGACCACGCAAAAATATTAAGCAAACCAGTCTTATCTCCTGACTGCTCTGCTTTTTTGGTAGAATAATGAACAGCTAGTTTTATCTGTTATACCTGATGTCTAACCTAAACTCCCCTGGCTGCCCCTCAGGGAGCCTGTTCCTGTTGCTGAGGATTTGGAGAACAGCTTACTCACTTGCTCTTGGCAGCAGCCTTTTATACATTTAAGAAGAGCTTTCATGTGCCCCCTAGTTTTCTGCAAGCGACTAACCTTTTTGCTTTGCAATTTACTCTGTTTTGCTCTCTTTGAACTCTCATCAGCTTGTACATGTAGGACATGTCCATGAGGTGTGTTGGGCAGAGAGGAGGGATTAGGATTACTCCACGTCTTGCGTACGACATGCCTATTCATACAGCCCTACATACTGTTTGTCAGCTTCAAAGCAAAATGCCACTATTACCCAAGTTCAGCCTGTGATCTATGGTAACCACAGATCCCTTCAGAATGAGCAGGTCATGCATGATGATTATGGGTGGGGATGTGCAATCTGTGGTGTGTGAGCTGTCACGGTAATGGTTATAATTTTTGCCAATTTGCTGTTTATGAATAGACCTTATCCCTTCAGCTAACAGTATCAGTACTGTAGACAACACAGATGAAGAGTAAAAAATAACCACTCCATCTGACAGCCAGCAGGTTAAATGCACAAGTGGTGGACAGGGTCTCCAGGAGTTAGTTACAAGTCTGCATTACAAAGGGTTTTTAGCAGAAGTTTTCAGTGGTCCTGTTTCCTCTCCCTTTTGCAGCTTTCCTTGGTGCCTGCTGGGATGTGGGTGCTCAGGAGCACAGACAGTCTCTTGGGTGGCACTGAAGTCCTGTGCCTGCCAATACTGTGTTGTGGCATTCCTGCTAGCAGGTGGTTTTTGAGTGTACCTTCAATAGCCTCTTTTAATGACAGAGCGCTGTGCAGAAGCACAAGCTGTCTAGACATTGCTTTATTGGCCGTTGAAACAGACAGCTGGGGCAAGTAACACTGGCAGAGCAGCACTGCATGTCTGGTTTGAGTGGTAAATGGAGAAACTTTAAGAAAAAAAATCAGTGTAAACAACCACAATTAATAGCACGTTTCTAATAAATCAGCGGGTGGTTATGTGTTTGCTGGGCTTTGTTGCAAAGGTGGGAGAGCTTGAGAACAGGGAGGTCTGTTGGGAACTCACTCTGTGGTGAGTTGGGAGATCTCACCGCTTGACTTCTGCGGTGGCCCTGAGCAGTGATGGCAGGGCAGTGCTGTGGCATGCGCAGAGAGGCGAGTGTGGGCTTTCTGTGCGAAACCTGCAGCACTTTTCCTTGTTGCCTTGGAAAACTGCAGTATTTATGACTCTGTCCTGGTTTTGGCTGGCATGGAGTTAACTTTCTTCTTGGTAGCTCGTACAGCGCTGTGTTTTGGCTATGATGTGAGAACAATGTTGATAGCACACTGATGCTTTTAGTTGTGGTGTGGGGCCACCACAAAAAGGACTGTTGTGGTTTAACCCCAGCTGGCAACCAAGCATCACACAACCGCTTGCTTGCTCCCCACACCCAGAGGGGTGGGGAGGAGAGTCGGAAAGGAATGTAAAACTCAAGGGCTGAGATAAGAACAATTTAATAATTTAAGCTGAATAAAAATGTAAGTACAACAACAATAACAATAATAACAAGTGATAATGGAAGGGTGGGGGAAAGGATAAAATCCAGAGGAAAAGGGAGAAAGGAGAACAAGTGATGCACAGTACAGCTGCTCAGCACCCGCTGACTGATGCCTGGCCAGTGCCCGAGCAACGATCCCCAGGCCCCAGCCAACCCCCCAGGTTTATATACCCAGCATGATGCCCCATGGTATGGAACACCCCTTTGGCTGGTTCAGCTCAGCTGTCCTCGCTGTGTCCCCTCCCAGAAACGGAAAACTCCTTGACTTCGTATAAGTGTTATCCAGCAACAACTAAAAACATCAGTGTGTTACCAGCATTCTCACATCAGAGCCAAGACACAGCGCTGTATGAGCTACTGAGAAGAATGTTAACTCCACCCCAGCCAAAACCAGGACACTCAGTATTGAACCAGGAGGGCATGAGGCTTTTTCCATTCTTGTATGTGGCCTCTTGTGTGTCCAACAGTGATGTTTTTCTTCTCCTCTGCTTGCCCCTTTCCTGCTGCATCCCTTCCATTGCAGTCTCCGTGAGCTGAGGCTCGTATGCAGTGCAGTCACCCTCACTTCGAGTCAGCCAGGCAATGCCCCTGCAGTGGGAAGGGAATGTCACTTCAGTGTACATCACGGGAACTATAAGCAGTCACCTTCCTTGAACAGTGCATGCTGTGTACACAGCAATCTGTGGTTGTACTTAGTATGTAGATAGTGAACCATTTCTGGGCTGCAGATTCAGCTCAGCCCTCCGGCTTTTCAGCTGCTTAGCTGGAAATACGTAATTTTTATTTGAGGTCAGAACACAAACTGGTGAATACAGCAGAACTGCGGTTGCTAAATTCACCAGCTCCAGTATAGTAGGTAATGTGGCAACTTAAGGCTTTTGCTGTGGCTGCAGGGAAGTATTAAGTTATGGTGAAATTAATGGTTTAGGTAAATTGTGCTGTAGAGGCAGCATTGATCCCATTTTAAAAACTGATTTTAATAGGAGTGAAGCCAATAACACCTTAATATCCACTGCTACCACGGGTTGCTCAGAGCAAATACTGCCAGATTAGAAGGCGTATCTTTTCTGTAATGATACCCTTTCAGTTCCTTTTGCCAAGGCTTTGATTGGTGGAAGAGTTTATATTCCCACTCAGTATATCATCAATATTTGAGTGAATGCTTGAAAAAGGAGGTTTGCTCTGAGAGCTGAGCTCCTGTTTCACTCTGAAGTCTCAGGCTGGATGAGTTATATCCAGGCTTTGCTTTAATTCACAGTCTGCTGTACAGATTTATGAGCGTAGTTTATCAGATTGAAGCTGAGGCTTCAGGCATGATTCAGGAGCTGCTCTGTTGTTTTTGTCCTGATTTCTCTCAGCCTAAAAGTTCTTTCTGCTCTTGCTTGGGCAGTACTGAGTATTATAGCTAGAAGATGGGCACTGGGATTGTAGGATCTGTTCTCCTTTTCCCACAACCTTCCAAGTGATTCACATCTCCTTATTGCCCCAGTCTCCAGTGTATAAAATTTTGATAGCAGCACTTTCCTAGGAAAAGATTATGAATATAGTGGAATCCTGGGCTAGAAGGGACCTGGAGAGAGACAGCTGTTGTGGGCTTGGTTTGGTTTTCCCGTAGATGTCTCAGTATTGGAGAAGTACGTGGAACTCAGCCCAGCCCTGTGGGAAGCCTTGCCAGCACTAGCCCTATCTGGTAGTTTTGACTTCTTATGGAGCTTTTGAAAGCCTCTGTTCCTGGGCAGTGAGGCATCAGCTGCTAGCAGTAGGAAGCATTTGACCTGAGTACAGGGAGATAGAAATCGAGAGAGTGACTGGGATGAAGGAACCACCTTGCCCAGTATGACTTTTCCAAAAATAGTTTGCAGGTGGTCAGCGAGGGAGGAGGGTGAGCAGGGCAAGCAGGTCTCATATCCCAAGATTTTTTCCAGGGGATTTTGCTACATCTATTATATTTTATCTGTTTAGTAAGCTGAAATGGTTCTCTCAAGTCCTTGTCTTGCCTCCCCTTGAACCCATGTGGACTTCTATCCATAATACCCTTTGAGATCTAAGGAGCAGTAAACAGACTAGAGGAAGATAACAGGAATGTTGAAAGAAGAACTGCTTGTCTGAAAAGAAGTTGTTAGTGGAGAGAAGTCTAGAAATGGAAGTTATTTAATACTTCAAGTAACACTCGGAGCCTTAAAATTTTACTAGTGGTATTTCCTAAAGACACAAAGCTAGGAAGCATCCTCACAGGGAGTTCAGGGTTATTCAGCAAGAAGAACTTGCATGTCCTTCAGGAATCATACAAATGGGAATTGGATCGTTCAAAATTGTATGATTGTGTGCATGAGAAATGAGCAAAAAGTTCAGCTCCAGCTGGGACCTCACTGGGGAAAGTGAGAGGGGGGAAAACCCAGGGTTTGTCAGTGACGTCCAGGACAACTGTGAGCATCTAGTATGCTGCAGCCATGAAAAAGATAAATGTCATCCAACGTGACACATTGGACAAAATACTTGAGGCAGAAATGGGGAATTTTTAGCATATTAAGTCATGGTGAGACATTGCTTGGAAGACCGCATACATTTCCAGTCGCTCTCTGAAGGCTGTGTGCAAACTGGGTCAGGTGCAGAGAAGGGATATGGGTATGATCAAAGAAATGGAAAGCCTACCTAATGTGAAGTGATTAAAGAACTCAGATGATATAACTTTAAACACAGACTGAATAAATGCTGACGTTAAAGCTCATTTTTGGAATATGAGTGAATAGGGGTGAGCTGTGCATGGGTAAAGATAAACTGGAAATTCAGAGAATGTTCTTAAAACATCAAAGAAATTAATTTGGGGAACTAATTCTTTTAGAAAGCCGTTAGCAAGCAACAAGAAATTTCAAATTTGGGGGAAAAAAACAACTTTCTCTTTTCAAGCTACTGTCTTACTTGGAGGTGTGACTCCTGCCTTGTGTCACTAGCCCTGAGGAAATCAGTATTGATGTTATGGGCAGTGGGCAGCACTTGCTGGCGCAGGATCATGGGGGGGTGTGTGTGTGTGTGTGCTTCTGAATCCTGCTGTTGTGAATGTGTCTGCAACCGGCATAACTCCCCAGTCTCCAGTGCCTGGCATCCGATCCTTTCGGAAGGCAGGCTCAGTAGGGATCCGTTGTTGCTGACCCCCTGGGGAAATGCAAGGACTGAGGGCAGGCATTGCCACTATGCTAATGTGTGCTTTTTATCAATCTGCTTGGATTTTTGACCCCTCGTTCAAAAGCTCCTGTATTTCTTCCCACCAAATAGAAAAGTTGTCAAGCGCATGTTGGTAATGATCAGCCTGTATTGATCTCTATGTGTTTGAGAGAGAAATGTTGTTTGACCTTGAAGGGCAGGGCTTGCAGGGATGGGAAATTATTTTTGTTTTCCTTTCGGAGGATTTTATGAAGTTTTCAGCATCTCCTGCTTTCCAGTTGGCCTCTGTGTTCTGTTCCCCCTTGCTCCAGCTGAGCAGGACCATGCTTTTACTTCAGCTCTGACCAACATCCCTCTCTCTGGCATTGCTGAAATGGCCTCAGTAGTGATGGATGGGGTTGCCATGTCTTGGGGATTCAGATTTGTGCCACAAGCAATGAGTGAGCAAGGTGGGAAGGCACTGAGCTGCTCCTGCTTTGTTCATGAGTGGTCGGTCCAGCATGTGGGAAAAAGTGAAGATGTCCCTCCCTCCTGTGGGCATGCTGCAGATGGGGTCACGATGAGCGAGAGGCTCATGCTGTTGCATCTGCAGATAGCAAGGCACAGGTTGCCCACTGTGGCAATGAGCTTGCTGTTGCTTGTACCACTTTCTGTTTCCTTGAGAGGTGCAGACACAGTGAAAGTAATGAGGGTTAGGTCAAAACACTCATCCTTTAGGAGGAGGTGGCAGGCAGCTCCCTGTGCTGGGTCATAGCTGTGAGCTGCAGTGTAGAGGCACCAGCCCCGGGGTGGTCTGGATGTTGTGAGGGTGGTCGCACTGTGCACCGCACCTGATGGTGAGGGGTGGTTGAAGACCTGTTCCTGCCCAGTGCTGGAAGTGTGAGCTGCAGCCCAGGCTGCTGGTTGGGATCTGGGGCTGAGCTGTTTCCAGTTCACTGGTCACTGGAGCATGCAGCAGATGGGTGGGAGGCTTGGCCTGCTGGTGGGTGCCCTTGCTGTACAACTGCAGTAGAAGTGGAAAGGTTTCTTCCTTCTTGTAGGTGGGGGCATGCTAACCTGAGCAGCCAATTCCTACCTGGAATATGAAGGAAGGAGCCTGAGACCAAGACAGAAGTGTATTGTGCTTTTTTTCTGCCTAAATGATCTATTTGTGTCCTGGTTGTTGTCAGCAAGCGCCTTGGGCACACACATGGCTGGTGTCCAGTGTGAGTGCAGCACGTGGGGCTCCTCCACAGCAGTGAGCTCTGCTTCAGCCTGGCACTGGGAACAGGGTGTGCCTCCTTAGTGGAGCTCATGGGTGGGCGAACATGTGCACTGACTTCTCACACCCTTGGAGCAAGGAGGGAGGTGAGATGTCAGAAGCCCCACCTGACATGCAGGATGCCTGTGAGGAATTAGACTTGACATTGCATGATAAGCAATTTTCTCCTGCACAGTGTGTGGGAAGCACCTATACCTACCTCTCCAGACCAAGCAGAACAGGAACACCTGTTACTGTAGGAGCAGATGTGTTCTGGCACCTCCATCTCCCTCACCTTGCTTCTCTAGGGAGTGCAGTCAGCAGCCTGCAGTATCCTCCTCCCCTCCTTGCCTGAGACTGTGGCATCAGCCGTGCGACTCATCTCTGTGATCAAAGAGAAGTCATCTCCTAGAAGACAGTCCCCAGGAAACAGCTTTCTTCTTCCTCATTAGTGCCTGTAATCTCTTAGTACCTACAAAGCTTTAGGGCAGCCCATCAGTTTTTACTGCTGTTGCTGAGTGTGGTGGAGCCCGGTAGGGAGATGCAGCAAAGGGGTGCTTGCTGCAGAGGTGCAAGTGGGGTGGTGGGAAGGTGCTGAACATGTTTTGGGGAGGAGGATACAAATGTTGATGTTGGGAAGAGATATGTAAATAGGTGGGTTTCTCAGGGAGCCCCTTATCTGCTGCATTGCTCTATCTGATTTTTAACAAAACAGCCCCCTGACTCCATCTGCTCTGGTGTGCATGTCGGTCACCCAAGGCAGACATTGCTGTCAGTGAATTGGTTAATGCCAGTGTCCTGTGGCAGGGACAAGGATGCAGGCAAGCACTCAGCCTGCCAGCATTTATACCTCCTGGCGTCAGCATTGGCAATGCTTGTGGAGGACTGGGGAGGGCATGGAAATAGTTTCCATTCTCCTCTCTGCTGTGGGAATGAGTCTCCTGGGTAACAAACGCTCCTTGTTCTGCACAGAGCTCTGCAGCTGAGACTGTCTCCTTCCTCGCTGCTGCTCCCTGACTGTCCCAGCTGAAGGGGCCAGAGATGGCTGCTTGAGCCTGCCTTAATTAACACTGATAATACAATGGGACTGGCTGTGCGGGGGTCCGGGGGCTGCACGCTAATGGGAGTACAGTAAATAGTCTCATTTACTGCAGCTTGGGTGGAGCAGAAACCACCAGGGCTAGCATTCTGCTTGCTGTAATGGCCAGGCGTGGAGGTAGGTCTCTCGCTTCTGCATCCTCCCTGGAGCTCATCCCTGCTGCTTGAACGGGACCAGGTGGTGGTGCAGGTCTCCAGCATCCAAGGAAAGGCAAGTGGTGGGCTGGGGAGCGTGAAGTACCACAGGTGGGGCAGGTGCATCAGCCTCTCGGGAAGGACCTGCGGACCCTGAGCTTTGGGACGGGCTGGCGGATCATTCCCAGTGTTTGGAGGTGAGCAGCAGAGCCGTCTGCAGTGCTGGCTCCAGTGTGAAGGGGCTGCACAGCCCACAGCCAGCGTGAGGTGTGTTCTGGTTGGAAGGATCTGTCTGCACTGGGGGGAGCCCTTGGTGGGAGCCACCCACCAGCCACTGGATTACAATCAGAAATGCAGTTTGAATGTTACCTGAAGAGGTGTTTTAAAGATTTTGGGTGGTCTGGGGTCCAAGACAATTGGCAGCCGCTTCCAGTGATGACTCAACATTTTGCTGTCATAGCTTTCTCTGTTGGCCTCTGTAGAGGCAAAAGCTTCTGCGAAGTGTTATGTTGTCTGGGCTTGTTTTGTTTGATTGCTGCTTTGGGTGCATCATGGTGTAGGGCAAAAAGTACTCGAGTGTGTGACAGTTCTTAATTTCTTTGAGCCGTGTGTCTGTGTGACATTTTTACCTCTTCTCTGACTTACCTGCTCTCCATGGAGCCTTGGGTTAGGAGATGGGGTTTGGTGTGGGCTCATAGGGGTTGCTTTTTCTGACGTGGCCACTCCGTTTTCTGAGCTCTGCTTAGCTCAGTTCAGGGCGGTGGCGAAGTGCAGTAATGTGGGTGGTCCTGTTGTCTAAACTCCTAAATTACCAAACTGATCTAGTGTTTAACTATATGTTAAACAAACCTGTGCACAGTTTTGAGTCAAGCTGACTCTTATAAAGTTGTTAAAAAGTGACGAATGAAAGGACTTCTAATCAAGGGAGTCAGTTTTGGGAAGGATGGAAAACAAAGAACAAATGGTGAAAAGAACACCATTACCTAAGTTATGCAAAAAGAAGCCTTCAAGTGAGGAAAGTTCTGGCAAGAGGAGACAAGCTGGTAAGGTGTTACAATCCACTGACATCAACAGAAAATTAGTTGAAAGTAGTGCAAAAGCGATTGCGGCAGTGGGAGATGGCAACCTCTGACTCCAATAGCACCCCCCCCAAAAGAGGGGAAACCCCCTCTTGAGGTCCATACATAGTTAGTAAAGAGCTTCAGCAGTGCTATCAGAGGATGCACACTAATTTGCATTAGAAGTGAGAAACTTGTAACTAATCCTGTGCTTGAATGACAATGCATATGTAACATACTATGAATATACAACTACTCTGTTGTATATAATGTGTACCCTGGAGCAGCTTGGTGTGCATGGTAGGAGGAAAAATCCCCCATGCCCCCAGTGCTGCAATAAACCAATGTTGGCTTTCTAAACTACCATTTGGTTTGGAGAGCTTTCTTGGTTACAATTTTGGTAACAGTCCCTCCAGAACAGTTGTCTCAGGGCAGCTGCTCCAGTGCTAGAAACATCTCCCCTGGCAGAGCCAGGAGCACAGCTGAGTTTCTGGGCTGTGTGGTTGTGCCCAGACTGTGGCAGAAAAACAGAATCAGCCACACACTGTCAGGAGCAGCACTGGCTTGCCTGTGGAGCAGGTTGCAATTGCCTCTGGTGAAAGGGGGGTGATGGAAAAATCCTTTCACATGGCCCTGGGATAGCAAAGAACCTGATCTTTTGCGGGTTTCAGAAGGAAGATCTCTTGTGAATTGCTTGGTGGACATGCTGGGATTCAGCCCAGGTTACAGGCAGTGTTTTTATCACAAGCTGTAGTTAATAGTTGCTGGGACCTTGATTTGAGTCTCCCTGTGACAGCAGGGACTGCAGACAGCCTGCCTCTGCCAGGTGTGTTTGGTACCAGGGGAGGTGCTGGTGGTTGCATCTTACCCCAGGGGGACTGCCTTTCAGGGATACAGCACAGATAATGTTGATGAAGCTCTCAAGCAAAAGACGCTACAGAAATGTAAAAGAAGCTTCAAGAAGCTTCTTGTAGTTTTCCAGATCTCTCAGTTAGGAGTCCTCCCATCCTCCTCCTCTGCCTGTGCATTTCTTTGCAGATGAGCATCTTAGCTCCAAGGGTTCTAGCAGCCATTATCAACGGTAGGGACACAGCACTGCAGTTCCTTTTGCTTTCCTTTGCAAAGCCAGGAGAAGAGATCAGACAGCTTGCAACTACACAGCATCTGAAACCCAAGCTCATCACAGAATAAAATGCTGCAGTTCTATTTCATGGCACGGGCTTTAGTCTTTTCATTTCTCCTCATGCTACCTTCCTGATTTCCCTGTTACTATAAGAATCAATCCTCCATCTTCCAGCCTGACTTATCTCCCCTCCTCTCCTTCTCCGCTCCCTCCCATCCCCTGCCTCATCTGAGGTTCCGCAGGGACCGATTGCAAGCCGGAGCGGTGGTGCTGTGGGCATGCTTGCTCCTTCACACGCAGCAACGTCACAGCAGCAGCAGCAGGAGCATTGGAGATGTGATTGCGCAGACCCTCTGCATTGCCAGGGATGCAGCTGTGAAAAAAAAAAAAAAAAAAAAAATGGAAAAAAATTGATTCTCTGTTTCTCACAGCATCCTGGTGAGAGAGCACGGAGCCCGCTGGAATCCAAGAGCTCAGCAGTGCTGGAGCAGGGCGTGTTCAGTGAGACAGGGAACGGAGCATCTGTGGAAAGGTGAGATGGAGAAATGGTCGGGGTGGGCGTTAGTCATACTGATGCTTTTCAGGCTGTTCATTGTCCTGCAAACTGGCTGGTTTGTTTTTGTAGACTTTGCCGGCTACCCAGTGAAGCTTAGGGATTTTAGGATTGCTTTGTCTCTTCAGGGGCTGCATTGCTTTGGAGCTGCTGTGATTATAATGGCTGTATATAAGCGAGGAGGCTGGTGTTGTTGCGCAGAATGTGTATTTGTCCATTGTAGCTATGAAATAGCGGTTGTCATGTCCGGGGCTGGTTGTGCAGAGGCGAGCCGTGCTTCGCCCCGACAATGCCGTCGCACAGCTCTCCATTGTGCCTGCCATGACAGCCAAGCCCACACGGATTGTTTTGGTCCCTCCAGCTACCATGCTGTCTGTGCATCCCTGGTGGTGATGCTGCTGTGCAGCTCAAAAGCTGTTTTGACAGACAGCGCTTCCATGAAAAGCCAGAAACAAAGGATGTAGACAGAGGAAAGGCTGCTGTCAGTGTGGCTTTTGACATTTTTTGCTACCCCCACCCGCACCCCCACTCCCCTACTGGTGAATCAATTGTTCAAAAGGCATTAGGATAAAATATCGTGGCAGGTAAAATCCTGTTCTTCTGCTAAGAGATACATGGGCTCTGTGCAGGCTGGAGTCCTTTGTGTTGCTCAGGGCGTGTCTGTGCTTGCTGTGTAAATGGATGCTTTCTCCCTGCCGCTTTTCACATATTGGATGAGAAAGGTTATCTAGGAATGGAGGAATTACTGGTTTTAATTACTGAAATGAGGGGTTCAGGCTGGGTGCCAGTTACTAGAGCTTAATTACATGGTTTTGTTATAACCAAATCCCCTTTTTCCCTGTCCACCTTCTTTCTTCCCACCCTCACCCTCTGCACAAATCCTTCCATCAAATTGCATCTGCAAACACGAAGGGAGAAGGGTTTGAACAAAGAGAAGGATATATGTGGGGTAGGGATATGAATGCCGGAGAGGTGATATTCAGGGTAGCAGTCAGCAACAAGACAAAGGTGTGAAAGAATGAGATTTTGAACTGACATGGCTACAGGGGAATATACACGTGGGAGTGTGGTAACAAAGGGATAAGCAAATAGCAGACGCAGTCTTTTGGGGTTATGGAAGATGCTGAGCATGTGGGGTTGTAATTGCAGGTGTTTGGGGGGATTGTGGTGCTAACGGGATCTACATTAGCACTGGGTGTTGTGGAACAGACCATACAGGGTCTGGATTGATGGGTATTGTAAAGGTGTATGGAGCATGGAGGAAGCAGAGATCTACTTTTTTATCTCCATATACCTACAGCTTTGTATGCCAGTGTTGCTAAGCAGCAAGCTTGGCAAGTTTATGTTTTCACAAAAACTTTCTGCAGTTTGCCAGTAACCCAAGAGTAATTCAGATAAGCCACCTTTAGGCCTATTAGGAGCAACAGGATGGTAGGAAAAACATAGATAAAATGGTAAATGTTTGTCAGAGCTGTAGAGGAACCATGGAACAAAAGAGGCAGGTGTGAGGGGCATTGCAGAGCTAGAGGAACAGGGAGTTTTGGGTCAGAGACCACAGAGGAGGAAACTGAGAGCTGTCATTGTCACAGAATGTAAATGTGTCATTTGTACCACCATTCTCCATCCTCTCACTGTGTTCCCTGGGATGGCCAGTGCAGCGTGCAGCCCCAGGGGGTTTGTAGAGGTGGGAGCGATCATCAGCACAGCCTTTTTCTGCAGCAGTTTTATGAAGGAACCATTTTGCTGCTGCAGGTTCTCAGTTCATTGCTCCCTTTCCATCCCTATGCAGTGGCAAGGCTCTCCGGCCTTTATGCCTGGTGAAGAAGATAAACCCAGAGTTTCAGTGCAGGGTACCAGGTGGGAAGGAGAGGGCTTCCAGCAAAATCACAGAGCAGAGTGCATTCTTGTCGCAGCTCTGTGACAATTTCCTGCAAGCACCATGGGGTTTCCTGAACTGCAGCTCCTTGTCATCCCTATCTCACCATGGGACCTGGGAACCCTATCTGTGTCTCCAGGTCTCTGTCCCATTCAGCCCGATGGGAGCAGGGAGTGGGATATGCTGCTGTAGGTGTGTATCCGACTGCACTTGTGGTGCTGCTGCAGAACAGGCTCTAACAGGAGGTTGGTGGGGGGTAACAACAGCACGTGTGTGTGTGGTGCATCCTGGGCTGGAGGACAGGATATGCAACAGGACGCATTTATGCAGGACACACATACTTATTATATTGGGGCACGGAAGAAAAAATGTGTATAGTTTTCTGTGTATGGTGCTTGCCTAAAGGAATAAAAAGAAAGTGATGTAGCCTCCTTCGCTGCATGGGGTGGGAATGCTCCCCAGGACATACAGTCTGTACCTAGGTGGTAGATGCTGCTTTTGTAAGAGCATCTGTTAAGCAGTGAGAGTGCACAGATAATCTCTGCCTTGAGATGCTTAAAAGATGGGCAAGAGCTTCTGGTGACTGGAGCTGACCAAAATGATTTGCAGGAAGGAGATGTAATTGCTGGTGTGTGTCTTCCTCACTGCATTGATGCAGGATGCTGGAGTTAAAGTGCAGCAGGATCTCTAGATCCAAGGGACCTGGACCTGCATTGCAGGAAGTGCAGGTGGCCCAGGAGAATATGCCATGGACTCAGGAGTGGCCTGCCCATGGCTCCATTACCACCTCACAGGTGTCTGAGGCTGTGGATAGCAAAGAAAGAATGAATTATCTGTCCCAGGGACCTTTATTGTCTTCTAGTCTGATGGGTCAAGATCTCACTCTGGTATTATTCCTGATAGCCAGACAGTAGCCCTCCCTTTGCAACCCCATGTTGTGCATTGCCCCATTTTTCATTTATTTCCCAGTCTTGTTATTCTTTTTTCAATGTTTTCTGAAAGCCTTATGTAATATTAAGGGCAGGTTGATAAATGTACTGTGGGTCACTTTCCTTCCTCTTTCGGAACAGGTACAGATTTTACCTTTATTTGCCAGCCACACAGCTTTCCCTCCTTCCTCTGTTTCCTCACAGACATTTTTATCAAAAGTCTTGCTTCCAGCTGCAGTCATGCAACTATTCTTCCGTTGTTTTGGGATGAAGAATATCTTGTCCCTCTGACTTGACTGCATTAATCTTCTTGAATTTGTTTCCACTCCAAAAACTCATTCCATTTTCTGCACCCTCTTCCCTCTATATTATCTAACCTGTCATCACTGCAGCTTTAGGATGCTTGGTTTTGCTAAAACAGTGCCAAAGATGCTGGTTTACTTACTTCTAATATCCTTCTTGGTGTAGTTATTCATTCAGGTTGGTCAGGAGCTCTGCTCTTCTAATTTTCTCACTGTGCTTGGTGATTTGAGATTATTATTTTTTACTTAGGATGCACATTGAAAGACTTTTCTGCAGTATTTCTCCAAGTTCTTTGTTCTTGTTGTTTTTTATAAATGTTTTTCCTGATACACCAGAGATGGGCTCTTTAAAAATTAGAAAGGTTTTGTTACAGAGGTGTTCACTTTTTACCCTTCTGTTTAATATAAACTGGGTCAGCTTGAGATACTTAGTTCAAAGGCAGTTCTATATTGATGATGCTGGATGATATCTCAGTAGGCGTGGTTCTGATGGTTAAACCCAAGAAAAGCAAACTGAAAGTGAGACATGCGGAGATCTGTGCATGTGGCTCAGAAGCAGAAGGTTGGAGGTGCCTCACTGTCAGCTGTGGAATCACAGGACGATACCAGATGAGAAGATTTTGTCCTGTGTTTGTGGAAGCTGCTGAAATCTGGCCGGTAGTGGGAAAGTTCACTTGTCTGCCTGTGCTGCTTGGTGGGAAGAGTCGTGATGTGGATAAAGTGCTTCTGGCAGGTCAGACTCTTAAGTCCAAAAGAGCCAGAAGTTCACCCCCTTCCAGAGCCATGCAAAAGGTTACAAGATAAGGCTTGAAGGAGCTGAGGGAGCTTGTCTGGCAGGGGATGAAATCCCACAGCAATGATCAGTGACAGCTGTGTTAGTAACTAGCCTTAGCAGGGATTTGTCAGGTTATCTGCTGAGCAGGTTCCCTGCGTGCCCTCCCACTCCTCTGGAATTTGGTTACTCTCCAAAGAGAAAGAAACGGGCTGTCAAAATGGCTCTAGTTCCTAATTCTGCTCCAGTTTCCTCTCTCAATGAAAATTATTTTAACGTTCATTTTCTGAAAGAAGTGGGTCAAAGCAGGGATGTATCTGTGCAGATAAGCACAAGAGCAGGCTTGTCCACAGACTCTTCCTCTCCCCACTGCAGTTGTGTCACAGCCTCAGGGTCATGTAGGCAATGTTTTTTTCTGTCCATCACACGCATGCAAATATTCCTCACTGGGCAAAGCTGCTGGTGGTTTTATCAGTAGATAGGAAAAAAAAAAAAAGCCACTGAAATCCCCTGCAGCTGTTCACTGGTGTAAATGGGAGGGCGACAGAAGGCAGAGCTGTAATGTAGGTGAGTGGCCATAATGTGGGTGATGGCAACTTCTGGCTGAGGGTCACCCTCTGAGTTTGAACTCTTGGGATAGAGACCGTGTGTTGGTCTTTGTGCAGTGCTGACAGCATGGGGCTGGCAGTACCTCTGAGTGGCAAATAATAAATACTTGAGTGATGGCAGCAATGCTTTGCTTTGCTTTGCTTGGCAAGCAAGAGGAAGCTGGCACTACCACCAAACTGTCTCTCTCTGTCCCAGCACAAGATGCTGTCTGGAAGCAGAGAGCGAGTGTCACTGCCCTGCTTTTGTGCTTTTTGGCCAGTGGCACAAGTATCTCAGAGTGATGAGAGCTAGTAGTCCCTTCTGGTAAGAGGGGATTTTCTCCTCTGGGAGTTACACAGGGGAAGAAATAGAGCCTTTAGGGAAGACCTTGACAAATGTGCAGCAGATTTTCACCTGCTACTTGCCCTGGACCCACTGTTACCTCAGACTAGACCCTGCTCTGTTCTTGGGGAAAGGTGGGACACATGGGCAAGGAATGGGTGCTGGTCTGGGATACTCTGCCTTCCCCTTGGCTCCCAGCTGTGCAAAAGACCCACTTGAGCATCTGTGGCTCTGGCAAATGCTCAGGAACTCTCCTGCACACTGGTGCTGGAAAAAAGCCCTGCATACAGTTTTAGGAAGATGAGTTTTTCACAAGAACTCAAGTTGTGATGTGAGATTTGAACTGATGGGTTGCTTAACTGTGATGCAGTCAACCTTGGGCAAAATCTGTGCTCCTGAACGTTGGCTAACACAGACTCAGTTTAGCAACATTTAGATAATCTCAGCTCCTTCTGACCCTCAGGGGACCAGCTCTTCAGGTGTTACTCTTCAAGGAAGCCAGAACATACATTGCTCCCTACATAGACTAATCACATCAGATTAAATCCAGAACTGCACCTTATTCTTTGTAAACTGGCAGCAGCTGGCAGCAGCTGCCATCACTTCTGCAAACGCCAACCTAAATGCTTTCGGTGGGCAGGCTCTTCTCTGTTCTGCTCTACCTGCATTGCTGCAGGACCAACTGCATGCTTACTTGGCCTCCTTTTACCTAGTGGGTCCAATTCACCTGAATTGTTTAGCAGGACACCTTCTTTTGGTCCCTCTGTGGGGTTCCCATGGCAAAGAGCAGGGCTGTATGCCTCATGCTGCATTGTCATGTGTCTTCTGTGTAAACTGAGATAGCATAGCTGTCCTCACAGATGTCCTTCTCAGCAGGGAGAATGACCTGTCTGGACCATTGTGCTAGTGCAATTTTCTGTTCTTAGTAGTGAGGCTGGTTCCAGTGTCTGCTTACATGGCATTTTTCCCTGTAGTCCAACCCTCGGATCATTTACAGTAACTCAAGTGGCAGAATCATAAACCCACATAGGAGAAGATCCAGTGAGAGATATAAATAATTCCTATCTCTGGTCCCAGGGTATTACTGGCTCATGCAGTATATCTTCCTTGGCTTTGCCTGATTCATTCTAATGATCAATACCTGGAGTGAGACAACTGCCTTGGGGTTTGGCTTACTCTGGTTGACCTCTCCTTCACTTGTTAGGATGTCAGTTGTTGTAGGGACTTCTAAGGGATTTCTTGCCTGAATGTGGCTTATTGTGAGCAGTGATTGTAGCTTGGCCCTTTGGAAGAACAGCAAGAGGATTTCAGCATGCATCTGCATTTAGCCATTTTCTACTGGCAGCAAGCTCTTCTCCCTTGTCCACAGCCAGTGGCATCTAGCTTAACCTGCTGCTGGGATTTGTGCTTCAGCTGCAGGTCATATTGCTTGAAATGGCCACCGAGGAGAGCACCTCCTTACCCAGATGTCTCCTGCCTTCAGCTCCTTGTCATATGCCTCATTTTCATTTCTGCAGGCACTTGCTATTTATAATTACTGTATTTATAAAGCACTCCGAAGGTGGTGACTACTTCTTAGTGCAGTAAGCCTGACAGCCTTTCTGTTCCCATGTGCTTCCCTTCCCTGCTTCCTGATAGACTGGCTGGTTTTGGGGGAGTACTGGACCAGAGGAAAGGTGAGACTGCATGGAGCACAGGGGGACCTCAGATGTCCCTAGAGGATTCCTAGTGCAGTAGAGCTAGCCAGTTCATGGCACGATAACAGAAGAGGAGAGGAGGAACTGCCAGAAACAGGTATGTCCCAGCACTGGCAAGCAATGCCATGAGGGTGGTTAATGCACAAAGGTGGCTATGCTGTAGTCACATGTCGTTCAGTTTATGTTTGGCCATATCTTATTCAGGCACTGATCGTAGTTGTTGATCCATTGGGGTTTCTATTACCTGTGCTTCTGTTGGTGACTTTGCACAAGCTTCAGAGACCACAAAGAACATCTTCATCTCCATAACCCTGACCTCTGCAGGCTTTGTGCTGCTGACATGATTTGGTACTGTGCAGTGGAGAAACACCACCAACTGAAGCAATGTGTTTGTATTTGTCCTGGAGGCACTGCAAGGTGATTCCCCTCTGTACCAGAGCATGTTTGACAGCCAGTATTTTGGTCTGTTGCCTTGTTGACTGCTTTCCCCTTGGCACGAGCTGAGGTTGAAAAGAAAAACCACAACAACCTCTTGGCCTGCTCGTCAAGATGAAAGGGGAATCTTCTTTCGTGGAAGGAAGCCACCAGACCTCACTGATTTCATGAGGCAAATTCACCAGGGAAAATATCCTTCAGCCCGTATCTTAGTCAGATATTGAAGACCCGTTTATCTACTGGGGGACTGCAAAGAGGATTTGCATGGGGACGTGGCAAACCTGTCCTCACAAGCCTACTCTGAGAATTTGTGCAACCTGGAGGAGCAAAACCCCTGAAAACCACACTCCATAGACAACAAAAAGAAGCTCCTTTCCTCAGAGAACAGATATGTAAGAAAAATACCCTGGTTTCTTCTAGGCTAGTCTTGTTGTAAACCTTGATTTTTTTTTTTTTTTTTTTTGAGCTTAATGCTGAGGTATGTAAATGTGTGTAACAGAAGATACTCATAAAAGTACACTTTGTCAGGTTACAAATCACTGAACTGATTAAATTGATTAAATTGACTTCAGCTCATTAAAGTGATGTCATTAAACTGCAAAAAGTATCTGTATGTCACCCTGGTCATAAGGGACTTTACTTGATAAGTGTCTACATATGAATGTTAAGGTACATAAGAAACGGAATGGAAGATTATGGTGCAGTCTTCTGATGCTGATACAGAGTCAGGGGCTGGCCCACTGTTGATTGGGAAACTGTGCAATTAGTCACCCCAGCTCAGAAGCATGACTGCAGACCTGGAAGGAATTAAGAAACTGCCCAGGAAACTGCAAGAGCCCTGGAAAACTCTTACATGAGGAGAGACTGAAGAAATGGTAATTATTTGTATTAAATGGGAAACTGGTGTTTGTGATATAAAAATAATGAGCAGTCCAGAGAAAGACGGTAAGTATTTATGAGGTGCCCTGCTTGTAACATGGAAGCATTCCAGGAAATTAAAGAGGATTACTTGAAACTGATAATAGGAATAATTTTCACATACTGTGATTAATTAGTCCATGAATCTTGCTGTCAAACTTCAAAGCCCAGCAATATTCCCAAATGGCTTCTTGGCATTTGTGTGAGTAAGACTACCCAGTGTATTTATAGTACGTGTTCAGAAGTTGCAGAGTTTTGAAACCTCTTGGTTGAGCTGAGGCCCATTTCAGTGCAAGGACTTTGGAGCGACAAATTCTTCTTCACCACTTGTTGTTCTTTTCTCTGAGACATCAGGTACAGGAAGAACACAACAGCTTCAAGAAAGGACATGTCCTAATGTGAGCATGTCCCAGCTGGGAAGGTCTGGGAGCCTACAATCTTAAGGTGTCTCCTCAGCCCTCTCAAACACCCTTGAAGTAGTTGAAAGCAGAGTGGTCATCCCTCCAGTAAACTTGGTGTGTCCCCTTGGATCCTGACCTGCTGTACTCCTCCAGTACAGAGCCAAGGATCATCCCATTTGCTCTCCTTTTTTCTCCTAGTGAACAGGTCTATGCATCTTCTGCAGCCTGGCAAGAGTTTCCTCAGCAGAAGACCTTGGTTAATCCAGAGTTACCAGATTTAGTTAGTTAGACCCTTAATGCTTTGTTGTTAAGCCCAGTCATTCCAAGCCTAATTAGCACATGAGCTGTCTTGTGGAGCGATATCCTAAAATAAACTGTTCGGAATAGAGCTTTACAAGCTCAGTTTGGTTTGGGTTGCCAGCCCCTGCAAGGGATGAGTTTCTCTTCTCAGAAGAACAGTATATGTAATCATTAGGAGTGCCTGGTCTGCTTCATAAGTATTTTATTAAGGTCCTGGCTTGCTTTTTGCTAGTTCTGATACATGGAAAATACTCTTACGTAAATTGATGCTCCAGTTTTATCCAGATCCTCTTGAGTTCTACCCTGCTGCCGGCCATGCAAACATAGAAACACCCACACATCAGGACACTTAGAGAGAAGTTGATGGCCAGACCAAGGATCTGGGAATACTCTTGTACATGAGCAGAATGAAAAGCTTGGGAGTACTCAGAGGGGTGGCAAACATAGTAGAAAATATGTTAACTCTCCCTGCCCTAGCCCAAGGACAAGCAATGAAGTTTTTGTCCTTCATTCAAGCAATGAAGCAATGAAATACCCTTATGTCCGATAGGACTGTCAGTTAACTAGTAGTTTAGTGTGGAACTCACTGGTTCCTGAAGTTACAAGCCCTAAAAGTTGCAAGAATTCATAAGAAAAGCGAAATACTCAGGGATGTTAAAAAAATATAGTACTATGATTATATAGGCTCCTAACTTTTTATTGGCCAGTTTTGAAACCCGCCTCTAGACATAAACTCTTCCCATCTGGAGGAGGCTGGCTGTGACTGGGAGGGAGCATGGAGCAGCCGGTCAGTCACCCATTTTCCCACTTTGGGGTTATTACACCTCATGCAGAGCATCTAAATTGTGCCGGGAAAGGCGGAACATGAGGCTTTGCCTATCTGATTCAGTCCACAGATGAATCAAGACTTCCCTGTAGCAGTTGATCTGTGAAGACTAAGTATGTTCATCTATCCATTGCTTCTTTCTCCTCCCTCATCCTTCTGAACTGGTGGCAACAGTTGCCTTTGATTTCATCTTTCTTAAGAAAAGCATTCTTTAAATAGATTTGTGTTGGCCAGGGAGGTCATGTGAAGACCTGCTGTGTAGTGCAAAGGACAGTTTCTAACCTTGCACTGTCTCACTGCAGTCCAAGGATTTCCTCCCAGATCAGAAGCTTCTTGTCTCATCATCATGGGAGTCATCTTGCCTTGGTTTTTTTTTTTCTTTTTTTCTTGCCCACCCTGGTTTTTCTGTTGAAGTGAGATTTAGACAGCATTTGGACATGATTGCAGAGAACCTTTTTCTTCAGGGATCTGGCCAAATCAAGAAATGCACAGTCTTAAGAGTGATCAGGCAAATTCCCTTCCAAACCTGTGTGCTACAGGGTCCTTTCCTCCAGCTAATCTTCAAGAGACTGCAAAATCCAGCCTGTGGTCTAAAAGCAGTTGGATATCAGCAGCAAAAGTATATGTGGTCCTGATGTCCTTCAGAGGGCAGGATAAATTTGATGCATTAGTCTCATCAGATGCTGCCTTTATTAGGCTGATCCTCAGCCTTTTTGCTTTGTAGCTATCATCCCCAAATCAGGGTGCTGCCAGCCTCCTGACCAATGAATTACATGTTACATATTCCTTCCTTGGAGAGACAGAAATTTTCTTCCTGTGTATCCACTTACTGCTTCTGGTCTCAGCAGAACTGCCTAGAGCTGGAAAGCGTTAAAGTTTCCTTCAGTGTTAGCAAGAGTCAGCTGTTGGACACAGCTGCTGTTTGAAAAACCATTTAGATGTGTACTGTGAAAAGGAACATCTAATAAAACCAGGCTGCTGCTGGGATGTTTTCTGTTTGTGCTTGATTTTGGAGCTCCTGATCTGGTTGCATGCAGTGCATATTGAGTTCCATTGCATCATAAAAATAATACAGCCCTGCAGATGCAGGCACTCTGGCGGAACTGATGCCCATCACTGCTAGGTAATGCCATACCTGCATTGCTTCTCCTATTCACTGGGACATGGCCACCTAGTCCTGGTAGCAAACCATTGCACCCTGGCTGTGTTCAAGTCTGAAAATAATGCTTCCGGGGATTTTTGGCATTGCTAGCTGCTTTATTTATGGTGGGTTGTGGGGTGATATGTTATGTATTTCAAGAACTTGACCCTGCCGTGGTTTTACTTCACTCTTCTGTACCTTTGCTACCTGTTCTGTACCATGTTTTGCTGTGTTGCTACATGAGGTTGTACACCTGTAATCTGCCATCCCAGAAGCATTTGGTTTTCACTTGATAGTCAGTGATTCCTGTATACATAGAGCTCTGGGCTGAACAGACACTGAACATTTTACAGCCTTTTTAACTGAGTTATCTCAAGACTGAGTTGCTTATTTGTCAGGCTTTCTCTGGTGATCCCTGATGCTTTTGCCTTGTAAGGAGAGTTCAGGATTGTTTTGCAGATGTGATTCCTGCAATGTGTGTCTGGTCAGAAATGCAATGCCAGTTTTAATCTGGACAGAGAGGAAGCAATAGTGAAGATGCACAGCCCTGGAGAGGCTGGAGTCTGCATGGGTGTGCTGACCAGTACTGCAGTGAGGTCTTACTCACTGTGAACAGACCTTCGTTGTCCCTTTTAGGCCTTAGCACATCTCTTCTCCTCAAATCATGAACATGATAGGGTATCTAGGACTGCCTGAGGTGGAGCTGTCCTCCTGTGCTTATTCTTTGTGAGGATGAAACTTGCTTCTTAAATTATCCTCCCATTAGCCTTGGGTAAGCAAGGCTGTCTTTGCCATGGGCTGGGCAACACCAAGATGTCTGATGCCAGACTCCAGTAAATGTTAGGGAGGAAAATCCTGAGGCCCCAGTGGAAGTGATTCATGACCCCTCATGGAGAGCTCTTTCCAAAGTACAGTAGTTCTAGGGATGCTTCAGATCCCCAGAAACCCCTGAAACCTCCAGTGCTGTTGAAAACACCTCCATCCATATGAAGCATCCATGCCTTCTCCACTTCTTGCTATCACCTCGGGAGCCTTCGCCCCTGCAGTGCACACCTGAGCAAGAAATTGAATGCTCAACGGAAGTGAGCTGCTCGCTCACTGTTGCGTGTAGCCATATAACAGACTTCGGGAGCAGCTTTGCCATCTTGTATGCCTGCAGGCACAGGTCAGAGATCCAGCTTTGAATCACAAAGCTGTGCTGTTTGCTGCCTGACTCCCTCATTAGGATGCTTTATTCCCTGCCCAGCCGTGGCTGTTGTGGTGGGGAATTTGGAGCTCACAGCTCCCAGGCGTAGAATTTGTTGAGAAAACTTTAGTCCCTGCTTCTGCAGGCTTTGACTCTGCTGCTGGCTGTGTTTTTGTCACGACTCAGCTGCGGCCTCTGGTTCCTAGGTGAGGCAGGTTTGTAAAAGAAGCGCGTCCAAGAGGCAGCCAGCTCTGCAGGTAAGCCCTGGCCAGTGCTGTGCAGTGAAGGAGGAGTTAAGCTTGGCATCTTCAGCTACTGATTCTGCCCAGCAATTTCATGTGCTTATAGGATTTTATTTCTTTCTGCACGGGTTCTTGAGGGCTCTGGGAACCCTGCAGCAGCCAGGGTCCAGCACCCAGGCAGATCCATATTTCAGAAAGGAATTGTGTAATTTCTGCTCTTGTAAATCTTCAGTGTGCTTTCAGAGTGCTCAGGTGCTATAGAAGTGTAGTCCCTCCTGCTGCTGCTGCTACTAGAGTGTCTGTGGTGGGGAAGCATTTACTGTGTCAGCACTTTAATTCAGTCGCAATTTTGGTGCAATATGAACATCTAGAAACATCAGAGTCTTTTTCTCCACTGAGGAATTGCATATAGTAATTAGGAGCATATGTGGTGGGAGCTGGGGCAGAAGATGGCCAGTGGGGAGAAGGAGGAGCAGGTTCCAGCCCAGATCACCTCGGTGGATGCTCATGAGTCACCACCTGTAAGTGGCTTCTGCCGAGTGCCACATGCCAAATTATGAGTCATAGAGCAAGAGAGCACAGAAATGGGAGAAACTGGTTCGGTCACTGTCCAGCTCCTGGGTGAGCTGCTGTATATCTGCTGCTTGAGCTATTTCTGATGTCTTGCGTAACTCAAAATGCACAAAGCAGCTGGGGCTTCTTCTCCGGTGACTGGGAGGCAGTACCTACCTCATGCTAGTTGTGTCATCGGCAGGAATACATATAACACCTATTGCTTATTTTTGCATCACAACCCCCCTAATCTCTGCTGGCCAGCCCCTCATCCCTGACCTGCGCGGCTCCTTGCTGCCACAAGCACAAGGGCTGTGACTGATCGTCGCGTGCTGCAGTTTCCAGTTTGAACACATCATAATCCTGTATAGTTCTGGAATGTAATGGTACATTAATCATGGCTAGTAATGATACATTAGTCAGGCTGTCCTGGAAACCTCTGGAAAAAGCCCTGGCCCAGGCAGCAACTCATTGTGGAAAGAAAAGAGAGTGGTCTTTTCAGGAATGAAATCACTGTTTGCTCAGCACAAGAGGAGCCAGCCTGAGCTGAGGCAGAAATTTAGGAAGTATTTAGTCTTTCTGTGTTGCTGCAGCCCCCTTTAGACTCTGGGTGCTGGAATATTCAGCCTGGGACCAGGCAGACCACCCTCACTATGCTCCCTGTTCCCTGAAGCAGGGAAGGAGAGTTGGAGGTTTAGGATGAGTCAAACAACTAGTATTTCCTTTTACACCTTTTCTTTCATTAAATATGCTGGATGATTTACTAAAGCATTTAATGAAGGCATGAATTTGGCAGAGATGTATTAGCCAGCACAATGTCCAAACAAATACCACTAGCTGGTCCCACCCTGCAACAACGTACAGGCTTCCTCACCTCCACCCTCTTATTCACCCCCATGATTCAGACCCATCCCCAGGCCACTCATCTTGTGCCCTTCACCCCATCCTCTTCACTAGCTGCTCCATGAAGGCCCTCCAGCCTCCTGAAATTTTCCTGTTAAGTTTTTTTTTGAAAAAAACCATTCAGTACTGTGCTAGCAGCTTTTGAAGTGTCATAGCTGGGGCAGGGACTAAACTGCATTACTGGGACCCTGGGAACTGGTGCAGGAACCAGTGAGCCCTGAGATCCTCCACCCAGTCTGAAGAGTGGCTTTCAGTCTGGATTCATCTGCTAGCCCTTTTGCCTGGAGGAAGACGTAGGGGGAGTACACTGAATATATCTCTCCCCATGGAGCAGGGAGGCGATGTCTGTATTGTGCCCCCATCTGCAAGCTCATGCAAACCGTTGCTTTTGCAGCGTTTCTGCTCATGCTTGTTTTGTAGAGGTGTGTGGTTTCTTCAGGCATGTTAAAGCAAAAGCTTTTAACAACCCTCAGAGAACAAGCAGCTCCCATACAAAAGGATTTTTGCTGGTTCATCTATGAAACTGAATGCCCAGCTTCTAACTCTGTTTTTTCTGTCTTTCACCCTTGAGTCACATGATGGATCTTGGTCCCTCTGAGGAAGATGATGATGGTAGTGAAACCACAGCCATTGAGAAACAGACAGCAAGAACCCTCACAGATAAAGGTTTCCATTGAGCGTTCAGTTTCATAGCAGAGTGACTGTGATTTGTGGAACCATAATCTGTTTAGAAGAGCCAGTCTCCAAAAAGCCATCATTGCCTCCAGCTGATGGTTCTAATGATCTTGCTCCTGCCTCTTCATCCTCTGTGGTATATGTGCAGTCCTTTTGCATTTAAATCACATTTATTGTTTAAATCTCTGCATGCTTCCTACAGTATTGCATTACATTTTATGGGGAAACTTGGATCTCTGTGTGTTGAACCCTGTGGCCCCACGTATGCAGCTGACAGTGCTGAGCAGAGCCGGGTGTTAAGCTGTCAGTGATGGAACTCCGAAAGCGTGGCTGGGGTGGTAACAGGTAGCGGGGCATGCCTGGAGGTATGTGAGCACCACACCTAACACATCAGCACTTGGAGGCAGGGCTGGTGTTTGCATGAGCCCCCTCTAATTGAAGCAGAACCTTGCAGGCCAGTTTGGAGCCAGCTCTGATGGCTTCTGCATCTTCTCAGCAGTGTTCTAGAGGCAGGAGGTCGTACTCCAGAAGCTATTGAGCTGCACTGACCACCCTCAAATCAGCACAATGTCCTCAGTCTTTGAGGGTACAACAGAGGAGGGATTTGAGGGCCTTTCTGTAGCACTCAGCAAGGACTTAAAAGGCATGACCTGCATAACCTGAAGGGCTCAGCTCTGCAAGGTGCTGCATGCCCCTGTTACCTTCAGCACGCTGCCTCCTTTGTTTTGTCATGTGTTTGCTTATTTATTTATTTGTTTGTTTGTTTGTTTGTTTGTTTGTTTGTTTGTTTGTTTGTTTGTTTGTTTGTTTGTTTATTTATTTACATGGGTGTACAAGCATTCATAAGCAATTCCACACTACACCATAGGTATCTCACAAAAAGCATCCTTCTCTGCTCTGTATTACCTTGACTGGATTGAGGGTCCACAGGTGGTGCGATGTCTGGCCCTCACCCTCTCCAGGTAACCTTAGCACCTCCAGAAAGCGCTGACTGAATAAATAGCCCTGTCTCCCATGTAGCAGCAGATGGTGTCATTACAGAGAGGGCAAAGAATTTTCAGATTTGCAAATAAAATGGCTGTTGTACTGATGTGTCTAGAGTCATGGTGCTCCCTACATGCCTCCCAGCCTTTCACTGCCACGATGATGTGCTTTTCTGGGCAGGGATCATTGCTGGGTGCTCTGTTTGCTGTTGTGTGTGTAGGACTGAGCAGGATTCAGCACACTGTGAACTTGAGCTATTGCAAATGATAAATAAGAAGAATGAACTGATTTGGCAAAAAGTATTCAGGTGCAGACTGCCTATCCACATCTGGAAACTTCTGCTTGCAAAGGGGTGTGAGGGCTGTAAAAAGAGCTGATCAAAGCCAGCAGAATCTGAAACTACTCTGCTTGCTGGCTTTTATGCCCCAGTGCCAATCCCAGCCTACCAGATGCTGAATAGGAAGAGGGAGGATCCTTCTACAGTCTTCCAGAATCAGGGAGGGAGACTCAGGGAATGTGTGGCCAGGGAGGGTGCTCTGGTGTTGGGAAGTGAATAATCCCTGTGCTGGCAGTACCATTGCCAACTTCCCTGCATCCCTGAGACAGAAGGATGTCAGGAGATGTGTCCCAAGAAAGAGGAGGGGTATCTAGGGCACAAAAAAGGTCACACATATCGCTAAGGAAGCTGTCAGAATGGCTCGCAGCAGGAGCTGGCTGTGTGCCACCTGTGATGTTGGACAGCAGACCCTTGTGCTGGGAGCAGGCTGTGAGTGCAGGCACAGTGGGCATCTGTCTGCTGCAGTATCTCTGACAGCCAGTGAATCCCAGTCGACCGGGAGAGCCTGTGCTGCCAGCGAAACTAAATAGCTGGGCAGAGTTGCATGTTGCAGCCAGAGCTCCAGAGCGACAGCTGGGAAGTGGCTGTGTGTCAGCTTTCTTGACATTTGGCTGTCAAATGTCAAAGTGTGCCTGTGCAAGCCTTGTCCTTCCACAGCAGCTTCTGCACCAGCATGAAGTGTGTGTTGCTCAGCAGGGCTTGTCAGCAGACCCAGTGCTGGTACTGGGAGCCGGCTGCCAAGCAGCCATTTCCCAGCATCAGTGAATGTCGTGACGGAGGGAAGACACAGTCACTCAATATGAGTGATCAGCAGACTTTGTTTATTGTCCCTTACAGTCACCTTTTATGCCTTGTTATAATTAGCTCATACATATTACAAAAGTTAAGCTCATTATTGGTTAGTTGCCCAAATACCAAGCCCGCCCCTAGTTTCTCTTCTGTAGTTATCTGTTCCCACCTGCAACATTCTTTTCCCACCGCGATCTTCCTGATATTGTGTAACAAGGACAGCCAAAGACAGTGTATTTTTGCTTTACTTCAGATAAGCTGAGAGCGATGTGCATTTTTGTCCAGCCAGCTGGACTATGTCTATGTGACCCTTTTCAGCTAGCCAGTTATCCACAAGTGAAGACCTAGTACTTCAGCAGTGAAGTGTGCTGTCATCACAGTCTGTATCCTCAAAATGATGCTTTTCAAGTGGTTACATTGTGACAACACTCAAAATATAGCAAAGCCTTATGGAGAGATGTGATCTAAGCATTGCTATCACCTACAAAGGCAGTAACAAGGACAGGGGAGGTCTGCATGAGCCCATAGGCACTAGCTGATCAGCTTTTTTTCATACAATGCTGGGAGGGAGCAGGAGACAGGAGAAATAAGGGCTCCTGCTGCTACATGTTCCATCAGTGGTGCATAAGGTCCAAACCGGTGCATGAACACTGCCCCAGCTGTTGAACACCACTTTGAGCGTGTGGGTGTCCTTGGCACAATCAAGAGCTACTGTTACCCATGGTGATTCTTAAACAATATGATCTTGAGAATCCCTGATGTAAAAGATCTCCCCCCAGGAAGTGAGCTGAGGACAGACTCATTCCTCTCAACCTCCATGGCAGCAGCTGTGGGAAGGAAGCTAGAGGCTTGTAAGACAGAGGAGCCATTGAAAGGGGAGTAAGGGGTGATATAGGGAGACTATAGGTGGAGGAGAGTTTAGGGTCACACCATAGTCCAGCTAGATGTGGTCCAAGCAGTCCAGGTGAACTCTCTACTTCAGAGCCAAACCCTAGGTGAAACATCCCAGCAGAAGCAGACATGAGAGTGAGGGTGTCCCTCGTGCAGGTCTTGTAATGATCTCTGGTGGAGTCTACCAGCAGGCTTCTCTGTTCGCTAACACTGGTGTTAGCATTAACTTTTACATCATTGGGTGTTTACTGTAGACACTAGGTCCATTTTTCATCTTTTTTTTTTTTTTTTTTTTTTTTTTTCCTGACAGCATCATCCTGTGTCTGTGAGAAGCACTACTATGCGTGGGAAGTATTTCTTTTGATTTTTTTTTTTAGCATCTTTTAATAGCTCTTCTCATGCCATGAAGCTGAAAGAACTGAAGTTCCTGATCTTTCTGTGGAGCTGGCTCATTGCTTATGCTGTTGTTCAAACTTCACTTATCCCATATTTCTCAGTTTCCCCCCTGGGCTCCCATGTGCCTTTGCAGCCTGCTCCAAATCCATTTTCTTCCCATAGTCACAAATGCTGGGGTAAGGTAGGCAAAGGCAGATACTGTGAATGCCCACCTTCTAGAGTCTGAAGTGGCAGAAGTCCCAGGGTTCTGGAGTCCAGACAAGTATCACAGTATGCAGTGTCAGGGTGCTGCAAGCACTGAGGATGCCTGGATGGAATACGGGACATGGATTGCTGACCAAGGGTGTTTGGGCCAGGATTTTCAGAGGAAGTGGTGGATCTATGAGAACACTAGGTAATTTTTTAATCCCTTAGGACCATCCTGGATCACTGTTGTCTTTTGTGGTTTCTTCCTCTCCTTGCTGCCTTAGCTGCCCTCCAGTGCACTTCTCTGCACTGGCTTCTCTGGCATGTAGAAGGGAAGGCAAGAGGGAACCTCCCTCCAGACTGTCCTGGAGGGCTTGCAGGCTAGACATCTGGGTTCGACAGGGAAGGAGGAATGAATATGTTCTCCGCTCTCCCATATCAAATGCTGATGAACATGCCCCTCTAGCTTCATGAGAACCTGCTGTTTACTGGACACTGAGGGAGTCGGGCTCTTAGTGCTCTGCCTGTATCGCCCCTGTGGCAGTCTTACTGTTAGGAAGTGCAGCAGGCAGTAAGATAAGCAGGTAAGTGCCACAGGTACTGTGGCCGAGTGTCAGGGGACTGTGAACCAGGCACCCTGGATCACCAGAGAGGCTGGTTTGAGCTGAGGCTTAACCATCAGCAAGAGTTCAGCAGAAGGCAATGTTCTGTATGGGACCATCACCAGTGGCTCCCCATGGCCCCACTGAAGTCATCCGCTCCTTTGCAGATGAGAGTCCCTTGTGTGCGTATCTAGTTGCATACTTTGGCACCAGTGAATGAGCTTTAGGGCTGCTGGATGTTGGAGAGGCATGGTTGTTGCTGCTTTCCTGTTCCAGTCTGTTCCTGCTTTCCAGTCTCTGTCTGGACTTGTGTGTCTCTTAATACTGCAAGGCCTGGCGGCACGGTTCAGTGTTTGGTCCTTAAAGGAAAGTTCAAGGTACCTAAAGGGAGGCAAGGATTAATCCAGTCCGAGAAGATGTGTGCATTCATCAGAGTGCAGCACTTCATTTCAGACCTGGTGCTGTCTGCGTGTTGTCCTGTGAGTGTATAGTGCCGTCCGTGGTGAGGTCTTCACGTAGCCCAAAGCCTGTGCAGCCCTTTGGCCACTTGAGTGAAACAGTTATTTCAGAAAAGTTTGAGAGGGCCAAGTGGAAGCACAAGTGTTGTCCCAGGAGTCTGCAGGGAGGGGGACGTGCTTGTGATGCTTTCCCTGAAGAAGGACAACTCAGGACCTTGCACGTGGGTACTTGTGCTGACAAGAACAAGTCTTCAGTCAAACCAAGGATGCTTTAAATAGTCACTGCCTTTCCTGAGAGGTGACTTCCTTTGTGTTTTTGTCTCTCTCTAGGTATCTGAAGTTCCTCATGAGAAGTGTCCTCCCTGCCTCTCATGTGAAGCCCTACCTGTCCATGGGTAGCACCAGCTTAACTGATGTCCTGAAGAGCATTCCTCACCATGGATAGTCCACCCAAACTGACTGGTGAGACACTGATTGTCCATCACATTCCCCTGGTGCATTGCCAGGTCCCTGACAGACAGTGCTGCTCCGTAAGCAAAAGGACCAACCCCTTCTGCCAGCCAGAGCTCAGCATTACACGGACCTCTGCCCTTCCAGACAGAGACCTTTCGCAAACCGATTCCTTGCTGTACAGCAGCTTTCTCCAGACCTCCGAAACGCCAGCAGAGGCCTCAGAAAACAAAGAAGGCAAAGCGAGGGATTTGATTGTCCCTAGCATCAGTAAGCGACACAACCCTTTCCTGCTGAGTGAGGGTGAAGACCTCAGCATCTTTGGTGATGACTTGGGTCAAAAATCTTTCCACCTTCACAACTCACTTGTGGCTGGCAAGCCTCCCTTTCATCTGCATGAGCTGACCTTGCCCCCTTTCCACCTCCACGACTCCAACCATATTGTGAAGTCCTGGAACATGGCCAGCCGGTCTGGTGTGGTAGATGGGCAAGAGGACAAAATCAGCAGTGACGATGTCCAGCAGAGGAACAATGCGAACAGGTGCCACCAGGGCTCAGAACGCATGGAGCTGGATGAATGCAGCTGCCATCGTGGCAGCTCCTCCACCTTCTCCTTCAATGGTGGCGACCAGGAGTGGAACCAGAACACAGGTGAATCACTGAGGAATCAGGATGCCCTACACAGCCGGACATGCAGCTGTTCCAGCTCAGAGCTCCAGCACTGTCGCTGCTACAGTTCATCAAGTCAGTCTGAAGTGATCGACCAACAGATGGGCTACATCAGCGACTCTTCCTGCAACAGCTCTGACGGGGTGCTGGTGAACTTCAGTGCTCTCTACAACAAAATGAATGGCCATTCTCGATCTAACCTGAATTCAGCCAACCTGTCCTGTGACTCTTCCTTCTGCAGCCACTCAGACACAGGAGCTTTTTACCTGGATTTGCATTCATCACCCACAGAATCCAAGATGTCTTGTGAGTCGCATCACCCAGAGAGTTCAGGGAAGGTGTGTGGGTGTCAACACTCCTCCTCACCTGTCCTTGATGCTAACTGCAACTCCTACCACCTCCACTGTGAGCCTTGCACTTCGGAGAGCTCAGACCTCACTGCCTGCTTCCAGAGCCAAGCACGGCTTGTTGTGGCTACTCAGAATTATTACAAGTTGGTCACGTGTGACTTGTCTTCCCAGTCTTCTCCCAGTCCAGCAGGATCTTCCATAACTAGCTGCTCGGAAGACCATACCAAAGGAAGCCCAGCCCAGCCCACTGAATATTATCTGTTTAGAAGGCCTGACCTGAGACAAGAAGAAAGCAACGTGGAGTGCAGTGAAGAGGAGGCGAAGGAAGGATCCACCCAGAATATGATTGAGGGTCAGGTCTACGTGAACGTGTCGCCACCTAACCTCAACACAAGCCGGCAGCGCTCCAGGAGCTATGATCAGAACCTGGACAGGAGTCCTAGCAGCAGGCTGGGCTCTTTGGAACGCATGGTGAGCTGTCCAGTCAAGCTGAGTGAAAGTCCAGCAATACCCATCCAGAGTTCTCCCCCAAAGCGGGTGACATCTTTTGCTGAACTGGCTAAAGGCCGGAAAAAGAATGGCACCTCCCCACCACTCCGGTCCAGTGGTGATTCCTCCTTGGAGTTCTCTCCTATCCCTGAGACACAGCGGGATTGCCCAAATTTCCTTGAAGAACGAGCTCGCCGCAGCCAGAGTCTTCCACCCATGCCCTTCGTCCATGGCCTGAACCAGAGCTGCGAGGGCTTCTGTTTGAATCACACTTTTGGGGATAGCCAGGCTTTGTGTTCCACCAAAGACTCAGTCGCCGGTGAGAAGGTCCCCAGTGGGCATGGGGCAGGTGAGCAAGCCTCTCTCTCCCTGCTGACGGAGGCAGATGCCCTCTTCTCAGGTGGCTTTGCCGGTGGCCACGGACAAAGAGATGTTAGAGCCCAAGCAGACGGTAAGGAGCCAGACTAGGCAGAATGGAGAAGTAAAAAGAAAGGCAGCTTTTTGGGACACAAGGGGAGCAGCAGAGGAACCAGCATGGTGATGGGAGACCAGTGTCTGTGCAGTTTGTTTCCTGGTCTACCACTCCCTGGGACAGAGCCCTGCTGTGCTTATTTCAGACCCAGATCAGTGCAAGTGTCTTGTCTTTGTATTTCTAAAGCCTCTTGAGGTTTTGTAAACCTCTCGTTTTGTGTAAGGAAGGACATGGCATTAGCACTTCAGTGTCTGTGCAGCCTGGAGGACTCTCTGCCTTCCAGGGCATTGTACTCCCCCAGTCCATGAGAATCACCCGCCTTTAGCTCCTAAGACAAAGATGTGTAGATGCTCAGCGGAGTAATGTTCCCAGCAGGTGAAGGGAAGGGAACCATTGAGGAGGTTTTAGCCTTTCTTCTTTGGAGTTACATGGGGCAGAGGTGGAGAGGGAAGAGGCAGAGCCAGCAGTCTCCTGTCAGTGCAGGGTCATGGAGCTCCCACAGTCTCTGCCAGGACTTGCAGCATGAGTTTTGCAGAGATTAGAGGAGTGGTGTGCTCCAGCTGAGAGCAGCATGCAAGCAAGCCTAGAGGGTCTGAGAAGGGGCTGGAGGGAAAACAAGCCCTGCTAAAAGCTAGTTATAGGAAGAAGGGTCTGGCACACCCCACAGACAGCAGGTAACACCAGGGCCATGCTTGGGATACGTCTTTTGTCCCAAGATTTGCTGTGAGCTTGGAGAGTGGAGGGGAAGCAAGGGAAAAGGTTCCACACCATGCTAGGATGCGATGTGGCTGGTGATCAGGGATCCCAGTCATCCCTGTGTGTCCATCCAGTGTTGTGTGTGTTGTGCACTGAGCACACAGTGTGTCATGCTTCAGCTGTGTCCCTCAGGATATTGTGGCCCCACCAGGAGCTGGAGGCATGCACACATAGGAGGTCAGCCCAGCACACTCCTTTAGGACACCCCTGTCCACCATTTGCTGGAGCAGGCATCCACTTTCCAGGGTTGGAAGGTCTTCTATTTCTGCTGCAGTCCTAATTTGTCTGGGAACATCCTGCTTAGGTCTGGTACAGGCAGGGGAATGAAGGGAGCTGTGTGTTCAGAGGGGAGACTGTTACAGGAGAAAGAAGAGGGAGGGAAGGAGGGAGGGAGGGAGGGAGGGAGAAGGGGAAGCAAGCAGCCTTTCCGACAGCACCAAGTGCGATGCGGGATGCAGGGCTGTGATGCTATTGCATGCAATGCTTGTGCTCAGCTGGGTGAGATCTCCGCACATGTGGGAGGGGACAGTCCTTCAGGATAAGAAATCTGGCGGTACCACAGTGTGTTGGGCCATGTCTTTGTGGTACTGCCAGGGTGGAGACAGGGTGAAGGCAGGTGCCTGGGGCCACGACTTTGTGCTGTCCTGGGAGCAAGGGATGGGGAAGGGATGTGAAGCTGGTGACCCTACAAGGAGAGACAAGCTCCTGGTGCAGCGTCCTACTCTTCCAGACAGCTGTAAACAGCTGGGAACTCTGCATTTGGGGCCACATGTCTTTACTTTCCCAGTTCATGATGTGTGTAACCAGTTCAGACTCAAACCACGCTGTGTCTCACTGGCCTCTAGCTCATCCTCTTCCTCTCACAGCTGAGAGCACACTCCCTTTTGCCTGCGATATGCTGGGCTGATGATGGTTGTCCCTCTGCCTGTCCTCACACTTTGTACCCCTTTCTCTCCCCAAAGGTGGTGGCACAGACAGCAAGCCTGTGGTACGCTACAGCAAGGACCAGCGTCCCACGACTCTGCCCATCCAGCCCTTTGTATTCCAGCACCATTTCAGCAAGCCACCCAAGGCCCGTGCCCTGCACAGCCATTTTGCCTCCAGCCTTTCCCAACTCTACAGCTTGTCCAGCAACCGACCTGCCAGCCAACAGATCTCCAGTTCCCAGTCCTCGGCCCTGGCCACCTCGGCAGAGCAGGCAGCAGTGGCAGGGAGCCAAGCCCACAGCACACTTCTGACCCAGCGCTCAGCAGACGGAGCTGCCTCCCGCAATGATGGCTGCATTAAGAAGCCTGCCCCTGAGACAACCCGGCCGTCCCCCCTCGGGAGTTACTCTCCTGTGCGATGCAACGTGCCTTTCTTTCAAAGCATGGACTCCTCTTCCTCGCCCACGGCAGAAAGAGCTGAAGAGGGCCAGCCCCCCAGAAGTAGGTCTTGCCCCATCTCCGCCAGCCTGCTTCCCACGAGGTCTTCCCCGGCTGTCAGCACCATGCAGCCCTCCCAATCCACCAAAGCTGATGCCCTGAGACAAAAGGAGAACCCCAAGCTGGTTCCCAAGAAGGAGGCACCGCTGGAGCCAAGTCCACCGCTCTCAGAGTATCAGCTCCACAGTGGGTCCCTCCCGCCCCTCTCGGTGGGTGGTATGCCCGTGAGCAGAGTGGGAGGCCATGCAGATCCCCACTGGAGAAGTGGCAGTGAGAGCAACAGCTCTGGTCCCCTGAGCAGCCTGGGAATACGGCCTGTCAATGGTAGGTACCCATCCACCAGGACGTGCTGTTCTGGAACATCTCCAGCTCCCTATGGCTATGGCGGTTCCCCATCGTTATAGCTGCAGTGCCCAACAGCCCCTACCATCGCTTTGTCTGCAAAAGGAAGCCCTATGCTAAGAGCTTGTCCCTGCAGTCCTGACTCCTACGCTATGCCTCTGGAGAGGGCAGCATGGCCTTCTGCTCTTACAGCACCCCATGCTGCATCCTTGGGGGTGCCCGAAACCTGAACCCTCTATGCCTGCAGCCATGAGGCCACGCAGGCTCCTGCCATGCTCTGCCAGGCTGTGGCCTCTGCCTCCTCCATGTACATGTGCTAATGTCCTGAAACACTGCTGGACTTTTAACTAATGTGCTGTCTCTCTTTCTCTGTCCTTCCTCTTCCTCATCTTCTCTCTCCCCATCTCCCCTCCATGTCCTCCCATCTGTTCATATCCTCCCATCTGGTGCTCACTGTCTGCAACTTCCTAGCGAACCACCTCTCTCCGCAAGCGCTGAAGTGGCGGGAGTACAGGCGGAGGAACCCCCTGGGTCTGGACCGCGTTTCAGGGCTGCCTGGCTTAGCAGGTAGCCTAGACAGAAGGCAGCAAGAGCCTCGGCTGAACTGGGTGAATCCCATCTTTGAGCTCCCTGGCACTCTCAACACCAGCCATTTCCACTGCAAGCTGAACGGTGCGCACCACCTTTCTGCTGGGGGGTCTTGGGAGGTGACCTTGGGGCTCAGGTTCAGCCTGGCTTCATCACTGCTCTGCGGGCTCCAAGCAGGAGGAATGATGCATCTACTCGCAGTGGGGCTGAGGGGTACAAGAGTAAGGTGAAAATTGCCTCACTGACAGGTACAATCTGTGTGGTGCCTCCCCTCTTCTCCATGAGCTGAGACCAGTGAGGTCCGGCTTTGGGCTGGATTGAAGGGGAAAGTGAATGGCCCAAGAGCCTGCTGAGACCTCAGCAAGCGCTCCTGGACTAACACAGGAGCTGTGGCCCTTGGAAATCCCGTGTCTGTGCCCCACAGCGTCTGTCCCAACCCTGGCAGCATGCTAGGTGCTGGGCTATAGCTTTCATGGGGCAGCTGGCAGCACTGTAGTGCTCCACAGGACTCTGTCTTCTTGCTTTGCCCTTTATGTCTTCCCTATTCTCCAAAACCTGCGCAGGAAGGGCTAAGAGGGGCAGGCTGCTTTTGGCTGAACCTTTGAGAGCCCTCTGGGGAGAGCAGTGTTGCCTGTCTGTGGGAGGGAGAGCATTCTTCAGGCCAGCCTCAAGTCGAGAAGGGAATTCCACAAAGCTCTACACCTTGCTTTGCCAATCCAGTTTCTCCATCCCTCCTTTACGGGAAGATGCATAGCACAGGGCTGGGGAATCGACCAGATGGAAACTGAGCACATGAAGGAGCTGCTGCAGAAGTCACCTCTTGAAAACAGAGGCCATCCCAGGGGACAGGCAGAGACATGTAGTTTGTTGCCTGTGGATGCCTCTGTGTGACAAGTAAGGATTCTCTCTGTGCTCTGCTTTCAACCCCACTTGCTGGGGCTGTCCACACAGCAGCCCTGAGAGACTGGTGCAGCAAGGTTTCCCATAGCACCAGGCTGTGAGGTTGAACCTCCCATGGCATCTTCCAGTGCCCATAAGCTCCCAGTCAAGGTGGAGCTAGATGTTGGGTGGACCGTGGGGTTGAACTGTACAGGCTCACATTGCAAACCGTTGCTGGGAGAGTAAAAAGCCTGTAGCCTTGCTGTCCCAGCCTTGGACAGGCTGGGGTGAAGACGGCTGCTGGTGCAGGTTGCTTCTGGAAAAAGCGAACCATGTGGGAGAGACTGTGGTATGATCCTTCTCCCCCATGTCTTGGCCCTGCAGGACAGTCTATGAGGCAACTCCAGCTTACCTACACTGACTTCTTCCCTGACTACTTCTCACTAGCAGAGAAACCCCCTGCTGAGTTCTGCCTCTCCCCAGATGGCAACACAGAGTCCATCTCCATCGACTTGCTGCAGAAGAAAGGTGAGTCTGTGCATCTTTCATGGATGAGAATGTGGTGTGGTGCAGCATGAGACAGTGCTTCTCTTTGTCTCATCTCATCTCTATAGACATAATGATTTCTTTCCCTGTCCTTCTCTACTGCAGCATCATAACTACGTGTCCCCCTGGACTGCTGGCTGTTTCCATGGCAGGTTGTTGTGGTGTCTGCACCATGCAATGTGCCATGGAGTATCTTTGAGCTGCTTGTCCCAGAAAGTGTGATTAGAAAGGATCATTAGTCCACAAGAAAGAGCAGAGAGAGCAGGCAGGCACAGGAGTATGACCCTAAGGCACAGCAGGCGGCCATCCCTGTCTCAGTATGCAAGGACAGACTTGTGTATCTGCGTGATGTTGCAGGTGTGCTAGCCTGACATTTTGTAATTTAGGTAAAAGGTCTAATGGGTCTTACCTGGTAAATTGTTTATATAAAAGAGTGGAAGAAAGGATTTCAAAGCAGGACTAGATATGGCTGTGGTGAGACCCATGCTAGAGGCAGCATTGGGGACTGGGTTGTTGACAGCTAACTCAGTATCATTTCAGGAGCAAGGGATGTGCAGAAAGGCTCCCCTGCCTTTGCCAGCTCTGTGTTGGTGGTTACTGGAGATGACAGCTTTCCCTTCTTCCAGTTCTGTTCTTGCACTGTACTGATGCAGGTGTCAGGTCACCCACCACTGGCTTGTTACTGAACGTCATTACATAGCTTGACAAATGCATGGCTTCTGCCCCGCCACTGTGTAGGGTCAAAGCAGCAAAAGACTAATTGCCCCAGTCCTCATCCCTGCTCCCTCAAGGGATGGTGTGTGGAGGTGACAATCCATGTCCTTCGGGAATATTGACAGGGTGTCTTATGCTTCAGCCACTTACAAAGGTCGTCCTGCTGTTGGGCTGGTGAGTGTTGGAACCTGCAAGTACAGATTTGGTGAGGAGTTTGGAGAAGCTTTGCATGGTTTTGGTAGAGAGGTCACACATTCTGACACGGGCCTGAAATGCCCCTGCCTGTTTTTTTCATTGGTCTGTCCTAGGGTCTGTCCTAGAGCCCCTTAGGCAGCTCTCTGACTTGTTCTTTCCCTCTAGGTCTGGTGAAGGCAATCAACACTGCTGTTGACCTGATTGTGGCTCACTTTGGAACCAGCAGGGATCCAGGGGTGAAGGTATGTCTTGCTTTCAACATCATGAGTGACATGGAGAGGATGGAGAAAGATTGCCCCTCCATCCTCTGTAGTCAAAAACTGCAGGGTATCCAGTGAAGGCAGCAGTACCAAGAACAAACCAAACAAAGGCAATGGTACGCCATGCAGCAGATAATAATAAATTTGTGACAGTTCTTGCTGCCCGATGCTGGGTTGCCAAAAGAGTGCATGGAATTAAGGGAAGATCAGAAAAACACAGGGAAGGGAAGTTCATTGAGGTCTATTGAATACAGGGAAAGAATGTCTAGCTTAGGTATTCTCTGAGTTGAAAGTAGTTGTAGGCTGTGAGAGTATTAAGGGCAAGTATTATATAAGTTTGCTCTGGTTTGACTCTTTCTTATGTACTTACTTAAGGCTCTTTATAAGAAAGAATACAAGGCCAGCTGGAATTCTGGTCTGATGCAGTACACCAACTCTTTTTTCTCATACAGTACAGAGTTGTGTGTCCCTCCTCCACACATTCCCTGATTCTGTTCTGGCACTGGTGCCAGGACAAAGCAATCTCCCTATTCCCTCGATGTGTCACAGGGCTCCGTAGTGATAAAAAAGTGCATCAATCATTGCCCATGTGGGGCAGGGGGGCACCATCTGTAGTCCTACCATGAACCCACTAGCTTCAGAGTGCACCTAGGTTGTTCATGGGACTGGCTGTCTTTGGTCTGTGCTCCCCTCATCTCCCATTTCTGGAATAACACAGAAGCAGAGCAAGTTTGCTTCTGTTTGTACCAGGCAGTGTCTGCAGTCCTGTGACACCCAGCGTGTTTGTGGTGCCTCCTCTCAGCGCTGAATGCTCTGCTTCAGGCAGGGGACTCTGTGGCAGCAATGTGACACTGTTTGGACAACAATGACCTGCAGTGCCATCCCCAAGGAGAAACCTCTCTGGGACAGATTCCAAGCCCATTCAGTCTTACCTCAGAGGCCAGGGTAATTTGCCCCTAATTACAACGGTTGCTGATGCAGAGGTTGCTGTGCAGCCTAACCAGAGCTGTTGGGATTCCCACAGCTTTTTAAGGCTTCACAGTGAATTCCCTGTTCTCGCATTGTTGGTTTGGGGAATGATGGCAGCTTTCCCCCATTACTTTACTTACCAGACAGTGCTGTGGTTTTGACCTGGGGTTTCGTTATGTCAGTGCACCAAGGGCTGAGCATTCACCTGTCAAAAGGCAGCACTCGTCCCTGATGCTCCCACGCTCCATGGATCTGACGGGATTATTCCTGACCCAGAAGTTCAATCTCAGTTCAGGGCCTTTGGGGACCTGTGCCAGCTAGCTACTGTAATTCCAGCTCAGCTGCTAAAATCTGTGTGCCCTGAACACCACTGCCTGGGACCACCAATGTGACATGCACGGCCTGAGGCTGACTTGTTTGGATAGACTCCTCAGCAGCTAAAAGGCTGTATGCAGCAGAATATGCCCCTGCTCTGCTGGTGCTGGGCTCTTATGTGTTCCTCACCTCAACCTGAGCTCTGTCCATCCATTTTGCCCTCACCCTGTTTATTTATAGTAATCCCTAGGAATTACAGCATGGCATGTCACTGAGTTAAGTGTTCCTTAACCCCTCGGAGCTGGTAGTTCCTATGTGGCTTGCTGCTTTCTGGTTCAAAAATAGCAACAAGAAAATCTACAGCAGCAGAAAAATCCCCTACTCTTTTCTTCCTCCAGCAGGACAGCCTTGTTATACTTGTAGGCAGAACCAGGCATCCCTTATAATTGGGATATCCTCTTCCCAAGTTGGGATATTCTCTTCCTAAACTATTCCCTTGTCCTAGCCTGGGGCAGCCCTTACAGGGAGCAGTCCAGAAGTGGTGTATGAGGCAGCAGGGGTGAAGAAGGGCCTTCCAGTTCAAGGAGCTGCTGGGCGTCATGATAGACTGGATATTGCCTGCTGGGTGTCTGTAGTAGGCAAGTGGGGCTAGATTGTTTGCATGCATCTATACATTGTAGAGCAGTTACCAACACTCTCCCTGTTGCCTGTTTTCCTTTAGGCCAAACTTGGGAACAGCTCCGTGAGCCCCAACGTGGGGCACCTCATCCTGAAATACCTGTGCCCTGCTGTCCGGGACATTCTGAGTGATGGGCTCAAGGCTTACGTCCTGGACATGATCATTGGCCAGAGGAGGAACATCCCCTGGAGTGTGGTGGAGGCATCCACTCAGCTAGGTATGGAGGGCATGCAGCAATGCCCGTTACTTTGTGGTACTGCCATGTTATTGCTGGGAGGTGCTAGGGAAAGTTGATTATAAGGATGGGAATGCAGACTGATACCCATCCATCTCCTGCATGGAACAGGGTGCAGCTTGACCTTCTCTTGCAAGATGGGAGAGCCAGTGCTGTGTTCTGCCCAAATATTTATTGTCATTTCCCCTGAAATTTCCAAATTCTCCTATAACAGGCCCTAGAAATCAAAAAAAGGGGGAAAAAAATCTTTTTTCCCCCCTCTAAGTTTTCAGGGTGTTTCTAGACCATCTTTAGCCTTGCACAGCTGTTGTATAAGGCGGAATTGTGCTTCAGTTTGGTCTGTAAGAGAATTTGCACTCACAGCTTACTTGGCTCAAGGATGCCCACAACACCTGCACTTGATGCTAGTGCCAGGCTGCACCCTGGATTGTGGCAGTGGCTGTCACTCCTTTCTGAGGTTACAGATGGCAGGGCCACACTGATTTCTGCATCATGAAGAATTTACATCCAGGGCTGGAAAGCCTCCCACCCTGTTTGAGGCAAATCTCCAGCTCTGTGTTTACCTCTGTGATTTCAGACACTCCGAATTATAACCACCTCCCACAATATTCTGTGTACCTGCTGATTTTGAGCCAAGGGCCGTGATTGTCCCTGAAGTCTGGGAGGCAGGTCCTTGCGGTATTGAAACCCTCCCAGAGTTTTGGAGTGGCAGTCTGGGACAGAACACAGCCCATCTCCCTTGTGGAGTCTTAACTGTTGGGATGGAGTGAGCTGATCTTGGTGTTTGGTGGAGGGGCAGTGCATATACAGGCATGGGCACGCAGCCAAAGTCTACCCTCGACTTGATGCTCCTCCCCATGGTGTCATTTTTGGCTTTGGTGACCACAACTAATCTCAAAGTTTTGCTTCTCTCCATAGGCCCCTCTACCAAGTTGCTGCACAGCCTCTATAGCAAGATTAGCCAGTACACGGAGCTCACCAACCACACCATGAGGTTCAACGCATTCATCTTTGGCCTCCTCAAGTAAGCAGGCTCCCTGGGCTGGCTGCATGTCACTGCCCAGGGCTGGCAGCAGGTGCTGGTCCTTGACTGCAGGCAGGCACAGTTGTCAAAGACTTAAGAACCCTGGGAAGCTGCTTCCCAGTTACAGGTGAGGGAAGGAAGAACCTGTGAGCCTCAAGGAACTCCAGAAGGATCAAAGCCTACCCAGCCAGGTCAGGAGTGAGAAGAGTGGCTGTAGCCCACTGAAGGACATTGTCAGCTTGGTTTAGCCCCAGAACATTAGGTGGGAAGAATCTGTCAGGGTTCATACAAGGTTAGACATAACACATGCATACATTACTCCTGGAAATTCCTACTTACATCACCGCTTTGCGGGCCTTCAGTGAACAAGCATGAGGCTCTGAAGGAGAAATTGCCCTGTTCCAGGAGTCAAGACTGGCTCTTCCAGGTTGGATAAGGAGTGTGCATACTACACTTAGTGTTAAACAGAAGGTGGCAGCAATGTCTTCTTGACGGTGAAGGGATGAGCTCTGCTAGGATTATATTTCCCTGCCCCTCTCCAGCGGTCAGAAAGAGCCCTGGCAGCAGCAAGAGTCCCCAAGTTCTCCAGATGTTGGGGGATCCCTACAAGCAGGAGCAAGCTCTGCTTTGTTCTCCCCACCCAGGGTAGCCCAGGTCTCCCCTCCTGGCACAAGATACCAAGATTGCAGCAATAGTCTTACGTTTGTAAATTATTTGCCTCTTCCATGTGAGCCCTTCTCAGAAAAACTAAGTTAAGCCGTGGACCTAGGAGCTAAATGGTGAGGAAGTTTGCTGGAGACATGGTTGTTAGGCGTTAGGGTTGCAGAATGCCTCATGTAAAGCAAACTGGATGGCTCCATGACAATCTGGGTGACTGTGATTAGCGCATGCTAATGGAAGTGAGCCACTGTCCTTTCACTAGGTCTTGAGGTTCACAGTCTCATGCTGTGTAAATAAATGCCCTTTTCCAGCCACACTTCTTCTTGTAAAACAGAAAGGATGAAGGGGATGAATCGATTTTCACTCGTTCTTTCTTTTGTTCTTCCTTTCTTTCTTTCTTTTCTTTCTTTCTTTCTTTCTTTCTTTCTTTCTTTCTTTCTTTCTTTCTTTCTTTCTTTTCTTTCTTTCTTTCTTTCTTTCTTTCTTTCTTTTCTTCCTTTCTTTCTTTCTTTTCTTTCTTTCTTTCTTTCTTTCTTTCTTTCTTTCTTTCTTTCTTTCTTTCTTTCTTTCTTTCTTTCTTTCTTTCTTTCTTTCTTTCTTTCTTTCTTTCTTTCTTTCTTTCTTTCTTTCTTTTCTTTCTTTATTTCTTTATTTCACTGCTTGTTTTCCCCTTCCTGCAGTATTCGGTCCTTGGAGTTCTGGTTCAACCATCTTTACAACCATGAAGGTAAGAGCCTGAGGGCTGTGGGCTGCAGTGGGGGACAAATTCTGCACAGTGTAGAGCACAGGAGGGGCTTGCATTTCTTTTGTTGTTCTCTCAGCCTGGGCTGCTCCCTTCTGCTCTGAGCTGAAGGACCAGAGTATACACAGACCCAGTTTACTGGGAAAGTTCCAGGTGGAAGTCCAAGCTCCATGCAGCTCCCTCCAGGTGAGCCTGGCCAGACATGTTCTTCCCAGCTGCAGCTGGTATCGAAGGGTATCACCTCCAATGCAGATCCCTTAGTCTACCCGCAGGAGACCAGATCTAACCCTCTCCAAATTTCTGTGTTCCATGCTCGGTGCCTAAGAGCTTTGTACAGATGGAGATGTGCACACTTAGCTGAAACCCTTCAGGCATGGGAAATGGAAAGAAATGGAAAGGAAAACCTCTTGACAAAAGCCCAAACTTTTTACTGGATATATCTGTTTTTTTCAACCAGAAATGTTTCTGAAGTGTGCAGATAACTCAGCAGCACAACCAAGCTGCCTGATGCTTACAAGCAGCATGACTAAGTGCTAAGTGCACAGTGAGACAGACTCAACCTGCTGGATCTCCTGAGAATGCTGCTGCTCAGCCTGTGCTCAGCCCAGGGCCCTGTGCACTCTAAGAAGTCCAGCCCAGTATCTTCTGGCAGATTTGGGGGCTGTCAGCAGACATTTCCCAGGTCTGTGTGTGCAGTCAACACTTCTTTTTGGAGCAGACAGGAGAGCAGACTCGCTGAGCAGTGTGGCAAGAGAAAGCATCCTGGTTTTCTGGAGCAGAAGACCATCTGTTTCAAGCCATCATTAAGAGCTAGAAGTGTAAGCAAAAGCTAGGGCTGTCAGGATGAGGAAGGCCAGGCAAAGCGGGTAGAGATAAGGTGCAAGTCCTGTCTGTGTTGTATGTTATCTCAATGGGGCTAAACAGCCATAAATCCTGTTCCCAACGTTGTCCCTGGGAGTGAGACCTGACAAGAAAGCTGAAGCGTGGCGGCACTGCAGATGTGGTCAGATGAATCATAGAATCATTGAATGTTTTGGGTTTGAAAGGACCTTAAAGATCATCTACTTCCACCACCACCCCTGCCATGGGCAGGGACACCTTCCACTAGACTAGGTTGCTCAAAGCTCCATCCAACCTGGCCTTGCAGGATGAAGTGAAGGGTGAATGCTGCAGGTAGAAATACTAGCCCATTTTCTGTTAGGATCCAGTTCAGCCCAGCTGTGTCTCTGGAAAGGCTGTATTCAGCTGCCCCTGACACCCCTCTCCGTAGGGGACCGGTGTTGGCCAGATCCACAGCTCCTTGTTCATCTCCAGGAGGTGGGAAGAGAATTTTAATACGTGCAAAGCCTTTAATGCTCTTTATTCACACTCTACTCTCATGTATTTTGCAGCAGAGGTCATCCCAGTGGATAGTCTGCCAGGCTGGTGCTGCAGGGTCTGGGCCAGTTTGCCAGGAGCTCACAGAGCACCTGGTGCTACCTGACCCAGTGCTGAGCCTCACGCTGCAGCCACAGCTGTGACAAAAACTAGTGACCAGCTCCTCTCCCTACAGTGTCAGCAGCTTCTTGGTGGCTTGGCGAAAGTGGCAAGGGCCTCTAATTAATGTCTCTTGCCCTACAGATATTGTCCTGGCACACTACCAGCCGGTGGGGTTTTTGTGCCTGTCTCACAGCGTGTGCCAGCCTCTTTTCGAGGAGCTCCTGCTCCTGCTCCAGCCTCTCTCCCTGCTGCCGTTCAACCTAGACCTGCTTTTCGAGCACCACCTGATGCAGATGGGCAAAGAGCAGCAGCAGCAAAAGGAGCTGCTACGTGTGAAGCAGGACCTGCTGCTCTCCGCACACTCCACCCTGCAGCTGATGCGGACGCGGGGCAGCAGTGAGGACCCCGACGGCTGCAGCACTGCCCCTGAAGCATGCAAAGTGGGTGCCAGAGATGGTGATATCTCACCAGGCCACAGCCCCCAGCAAGCTGCCAGTGAGAGGGTCAAGGGTGTGGGGGCCTCCTGTGGAGACAGCGACAGGGAGGAAGAGCGGAGGAAGATGCGAGAGAGCACGTGGGAAAGGAAGAAGGACAGGCAGGCAGGCTGGTGGTACCAGCTTATGCAGAGCTCTCAGATCTACATCGAGGGCTCAGCTGAAGGCTCTAAGTTCATCCGCTATGAGAAGAAGACTTCGAATACTGTGCCTAGGTCAGCAGAGGCCCGCAAGGCACCACCTCCCCGCGAAGGGGTGGTGGAGGGTGCAGAAGCTTGCCCCATTGCTGAGGGCACCTTGGAGGAGAAGCCCAAGGCTGCCAGCAAGCCAAGTCCTGAAGCCATGGAAGAGCCCTTGGAAAAGCCCCAGCAGGTACTGGTCAGTGAAGAGGTGAAGGAACGGAGCTGGCCCTTCTGGATGGGCAGTCCCCCAGACTCCGTGCTTACGGAGCTGAAGCGCAGCAAGGAGAAGGAGGCGGGGGCTCAGCAAAGAGTGGGAGCAGCACCAGTCCCGCAAGAGGAGAGCAGCACCAGTGCATCAGAGGGCAGCCAGCCCATCAAGTGGGGACACTTGTTTGGGTCCAGGAAAGTTCAAAAAGAGCCCAGGCAGCCTAACAGGTAAGGGCAGGGACGGTTTGGGGCTGGGGAGGGCTGGTTCATCCGTGGTCACAGTAGTGCAGGTGGAAGTCAGGCCAACAGCCGACTGCTGGGCTACACCACAGTGGTACATCGGAGGCAGTGTGTGAACAGAGAGGTCTGTCACCCCTGCCAGCCTGCCTTAATTCCTCCCACACCACCGTCCCCTTCAGCTCCTACCCTTGCTCAGTCAGCCTCTTGGGCTTTCCTGTTCTGCCGGAGCTCTACCGCTGCCTCAGGTCCTAAGCCCCCTCTCCAGGGGAAGGGCCCTGGCTGCACGCCCCCCATCATCAAGTCATCCCTCCCAAAAACACATAATGAGAACGGAACATGGAGCCATCCCTGTTGTACGCAACAGGTGAGGAGGAGGAGGCATGAAGTTCCCAGTGTAGCTGAGACCTCCCTGCACTGCCTCTCCCTCTATACCCTTAACTGTTTCTATGGCCACTGGAAATGTCCTTCCCAGTATAGGCCAAGGTGCATCTGCAGGATGCTGAGCCCTCCCGGCCAGGAGACAGCCTGGGGACCACAGTGTGCTTCATGCATGGAGCCAGACCTCTAAGCTGTGACCTTGCCATTAGAGCAGCTGCTCCTTGCCCCCAGGTATGCTTCCCTGCCACTACCTGCTTCTGTCTTCTTCTTACAGGTTGCCCTCTGGCTGGCTGAGCTTGGACAAATCTGTGTTCCAGCTGGTGGCCCAAACAGTTGGGGCAAGCATGTGGCGAGAAGCAGCTCCTGAGCCAGAGCCCTCCCAGCGAGAGCCACCTGAAGTGCCCCCCGTGGCACAGCCAGCCCGGGGGCTGTCTCCCCAGCCTCCCTGGTGAGTGGCGCCATGTGGCAGTCCTGCAAGCACTGGGGTGCAGTGGGTGTTGTTGGCACAGCTCTGCTTGTTGCAGTTCACCTGACCTCCTTTGTACTTGTGGACTAGGGGATGGTTTGGGACAATGATGCAGCTTCTGCACCCAACTGCTGCAACTCTGCAGTCTGCAAGTGAGGGGAAGCTGGGGGGCAGCTGGGATCCTGGCTGGGGAGGAAGGCAGGGGGTGGTCTTCCTCACTCCCCTATGCCTGCAGTGGTCCCTGGGCTTCAGCAGGGTGAGCATCCTGTGGTGAGCTAATCCTTCCTCCCTTCTTTCTGCCTGCAGTGAGGTGAAAGCTCTTTGCCATCACATTGCCACTGAGGCAGGACAGCTGAGCTTCAACAAGGGGGACATCCTGCAGGTCATCTCCAAGGTGGACGGTGACTGGCTGCAGTGCAGCCTTGGCTCCGAGAAGGGACTGGTGCCTGTCATGTACGTCACCCATCCGGAGGACGAGGACTACTGATGTGGCTGGGAGGCCAAGCACAGTACCATGAGCTGCTGAGGCTCCTCTGGGGAAGCCTACCCTGCCAGAGGAACAGACATAGCTTCTTGCTAGTTTCTTACCTTTCTTGCCATTACAGAATACAGTAACCATAGGTGGTTCCTTCTTGCCCCTCCTCGTGCAGCTGCCAAAGGCCATCTCGGCCCGTGGGGTCTTCTGTGAGCTGCACCTCATATTGCCAGGCATCGCCATGCATGCAACCACACCGGGGACTGCCTGAGCCTCCTCCACCCCATGTCACTTCCAGCACCTGTAGGCCATTGACTTGTACGTAACAGGAATGCAAGCAGTCCCTGCCACAGCAGTGCTGCTCCTGCTGCCTGGCTCAGTTTCATGTTGGAGGGTGCAGAATGCTGGCCGTACCCTCCCTGGGGGTGGCAGTGCAGTCTGCAGCCTTCAGCATCCTTGGCACCATCAGCTGCAGGGGTAGAGCCACTACGCATTGGCAGGGTCTCTGCAAGGCTGGACTGATGGGTTGCATTGATGGGGGGCTGCAAGGGACGCTCCCTGACGCTGGAGAAGCCCTGTCCTAATGCGTTATAGTGGTGCCTGGTGTGTTGTACCGAGCCAAGTGGCCTGGCACTGCCACACTGCAGGGCTGAGGCTGTGCCTGGCCACGGCCAGAGGAGGGGGACAGGGTATGTGTGTGTGTGCGGAGCAAAGGGGTGTGTGGGGTCGTGAAGAAGGTGTGTGGATGTTCAGTGTTACGTAGGTCCAGGATGAGTAGTGCCACCCTGTGTGGAAATGGGTTCTTTGGGGGGTGGTCCCACGCCCTCCACACTGAGCAGGCAGCCAGTGCCTGGGAAGCCCTGGGATGCTCAGTGGAGGGGGAGTTGGAGGGGCCGGGGTGAGGGCAGGGTCCCTGACTGGGCTAGGGGTGCTCTTTGGAGTTGGGGGCAGCGCTCCCAGTAGGTAGATCGAAGGGTGCTCCCAGAGGGAGTCGGGGAGCCGGGGAGGGAGGGGTGGTGCTCTCCTTGGCGTAGTGTTTTTGGTCTTGCTGAGCAGTGCCATAGGGTGGTGGGGGACAAATGTGCACAAGCACAAGGGGATGCTGGGGGTCCTCGGTAGAAGCAATGCCAGTCAACCCCTTCCTTGCCATGTTCATGCTACCTGCTGGGGTGGGGATCTTCATTTACCCATCAGGTGGGGAACAGTGTTAGTGAAAGGCCATGCCAGTATTTGGTGCCTTGGCCGGGTTGACGCTGCTTGCAGCATCGTGCCTGGGCTGGCTTCCCCATGGCGAGGGGCCCTGGTCTTGCAAGGTTACCTCCTGCTTGTACATTGCTTAGCAGACGTTGCACCATATTTAATTTGTATTTCCCTGTTAGAACAAGGTATCTCGCCTTTATTTATTTCTTTATTTATGATGCATATTAATAAAAAAGGTGCTGATTGAGCTCCCAGCTACCCTGTCTTGTGATTTCATCCCACCCCTGGGGAGGATATGAGGGTTACCTCTGCTGGGACACTGCACTGCAGGCTTTGCCCAGCTTCCACCACAGCCAACACCAGACCTTCAGAAGGAGATAGGTTGCCCCCAGGTACCAGAGCTGTCAGTTCAGGCTGCTGGGGGGGCTAGATCACGTCTCAGGGAGGCAGCATTCTTCAGGGTTCCTTGTCTTTGTTCCTTCTGCATGCTTGCAGGGACAGAAGCAGGTTTCAGACAGGAGTTCACACGTATTACAGTCTACCATCTGCTTCTCCAGGGTGTTGTGAGTAAGGTGTCCATAGGTGTGGTCAAACTGGCACTTGTCACCTGTGGGCAGTGGAAGGAAGTCCTGAGCAGCATGGGAAGGAGGCAGTGAAGGGTGGGTTGTGGGGCTGGGACCCAGAGCCTGGGACAACCTGGCCATGCAGCTCAGAGGCTGCAGGTCACTCACAAGGAAGGGCTCTGGGACTTTTAAACTTAGACTCACAAGTACTGGATGTCAAATCCAGCAGGAATGAGCCCCAAGAGCCCAGCCCTTCCCTTTGCACCTCAGTAGCTCCCGGGAGAATGGGGAAACTCTGCTTGAGGCTCCAGCCTTTCCTGCAAGGACACCACACTTGAGTTTGTTACATCGATGTAGACAAACGGTCTGCAGTGGTGGAGTAAGTCAAAACAGTAGAAAAAAAAATCCAGAAAAGAAGCAACGTAAGCCCCTGTCCTGGCTTGGAGAGGCACCAAGCAGCCAGGGGTTGCACATGGGCTGTTTTAATTAACCTGTGAGAGTGGAGGATAGATGGCCAGGGCTGCTCACAAACTGCACAGAGCCAAGCTGTTCTCCCCACATGTGCTGCCTGGACCGAGTGGAGAAGGGGATTGTGCGCTAGCAAACAGCCCGCAGGTTGCTGAATCAGCTCCGGGGCAGGAGAGGGGATTTCCAGCTGATGCAGAGCTGCTTGCTGGGTGCCTGCTGCTGGGGCAGCCTTGGGTGCAGGGGAGGCATAGTGTGTTGGTTAGGGTGTCAGAGGCTTGGATGTGGGGTTGCTGCGATGGGGTTTGTGGCTGCTGAAGTCTTCTTTGGGATCATCCAGCTAAACTCAAGTTGGTCATGGTTGATGGCTGTCAGATAGCCTGTCCCAGTCAGGAACTTGTCATGGGGCACAAAGCCTGTGAAGCCTGCGAGGCCGGAAGGCATGCAGTTATATGTATGGGACAGTAGCTGCCAGCACTGCTGCTGTGGCTTGGTGGCTCTGCTGGTGTCCTGGTCCTGGAGGGTCATCTGCAGGATCCTGATGGGGATGTGGGACCACGAGGGGCAGGCTGAAGAGGGAGAGGAGCCATCTGGTGCTGCTGTGTCCTGAGATGACCCTGGTCAGAGGAAGCTTCTGGTCTGAGGAGAGTCTCCTGGTCTGAGAAGAACCTGCTTTAGCAGGGGGTTGGACTAGATGATCTCCAGAGGTCACTTCCAAGCCTGATCATTCTGTGATTCTCTGAGGGCAGCTCAGCCAGCCCCCTGACACAGGGACCTCAGCATCCTTTGGCATCCCTTCACCTGTGACAGAGCAGCAGAAAGGTGAGTGCTGTGAGGTGTGGGTGGTAATGGAGAGAGGGATTGATGCTGGCCCAGAGCCTTGTGAGCAGCTCCAGAGGAGGTGGGAACAGGTAAAATGGTCATGCTGCATGCATGACCCACCCTGGGTGCTTCCCTGAACCCAAACACAGCAACCCTTCACTAGCAAACAGTGCCTGTCCCTGGCCGCCTTACTGCACCAACTAAAGTCCCTTCCCAACCTCGTGGTGGTAGGCTGCCTGCCAGGGCCAGCCCCACGTCCTAGCAGGCACAGGGCAGTCGCCAGCCCCAGCACCAGTGCCACCCCAGCACCGGTGCCACCCCAGCACTGGTGCTCACCTTGCATGTGCTGAGGTGTAGAGCAAGGCCAGGGGTAGCTCTGGTCAAGCAGCAAGATGTATAGTCAGTCCTGCCCATCTCATGTCACCTGTCCAGGGTCCTGGAGCAGCAGCAGTGTCCTCCGTTCCTGTTCCTTGCAAGCAGCTTCTGGCCTCCTTGCAGATCACAGAGCAGGTCTTAGAAAAGAAGTGCTGGGCTCTGGGGATGAAGCCTGGGAGCAGAGCATCCAGCATGTGGGTAGCAAAGAGGAGCCCAGCTTTACGGTACGAGGGTCTGCTTTGGAATGGTGGCCAGGGACTGTGGGATCCAGCAGCGGGGGAGGTAAAGGCATGAGGTGTCAGCATGGCTGGGAGGGGGATTAAGGGTGCAGTGGGAATCCAGATGTGCATGACAATCTGATGTGCCAGCTGAGAGACAGAGACCTGCTGGTGCCAAGTGCTAGAGGGTTCTGGCAGGTCCCCTTGGACCTTCTCTGCCCAGGTCATCAGGACCTGACTCACCTTCAAGGCAAAGGCTGTGACCATAGATGCCTGTCAGGGCTGAAGCAATGCTGGCAGCTCTCGGAGGCTGCTGTGGAAGACTGGGAAGTGAGGAGGCACCTGAGTGCCAGAGAACTGCCAAGCTGCCTTGGGGACAGGCTGGGAGAGCTATGGTGGGATGCAGGTGTGGGCAGGACAGGCTGGGACAGGTGGGAGAGAGATGCACATGGAGTCAGGACAGGGAAGGAGAGGTGGGATGAGGATGTGCACAAGCCAGAACAGGCGGGGAAAGATGGCACAAGGATGCACATGGAGTCAGAACAGGCAGCCCCAGCACGAGCACAAGGCCCTGGGAGTCTACAGCCACAGCAAAAGAGCTGTTTTCAGAGGCGGAACCCTATGGCTGAGCCAGGACATCACAAACAGTTTCTAAGGACAGACCTGCAAGGCCTGCCATCCAGGAAGGCTCATGGGAAAGCAGAGGGTGTCTCACTGAACAGACTCAGTAGCCACCAGTATTAGGCCTGGCAGAAACGTGTGACTGTCACATCACCACAACTGCATGGCATCTGACAGAGAACAAAGAAGCTACCACGTTAACATAGCAGCTTTTTAAGGCACTAAAAGCTGAGCAAGGGAGGGGAACACCAGTGTGATGGAAAATGGGCTCATGCTCTGCTGGGATTGACCCTTCTCTTGCAAGGGCTGCAGGCAGCACCGAACTTGAGGGCAGCAGAGGGGCCAACATCTATGCAAGGGAGCACAAAGCGCAAGTGGGAATATGTGTTTGAAGGAAAAGCCACATATTGGGGAAGGGAAGGGAATGCCTTTCCTTCTCACGCTCTTCCTGGCAGCCAGACCTGATGTTCAGCATGCCAGCATTCAGCAGGCAGTGACACATCCCCAGGTCCTGGAAGACTCGATGCAGCAGCCAGGCAGTACAGAGCAAGGGCTGCCCGGCTGGGGATAGCGCTGCAACCCAGCTTTGGGGCCAATCAAACCATGTATGAGCTTATATTAACTCCTGAGAGCTTGTGCGTTCTCAGAACAGCTTTCAGAGAGCCCAGCTGCAGCATAGCCTGGGGAGAGTTCAGCTCCCGAGGTGGTGGCTGTCCCAGCCTGGGGTCACAGGAGCTGCTTCCCAGTTCCCTGGTTGGTGTGACCACACTGGTGGCAGCATCTGAGGCAAGACCAGATGCTGGGGTGCAGGCCAGTTCCCTTTCAGCTGGAGGAAGGACAGTGTTGCAGTTGCGGCACCATCCTGGGACTTAGCACTGAAATCAGCATCTGCCATGCAGACTTCCTTCCTCGCCCCCTTTGCTGACTCCCTCTCCGCCTCAGTGCCCCCATCTGTACAATGAAACCCACAAGGTTTTCTCTGAATGAACTTCAGTGGTAGCATTGCCCATGAGTGGCTTTCTTGGCCCACAGCCCCTATTTCCCCTTGCTGCCATGCTCATGGGGCAAAAGCCAGTCTCTCTGCACCAGCGTCTGCACATGGTCCATGGGCAACAGTGCAGGAGGGATTTAAGTGAGGACAGCAAGGCAGGTGCTGGTCCTGGAGAGCATCGTGCAGAGGAGTTGTGCATGTGGGTGCAAGCACTGACTTCCAGCTGTGGGCAGGAGGCCAGGAACAGGCAGGAGCCCTTTTTCTGCAACACCTGGCCCAAGCAATGGGGCCCCTGTTTTAGACGAGGGATGCACACCTCTTTGTACCACCGATACAAAGAGATACAAGCTTGCAAAGATTTAAGGTGGCCTTTCAAGGCTCCTGGTATCAAAAGATAGGGAGGGACAAGCAGGGCTACCTGCCAGGGCCAGAGGTTATTTGAAACACAGGCCCCTTCAAAGAAGTCATGTCTAGTCATGACAAAAAATAGTATCAGGCAGGTAAGATGTAAAAGCTCAATAAGACAAACAGAAACAAAACAAAAAAAAGAGCAAAGAAGAGCCGGCAGAAGCAGCCAGCAGTCCTTTTTGCAAAGATGTCAAGAGCTTTACATCTGCCACAAAGTCTGTAGGGTCAATAAGAGAGCATGTCCTCACAGTGAAGGAGTAACATCCCCCAGGGTGGCAAGACGGCTGCAAAGTGTGGCCCAAATGCCAGTGCACTGTGATGTTTGTGGCAAAATAGGACATATGCATGGCAGTATGCCTGGACCCTGGCATCACAGCAGGACATTGCTCTCTGCCTACACCCTGCCAAAATACGCCCTGCCCGTCCTCCTGGCTGTGCCAGATGTGGAGGGTGCACTCTGCGGCAGGGTGACACAGGGGAGGCAGTGGGACCTGCCAAACCCAGACGTCCAGGGACACCTGCATCCTGTCTTGCTGCAAACAAGCCAAAGCTGTCTTTGTGGCTTTTGGTTTGCCTTGTCTGAACAAAGCATGTAGCTGGTGGACCCACTGGGGACAGCGGCACTGGCTTGCAACACCCCTGATCCTCTGTGCAGCCCAGGTTACAATCAAGGCTGGATTTTTTTGATGTAAAGCAAAGGGAAGTGTGAAGAGTGAAAGAATGAGAGGGCTTCCTGGAAACTGCCTGGGCCACCCTTCCTCCACGGCTTTTGAAATTTCAGATGGAGTAATGAAGAGCTTGTGGAGATGCCATATACTGTTAACACAGGAACTGACAACCATTGTGCTAGGATTGATGCACAGAGGGACCAGGGATGTGATTTTTTTCAGTCTTTTTTAATTTATGGAATTTCCCTACTCATTTTCCAAAGATTCCTACTGATAAAGCTTGCTTTTGCAGCCCTTTGATTATTTTGTGAAAGACCCAGAATCACCAAGGAGCAAGGAGAGGTGATATCTGAGTTGCTGCTGTTGTTGGGGCAGGGAGCAGTTGCTTCCCCCCACCTCACAAACCTCCCACACTGAGGCAGAGCACAGCTACCTCCCAGCTGCCTCCCAGGATGTGCCCTGCTCTCTGTGGGTAAGCTTCACATCTGAGCAAAGTAAGTAAAAAGGTAGCTTACTGGGGCAGACCACTGGTCCTAACAGCTCTGTTGCAGAAAGAGATGAAACAGACCAGGGAGAAGAGGCCGAGACTGCCATTCTGAGCATAGGAAGGCACAAGGAAGGTGGCCAGGCAGATTCCAGCTCTGCCCCTGAGAGGCAAAAGACTGCAGGAGTATCTGCCCTCAGGCACCATAATTGCAGAAAAAAAAAGCCCGATGAGACTTCTAGCATGTTTCGCTCAGGGTCAGATTTTTGGGGTGGCTGGGGGAGTGCATGTGGAGAGGGTCACCCCACACTGTCCTGCTCGATGCTGCTGAATAAAGGTGTCATGGGGTGTACAAATCAAACAACGGATGTGCATCAGCCGAAATCAGAGCCTGACCCCAGCCTTGGGAGTATTGGGCCTTGCTGCAGACCACAGTAAAAAGGACGGCCATGACAAGGGGCTTCAGCCTTGCTGCAAAGCCTCAGAGAAGATTTCAGGGCTTGTTTTTCTACAGCTGTGTGTTTCAGCGGGGAAGTATGCCAAGCACAGCCAGCAAGGGCTGCTGGGTGGCTGGGGAAGCTGGAGCACAAGTTCATGAACTCCTGCCCTGTGCCACCTCTTGATGGTTGGGTCTGCTGCTGTGACCAGTGCCACCAGCCTCCAGCCACACAGTTTCACAAGCAGCCCCTTCCCTGCCCACTGCCATGGCTGTGCCACCTTCTCACCCTTTCATGGTCATTCCCACTCCCACCATGTGTTGGCAACACAACCTGCCACAACCCATGGGCTCCAGGTCCCCAGAGCTCTCATCAGCTTGTTCCTGAGCATCTGATCTCAGTCCAGTCTTGAGCATCCAGCCACTCCTGCCAAAACCTTGGCTTTCCTGCCCATGGCATGCACTGCCAGCTAACTAAATGCCACTGCACTTTAGAAGTCCTTTTTATCATGATTCTTATCAGACAGTAACAAGGTGGCAGTTGTCTGATGTAGTCTCTGCTTGACTTTACTGTGTGAGTATGGAAGCTACATCTTCCTGCAAAACCCCAGCCATGAACCAGCACACCTCACAAGTCCTTCTGGGACTGCTAAGATCTGTGCCAGGAAAGGAGGCAACCTAGCCATTGCAGCTAGTAATTGCTCTTGCCAGAAATCCTGAAAACTGTGGTTCTCAGACAAGATATCAGAAAACAGCTAGATTGCAAAAGGGATGTGAAGCTTCCTGGGTGCACAGAAGAGAACAAAAGCAACGCTGGCACTGGCAGAAGTTCCCTCTCCAATGAGGAAGCCTCTTGCACCATATGTGATTTCTCTGCGTGGCAGTTTCCTTTCTGTGCTTGCACTTCTTGCAATCAGACGTGTGTGCTGTTGAGGCAGCCAGAGGGTCTGAGACCTCAGTCCTGCCCTGGGAGCATAAGTAAACATGGCCCTGCGATGGACATTTCTCCTCCTCCTCACACCTCTGCTAGCAGCACAGGAGCAGGAAAACCCAGACCCCAACATCTCCGGAGAACCCCAGGAAACAGGTAAGAAGTGCTTTCTCCTCGCTCCGCTGAAGAGAAGGTTTCACTGTTCTGCTGCAGGTTTGCTGTGTACCTATACCATGTGCAGGATGCAATAGCTGCATCAGAGTGGACTGGAGCTGATGTCCATACCAGGACCCAAGAGACTCAGGCATTAGTTGGGTTGTGGTGGGGTAAGGCTCTGTTTGGGGGTGGAGGACAGCAAACCTCAGTGTGCTGGGAAAGCCTCTGCCAGGAATGAAATATTCCTCCACAAAGTGGGAAATGTCCCCTAGGAGCAAGAGGTGGTGGTCTCTCTTTGCACAGTGTGCAGATGCTCTGTCCTCACTGCAGTGGAGATGGGTGCTATTGCCCAGCAAAGATCTGAGGAGCCATGAGCTCAAGCCCGTGTGTCCAGGAGACCCTGGGAGCAGGAGTTATGATGTACTCCAGTTGCTCTTTAACAGGTTTCCTTGGTGCTGGAAGGCCAGGGCACCCCCAAAGCTCTTCTGGGCTCTTCCTACACAGGTTGCACACTTTCACCCCAGCAGAGTCAGTCTGTGGGTTCACGTTATCCGACCTCACAGGAGGCTGCACTGTCTGGGGTCTGAGTTGTGGTCCAGGGGCCGTGACCTTGTGTTGCTCTGCACATGCCTGAATCAGAGTATTTCTCTAAATCAGTCTTGCTGGAGCTAAGTGATGAAAATCATTAAACTAGCATCGAATTGTGTTGTCCTGTTCTGCTTCTGGGATGCATCTGAGCTGACACAGGCTAGAGAAACCTGCCAGTTAAGTGCCTTGGCTGTGATAGAGACCGGGGAATGGGACCAGGATCTTTAGTTGTTGATGTGAAATGACAGTAGGGTCTGTACTGTGTGATATGGGCCATAGAGGCTCATTCCCAGGGGAAATGTGTCCCTGGGGTTGCAGGGAGCATGAGCACAGCACACTGTCACTCAAAACACCAAGAGTGAAACGTGCAACAGAGGCTATCCTCCTTCCCAGAGTGGCTTCCCCTTTCCCAGATCCCCCACCGAAGCTGTCCTCCCAGGCTGGCACGTGCACTTGTGCCCAAGCATTGTGTGGCTTTCCAGCTTGTTTGCACGGTGCACACTAAGGCCATACCATGTGCACTGGAGTGCAGTGGGGACCTGGTGGCCAGCAGACTCTTGGCATCTTGGTCTGCACATCTTGGTCACCCAGATGCCCCTGGATGAGACTGGGGCTGCCAGCAGCAGAGATAGTATTGCTGAGTTTGCACATTGGTGTTTGTGAAAAGAGGAACCAAGCTACAAACATTTGCCAGCCCCACCCAGCAGAGCAGGCAGCCCTGCCTGTATCCTCAGCACACAGGTTCATCCCACCCAGGACCTGTGCAGAGGCCACCACATGGTAGATGGAGGGCCTTCTTTCACTGAGGGACAGGGCAAGGCTAGGATGGGGCAGGTTAGGGTGGAATGGGCCTCTGTGGGGCAGACAGTGGCAGTGGCGCAGTGTAAAGCTGTTGAACAGAGACTGGAGACACAGGGACAGGACATGACCCAGGAGTCCCCCTTCCCCAGGGTCCCTGAGCATCTCCTGTGACCCTGGCAGATGTTAGGGTACAATCAGGGAGGGGGAACAGTCAAGTGGGAACGGTGGACAAGCTGCTCCCACTGCACATTGCTGTACCCTTCCAGGCATTCCCTGCCATAGCAGAGCTGCGTCCCGGCGCTGGGCAGGGGGTGAGGGTGCATGCTGTGTGGCTGGAAGCCCAGGTAGGAGCAGAGCAGCTGCAGGCAGAGGATGTGGTTGGTACATGTGGTTCATGTGTGAGCCTGTGCAGTGCTGCTGCTCTGCTCAATCTATCATGGGGCCACCGTGCAATGAGCAGGGCTCATTGTCTCATTGTCCTATTGTCACCTTACTGTTTTGCAGTGCTGTTCTTATGGGGTTTTTCTCACCCCTGAGATGCTGCACCAGTACAAAAGCCTCATCCCATTACAGTCCCAGTGCACCTGTGAGGCAGGTTGAGAAGTTTCTATGGGATATTTTCCCTGCGGTCAAGGTCTGTGATCCAGGCTGTCCCTTGCCACTTTCTCATCAGCCTTGCCTGACATTGTGCAGCAATTTAGTAGCAGCTAACCAGAAGCCCTAACTAGAGGTGTAGCTGCAACACCTCATGGGTGCTTGGGTGCTTGGTAAAATAAGGCTACGCTTAATCTGAAAGGTTTTGTGCCAGTGGGACTCGAATTTCAAGCACTGCCTAGAGTGAATCCTGTGGGAAACACAAACCCTAAGAGATGCTGCAGAGGAGTGCCTTGGGGATTGACACCCTTGGAGCTGTGAACTGTGTGCTCCACCATGCTCCCACTTTACATTATAGATTCAGGAAACAAGTATTTCACCTCCTGTTCTTAAAACCCTGCCAGACGCCCTGTTGCATGGCAGAGCAGTACAGATTAAAGTGCCACCGTTTCCATGCTCTTCCCATGGTGCCTTGTTCAGTGACCTGCTTCACCATCTCCTTTCCCTGGCACTGCTCCCAAGCAGATCAGCCTGGAGGTCTCTCTGCCCCTTCCCCTCCCTAACACTGCCCATCCCTCTTAAAGATCCACTTGGAGCTTTGGTTGCTATTGAAGAGTACAGAGATGCTTTAAGACCCTAGGATGCCTCCTCGGTGGCTTGCAATACCACTCTCCACTGGTGGAAATGGTGGTTGCTTTTCTTAGCTCCTCTCAGTGAGCACGTGGCATCCAACACAGCGAGACTCCAGTGCACTTTGCTGTCATCTCTGTTAGCTGCTGGAGCTGCCATGGGAAAAGGGTTGAACTTTGCCTGCTGCTCCTTACATTTCACCTTCTCTTTTATGCTTTGTGTAGGGCACAATATAAGGCAAGAAAGTACATCTTTTGCTGGTAAGCAAAGGGCTGAACCCAGAAGCCTGACCTGAATTACCAGCATAGCTATTTCTCCTTTCTCCTGATGCTTCCCGGCATGTGCTTCTAGGGCATGCCAGCACTTTGCTTTGCCTGCCACTCATAACTCCCCTTGCAGCAGGGACAGGCAGTCCAGGTATTTCTGTACAGTGCTGCCTGTATTCATGGATATTAAGCAATACTAAGAAGGAGAGTATTCATTTAATAGTATCAATTTGGAAAAAAAAAAAAGTAACAGTTAATCTCTGACTGTATGAGGCAAACAAACTAACCTTCTGTTACCACTGCCTAGGCGTTCAGCATTCTCCATTTTGCAGCGAGCACACATTGCACATTATAAGAGGTGCCTGTCTGGTCACATCTACACGGTATTTTCCAATGAGAGGTGCCTGTTTGGTCACTTCTACACCATATTTTCCACACGGAAATTTCACTTGTGTCAGCCTCTTTCCTGCAGTTGGGGGTGGAGGGCCTGTGGGCGGCTTTCTGTGTACCATAGTGCAGGGTAAAAACCAGTGTTTGATGACTGTTTCTTTAGTCTCCCGGATGCTGTTAGTCCCTACAAGACTAGAAGCTGAGTGTTTCTTTCCCCTTTCTCTCTGCGCACCCTCCCTTCTTCAGCAGTGCCCTGTGCCCCCCCACAGAGGTGTGTGCATCCGTCTCCTTTGCACAGCATGGTGGACATCCAATACCCTCTGACTCACATGTGCCACAGCTCCCCGTGGCCACCACCAAAGCGCACAAACAGCCACCCTGGGCTACAGAAAAGGCCCCTTTGCTCTGAGGAGCTCTTTTTCCATGGCAAATGTTACAGAGTGATCGGGGAAGGAGTGTAAGAAAGGATGAGAACAGAGGTGTGTCCCCCACCCTGTGTGTCCAGACTGCACCCAGCAGTCATGGATTTTTCTCCCAGTGAGTCCCAAGTGGTAATCACACGCCTGCTAGATTTGGGCTTATTGGAGAAGTGAGGTTGAGTTGGATTGTGTTCAGCAATGTTCTTGAGACAAAAACAGATGTGAACAGAGGGCATCTTCTCTTCCCCCTTCTGTGGGGAAGCAGAGACTTCTAGGCTTTTGCCTCAAACAGTCAACAGAAAAGTCACTGGGAAGGGCTCTGAGCAGCTGCAGATGCTTGAATGCACATGGTATCAATGCTGTGACAAGCTGCATGTCTTCAGCTCCTCTGCAGCAGCAGAGGTGCAAATAAGCCCTGGAGGTGTTGTGGGGGCACAGGTGCTGCTAGCAAAATGTTCTGTGTGCAGGAGGTCAGTAGGCTTTGGCAGCCTCTCAGCTTGCCTTGCTGGTGTACACAAACCCTTTGCAAGGCAACTGAGCTGATTTTGCCTTATCCATCCCTCTGTCAGACAGCATTAATTCCCAGGCTGATTTCTGAGGCTGGTGCACTCCCCTACAGCAGTGCTCTCTAGGCTCTGGCTCCTCTGAGGATGGGGATGAGCTGTGGGTTCTGCCTGTCTTATCTCTCCCACCCAGCCCTCACGCTCTGCCTGGCATGGTCCATGCCCAGCATGGGTCTGGGTGGTGTATCAGCCCCTGCTTGCCCCATGTGTGAGCATGACAGGGCCACATCTAGCAGGCCAAAGTGCACAGGGGAGCCTGTGGAGAAGAAAAAAGGGGGACGAATGACCACCCCCAGAGCTCAGAGGACCCAGAAAGGGAAGGATGAGTTGCAGAGGACAGGCATCCCACCGGTGCTTGCAAAGAACCCTGCGGGCACTGCCAGGTACAAGGAGGCAGCAAGAAGGTTTGCCTGTGGGACTGCTAGCTGGTGTAGTCCTTGTGCCTGAAAAGGCACATGTGGCCGTTGACACACCGCTGGCACACAGGCAGTCTCTGCAGAAGCACATTTCAGCCATCTGCCCTTGCCTGATGCCACACTGGAAACCACACTGGATCAGAGCAGACACAGACAGGACTGAGGAAGCCTGGGAGAAAAACTGCACCTCTGCCAGGCCCTTTTCTCCTGAAGAAAAGAAAAGGGAAAAGGTGCTGATGTCTCTGGAAAAGGTTTAGGGCTGATAAATGCCCAGGTTTAAGAGAATCGATTCACTGGAACTCTGACAAAGCAGGCCAGCCTAGTCAGAAATGTGTGGCTGTTGTTCCAGCTGAGTCCAGGGGATCTTTTCACACCTGCTTACAGCATAGGACTCTTACACAGCACCTGTTTACTTGTACTTCAGTGAACCAACCATAACTAAGGGAAAGGCTGAATCAATCCGAAGTGCCTGTCAGCAGTAATCAATATAATGCTGAATTACACCTAATTTCAGCATGCAAAAGCTTCACCTTTTAGTAAAAAAAAATCATTAACTTTAAACATTAAGGACGAATTCTCCTTTGTACTACAGTAAGTCTGCACTCTATTACACCTCTAAATCAGCAACCGTGAGATGTAGCATTACTCCCGGACTTGGTAAGGAAGCACCATACAAGGCCTCTTGAACCTTTAGAGAGATTTGTTCATGGTTTTATCAGGAGCAAATGCTTTGCTACATGAAGGGCACTAACAGTTTTGGTGTGAAGCTTAGGGAGGGCTGGGACCAAGGCAGAGCTCTGGCATACAGCTACAACCACCCCTGCCAGCAGAGCATCAGTGTTTGTAGATCACTGCCCCAGATATCTCTGGAAATCTGCACCCGTGTCACCAGGTTGCACACAAAGGAGAACTTCTGTTTTCCTCCTGGCTTCCTGCTCAGCACGTTGCCAAGCCCTGTGCTGCCAGTGGGGTTTGTGCCACTGCGGCGACTGTAACAGCTACCAGGTTGCATGGAAGCACATGGAAAAGGAGCAACAAGCCCCCTTTGCACTGAAGGTCAAGACTGGGGCAGTCTGGGAGGGCCAGCTGCTCATGAGCACTCACAGCCCCCTCAGCTCCTAGGGCTGTCTCCACTGGAGGGGTTTCATTCACCCAAACTGCTTCTTGCTCGGTCAGGCCCCACAAACCTGTTTTCAAGCAATGATTGTTCACGTTTCTGCTGTGACTGAAGCTGGAAGGATCCCCATCAACAAATAAACTTTGTACAGGCACGATTTTAAAGCCCTGAAATGCAAAACAAAGCACTAAAAATGCCTTCACAAGTAGCTCTCACTTGCCTGAAATAATTGCTTCTCCATTTGCCAATCTGGTGGTATTTTATTCCATTTATTTGGCAGGGACTTTATTGTGGCTGGGGTGATGCAGCTGTTGTGGTCTGTTGGCCTGCTGCATGAGGAGCGCAGGGCAATCAGGGTTTCATGGTGAGTCCTAATGTCATTTGGGCGTGCTGGGAAGCAGAGCAAATTCACTGTGCCTGGCCTGGCTGCACCCCAGAAACTCGGGAGAAAATTTGGGTACTTACAGCAGAATTTGTTGGTTGAAAAGGGCTCGCAGAGAGGTACATTCCTTGTTACATGAAAACTGGTATCTGGTCAGAAGGTAGAGACCAGGTTAGTGCCATGCAGAGAGAAAGCAGCACTCCTGTCTAGCAGCTAACGGAAAGTGAAAATTTACTTCCATCAGCTGCCCAATCTACGTGGTGAAAAATGCAACTAAACATACAGCTGGTTAAATATGTACCTGCAGTTCCTGTCAAGTCTTTTCTGCCTACCCAGATGTGGGGGTGTTGCCCCTCCTGAGTGAGAATGGAAGAATATGAGACAGGAGGTACCCAGCCCTTGGAGCGAGGGGCTATTTTGGGCAAGAGATAGAGAGGAAAAAAGAAGTGTAACTGACAGAGCTAAAGCAAATTGGCAACTTGAGCAGGCTTTTCGCTGCAAATAAGCACGAACGTGGGTGTGAGCAGGTAGTGCCCAGCAGGATGGCAGGAATGCAGGTGAGCAATAAGATAAGGGGAGTGTGGTGATGCTGGTGTTCTAGTGTAAGGGATTGCAGCCTCATGAGTGCTGCCTGCCAGCAAGCAGACAGTTGTAGAGAGATGTGCAGCTGAAGAGGGCTGTGTCATCCTATTTTAGGGGAGGCCACCTGCTACCCTGATACCTTCTCATGCACCTGGTTTGTGCTGGGTGAGCAAATCTAGGGGACATGCCTACCAAGGCACAACAAAGCAGTCCCGTGTTGGGTGAAGTGCAGAGAAAAGGCTGGGTGCATGGGGTGGGGTGTGAGCTTTGTGGCCAGTGCTGTGAATTTACATGTGGAGGTCTGAGGACAGGCTGCTGGCAGCTGCCTCGAGGGCCAGAGGTGGGAGGGTGAGCAATGCCAGCATAGACCCTCTGGCTCTGGCTCTCCCCCAGCTCCTGTCTCTGGGGGACAGAGCGAAGGGAGAGCAGCAGCCCCCGCGCTGCTGGATCCCTCTGGCCGGGACCCCTCCACAGCACCTGTGTGGGCAGGAGGGCCACCGGGTAACCCGCCCGCTCCGCACCTGAGGGTGCAAGGAGTATTAATGTCCCTGGGGTCCAGGGCCGCATCCTGGGAGGTGCTCATCTCTGCCACCCCTCTGAAGGGAGGGGGACCAGCAGCCCTCTGTATGGGGCCTCCTCCCCCCCGAGGACACTGCTGGAGCCCAGCGGTGCTCGGGGCTCTCCCTCACGGCCTTTGCACACAGGAAGGTGTGAAGTTCCCTCCGACTGGGACCCCAGGCTGCAGTTCACCCCGGAGCAGAGCAGCTACGCCTTGAACGATTCGGTGCAGCTGAGCTGTGCTGGGGAGTATGTGCCATCGGTCCCCCACATCAGATGCGTTTCCAGAGGGATGCAGGCCTTGTGGAACGGGACTGCTACCTGCAAGGGTAAGCATAGCCCCCATCACCCTGACCCGGGGTCCTGCCCTGGGGGCAGACCCCCCGTGACATGGTCGTGCTCCAGCCTCACCTGGTGACAGGCCAGCAGCGGGAGATGCAGACGCTTTGGCTTTCTCCACTGTCCTGGCAGTGTCCGGGCATCTTCTATCTCAGTCCCTTGCTGCGGGCAGCTGCCGGGTCTGTGCTCCTGGGGAGGGGTTCCAAGGGGGAAGCCTTGCTGGCCAGCGTCTTCTGGCTCCAGATGGAGAGCTGCAGCTGCGAGGCTGGGAGGAGGAGGAGGAGCAGTTAGAGGGCTGCAGCTTGAGGCTTCGGCTCTTTGAGCTGCGCGAGAGTCCCGTGTTCCCCTGGGAAGCCTCTCTGAGGGTTGGGTGAGCTCTGGTGGGGGAGGCTGTCACTGCTGCACTGTTCAGCTGGACACGAGGGGGGCCAAGAGAACAGGGTGTCAAGCACCCCATGCGTAGCTGGAACCCAGGGAAGGCTTGGGAGTCCTGGAGATAGGGGTGATGACAAGCCCTGTGCCCCTGGACAGTGCCTGCACACGCGGTGCTCCCAGAGGCGCTCCCTCGGCTCTGTGTCAGGGTGAGTGGTCAGAATCATGGGGAGGAGAGAGCTGTCCCAAGCCTCCTCTTGTCACCTCCCCAAAATACCCCTCACCCAATCTTACCTCTGATGGACACATGCCAACGGCCTGTTTGGTGGGACCCAAGACCCCAGAGGGCACCAGTGCTTGGGCATGACAAACAGAATGAGGAAGTGACTCTGAGCTGCAGCGGTGGTTTCCAGCCACCCTTCACCCACGTCCAACGTGCAGGGGAGCTCAGCCACTGAACTACTCTGCATCTGTAAATGGAGATGCGTGGCTCAGGAGGAAAAGCAGTGATGCCGGGGTCCCCATTCGGGGAAACATAGTGTACATGGGTAAGCAGGGTGTCAGGAGGTGCCTCCTAAGGAGCTTCTGTGGTCAAATCCCACCCCATTCATCCATCTCTGAGCACTGACCATCACCACTGTGGACAGGGATGCGCTTCTGATGCCTGATCAGGGCCACTCAGGTCTCCCTGTTTCTGATACCTGGGACCCTTCCTCAACTGAATTCTGGCACATCCTCATCCACCACCTTCCTGGTCAGGCCCCAGCCCTGGCTGACCCTCACCCACAAGGAGAGCTCCATCCTAACAAGCCCCACTGAGGGGTCACATCCTGTCAGATGGGTGCGTCACCTTCCCTCTCCCTTCAGGGACCAGAGGAATTGCTGGGGATTGCTGATACCCCACCACCTACCCCTGACCCTCCTCAAAACATCCTGACCCAACTAACACCCACTTTCACCTCTACCAGAAATGTGCCAAAGGCCCCGCTGGGACTCAAGACTCCGACTGGTACCAGACCAAGAGAATTACAGGAAGAACGAAGAAGTGATGCTGAGTTGCACTGATGGTTTCCAGCCAACCTTCACCCATGTCAAATGTGCGAGGGAAGTGCAGTCCATCAGTCACAGGAAACCTGTATACAGAGAGGTTTGGAATGGAAGGGACAGCAGAGGCAGGTGGATCCGCATTCGATCCAGCGTGGAGTGCATTGGTAAGGGAGGCATCAGGAGCTCTCCTGACTGCCCCACTTTAACATAGTCTGAATGACTTTTGATACCCCACCACCTACCCCTGACTCTCCTCAAAACATCCCACTCCAACTAACACCCACTTGCATCTCTTCCAGAAATGTGCCAAAGGCCCCGGTTTGACCAAAGACTCCAACTGGCACCAGACCAGGAGAATTACCAAAAGGAGGAAGAAGTGATGCTGAGCTGTCCTGAGGGTTTCCAGCCGTCCTTCACCAAAATCAAATGTTTGAGCAAAGTCCAGGTCACGAGTTATAGGAGACCTGTATACAGACACCCATGGTTTGGAAGGGACGTCAGAGGTGACTGGATCCCCATTCAGTCCGGTGTGGAGTGCATCGGTAAGGGTGGCATCAGGAGCAGATTGGTCATCTACTAGGGCAGGATACTGCGAATGTGTCTGGGTGAGAGTCAGCATGGGAATGTCATGATTTTCCCTTGAGGCCAGTGCTGTTTGGTTTGATGACTGTGAAAGCAGGTCCTGCAAGGGCAGGATGAAATGTGTCCCATTGTGCTCTCCCATGGCACCAAACGATGACCACAGTCACACACCTCAAAGGGTGCAATGAGAGTGGTGATGCAGCCCAGCTGGGGACACACTGTCCTCCGCTTCTGTTACCCCCACCATGTCCTGATGATTGAATGAATGGAGGCAAGTTGTCTTACTGGGAGAATTGTCCCAAAAGATCACATCCAGCTTCTGGGAGCACCATGACCCCAGACTCCTCCTGCTCCCCTTCCAGAGAGCTGGAGTGACCAGTTTAACTCTCTCTTTCTCTCCCACCCCACTGGTGAGGAGCAGGGCTGTCTGACCGCAGCACCCTTGCAAGGCTGGGGGGGGAAGGGAAGGGAGTGACCCTCTCACAATGTTTCCTTCACAGAGGTCTTCCAGGTTGTCCCTGGGACCTTGGAGATTTCAAGCACCAGCATCAAACTGAACTGGACCTGCCGGCTCCCTGACACCTGCCAGCACATGCGGGTGTGGGTGCACTGGGGGTGCTGTGGGAAAGACAGGATTGGGCTGGATGGTTGGGGGTGGCTCATGCCCTGCACCAAGCCAGTTTGCCAGTCATTCCCTGGAGGTTGCAGGCATGAATCAGGTATGAATTCATGCATTGTGAATCAGGGGAATGGTCTTCAGGGAGCAGGATGACAGCTGTCTGTGCACGTCCTGTCCCCAGGTGTGCCCAAGGAACACTGTGCCTGCTGAGAGCAGAGCAAAAGGGAAATTGCTGGCTGGCTGGGCCTGGGCGTGGGCAGCAGCTGGGTGCCTGTGCGTGGGGTAGGTCGCAGCTGTGTGACAGTGAGACACAGCTTCTGGGTACTCAGCTGGACATCTCTTGCCTTCTGCAGTCCGGGTTTTTTGAGAGCAAAGCCTGATGCTAAGTGGCTTGTTCACCAGCATGTCTGTACTTCTTCATGGCTGTTCAGAAGATGGTCTGAATCTTGTGAGATCCTTTCTCTGCCCCTTTGGGAGAAATAAGATTGTGTTTTAAGCACTTTGATGCCTCTCAGAGTACCTTGTAGAGGCTGGAATTGGGAAGTGCTCCTTCCCAGGTACCAGCATCCTTGCCTGTAGGAACCACTGCCATAAAGCCTCCCCCCAGATCACTCAGCAAACTCCTGGGACAGGCTGTGGCTGCTCAGCCCAGAGGATGGTGAATGTGGTGAGGAAGGGGTGTGGAGGAGGAGCAGGGCTTGTGCCAGGGAAAAAGGGCCGGAGCTGTGGTAAAGCAGAGGGTGTGAATGGAGAAGGCATTGCTCATCTGCATGTCCCACTGCATGGTGGCGTGGGGCAGGAGGACAGTAGCTGAGGGACTGACTGAGCCAGCACAGGGACCCCAGAAGTGTAACAGGGACATCTCTGAACCCTGTGGTAGTGATGAACCATGGCTGGAGAGACATCCGCCCCAGCAGGACTGATGGTGCCATGGCCCATCAAGGGCAACCTGAGCTGGGGTGGGTGACATGTCTGAATGAGTGGTCAGAGGGTGTCTTCTAGTGCAGGGGTGATTTTCCTGGGAAGCTCCCTCGTGTGGGCTATGGAGGAGGTAATATAGTGTCACTGGACACAAGGATGGATGGGGCAGATTCATGGATGAGTGATCATTGACGCTTCAGGTATACAATGAGAGCCCCATTACAGCAAGCCTTGCCTGTGGGTCGCATCCTGGCAGATGGATGGCATCTTCCCTCTCCCTTCAGGGGCTGGAGGGATTGCTGGGGAATTCTCTTCCACCAGTCACCCATGCATCACCTCATCATCTCCCAGCCCAGCTAACACCCACTTTCACCTCTACCAGAAATGTGCCAAAGGCCCCGCTGGGACTCAAGACTCCGACTGATACCAGACCAAGAGAATTACAGGAAGAACGAAGAAGTGATGCTGAGTTGCACTGATGGTTTCCAGTCAACCTTCACCCATGTCAAATGTGCGAGGGAAGTGCAGTCCATCAGTCACAGGAAACCTGTATACAGAGAGGTTTGGAATGGAAGGGACAGCAGAGGCAGGTGGATCCGCATTCGATCCAGCGTGGAGTGCATTGGTAAGGGAGGCATCAGGAGCTCTCCTGACTGCCCCACTCTGCCCTTCTTGAGCTGTCCTCCAGCTGTACCTGCACGGGAGGTTCCAGGCTGTCTGCCTGCCTGGGGAAATGGTATATGCTGCTCAAAGCGGTGTTGAGGCAGCCCCTGAGCCCACCCTGAGTCCAGCCTGTGGTTCACCAGTGGGTGGGATGTTCTTGCTGCAGGTGTGAGAGATAAGGGTTTTCTTGAGGGCTTCTGGCAAGATGGTACGCACAAGGGAGAGAGGCATGAGAGGGCTTTGTGTGGTCTGTGTGGTATCACAGTTGGGTGAGGGGGATCAGAGGGCTCTGCTGCCTGTTTCCTCTCAGACTGCGCAGCTGTGAGTACCACAGCTTGCTCCCTGTGGGTTGGTACCCTTCAGGCTCTGAGTCGTGGTGGCTACAGGCTTGGCACCATCTTCTCACAGCGTGGGGCACTGAGGTCCCCTCCAAGGGAGAACAGGACAACAATGGGCTGATTAGGAATACAGCTGAGGGGTCCCATAATTTTTGAAAACAATAGCCTTCTGCTGCTCTCCAGCTCAGCAAGTGCCCTGAGACCTGGGCCACAGCAAGAGGGCTTGGAACTGGTTCACTGCAGGAGACTGTGAACGTGGATGGTGTGGAGAGGTCTGTGGGAGGGGGAGGGGATGCTTCTTCTGTGACTCCCCCTGGGGCCAGGTTCATGCCATAGCCCAAGATTTTAGGGTGTCCCGTCTGGTTCCCATGGGTGTTTTGCTGACTTCATGTGGCAGGTTCATAGAATGACAGAATCATTTAGGTTGGAAATAACTTTTGAGATCATCAGGTCCAATCATTAACCCAGGACTGCCAGGTCCATCACTTAAACTATGTCCCTAAGCACTGCATCTACATATTTTTTAAACATCTCCAGGGTTGGTGATTCCACCACCTCCCAGGCAGCCTGTCCCAGTGCTCCACCACCCTGTCAGTGACAACGTTTTTCCCGACACCCAACCTAAACCTCCCCGGCACAGACTGAGGCCGTCTCCTCTTGCCCTGTCACTTGTCACCTGGGAGAAGAGACCGACCCCCCTGCCCACACCCTCCTGTCAGGCAGCTGCAGGGAGCCACAAGGTGCCCCCGAGCCTCCTCCTCTCCAGGCTGACCCCCCCCAGTTCCCCCAGCCGCTCCCCACCAGCCTTGTGCCCCAGCCCCGGCACCAGCCCCCTGCCCGTCTCTGGACACGCTGCAGCCCCTCTGCGTCCCCCTGGCAGTGAGGGGCCCAACCTGAACACAGGAGTCGAGGGGCGGCCTCGCCAGTGCCCAGTGCAGGGGGACAGCACTGCCCTGGCCCTGCTGGCCACGCTGTTCCCGGCACCAGCCAGGATGCTGCTGGCCTCCTTGGCCACCTGGGCACACGGGGGGCTCATGCCCAGCCGGCTGCCAACCAGCCCCCCCCAGCCCTTTTCTGATGGGTACCTTTCCAGCGTTCCTAGGGCTTGAAATAGCCCTGCCTTCTTAGATGCCACAAGGCACCAGGGTCAAATGTTGCTCCATCAGTCACTGTGTGAGCTTTGTGCATAGTATGAGCCCCTCATGGGTGCTCCAGTCCCTTGAGCTCCTGTACTCCTGGCCTTTCATGGGGGAAGCAGCTTGGGGCCCTTTTTCCCCTCATGCTCTTCCTGGGTATGCGGTGCATGAGGGCTATTCTGTACGGTGTCCTAGAGCACCATCTCTCACTACACTTGTCAGGGAAAATGAACCTTTCTCCTGGGGTCTATGCAGAGCAGGAAAGGGCTAGGTCTTTCTAAGAGCTGCATCTATTGGACTGTAGAGATGCTGGGACCCACAGACCCCTCCGTTTTGATCCAGTGGGGAAAACTACCTTGAGCAATAGTAGTCCACACATTTACCCACATTCCTTTCTGTCCAGACTTCTGCTCCCCTTCCAGAGAGCTGGAGTGACCAGTTTAACTCTCTCTTTCTCTCCCACCCCACTGGTGAGGAGCAGGGCTGTCTGACCGCAGCACCCTTGCAAGGCTGGGAGGGGAAGGGAAGGGAGTGACCCTCTCACAATGTTTCCTTCACAGAGGTCTTCCAGGTTGTCCCTGGGACCTTGGAGATTTCAAGCACCAGCATCAAACTGAACTGGACCTGCCGGCTCCCTGACACCTGCCAGCACATGCGGGCGACCTGCCGTCTTGCAGGGCCTTCCCCCCGTCCCTGTGAAGCTGAGGAAGTGGAGGGAGAGGAGATGCTACATGGCCAGGAGGGAACATTCATCTGCCCCCCTCTGCAGCCCTTCACTGACTACACTGTCACCATCTCACTGCCGCCCAGCACAATTCTTTTCAAGTGGTTGGTCAGAACAGAGGAAACCGGTATGTGCGCAAGGGTTAGAAGAGAAGGGATGATCATGGGCTGTGCCACACGATAACAGATAACAGAGGTAGATAATGTCCCCTTTGCCCAGCAGTTCAGCATGATCATCCACTCCCTGCAGTGATGGTCCTGGAATCAGGGCTGCTTGAATCCTGTGGACTGTAGGGGAGCCCCCCGAGCACAGCATACCCCCTCCTCACTCTCCCCCTCCTTACCACACTATTGCTTTTCTTGCTGTGGTGGCACATGCAGCCTTTGTGAGGGACAAACCCTGTGTGAGGTGTCCCTTTGCAGCCTGTCCCCTGAGCCAGGAGCTGCCTGCACCCTGCTCTGGGCTCAGCCCTTCCCCACCAGCCCCGTGTGTGACCCCATCCTCCTGTGCTTCCAGTGCCGGACAAACCAAAGAAGCTGAGGCTGAGTCCGAACACGGGGTCTCTCAGGTGGAAGGCGCTGCCCCCCTGCAAAGGGGAGATCATCGGATACCAGGTACCAGGTGTGGTCTCCTTCACCTTGCCAGGCACCTCCTTGCCTGGAGCTCCATGAAGGCAGCCTGAGGAGAGTAAAGAAGGGAAAGCCATAATGACCTGTGAGATGAAAGACAAGTTGAGGGCTCCTCTTGTGGGGGATATCACAACAGTGCCTGAGGTGTTGCAATACCATAGCTGGCCTTGGGCTCATGACACGTATACACACCTCTTCCAAAGAGCAGCCTCCCTCTTGCCCTCAGCTCTTCACAGAGGCTTGGTCCTTTGCTCACGGAGGCAGCCACTGTGACATCTTGAGTGTTGGCTCCAGGTTCCTCCTCTCCTCCTCCTTGTCTGCTTTGTGGAGCCTTCCACGGCTGGGGCAGGCGCAGGGAAGGGGAGGCTGGCGCAGGGCTTTGCTCCGTCTCGGTGCGCTGTGGGCAGGTTCCCAGCGGGCGGGTCGGGGCTGCTGCCCTCCAGCTCTGTCCCCTGTCCCCAGCTGAACATCACGGCCAGGAGCGCGCGGGACGGCGGCTTGCTGCAGATGGAGCGGCTGCGGCTGAGCCGCTCGGTCACCGAGCACCCGCTGCCTGGGCACGGCCTCGGCCACAGCTACACGGCGACGCTACAGGGAGTCACGGCCATCGGAGCCGGGGCTGCGTCGCTGTGGGAGTTTCAGCCCGACGGCTTGGGTAAGGCCCGCTGTGTTCCAGACCCTCGGGGTGGCCCTGGCGTGTGCCCCGGCTGAGGCGGCTCTCTGTCCCCAGCCCGGTGGGCTCCTGGCCGCTGCGGACGAGCGGGGGCACAGGGGAGCTGTGCTCCACGGCCAGCGCTGCCCGGGGCTGCCCTGCTCCTGGCACAGCCAGCCCCGCCGCGCTGTGCTGCCTGCTGCTGCTCATCCGCTGGGTCTTGCCTCCAGACACGCCGCACCCTGCCGGCATCAGCTGCCGCAGCGTCCGTGACGTCTCCCCATCGCAAGGGACGGCCGTGCTTCCCCTCCAGCCCATCGCCCGTCCCCCCGCGGAGGTGAGGTGAGTGCAGCCTCCGGCGGCCCTGCTCTCCGCGGCCCCCGCTTGGGCTTCCCCCCGCAGCCGCCTCTGCCCCGCTCTCCCCGTCAGACAGGGCATCTCCCCCGGCCCTCTCAGCGCGCTGCCTTGCAGGGAGCACCAGCTGATCGTGGCCGCCACGCACAATGGCACGGTGGTGGAAGGCGCCTGCTCGGGGGAGCCGCAGCCCCTCAACGCCAGCCGGCAGCCCGACACCTACGTGGCCGCCGTGCTCAACCTCACCGCCCCCACGGACTTCGTGCTGGGTGCCGGGACCCACGGGCAGGGTTACCGCAACGCTGCGCTCCGCCCGGGCTGGGACTACACGGCCCTTCTCCGCCTCATCCAGCGCTCACAGGAGGTACTCGTCACGGGGGGAGGGGGGCTGCCGCTCTCCAGGGATGCTGCCAGCCGGGGACGGGACCCTCGGCGCGGTCTGGGCTGGGTGCCGATGGCAAGCAGCGGGGCTGCCCAGGCTCCGGTCCCGGCCCCTGTGCTGAGAGCCCAGGCACCTTGACAGGACAGTGTCCCCGGGGTCCTCGGCCACTGCTGGGGCATTTGGTGGTCATGCGTGGGAGGCCTTTGTCCCCAGGGAGGGTGGTGGGGAAGCGGTGGCCTGAGCTCTCCCTTCCGTCTCCTCCCACAGGCAGAGAAGTTCACCTGCATCTGCTACAGCTTCTCTCTCGGTAAGTAAGTGGGCTCCTCGCTCCCTGTGCCTGAGAGTCTCTCCTGCACGTCCCCTTTTCCCAGCCTGGCCGCTTCCCACGGAGTGGTGCTGGCCGAGCCCAGGAGCAGTAGGGTCTTGTGGTCTTACTAGCATCTTCCTGGAAGTTCTCTGGGTCTTGAGGATATCTATGATAGATGGGCTTTGGGCAACATCAGGCCTCTTGCACAGGTGTGGCACCAGTGGCAGCTGGACACTGTGTATCATCCCTGCCATTGTCATATATTGTGTCTTAATCCCAGTACTCCCCTGTTACAAGTACAATCCCAGAAATGCAAACACCTCACCAGGCTCTGGCTGTGCCTAGGGCAGTTAGGAAGACAGGGCCCACACTGGAGGGTATCACACCCAGGCAAGCACGCAGTCTTTCTCCACCAGCTTAGCTATTCTCCAGTATAGAGCCTGTGGTGGGAGATGAGGTAAGCTGCTTTTCATCCCATGCCCCTGTGGGATCGATCTCCTGGTGCCTGATTCAGGCTGTGTGGGAGCCTGAGTCTGGGCTGCACTGGTTGCAGGACAGGAGCCGACACCGCTGCTAGAGAGGATGCCTGTGGTGCTGGCAGTAGTGCTGGTCATTGTACTCCTGGCACTGGGGATTTTGCTGCTCTTCGTGCTCTTCAGGTCAGTATGTGCCTCACCTCTCCTGCCTTCTGTGAGCCATCCAGTGCCTTGCACTTCCAGAGAGTGTCCAAGTGAACCCTGAGATAAAGCAAGGTGGGAAGCAGGGTTGTTACATGGGCAACAGCCTCTCCTCTGTCACTATCTTCTTATGGTCTATGGGCCTGACTCACTGTTTTGTAGGCAAAAGTACAACGGTTCAAAAACCTCGGAGAGCAACAGCACTATCCCCCTGCGAAGATGTCAAGGAGGTGCAGTATAAGCAGAGGCCCTGATACCTTGTCTGGACAGGCTGCCTGTTCAAAGCCCAGGCAGGGTGCTTGCAGGCTCTGTAAGGTACTTACAAGAGCAAGGGGATCAGAGCTGGCTGGCGTGGGGAAAGGGACACTCCCAGAAGAAACAGACCTGCATGGGGAGGGACAGTCTCGGGTTCGGTGGGGTCCTGATCACCACAATGTGAGCTCAGTCCCAGCTGCGGTTCTCCAGGCCCAGCCATCAGGTGCATGCTAAACTCCTGTTCTCTTTCATGTTCTCTGTAGGTGTGTGCAAGCTGAACACACAGATCCCAGTGGAGGAACTGCTGGAGACTCTGAAGAGGTTTAAGAGGGCAGAAATAGAGGCAGAGCTGACAGAGGATGAATCACTCGACAGGCACGGTGCTGGGCGTCTGAGAGAGTATCAGGTCTGGTTTAGCTTTTCTTTCCCACCTAGCCACACTGTCCACCCAGCCCTCACTCCTTCCTTGGGTGTGTGATGGAGCTGGCCTTAGCCGGCCCCAGAGCATGTGCCAATGCAAAGCGGGCTTGCCTTCTTCCTCTGCAGCAACTGTCCTCCACTTTGTTGCACCCCTGTGATGCTGGGAAGGAGCTGTGTAACCAGAGCAAGAACCGCTACAAGAGCATCATCCCTTGTAAGAGAGCTCTCCTGGGGTTGGCACAGGCATTTGGAGGTGGTTGGGCAGTACAAGGTGCTGGGCTGTCACAGGTGCACCTCCTCATTTCCTCATCTCATCCTCTGTGGCCACTGAAACCCAAAGGCATTTTCCAAAATCATCATGTTGCCCCCCTGTTTTATATCCAATTGGAGAATACTTGTTCTGCTCTTCAAGTCTCCCTGCAAACTTAATCATTCATCATTGTATTCCTGTTCCTGCTGTTAGTCACTGCTGAGCACTGCTGTGTCCCTTCCAGAGGCAGATATTTGTGGGAAAGCAGAAGGAGTGACCCAATTGCTTTCAACACTTAAAGCTTCTCTGGGCCCCACATGGTGAATATCTGGCCATTGGCAAACTGCATGTGTGCTGACAGCCCAGAAAGCCAGCTGTATCCTGGGCTGCAGCAAAAGTAGTGTGGCCAGAAGGTCCAGGGAGGTGATATTCCCCCTCTACTCTGCTCTTGTGAGACCCCACCTGGAGTGCTGCGTTCAGCTCTGGGGCACCCAGTGTTAAAAGGACATGGACCTGTTGGAGCGAGTCCAGAAAAGGGCCACAAAGATGATCAGAGGGATGGAACACCCCTCCTATGAAGACAGGCTGACAGAGTTGGAGTTGTTCAGCCTGGAGAAGAGAAAGCTCTGGGGAGACCCTATAGTGGCTTTCCAGTACCTGGGAAGGGGCCTGCAAGAAAGCTGGAGAGGGACTTTTTACAGGGGTGTGTAGTGATAAGACAAGGGGGAATGATTTTAAACTGAAAGAGGGTGGATTTAAATTAGATTTTAGGAAGAAATCCTTTACTGTGAGGGTGGTGAGACGGTGGAACAGGCTGCCCAGAGCAGCTGTGGATGCCCCATCCCTGGCAGTGTTCAAGGCCAGGCTGGATGGGGCTTTGAGCAGCCTGGTCTGGTGGAAGGTGTCCCTGCCCATGGCAGGGGGGGTGGGACCTAGATAATCTTTAAGGTCCCTTCCAACCCAAACCGTTCAATGTTTCTATGACTGTGATTAACAGTCTTCCCCAAAATCACGTTGCATTTCCTGCTGTGCCATGTCATCTTTCATCTCGTAAGATGTTCTTTACCTCTGAACATGTCCTGGGTCCTGGAGTGCTGCTGAGGAGGGAGTGGACTGTGCTGGACTTTCTTAAATTACATTCCTATCCTCAAACAGTCACTTCATTGCTGCCTCAAAGAGACAGTTGACTGATTCCTGCCTTCCTTCTCTTTCAGATGATCACTGCCGTGTGGTGCTGCAGCCCTCTGACACAGGGAATGGCTACATCAATGCCAGCTATGTTGATGTAGGTAGCAAGGAATCGCTGTCCCCGAGCAGGGTAGGGGTGCCTGGGCAGGGTAGGAGAGGTGTCTGGCTATGCTGGGTGAGGACAGTCCTGCTCACATGGCTGGCCCAATGGTCTGGCACTTTCTGCCCTCAAGTGTGCGCAGATCTTGGGATGTCACTTTCTTTTCATCCTCTCTGAGCTGCCCTGGGTTTGTGTGCAGTTCTCATCTCTAACAAAAAGGGACCTGTGTGAGGGGACAGGAGACAAGATGCAGCCCCTGGGTACCCTCTCTCCATGCTGGCCAGGAGTAATTGTGGGACATACTGTGTTGAGGGCTCTGGGCTCTGATGCCTGTGGGGATGGGGTCCTTTATTTCACTCCTCGTTAAATATTTCACCTGTTCGATCAGAGCTGTTTGAACCTCTCCCCCACAGAGCTACCGGAGTCCACGCTTCTTCATTGCAGCTCAAGGTGGGTGCTCCCAGCCCTCATACTCAGGAGATGCCAGTCGCTTCCCTGAGTACTTTGGGGAGTGGGGAAGTGGGACAGCAGCCTAGGAGCTGTTAATGGCTCGGTCCAAGGCCCTGTATCCCCTGGGCCTGTCTTGGATGGTGGCTACAGCTACTGCAGGGCATGGAAGGCCTAAGTGGCAATTTGGCAGTGGCCAGTTGGAGCTGATCCCTGCACTGCCCAGGCTGAGTACGTGGACCTTTCATGCACAAGCCTGATTTGTTCCCCTTGGTGGCTGGCGCAATGGGAACAAACCTGCAAATTCCTGACGTGTCTGCATTCAGTAAACTCAGAGACAGGCTTGTTCCAATGGTGCAAAGCTGGGATGGGTTAGTCTGCTCTGCACAGCATGCAGTAAGGAGGTCTCAGAGTCTTTGCAGACCTGCAGAAATGCTCTTCAGGAAATAGGACACTAAGTGTGGGAGCAGCTCATGGGTCCTCTTGAGGATGTGGATGGGGGAGCCCCTGAAGCAGCAGTGAGTCCTTGACGTATCCTCGGCTCACCTGCCCTCCCTCTTCCTTGTCCTAATTTCTAACATGGGTGATGAAGCCAAAGTGCACAGCAGTCCCTGCCAGGTTCTGCTGTGCCCAGGCTGTGTGGTGTCCCAGTTAGAGGGAAGCCCAGGGCTGCTCATAGCCTGGGAACACCCAGTTTGTGCCCGGAGGCCACCACACACCCACAGCCCAGGCACTGGCACAGGGCTCTCTTCTTCCTCCTCCAGGCCCCTTACCTGGGACAGTGGTGGATTTCTGGCAGATGGTCTGGCAGGAGAAGATCTCAGTCATTGTGATGTTGACAGGCTTAGTGGAGCAGAACAAGGTAGAGAAACCATCTCAGCCTGTGCTCAGCTTGGGTCTCTGCGGAGCCCAGGCTTCCTTGCCTGCTTTGCTTTGCTCGAGTGCAGCTGTCAGTGAAGGCAAAGAGCAGCTCCACACCACTGCTGGCTTGCAATGCTACCCTCATGAGCTGGCTAATGCTTAGTGGTCTCACTGCTGTTGACAGACTAAGTGTGAGCAGTATTGGCCAGAGCAGGAGCAGGTCTATGGGGACTTCACTGTGACACTCAGCAACACCAGGACCACCACAGGCCTCATCACGCGCATCTTCTGCCTGCAGAAGGTAAGGCTGGTGTATAGCTGAGATGGGGATGCAGGATGCTTTTGAGTTTCAGCAACCGGTGGGAGCTGCTGGCCAAGAGAGGCTGGTGTCCAGCACTAGCAGGTCAGCATTGCTACCACTGGGTGCCACGCCAAGGCATTGGCCCCAGATTTCTGTGCCAGGCAAAGGCAATGCATCAGCTCCACCGGTCCAGCTGAGTCTGGACCGATGATGCACATGGGCAGATCATGCATCCTTGAGGGCTTGGATGAGGTGATCACAAAGGGTATAAAAGCAGTTAAAGAGTATAAAACAGCATCTCTGTACATCCACGATGATGGGAAAGGTGCCTGCCTGCCACCTGGGCCAATCTGCAGAGGGTACACATTGAAGCTCCGTGGTCATTTACAAGCTCCTAAACCTGAGCAGATAGTTTATGGTTTAAGAAAACTTACATAATGACATTTCTCAAGATGGGTACTTCTGAAGTGATGACTCAGAAAAAAAGCAGAAACTGAAGGAGCTGGAAGGAGGGGAAAACAGGTACAATACAGAGAAATTCCAGTTACACATATTCCTGTCTTTTCTTGTCTTGCCCAGAGCAAAGTGTAGCTGAAAGGTAAAGCTCCAAGAACACTTGATGGTGGGACATACCAGTTCGTTAGTTCAGGCCAAGTGAATGTGATATTTAGGGAAAAATACAAATGGGCTGGTAACAAAAGTGACTACATTCACTTCAGTGCAGCACCAGCCTTAGGAAGTACCTTATTTGGGAAAGCCAGGGCATTTCAATGACTATGGAAACACTCTGAACTGTGATTTTTTTGGTCTTTTCCTCTGGGGCACAAGCTACATTTACTGCTCTGAGTTCACTCTTCACAGCACGGGGAAGCAGAGGACAAAGTGAATTGTGTAGCTGCGTGCTCAGTGAATCTGCCCTTCACTGTCTGATGAGCTGTAGCAGAGCAGTGATTGTAGTGGGAGTGCCAGAGGGGAACACTCTGTGCTGGTGTCCCTCCATGCACGCTTCTGAGCTGGTTCCTGCTCCCTGCTGCCAGCCATGTCTCCTTTTCTGCAGGCAGGCTGTGCTCCCCTAAGAGTGGTGGAGCAGTTTCACTACCTGCTGTGGCCAGACCATGGGGTCCCAAGAAATTCTGCCCAACTCCTGTGCTTAGTGGAGATGGTGAACAAGACGGGGTTGGAAAAACCTGCTGGACCCGTGCTGGTGCACTGCAGGTAATGGGCTGGCAGCACTTGGGTGCTGGGACAGAGGTGGCTGGGGCAGCACTGACCCCCAATTTTCTGTGTCCTCAGTGCAGGGATCGGGCGCACAGGTACCTTCATAGCCCTGGACTTCCTCCTGAAGATGGGGAAGGCTGAGAGGAAGGTAGATGTGTTTCACTGCGTGCAGAGGCTGCGAGAGCAGCGGGTCAGCATGGTGCAGACCAAGGTGAGGAGAGTTACCTGCTTCCTGCACACTCTCAGGCTGCAGATCTGCTTTCCACCCTTCTCAGTGATGTGGCATGCAAAGCCACACTGTCCATGCCATTCATGGTCTAGCCACAGGGACTGGAGCTGCCAGGTGATGAGGACTACAGTATCTTGTTTTCAATGCTGTGTCTGAACTTAGTGGTGTTCCATGTTCCCCTAAGACACCTTGAGGTGCCAGCAGCATTAATATGTACCACTCATCCTAGTATAGAAGGGCTGCCTCGTAGGCAAGGAGTGTGAACAAGAGTCCACATGTCCTTCAGGCTTTCAGGATGTCTGCCCTTGTGGTATCTTCTGGGCTGCTGTGTCCTGGACTAGGGACTACACCCTCACGGTCTGCTCAGTGCTGGCACCCTTTGGAGGAAATTAGGCTGGACAGTACCGTCTGGCTGTTTGTAGAACTAGTTCACTGGTTTTCTGGGTTCCCTTCCCCAGAGCAGGGGTCTGGTCTGAGAGGGAACATTAAACCACAGGAAGATGGTCTTGTCTGCGTTGTTGCATTTGCTGGCTGTTTCTCAGGGCAGGGCTGCTTGCACTGAGAGGTGTCTAGCTGCAGGGCCCCACAGCAAGAAGGTGAAGGATGGACCTGACTCACACCTGGCACGGGTCAATGCCAGTAAGCTGGTGATCTGGAGTTCCAGGGCTCCTCATGGAGCTGCTCGTGACTGTACAACTGACCCGTATCCTCATGCAGGAGCAGTACGCGTTCCTGTACGAGGTGCTGCTCGAAGGCTTGCTCTGCGGCAGCACCGGGGTGCCAGTGGAGAGCATCACCAGCCATGTCCACTGCCTGCGAGAAGCTGAGACCTCAAAGCACAACAATGTTCTTGAGAAGGAGTTCAAGGTACCACCAATATATGGTACACTGGGTCTGGTGCTGCGGGGGCTGGTCTGTGGTGCCTCCCCCCCTAATGCTTCCCTCCAGCTGTGGGATGGAGATGGGGAAGCATTTGCCTGAGGTGACTGAAGAAGGGGAGGAGCTGACAGGCAAGACTTGCTTGACTGAATCATCCCTACAGGCCTTGCAGAAATTTTCCGAGTTGTTCCAGCTCCTGCCATGCAGAGAAGCAGAGAAACCCACCAACCAGCCCAAGAACCGCAAGCCAGGGATCCTGCCAGGTACTGCTGGCAGGGCTGGGCAGCCCCTTGCTCTGTGACCCAGCACCTGAGAGCAGCATGGGGGGATGATGCTGCCTGGCTGCTTCCCGCCCCAGCACCATGATACTGGCAAGTTCTGCCCAAGGTCCAGTCATCATAAATAGAGATTAGGGTGGTTTTTCCATGAGAGCAAGACCCCATCCCTGCTTCCTTCTGAGCTTGCTGGAGGCATGCATCCATGGGGTATGCCTGAGATAAACATGTTCTTGGGTTGAATCTTCCCCAATGGAAAAGCTCAGATGAGCCATCAGGGAGCAATGAGGTGGACGGACCTGCTGTGCCTCCACTCATGGTGTTCCAGACATGCCGTGTCAGGCAGCCCTGAGCTGTCATGGCCATGGGGCTGGTGGTGCCTGCTCATCCAAGCCCCTCCAGCCCATGCCACAGGGATCCACGCTGACCCCAACACATGCAGGGAAATCCCCAGCCCTCTGCAGGGGGAAAAGATGGCTCATCATTTCTCTCTCTGCCCGTTGCCTCCACAGCGGACTCCTGCCGACCTATCCTGATGTCCTTACTGAACGCAGATGGCTCACCAGGTTACATCAACGCTGTTTTTGCCAACGTAAGGCTCTGGCCCCAGCAGGGAATGGGAGCTGCTGAGAGCAGCAGAGACACACGCAAACGCACACACCCCATGACTGCTCAAGGCAGGGGTAGACCATGCCACCCTGGTTTGAGGGGTCCCAGCCCAGGGGCTTCTTCACAGCGACTAGTTCCCAGCAGCTGGGGCCATGCTGCCAGGAGATGCCAGGAGATGGCCCCCATGATCAGCCCAAGCCCTGCCTGCACAGCCTCACAGCGGCTGGCTTCTGCCTGCTGAGAGCAGGGGGTGGATGTGATGACCTGAGGGGGCAGTGGGCTGCAAGGCTGCTCTGAGCAGGGCTGGTGTGGCCTGGGTCTCCTCTGGCTCTCCTCTGAGCCTGCAGAACCCTGGATGGATGGAGGCAGGGGGCCGTTCCCACTGTTGAAGGGGCTCTCAGGGGGGGTGGATTGTATGACCTTCTCCTCCCCCACGCCCTGGTGTGTTTTGCAGACATACATTGAGGAGGACAGACTCATCATCACCCAGCTGCCTTTTCCCACCACACTGGTGGACTTCTGGGCTCTGGTCTGGGATTACACCTGCACATCGGTGGTTGTGCTGAACCAGGTCCAGGAGCTGGACAAGGTCAGCAGCCCATGCTTGACCCTCCCATCTCCTGGCTCTGCGTGGGGCCAGGCAGCACGTTTTCAGCCTTTGTCCCTGCACAGCTCTTCTAATGAGAGCACTGCTTGCTGCAGGAGCCCATTGCAAGCTTGTGGGGTCCACCTGGGAGGACCCTGAGGACAGTTGTAGCACTGTGACGCTACAGCAGTGGGGTGTCCCCAGTGTCACAGCAAGGGAGCATCCCTCAGTTTTGCCTACCCCTGCCCAGGAGACCTCTCTGAGGGAGTATTATGTTTCTGGCTGCAGCACCATGAGTTGGTCCCCAGCAAATGGCAGGCAGAGCATCCACGTACACACAGTGGCTCATGGGCGAGGGGCTGCTATCTGCACACCCTCATGAGGTGCTGAGCTCTGCCACGCATGTAGGCTGGGGCTGTGTGTGATCACATGTGTGTCTCTCCCTCAGACATACGTGGAGTTCTGGCCCACCCAGGGTCAAGCTGCCTACGGTCATTTCAATGTCCACCTGATCTCAGAGGAGCCTGAAGCTGGCTTCACAGCCTGGACACTTGCCCTCACCAACAGGCAGCAGGTGAGCTCTTTGCGCAGAGATGGTGAAGTCCTTTGAGAACTGCCTTTGCAAGAGCTGGGATGACCAGCCGGGCTCCAGTGTCAGCAGGCTTTGGTTGAGGGTCAAAGTCACAGCTAGGGATGGCAGAGACTACAACAGTTAGAGGGATCTGATGGGATCCTGGAAGGGCACTAGCCAGAGCAAGGCCTTTTGCCTTGGGAGAGAGGTTAGTCCCAAGAGGATGAGGTTGTGGGCAGAGGTACAAGGCAGAGGTACATTTGTGTACTCTTCCAACTCAAAGGACAGCAGCCATAGATAATGGTTTTGTATCTCGCTGGTGGTTGGTGTATGGGGACAGCTATTATGGGTAGCCGGGTGCTGGACTGACATCCATCTGAGCTGCACTTGGTGCTCAGCTCTTACCTTGTGCTCTGTCCATCTGCGAGTCTCAGAGCACTCAATGGAGAAGGGCAAAGTCTGGGACCAGGCCACCCTATGTGGAGCTGCTCCCTTGATCCAGCGTGCATGGTTAACATGCACTGATCTTCCCTTACCTCCATGAAGCCAACGGGATTCTTCTCTGCCCAACCCAAGTGTCTTTTTTCCCACTAGCCCAAGAAGTCTGCACTGGAAGTCCGGTTCTGGCAACTGAAGGACTGGCCCATGCAGCATCGTCTTCCCCCACACCCTGCCACCATCATCAGTCTGCTAGGGAAGGTGGAGACACACCATCGGCAGAGCCAAGACGGTCATATCCTTGTCACCTGCTGGTGAGTGATATCTCTCGGTGGAGCCCTCATGGCATAGAGCTGGCTCAGCCCAGACTGTGTCAGTGAACTGGGTCACAGCTCCATCTTGGGTGGACATATGGACGTGAATTCAGCTGTGTTCAGGGAGGAAGTCTTCCCTGTACAGGCTAGCTGGGCACAGGATCTATGGACAAGATCATCCTCAGAGCCTGCAGGTCTGGTGGGACACCTCTGAGGCTCAGCTTTGACAGGTGACCTCAGAGTAAAAGTCTCCCTTTGCTGTCCTCCGCAGGGATGGTGCCAGCCGGAGCGGGATCTTCTGTGCTGCTAGTTTCCTGTGTGAGCAGATCCAAAGTGAGGGCCTGGTAGATGTATCCCAGGCTGTGAGGATGCTGAAGAAGCGGCGGAGACAGCTGATTAAAGATGTGGTAGGTTCTGACTTCAAACCCAGATGGGATGGCAACACCAGAGCAAGAGCCATAGCCTGGACTGTCCCAGAAGCTGCTGTAGCACCTCTCTGCTCAGATCATGCTGGGGCCAGCAGGGGCAGATGACACCTCTGAAAACACTGTTTGCTGCTGGGGCATACCCACTCACTCAGGGGCAGGTTCTGCAGAATCAAATGGGCACTGAAGCATCCTGTGGGCTGAATTGCCCCTTTCTGGTCCACCTGGCCCGCTCAACAGAGGGCTGCGCTGGTGGCTGCTCAGATGCCTGTCCTGCACCCACCTCACCACCTGGTCTGGGTGCTAGAGGCCATGATAAGATGAGCACCCTGGATGGGAGTGAGCAGCAGATGCTTCATGCCATGGAGACTAGCTCTTTCTGAGACCTGCTGGCTCAAGCAATGGGGTAGCCCAGCTGTCAGCTACTGGAGCACATGTCTGTGATTCCTCAGCCAGAGAAGGTGGGCTCCAACTGAGAGGAGGAGAGTGGGCTGTACCTGTGCCTGGCTTGCTCAGGGAGAGGTTGGTAACCAAGGCTGGCCTTCTGCGGTAGGTGTTGGTGTACCAGGTTCTCACATACATTTTTCTGTCCACAGGAGCAGTATGGACTCTGCTACGAACTAGCCCTCAGTTACTTGAATTCATTTGAAACCTATGGGAATTTCAAGTAGAGGCATGTCCACAGCCCATTTCTGGCCTGGCCTCTGACTCTATTGACAGCCCTCCATCAATAACAATAGAAACCAGAGGAGACAAGAGGGATGTGTACAGCCCTAGGATGCTTTACTCCTCTGAAAAGCCACCCCAAGGGTCTTCTGTGTCTGGAGGGCACAGGCTGGACTGTTTCCAAATTGTGGTCAGGCTTTGAAGTGGGAACCTGGCCCTTAGCCCAGAGTTTTCACAGGAATTTACCTGGAATCACAGCCTGAGTATGCAGACGAGAGCAGAGGCACCAGGACCTGACCTGTCTGTGCCAGGGATGAAAAGAACGAGCTGTCTCATCCACATGCCTTGTCCCTCCAGGCAGCCCCAGGGAAAATGGGGTGGCTCCCCCAGCACCCAAACTGTGTTTTGCCATCAAACAGCATCAAAGCCCTGTAAGATCCACAAGGCTCAGAAGTACAAGCTATCTGTCCTACTTTCGAAGAACCGTGAAGCCCAAAGCCAACAAAAGCCAAAGGAAGGACAATCCAGTCCTGTAAGGCTAGCCTGGTCCTTCCCGCCCCACACAATCCCTTCCTGGAGCTCCTTCTTCCTGATGCTGATCCAGGTGCCACAGCCCTGCCAGGTCCAGAGAGGCTCCCTCACCAGCCTGTCTGGGTTGACCATGGCAATCCCAGGTGGTAGGGGGTCAATTTAGATATCCTGGATGTGGTCCTGGCGGAGGCTGCTGCACCACAGAGACTGGTTCTGCCTTTGCTGCTCAAGGGCAAAGGGCCTCAGAGCCAGGACTGACTCCACGCCTTTGTGTTGTGTCTCACCAATAAAGACTCTGTGCTGGCCATGGTGGTAGTGACGTCTGATCTTCACTTTTCTTCCACATTTGACCTGGCACAGGGCCTGCAAAGCAGCTGAGAGCAACAGGTTCCTCAGCTCTGGTCACAGAGCTGGGCACAGAGCAAACTCCTGCCCAAGATGTGTGTTGAGGGACATCACCCTTCACTGACTCCCACTATGCACCTCATTCAAATTCATGTGAGAGCTCCCCAGCACAGCCCCAGGGGTCAGAAGGACTGTCAGGCACCATCTGGGGACACGAGGTCACAGCAGCCATGCTCATGGCCTCCCCTCAGCAAGGCGCAGTTAGCTCCCTGCAGAGAGATGTGACCCCACAAGGGCAATGGGGGGACCAGGCAGGAGCTGTAGTGGGCCAGCTAGCCCCCTTCAAACCACGAGCCTTTACTGGTTGTCCAGACAGAGCAGTCGGAGTCACAAAGGCAGTGTGGTCAGGCCAGCCTCCACCAGAGCCCTGGCCTTGGCTGAATGTCAGCAGAGATTGATGAGAGGGGCTGGGAACCTAGGACATCTCAGGAGCATGGAGCATCACTGAGCCTGAGCCTCTGTGAGTCAGGGACTGGGAAATCTGGCATACTGCTCCTGCTTCCAGGAAAGCAAAAATGAAAGCAACACCCAAAAAAGAGGAACTACAGAAAGTAACATTCAAAGGCCTTAGAACAGTAGCAAGTGAAAGATGGGAGGTGAAGGAGGTGAGGAAAGAAAAAGCTCACAGCACTCCTTGGCTTCCTCTTTTCCTCTTGCTCTGCTGAACTGGGTGGGATCCCCAGTGCTGGTCACAGTCACAGGAGAGCCAGGGGACCTGGCAGCCATTGGTACTGAGCTGGGGTCATCCTTCTCCTCTTCGTCACTCCCTCACTGCTCGGAATGTTTCCTGTGGTCCTGGGCAGGGGCTGGATTGACTGATATCCAGCATGGCCACCTTTACCTGTGGAGACCAGAGACACCCAGGGCAGAGACTGCTGTGTGCCCTTGGCTGCATGGGGAGCTCACACCACCACCACAGCTGCCTGCGCACAGAAGTGTCTGAGACAAGTTGGAGCACAGGGCAGCACCTGCCACAGCCCAACCCCTCCGTCACAGCTGTGACCAACTACAGGTCTCCAGAGGTGCTCGGCAGTGCCCAGGTAGGAGCAGCAGTCCCTCAGCCTGACCCTCCTGAGACCCCACCTAGCAGATAGCTCCCTTGGAGGTGATGACAGCCATGGGTCCCTCAAAGGGCTAAGCCACAAGCCACCCTTTGGGATCCCGCCTTTGCTTGCCCCTGCCACTGCTTCAGGCTGGGAGTGCTACCTGAAGCCATGTTCTGCTGCTGCGTGGGGCTTAGGGGGCAGAGCCATCCCGACCATCCACGGCACCACAGGGCTGGAGCAAATCGAGAGACATGTCAGTGAAGAGGATGTGCAGGTGTTTCTCCTGAGGATCAGGATCTCCTGGGAGATGTCTGCTCTCCTCCCAGCTGTCACCCAGCCCTGCAGCCTTTTCTGTGATGCTGGTCCAGGGAGTTGCATTTTCCTACCTTTTTAATTGTCTTCCTTGGCTTTGCTGGGCAAAAACTTCCTTTTCCTGCGAAGGTAAAAGGGAGTCCTGAGTAAGAGACTGGTGTTGCCTGTGGCCCTGCTGAATCTGTCCCCTTCCTACTCACCTGGAAAGCACAAACCACAGGATCCCGGCAGATACAAGGAGGACTGCCAACAGCACAACCACCCCAATCACAATCCCACGCCAAGGGCCCGGAGGCTGCCCTGCAACTAACACAGAGGCAGGAGTGGGTGCCACAGCCTGGGCCAGATTCTGGCAATGGCCCCAACCATGGCAAAGGGTATGTGCGAGAGCAGATGTGTGTCTGGGCTTAGGTTTCTTCTGGGATAGAGGATGATCTCACGTAGGGGAAAAAAAAGGCTGCTTCCACCCCACAGGAGACACTGGGCTCGGCCAGCACCACTCCGTGGGAAGCGGCCAGGCTGGGAAAAGGGGACGTGCAGGAGAGACTCTCGGGCACAGGGAGCGAGGAGCCCACTTACTTACCGAGAGAGAAGCTGTAGCAGATGCAGGTGAACTTCTCTGCCTGTGGGAGGAGACGGAAGAGAGAGCTCAGGCCACTGCTTCCCCACCACCCTCCCTGGGGACAAAGGCCTCCCACGCATGACCACCAAATGCCCCAGCAGTGGCCGAGGACCCCGGGGACACTGTCCTGTCAAGGTGCCTGGGCTCTCAGCACAGGGGCCGGGACCGGAGCCTGGGCAGCACCGCTGCTTGCCATCGGCACCCAGCCCAGACCGCGCCGAGGGTCCCGTCCCCGGCTGGCAGCATCCCTGGAGAGCGGCAGCCCCCCTCCCCCCGTGACGAGTACCTCCTGTGAGCGCTGGATGAGGCGGAGAAGGGCCGTGTAGTCCCAGCCCGGGCGGAGCGCAGCGTTGCGGTAACCCTGCCCGTGGGTCCCGGCACCCAGCACGAAGTCCGTGGGGGCGGTGAGGTTGAGCACGGCGGCCACGTAGGTGTCGGGCTGCCGGCTGGCGTTGAGGGGCTGCGGCTCCCCCGAGCAGGCGCCTTCCACCACCGTGCCATTGTGCGTGGCGGCCACGATCAGCTGGTGCTCCCTGCAAGGCAGCGCGCTGAGAGGGCCGGGGGAGATGCCCTGTCTGACGGGGAGAGCGGGGCAGAGGCGGCTGCGGGGGGAAGCCCAAGCGGGGGCCGCGGAGAGCAGGGCCGCCGGAGGCTGCACTCACCTCACCTCCGCGGGGGGACGGGCGATGGGCTGGAGGGGAAGCACGGCCGTCCCTTGCGATGGGGAGACGTCACGGACGCTGCGGCAGCTGATGCCGGCAGGGTGCGGCGTGTCTGGAGGCAAGACCCAGCGGATGAGCAGCAGCAGGCAGCACAGCGCGGCGGGGCTGGCTGTGCCAGGAGCAGGGCAGCCCCGGGCAGCGCTGGCCGTGGAGCACAGCTCCCCTGTGCCCCCGCTCGTCCGCAGCGGCCAGGAGCCCACCGGGCTGGGGACAGAGAGCCGCCTCAGCCGGGGCACACGCCAGGGCCACCCCGAGGGTCTGGAACACAGCGGGCCTTACCCAAGCCGTCGGGCTGAAACTCCCACAGCGACGCAGCCCCGGCTCCGATGGCCGTGACTCCCTGTAGCGTCGCCGTGTAGCTGTGGCCGAGGCCGTGCCCAGGCAGCGGGTGCTCGGTGACCGAGCGGCTCAGCCGCAGCCGCTCCATCTGCAGCAAGCCGCCGTCCCGCGCGCTCCTGGCCGTGATGTTCAGCTGGGGACAGGGGACAGAGCTGGAGGGCAGCAGCCCCGACCCGCCCGCTGGGAACCTGCCCACAGCGCACCGAGACGGAGCAAAGCCCTGCGCCAGCCTCCCCTTCCCTGCGCCTGCCCCAGCCGTGGAAGGCTCCACAAAGCAGACAAGGAGGAGGAGAGGAGGAACCTGGAGCCAACACTCAAGATGTCACAGTGGCTGCCTCCGTGAGCAAAGGACCAAGCCTCTGTGAAGAGCTGAGGGCAAGAGGGAGGCTGCTCTTTGGAAGAGGTGTGTATACGTGTCATGAGCCCAAGGCCAGCTATGGTATTGCAACACCTCAGGCACTGTTGTGATATCCCCCACAAGAGGAGCCCTCAACTTGTCTTTCATCTCACAGGTCATTATGGCTTTCCCTTCTTTACTCTCCTCAGGCTGCCTTCATGGAGCTCCAGGCAAGGAGGTGCCTGGCAAGGTGAAGGAGACCACACCTGGTACCTGGTATCCGATGATCTCCCCTTTGCAGGGGGGCAGCGCCTTCCACCTGAGAGACCCCGTGTTCGGACTCAGCCTCAGCTTCTTTGGTTTGTCCGGCACTGGAAGCACAGGAGGATGGGGTCACACACGGGGCTGGTGGGGAAGGGCTGAGCCCAGAGCAGGGTGCAGGCAGCTCCTGGCTCAGGGGACAGGCTGCAAAGGGACACCTCACACAGGGTTTGTCCCTCACAAAGGCTGCATGTGCCACCACAGCAAGAAAAGCAATAGTGTGGTGAGGAGGGGGAGAGTGAGGAGGGGGTATGCTGTGCTCGGGGGGCTCCCCTACAGTCCACAGGATTCAAGCAGCCCTGATTCCAGGACCATCACTGCAGGGAGTGGATGATCATGCTGAACTGCTGGGCAAAGGGGACATTATCTACCTCTGTTATCTGTTATCGTGTGGCACAGCCCATGATCATCCCTTCTCTTCTAACCCTTGCGCACATACCGGTTTCCTCTGTTCTGACCAACCACTTGAAAAGAATTGTGCTGGGCGGCAGTGAGATGGTGACAGTGTAGTCAGTGAAGGGCTGCAGAGGGGGGCAGATGAATGTTCCCTCCTGGCCATGTAGCATCTCCTCTCCCTCCACTTCCTCAGCTTCACAGGGACGGGGGGAAGGCCCTGCAAGACGGCAGGTCGCCCGCATGTGCTGGCAGGTGTCAGGGAGCCGGCAGGTCCAGTTCAGTTTGATGCTGGTGCTTGAAATCTCCAAGGTCCCAGGGACAACCTGGAAGACCTCTGTGAAGGAAACATTGTGAGAGGGTCACTCCCTTCCCTTCCCCTCCCAGCCTTGCAAGGGTGCTGCGGTCAGACAGCCCTGCTCCTCACCAGTGGGGTGGGAGAGAAAGAGAGAGTTAAACTGGTCACTCCAGCTCTCTGGAAGGGGAGCAGAAGTCTGGACAGAAAGGAATGTGGGTAAATGTGTGGACTACTATTGCTCAAGGTAGTTTTCCCCACTGGATCAAAACGGAGGGGTCTGTGGGTCCCAGCATCTCTACAGTCCAATAGATGCAGCTCTTAGAAAGACCTAGCCCTTTCCTGCTCTGCATAGACCCCAGGAGAAAGGTTCATTTTCCCTGACAAGTGTAGTGAGAGATGGTGCTCTAGGACACCGTACAGAATAGCCCTCATGCACCGCATACCCAGGAAGAGCATGAGGGGAAAAAGGGCCCCAAGCTGCTTCCCCCATGAAAGGCCAGGAGTACAGGAGCTCAAGGGACTGGAGCACCCATGAGGGGCTCATACTATGCACAAAGCTCACACAGTGACTGATGGAGCAACATTTGACCCTGGTGCCTTGTGGCATCTAAGAAGGCAGGGCTATTTCAAGCCCTAGGAACGCTGGAAAGGTACCCATCAGAAAAGGGCTGGGGGGGGCTGGTTGGCAGCCGGCTGGGCATGAGCCCCCCGTGTGCCCAGGTGGCCAAGGAGGCCAGCAGCATCCTGGCTGGTGCCGGGAACAGCGTGGCCAGCAGGGCCAGGGCAGTGCTGTCCCCCTGCACTGGGCACTGGCGAGGCCGCCCCTCGACTCCTGTGTTCAGGTTGGGCCCCTCACTGCCAGGGGGACGCAGAGGGGCTGCAGCGTGTCCAGAGACGGGCAGGGGGCTGGTGCCGGGGCTGGGGCACAGGGCTGGTGGGGAGCGGCTGGGGGAACTGGGGGGGGTCAGCCTGGAGAGGAGGAGGCTCGGGGGCACCTTGTGGCTCCCTGCAGCTGCCTGACAGGAGGGTGTAGGCAGGGGGGTCGGTCTCTTCTCCCAGGTGACAAGTGACAGGGCAAGAGGAGACGGCCTCAGTCTGTGCCGGGGAGGTTTAGGTTGGGTGTCGGGAAAAACGTTGTCACTGACAGGGTGGTGGAGCACTGGGACAGGCTGCCTGGGAGGTGGTGGAATCACCAACCCTGGAGATGTTTAAAAAATATGTAGATGCAGTGCTTAGGGACATAGTTTAAGTGATGGACCTGGCAGTCCTGGGTTAATGATTGGACCTGATGATCTCAAAAGTTATTTCCAACCTAAATGATTCTGTCATTCTATGAACCTGCCACATGAAGTCAGCAAAACACCCATGGGAACCAGACGGGACACCCTAAAATCTTGGGCTATGGCATGAACCTGGCCCCAGGGGGAGTCACAGAAGAAGCATCCCCTCCCCCTCCCACAGACCTCTCCACACCATCCACGTTCACAGTCTCCTGCAGTGAACCAGTTCCAAGCCCTCTTGCTGTGGCCCAGGTCTCAGGGCACTTGCTGAGCTGGAGAGCAGCAGAAGGCTATTGTTTTCAAAAATTATGGGACCCCTCAGCTGTATTCCTAATCAGCCCATTGTTGTCCTGTTCTCCCTTGGAGGGGACCTCAGTGCCCCACGCTGTGAGAAGATGGTGCCAAGCCTGTAGCCACCACGACTCAGAGCCTGAAGGGTACCAACCCACAGGGAGCAAGCTGTGGTACTCACAGCTGCGCAGTCTGAGAGGAAACAGGCAGCAGAGCCCTCTGATCCCCCTCACCCAACTGTGATACCACACAGACCACACAAAGCCCTCTCATGCCTCTCTCCCTTGTGCGTACCATCTTGCCAGAAGCCCTCAAGAAAACCCTTATCTCTCACACCTGCAGCAAGAACATCCCACCCACTGGTGAACCACAGGCTGGACTCAGGGTGGGCTCAGGGGCTGCCTCAACACCGCTTTGAGCAGCATATACCATTTCCCCAGGCAGGCAGACAGCCTGGAACCTCCCGTGCAGGTACAGCTGGAGGACAGCTCAAGAAGGGCAGAGTGGGGCAGTCAGGAGAGCTCCTGATGCCTCCCTTACCAATGCACTCCACGCTGGATCGAATGCGGATCCACCTGCCTCTGCTGTCCCTTCCATTCCAAACCTCTCTGTATACAGGTTTCCTGTGACTGATGGACTGCACTTCCCTCGCACATTTGACATGGGTGAAGGTTGACTGGAAACCATCAGTGCAACTCAGCATCACTTCTTCGTTCTTCCTGTAATTCTCTTGGTCTGGTATCAGTCGGAGTCTTGAGTCCCAGCGGGGCCTTTGGCACATTTCTGGTAGAGGTGAAAGTGGGTGTTAGCTGGGCTGGGAGATGATGAGGTGATGCATGGGTGACTGGTGGAAGAGAATTCCCCAGCAATCCCTCCAGCCCCTGAAGGGAGAGGGAAGATGCCATCCATCTGCCAGGATGCGACCCACAGGCAAGGCTTGCTGTAATGGGGCTCTCATTGTGTACCTGAAGCGTCAATGATCACTCATCCATGAATCTGCCCCATCCATCCTTGTGTCCAGTGACACTACATTACCTCCTCCATAGCCCACACGAGGGAGCTTCCCAGGAAAATCACCCCTGCACTAGAAGACACCCTCTGACCACTCATTCAGACATGTCACCCACCCCAGCTCAGGTTGCCCTTGATGGGCCATGGCACCATCAGTCCTGCTGGGGCGGATGTCTCTCCAGCCATGGTTCATCACTACCACAGGGTTCAGAGATGTCCCTGTTACACTTCTGGGGTCCCTGTGCTGGCTCAGTCAGTCCCTCAGCTACTGTCCTCCTGCCCCACGCCACCATGCAGTGGGACATGCAGATGAGCAATGCCTTCTCCATTCACACCCTCTGCTTTACCACAGCTCCGGCCCTTTTTCCCTGGCACAAGCCCTGCTCCTCCTCCACACCCCTTCCTCACCACATTCACCATCCTCTGGGCTGAGCAGCCACAGCCTGTCCCAGGAGTTTGCTGAGTGATCTGGGGGGAGGCTTTATGGCAGTGGTTCCTACAGGCAAGGATGCTGGTACCTGGGAAGGAGCACTTCCCAATTCCAGCCTCTACAAGGTACTCTGAGAGGCATCAAAGTGCTTAAAACACAATCTTATTTCTCCCAAAGGGGCAGAGAAAGGATCTCACAAGATTCAGACCATCTTCTGAACAGCCATGAAGAAGTACAGACATGCTGGTGAACAAGCCACTTAGCATCAGGCTTTGCTCTCAAAAAACCCTGACTGCAGAAGGCAAGAGATGTCCAGCTGAGTACCCAGAAGCTGTGTCTCACTGTCACACAGCTGCGACCTACCCCACGCACAGGCACCCAGCTGCTGCCCACGCCCAGGCCCAGCCAGCCAGCAATTTCCCTTTTGCTCTGCTCTCAGCAGGCACAGTGTTCCTTGGGCACACCTGGGGACAGGACGTGCACAGACAGCTGTCATCCTGCTCCCTGAAGACCATTCCCCTGATTCACAATGCATGAATTCATACCTGATTCATGCCTGCAACCTCCAGGGAATGACTGGCAAACTGGCTTGGTGCAGGGCATGAGCCACCCCCAACCATCCAGCCCAATCCTGTCTTTCCCACAGCACCCCCAGTGCACCCACACCACACCATAGCTCCTGCCCACTAAGGTCTCCCAGAAACAGCAGGCACCCCAGCTGGCACAGCCCAGGGCTGCAGGCAGTAAAGATGCATCTCAAACTTGCAGGAGGAGGAGCGGCAAAATCTCTCCAGGGAAGAGGAGGAACCCTTTCTTACCTGTTTCCCCGGGCACTCCTTGGACCTTGGGATCAGGTTCTTCCAAGCCCTGTGCTGGCAGCAGAGATGGAAGGACCAGGAGAAACCTCAGAGACAGCAACTGCAGGGCCATGCTAGCATGAAGTTTCTAGGCAGGACTGAAATCTCAGCCCCACTTGCTGCCTCTGAGCCCAGGCATCCGTAACTGACTGCAAGACTTGCAACCACAGGAAGGAAATAAACTTGTGGTGAAACCTTGTGCGCTACAAGAGGCTTCCTCTTTGGGGAGGGAACCTCCCATCAGCATCAGTGCTCCTGCCTTTTGTCCTTTTTTCCCCAGGGGTATCCAGCCTCTGGTACTCAGTAGAAGAAACCCTGACACCAAGATCCAAGGGTTTCCTCCCCAAACCCTCCTAGTTACCAAAATGCATTCAAGAAGCACTGCTCCTCTTTCTGAGGTAATACCCGTGTGCTTCCCCATGCCACTGCATGGATTTTAGAGTTGTGATAAGTCACTGCACTTCCCCTCAATGATCGCAGGAGATGGAAGATTCTGAGAAAGCACATGAAGAGCTGGCAAGAAGCTGGGATAGGAATGGGGATGCGAACTGCTAGTAGTACCTCAACGCCTGAAGCGGTCCTTGGTCCTTCTGAAAAAAACACTCAGCACACACTCTCTCTCATCCTTCCCTGCTCCTCCATCCCCAGCTGCCTCCCCCCCTCCTCAGTCTGGCAGCAGTCTCCTCTGTCCCCAAGTGCGCAGATCACCATGACCTCCTGTGCCAGCAGAGTGCCCAAGGAAACCCTTAGCATGACTAAACCACCCCCCTTGCCCCTCAGCAGCTCCTGCTTTTCTTTTCCTCCAGAACCTCCCATAGGCTCCCTGGGAAGTCTCAGATCCCAGAGGGCTGGGTGATCAGACACGGGGGCTGCAGAGCAGCAAAGACCATGCTTGTCCCTCAGCTTTGCCCACACCACATGCATGGGACACACTCCTGCCCATGACTTAAGGGGGAAGCACCACCACTCACTGGTTCCCAACACACACCCCATCCAAACTCATGTCAGAGCTGCCCAGCACAGCCCTGAAGGCCTGGGGAGGCTGTCAGCCACAGCTCCAGGCCACAAAAGCCCAGCTCATGGCCTTGCTCCAACAAGGTGCAGACAGCTCAGAACCCCGGAGGGAACATGAACCCGTGATGGCAATGAGGGGACTGGGCAGGAGCTGGGGGGGCAGGCAGCCCCCTCCAGCCATGTGTCTTTATCATTTGTCTGGTCAGAGCAGGAAGAGTCTGATAGCCCTGGGTCTGATGAGGTACAAGGATACACAGTGGGGAGCAGGGCATCCCAGGAGGTGGCAGGAGCACAGACCAACCCTCTGTTTCCCCATATCCAAATTCAGTGTATTCCCCTTGCTCTCCCAGCAGTAGTCACACAGGGCTGCAGTGGGTTGACCTTGGCTGGATGCTAGGTGCCCACCAAGCTGCTCTATCACTGCTGTCCTCAGCAGAAAATAAGATGAAAAAAACACTTGTTGGTCAAGATAAAGGCAGTTTAATGAAGCAATAGCAAATGTCACGCATGTGGAAGCAAAGGAAAACAAAATATGTTATTCTCTACATCCTATCGGCAGGCAGGCAGCGCACCAGTGGCTACCAAAGCCTTATACTTCTGTGGCTCTGATGTGCCAGGCCATCGAATCCACATGGCCCAGTATACCCGGTCACCCCTTTCCTCCACCTGCCTGAAGGCAGGGACCCTCCATTCCTGTTCCTGCTCAGAGTACTCACTGTCTGACCCTTGCAGTGCCGGACCAGAAGTCCCCTCACCAGGATCAGGAGAGCTGACCTCAGTTCTTCTGTGTCTGGCAGACCGTTGATTACCTTCTTGTGTCTCTGCAGCCACTGTGCCGACAGCTCTCGTGGGTGACCCCTTCTTAACAGCCGTCTTCCCTCTCGGTTCATTAACACAGGCTTCCCGCTTAAAGGTGGGTTCACCATCCCACCTCCTCATGTCCTCTCCTGCTCACGCAGGCAGAACCACAGTGCACCGTGCGGCACGTGCCTGGGGCTCCCTTTCCCTCTGGTTGGGGCAGCAGAGCACGCGTTTCTTGGGGCGCCCCTGACAGCCAAGGTGCTGGCCCGTAGGGATGAGGGAGCGCAGAGATGTTCTTCCAAGTTTTGGAGCCAAGAAGACAGTTTCTCCACAGCTGGTGTACCCATACCCAGGCAATACATCGCTGCCAAGCTGTTAGAATGTGATATCGGGGCACTTTGAATCACCTTCCTCACATGGCCCGTGTGCACAGGACATCCTCTGGATCTTTGGAGACCTCCTCATTGTCTAGATCGTTGTAGATGGCTGCTAGTACTGCTAGTTCCCTCAGGTACTGGATGCCTTCATGTGCAGTAGTCCACTTTCCTGGGGAGTTCGTGAGAGCTTCCTTGAATGGATCTCTCGCCCTCACACCTGAAAGGAGCTGTCTCCAGAGACTGCAGATTGCTGCCTCTTTTCCAATGCTTCTCCCGGATCCTCAGGTTCTAGCAAGGGATCCCAGCTGTTGGGCTTCTTTGCCTCACAGTTGCTGATCATTGGCCCCATTAGCCCAGCACCGGAGCCTTAGCCCAGCCCCCTGCCCGTCTCTGGACACGCTGCAGCCCCTCTGCGTCCCCCTGGCAGTGAGGGGCCCAACCTGAACACAGGAGTCGAGGGGCGGCCTCGCCAGCACCCAGAGCAGGGGGACAGCACTGCCCTGGCCCTGCTGGCCACGCTGTTCCCGGCACCAGCCAGGATGCTGCCGGCCTCCTTGGCCACCTGGGCACACGGGGGGCTCATGCCCAGCCGGCTGCCGACCAGCCCCCCCAGGCCCTTTCCCCCCAGGCAGTTCCCAGCCCCCTGCCCCCAGCCCGCAGCGCTGTGGGGGCTGGTGTGACCCACGGACAGGACCCGGCACTGAGCCTGGTTGACCCTCACACAACTGGCCTGGGCCCATCGCTCCAGCCTGCCCAGACCCCCCTGCAGAGCCTCCTGCCCTCCCGCAGATCAATGCTCCCCCCAGCTGGGGGTCACCTGTGAACTTGGTGAGGGTGTGCTAGATCCCCTCGTCCAGATCACTGATAAAGATACGGAACAGGACTGGCCCCAGCACCGAGCCCTGGGGAACACCACCTGTGACCGGCCACCAGCTGGATGTAGCTCCATTCCCCACCACTCTCTGGGCTCAGCCACCCAGCCAGCTGGTTACCCAGCACAGAGTGCATCCATCAGGTGCAAAGCCCCTGGCTATGGGAAGTGATGCCCATCCTAGGAATCTGCCTAAATCTTTCCACACACATTGCCACCCCGGGACCGCCGTCTCAGGGCACATTTCTGTATTGCCTCACACAGAAGTTGTCTCCTCTTACACCGGGGTGAGACCAAAGTCCACAAAACCCATAATATGCCAACAGTATTTAGTAACAGTATTGAACAGCTCACATAAGGGTGAGCCAGGACCTCAGGACCCCGCATAACAAAACCATCCACATCAGTCCTGGGCACGGAGAGGCAGGTGTATTCCCTCATCTTCTCCACAAGATAGCTACCCTAGGACAGCAAAGGCATCAATGCCAGGGCAAAGCACATTGTCATTGTTTGTGCTAGCTCAGCCCCAAGTTCCTTCACCCCCCCCACAAAATCACTCCCACAGCGCAGAAAGGCCATCTATGTCAGAGCAAAGCACACAGCCGTTGTTTCCCTTGACTCGTTCCCAAACTTCGCAAAATAGAGATAAGCCGTCCACCTAGCAGACTCCATGACCCACACAGGAGCTTGCACTTGATCCACTTGATAACTACCACAGCTATGGCTCACTTTGTATACAACTGCCGCTGTCTCAAGCTTGACATTGGGTGCCAGAAAGGACTGTGGTGGGCTGACCTTGGTTGGATGCCATCTGCCCACCAAGCAGCTCTATCTCTACCCTGCTCAGCAGAAAATAAGAAAATAATATGAAGAAACCTTGTGGGTCAAGATAAAGGCAGTTTAATGAAAGCAAAACCAAAAATTATGCAAGATCCTGCCCACCCCCAGCCTGCTGGTGAGGGGGGAATGTTGGAGGGACAGCCTAGATGCTGTGTGAGTGCTGCTCAGCAGTAGCCCAAACACCAGTGTGTTATCACCGCCTTTCTTGCTATCAGCACAAAGCACAGCACTATGAGGGCTGCTGGGGGGCTCAGCCAGACCCAATATAGTTGTTAAGCCCCCTCTTTCCCTCTCTTCCCAGCACCTATCGAGAGCAGCTCCATCAGGAATGCAGGTCACACCAATGAAATTCCACTGAAGGAGATGTTTTGTCCAAGTGCCCAGCTGCATGTATAACGGTGCTGATCGGACAGCTCATATGAAGGACTGTCAAAACATGTCTTTACTGTCACATGTAGGTCATCCCAGGCCAATAAAAAGGCTGGAGAAGAGATGGTGGTCAATTGCCCCATCTTCAAGCAGTGTGCTTGTCACCAAGGAGGAACTGCAGGCTGTTGCTCAACCTCCAAGCTGCACTGGGCACCAGCATCCCGTAATGCAGGATAGGCAGTGGCTGCTGGTGGCCACGTTGAGGCAGCAGCAGTCACTGAGATGAGTAGATCCAAAGGCTGCAGGATGGGAATTTCCCAGGAGGGCCAGGGTCAACTGCACCTCACAAAATGGGAAATAAGCACCAGGACCCACAGAAGGTGTCACAGATGGACACAGAGGTCCAGCTAGGTGTGGCTGGGACTGTACTACCTGTAGGATGGGGAGGAGGGAAAGAGCAACACAAAGCATTGCACTGGGAGCACGCCATTTCTCAGGTGTGCTTCCTCAGGGCTACCTGGGTCTGGAAAAGCCTAGTCCATCCTCCATGAAGATTCATAGGATTTTCACACACAAAACAGGGAGGAACCAAGACAAAGATGAGAGCTGCTGTGGGGCAAGCATCCCCTGCAAACCAGAACAATTTATTGGTTTTTTGGACACAGCAGCACAGCTGCAAGGACAGTGTGACTGGGCCAAACTCAAGCAGAGGTGGAGGTCTAGATGGATGTGGGGATTCAGAGTGGGGAAAGAGGGGTTGGGACCCAGAGAGTTGCTTCAGTCTTAGAGGACAGTTGCAGGGCAACAGGATGAGGGTCAGGCAGCTTTTCCAGGATGCTGGAGGACTACCAGAACATGTCCTTGCTGGCACAAGCAGGTCATCCCAGGCCTTGGGATGCTCCTGCTCTGTGACAGAGGACAGTTGAGCCTGATAAGGGAGCAAATTGAAGGGGGAGCAATAATCCAGCACAGACTGGGCCCTGCTTCCAGTGGTGGAGGACCAAGCCTCAAGAAGGGGATATGGGAATTGCCATCAGCACTGAGCCACAGACATCTGCTCCATCTTCTCTCCCTCATTGCTCTGACTTTCTTGAGGACCTCGGGGTAGGCAGGGTCTTGGGCAACAGCTCTCCAGACCAGCCACCTTTACCTGCAGAGACCAAGGACACCCAGGGCAGAAGCTGCTGTGTACCCTCAGCAGCATGGAGAGTTCACATCATCACAACTGCCATTTTCCAACCTGTCCCTGACATGTGTGGGAACACAGGCAGGGCAATACATTTCCTACCCGCGTCTTCCACTGCCAGAAGAGTCTCTCTTATCATGCAGTAAGTATCCAGATTCTCATAAGGCTGAAGCTCTGGGGGGACAACACAACAGAAACAGTCTGAGGGACCAGGGGCCGCAGGAGAAGGAGCAGGGCAGACCCAGACAGGCAGCAGCGCTGGAGGCTGTGGGACACCCTGGGACAAACACTGGCAGGGTGCTGCTCCCCTGAGCAGGGCAAGCATGAGGGGCAGGTCCCAACCCTTACTGGCCCTGCAGGGGGACACCAGCCAGAGCTGCTGGAAGAGGCAGAAGGAGAAGGCTCTTGGCTGGGGATAGCCAAGGGATAGTGTGGGACACACTGCTCTGGCAGGTCACCCAGAGGCAGGTGGGCTGCCTGAAACCACCCCGGGGTCACAACAGGCTCTTCTACAATAGACCTGCTCCCCATCCAACTCCAACCCCAGCCTTACAGCCATCTCTGTGGTGGGGATCCTACCTGTATAATGGTCATCCTCAGCTTTGCTGGGCAAGGCTTTTCTTTTCCTGGGAAGGCAAAGGGTGGTCCTGAGTTAGGGGAGAAGCTGACCTGACCCAAATCCCTGCTGAACCCAGCGGCAGAGGCATGGAGGGCTCTGCACACCCTCCCTCTGGGCCACTCATGACCTGGCAGGCATTGCCCACCAAGATTCCAGGAGATAGCAGCGGTGGCTGCAACACCAAGAAGCTGGGGGGTCCCTGAGCACACATGGTTCCTGCTCCAGCCCCACGGAAAATGCTTATGAGCCCCAGCCAGGAGCCCTGCTATGGTAGAACCACGCAGCTGCATCCTCTGCACCTGCAGAAGGGTGGGATCAGCCCTTTCAATCCCCAGCCACCCCACAGCACAGCATGGCCTGAGGCAGAGCAGCAGCTCCAAGTCTCCTGCCTACTCACCTGGACAGCACAAGCCACAGGATCCCTGCAGACAGGAGGACCAGCACCACCACCACCACCACAATGACCACCAGCCCAGGCCACAAGTCCAGAGGCTGCCCTGCAACTAACACACAGCTGGGAGTGTGTGCCACAGCCTGGGCCATGCGTCAGCAATGACCCCGACCTTGGCATTGGGCATGTGCATATGTGTAGACACGTGTGTCCAGGCTCTGCTGTCCTGGCTGCTGCAGGGATGGGCAGCGAGGCACAGCCTTCCCTTGCCTTCACATATGCTGGGCAAGGCAGAAGGAGGGAGGCCTTGGAGGCCCATCTCCTGTACATAGTCGGGGGATATGGAAGCCCACTCAATCAAGCTGTGCACAGCAAGAGGACTCACAGACCCCATGACCCTGAGCCCCAAGTGTACCCAAAAGCAGGGATGGGTATCGTCTTCTTTGGTGGAAGAGTGGAGGGCCCCCCTCTGTTCTTGCAGGCACAAACAGGGGTTGAAGCAATGCAGCAGCTCTGGGGACAAGATGATGGACCCCCTCAAAGCAGGACTCACCCAGCCCCACAGCCCCCACTGCTGAGTCAGGCTCTCAGGGGGCCCATGTTCCCTGCCTCTGTCTTGGTGGGGACAGGAGGGGTACACACACAGCTCTGGAAGCTGATCCATGCTCAGCACTTGCTCCCAGGAGACCACCTCAGCCAGACTCAGGGCAGAAAAAACATTACCTGAGACGTAGGTTTGAAATTCCAGCAGTGATGCAGCCCCAGAACCAGCTGCCGTGAGGCCCTGCACTGTCACCAAATATTTGCTTCCAGGTGCCTGATGAGGCAGCGTGTACTTGGTGACAGACTGATTCACCAACACTTGCTTGAATTCAAGGAAGCTGCCATCATGTGCTCTCCTGGCCGTGATGTTCAGCTAGAGAAAGGACAGGGAGCTGGTTGGGAGCAGCACCAACCTCCCACTCCTGCTCTGGGCAGCTCTGGAGAGAGGGGTGCTACAGCTGGCTGGGTACAGGAGGGGACCTGACTCCACCAGAACAACTACAGTGCTGTAGAGCTGGTGGACCCTGGCTGAGGAAGGCTCACACCTCTCCCCAGGCTGTCTCCACAGAGCTCCAGGCAAGGAGGTGCCTGGCAAGGTAAGGGTGACCACGGGGACTCTGTGGTCCCCTGGTACCTGGTATCCAATGATCTCCCCTTTGCAGGAGGGCAGTGCCTTCCACTTGAGGGACCCTGTGTTGGGATCCAGCCTCAGCTTCTCCAGTTTGTCCGGCACTGGAAGAGCAGGAGGATGGGATCACACATGCGGCCAGCAAGGATTTTTCCCCCACAAAGGCTGCATGAGCCACAGCAGCAGCAATGAGGAAGGGAAGAGTGAGGGGGGGACATGCTGTGCTCCAGGGCCCTGCACAGCCCCTTCCCCACAGCCCCACGGGATCTAAGTAGCCCTGATCCCAGGACCATCACTGCAGGGAGCAGATGATCAGGCTGAGCTGCCAGGCAAAGGGCACCTTTACATCTCGTGTAAGCATACCCGTTTCCTTTGTCCTCAGAAGCCGTGTGTACAGGATCGTGCTGGGTGGCAGTGAGATGGTGACGGTGTAGACAGTGAAGGGCTGCAGAGGTGGACAGGAAAATGTTCCCTTCCAGCCACGTAGCAGCTCCTCTCCCTTCACCTCCTCAGCTTCACAGGGAGGGGAGGAAGGCTCTTCCAGCCGGCATGTGGCCCGAATGTGCTGGCAGGTGTCAGGCAGCCTGCAGGTCCAGTTCAGTTTGATGCTGGTGCTTGAAATCTCCAAGGTCTCAGGGACAACCTGGAGGACATCTGTGAAGGAAACATTGCGAGAGGGTCACTCCCTTCCCTTCCCCTCCCAGCCTTCCATCCAACCTCCATCATCCCCACCGCTCCCTCACTAGCGTGTCCCCAGCACAGTGGGGATCAGGTCATCCCGCCTTCTTGCAGACCACACTCCGGCACTGCCTGAGCCTTCCTCTGGCCCTGGAACATTCCCAGGGGTACTCTGGGTGCCGCAGTGGTTGTGTGGGAGGGTAAGAGCAAGCACTTGTATGCAGCTTCCACCCTGGGGCTAGCACCTGATCTGGTGACTTGTCCCTTTCAACAAACCCAGCATTCAGAGCAGGTCCCTGTCTTCCTGCTTCTCGGCTATCGTTATCTTCTCCAAGCAGACCTATCTGACTGCCTGGACACACTGCCCGGCACACTACACACAGCAGCAAGGGCATGTCCCCCTCAGCACTGTGCAGGGTGCCCCAGCTGCCAGCAGTGGGGACACAAACCTGGGGTGCATCAGCAGAAGTTTTCTCTGGAGTGAATGCCTGCGCCATGCCCTGACCACCCCAAACACAGGATACTAATACTGTAGGACACATGCAGCACTGCTCTCCCTGCCTGGGGAGAACAGACTGAGCACTGAGAGTGTTGCTGGTTTGCTCACTTACCCACACAGGTCAAGCTCCCCTTCACACGGTGCCAGAGACCTGTGCTGTTCCTTACAAACCAGCTGCTCTGAGGAATCATGGAGCCTTCCTCTGGGTCCAGCTTCATGCATTTGATCTCCATGGGAGGAGGCCAGTGCCCCTCAGGGCATCTCATCTTCACCACTTCATTTGGGTTAAAGGTGTCCTGATCTTGGTCAAAGATAAACTTGGGGTCCCACTGGGGCTTCTGGCATTTCTCTGCACCAACAAGATGGGAAGGCTTTAGCAGGGCAGATGGTGGCCCCACAGGGCATGCCAGGGGATGGAGTAGGGGATCCCACTGCTGGCACAGCAGGGTGAGGGATGGAGCTCCAGATCACCATACATAGCAGCCCTCCCACACCACATCCTCAGCGAGGGGACGAGGCCAAGAAGGGCTCTATGCTGCTTCCCCTACGCCTCTGGGAAAAGGCCAGGAGGAGCTGGAGCTCTAGGGACTGGGAGCACCCACAAGGGACTCGCATTTGCATGGAGACTGATGGACCAGCATTTGATCTTGGTGCCCTGTTCATCCCTCATGGAGGACAACATGTTGAATCCACCTGAGAAGGCAACAAAGCCTGAACCCAAAAGCTGTCTGCTGCAATGATAGCATGCAGCAGAGACTGGGAGGGGAGACCAACACATGAAGAGGAGGCCAGGACTTTGCCCTGCCTGTACAGGTTGAGAGGACACAGGGAGCAGAGTCCTGTGATCCCCCAAACCCTGAACGACCTGCGCCACAAATGCCTGTCAGACCTACAGCGCTGTAGCCCATGTCTTCTTTGCACATGCTCTTGCCAGAAGCCCTCAGGGAACCCCACGCCACCCACACACCTTGACCAGGAACATCCCAGCCACCCACAAACCACAGCCTGGAGCCCTGCATACTGGGCTCTTTGCCTGGCATGGGCAGCTCTGTCCACTACCCCCTACCTCAATTCCAAAGCCCCTTCCTTGTGGGACACTGAGAAACAGAGGCTGGTACCAGCCACCTCCCACCAAGGCTCCCGAGAGCCCTGGGGCAGGAACAGGGCAGGCTCAGGGGCTGCCTTAACACCGCCTTCAGCGGCATATACAATTTCCCCAGGCAGGCAGACAGCCTGGAACCTCCCGTGCAGGTACAGCTGGAGGACAGCTCAAGAAGGGCAGAGTGGGGCAGTCAGGAGAGCTCCTGATGCCTCCCTTACCAATGCACTCCACATTTAACATGGGCTGAATGTTGATCCATCTGCCTCTGCTGTCCCTTCCATTCCAAACCTCTCTGTATACAGGTTTCCCGTGACTGATGGACTGCACTTCCCTCGCACATTTGACATGGGTGAAGGTTGGCTGGAAACCATCAGTGCAACTCAGCATCACTTCTTCGTTCTTCCTGTAATTTTTCTGGTCTGGTGTCAGTCGGAGCCTTGAGTCCCAGCGGGGCCTTTGGCACATTTCTGGTAGAGGTGAAAGTGGGTGTTAGTTGGGTCAGGATGTTTTGAGGAGGGTCAGGGGTAGGTGGTGGGGTATCAGCAATCCCCAGCAATTCCTCTGGTCCCTGAAGGGAGAGGGAAGGTGACGCACCCATCTGACAGGATGTGACCCCTCAGTGGGGCTTGTTAGGATGGAGCTCTCCTTGTGGGTGAGGGTCAGCCAGGGCTGGGGCCTGACCAGGAAGGTGGTGGATGAGGATGTGCCAGAATTCAGTTGAGGAAAGGTCCCAGGTATCAGAAACAGGGAGACCTGAGTGGCCCTGATCAGGCATCAGAAGCGCATCCCTGTCCACAGTGGTGATGGTCAGTGCTCAGAGATGGATGAATGGGGTGGGATTTGACCACAGAAGCTCCTTAGGAGGCACCTCCTGACACCCTGCTTACCCATGTACACTATGTTTCCCCGAATGGGGACCCCGGCATCACTGCTTTTCCTCCTGAGCCACGCATCTCCATTTACAGATGCAGAGTAGTTCAGTGGCTGAGCTCCCCTGCACGTTGGACGTGGGTGAAGGGTGGCTGGAAACCACCGCTGCAGCTCAGAGTCACTTCCTCATTCTGTTTGTCATGCCCAAGCACTGGTGCCCTCTGGGGTCTTGGGTCCCACCAAACAGGCCGTTGGCATGTGTCCATCAGAGGTAAGATTGGGTGAGGGGTATTTTGGGGAGGTGACAAGAGGAGGCTTGGGACAGCTCTCTCCTCCCCATGATTCTGACCACTCACCCTGACACAGAGCCGAGGGAGCGCCTCTGGGAGCACCGCGTGTGCAGGCACTGTCCAGGGGCACAGGGCTTGTCATCACCCCTATCTCCAGGACTCCCAAGCCTTCCCTGGGTTCCAGCTACGCATGGGGTGCTTGACACCCTGTTCTCTTGGCCCCCCTCGTGTCCAGCTGAACAGTGCAGCAGTGACAGCCTCCCCCACCAGAGCTCACCCAACCCTCAGAGAGGCTTCCCAGGGGAACACGGGACTCTCGTGCAGCTCAAAGAGCCGAAGCCTCAAGCTGCAGCCCTCTAACTGCTCCTCCTCCTCCTCCCAGCCTCGCAGCTGCAGCTCTCCATCTGGAGCCAGAAGACGCTGGCCAGCAAGGCTTCCCCCTTGGAACCCCTCCCCAGGAGCACAGACCTGGCAGCTGCCCGCAGCAAGGGACTGAGATAGAAGATGCCCAGACACTGCCAGGACAGTGGAGAAAGCCAAAGCGTCTGCATCTCCCGCTGCTGGCCTGTCACCAGGTGAGGCTGGAGCACGACCATGTCACGGGGGGTCTGCCCCCAGGGCAGGACCCCGGGTCAGGGTGATGGGGGCTATGCTTACCCTTGCAGGTAGCAGTCCCGTTCCACAAGGCCTGCATCCCTCTGGAAACGCATCTGATGTGGGGGACCGATGGCACATACTCCCCAGCACAGCTCAGCTGCACCGAATCGTTCAAGGCGTAGCTGCTCTGCTCCGGGGTGAACTGCAGCCTGGGGTCCCAGTCGGAGGGAACTTCACACCTTCCTGTGTGCAAAGGCCGTGAGGGAGAGCCCCGAGCACCGCTGGGCTCCAGCAGTGTCCTCGGGGGGGAGGAGGCCCCATACAGAGGGCTGCTGGTCCCCCTCCCTTCAGAGGGGTGGCAGAGATGGGCACCTCCCAGGATGCGGCCCTGGACCCCAGGGACATTAATACTCCTTGCACCCTCAGGTGCGGAGCGGGCGGGTTACCCGGTGGCCCTCCTGCCCACACAGGTGCTGTGGAGGGGTCCCGGCCAGAGGGATCCAGCAGCGCGGGGGCTGCTGCTCTCCCTTCGCTCTGTCCCCCAGAGACAGGAGCTGGGGGAGAGCCAGAGCCAGAGGGTCTATGCTGGCATTGCTCACCCTCCCACCTCTGGCCCTCGAGGCAGCTGCCAGCAGCCTGTCCTCAGACCTCCACATGTAAATTCACAGCACTGGCCACAAAGCTCACACCCCACCCCATGCACCCAGCCTTTTCTCTGCACTTCACCCAACACGGGACTGCTTTGTTGTGCCTTGGTAGGCATGTCCCCTAGATTTGCTCACCCAGCACAAACCAGGTGCATGAGAAGGTATCAGGGTAGCAGGTGGCCTCCCCTAAAATAGGATGACACAGCCCTCTTCAGCTGCACATCTCTCTACAACTGTCTGCTTGCTGGCAGGCAGCACTCATGAGGCTGCAATCCCTTACACTAGAACACCAGCATCACCACACTCCCCTTATCTTGTAGCAGGTTTTCACACCATCATCTCCATCATGCACCCTGTCCCTCCACTGCAAAGGACAATGGCCACCACCCCTGTCCTTTGGGACCACATGTGCTTTCCAGATAGGAAACTTCTTCCCCTGCAGGTGGATCCCTTTCAGCACCCTCAGATCACACGCTTGACAGCCAGAAGCCTTGACAGACGAACCCTTCAACCCAGTCTGAGCCTAGTTATGCATCCCCAGCACACACCTTCTGCTGCCCCATCAATCAACCGCTCTGAAGCCTCACACATTCCCTCACACTCCTGCCCCAGAATGACATCCAGGATCCTTCCTACCCCATCAGAGTTTGGGCTACCTGCCCAGCACCAAGCATTTGACCAGGGACACGAGGAGAGGAGGTCCCTGTGCTGCAGGAGAATGAACCATGCTTCAAAGAGCAGATACCCACCTGTGGGAAGGAATGGTTTTTTCCTGTTGGTACTTGTAGGAAACAGGTCCCAAAGGCTGCCTGTCCCTGAGATGCTCTACAATCTGAAAGGCTAGGCAGAAACACCCTTGCACAGAAGGAGGACGGAGGATGCAGGAACAACACAGCCTGCCTCCATCAGGAATCTGATGGTGGCCCACGATGCAAGAGGACACAGAGCCAAGCAGGTTGCACTCCTAAGGGAGTAGAATCAACAAAAAGAGCCAGCGAAGAAACGGCTGCCAAGGCAAAGGTACAGGAGGGGATGTAGCAAGTGAATATGATCGAGCATGAGGCTGTCTCATGCAGTCCCCAGTGGGGAGAGGACGGTGAGAAAACTGGGCCATAGGCAGTGTAGCAAGTAACACAAGCCCTTGTGGTTGAGGTCCGGTCTAGAAAGTGCATGCAGGTCATTCAGATGTTGATGGCTATGCCCAGCTAGCAAGGGCACAGGTCACCAAGAGAAAGTGAAAAAGCACACGTCTATGGCAGATGTGTTTACTTGATGATGCTTGAATAACACAGCAAAAGCCCTCAAGGGAGCTTGGCTTGACACCACAGCTTTCCTCTGCAGACAGGTGGTAGCAAGCTCTGCCCCTGCGGGAAGCTCTGCTGGGCTAACCATAATCCAGACTCCAACAGCATCCTTCAGTGCTGCCGGTGCCATGGTGGAGGGTAATAGCCAGAACCTCAATTTGGTGTCCCACACCTCTTCTGCAGACACAACTCCAAGGAATCTTCCCCAGCCACTTGAAACCAATGTCTCTACTGCGCCCATCACAGCCTCCTCCAGCTGGGGTTCCTCAGGCCAACAAGGGGAGAACTGTGACTATCAAGACAGTTTCTCAGTGACAGGCTTGAGGAATGGGAGAATGGGGCAGGAGCTGCTGATGGTTCAAGGGGAACAGGCTCTATCCTGCTCTGGAGAGCTGAGGGCTGCCCACTGCTGGAATGGCAGCATCCTTCCAGCCACCAGCAACATGGTAATGTGACTCATCCAATGACTTGGCAAGCCACTTCTTCTTCCAGTTTCCTGCAGAGAGGATGACTCACACCTCAACCCCCCTAGCCCCTGGTGCAAAGGCCAGCCATTCTACTGTATCCCATGGGGATCTCAACAAGTACTGGCAACCCCAGGACACAGCACACAGTCTCCATAGGAAAGCCCATATTCTCCAGAGGAAGACCCAGGAGGTGCCGCTAGTGCTCCTGACACAAAGAAAGAGCACAAAAATGCTGTTAAAGAACAACCCCCCTGAACTACAGCTCCCCCAACCTCCTCAGGGACTACAGAACACAGCAGGCATCCCAGCTGACACAGGGATTCATCTCACAGCTCCCCACATCTTTCCTGAACACCACCACTGTCGCTGCCTTCTGCAATAGAGATGCTGTCCGGATTGCCCCAGGAAGGCCACCACTGCTCTGATTGCCCCAGCTTCATCTGTCTGCCATGCAGAGAACTGGCCACCCCTCTGCTCTCAGGGATACCACCTGCTCCCCAGAGAGACATTGCAGCTCCCACGCTGAGACCTGCTTCCCTCCATCCCCCAAAAAAACTTCACCCCACCACAACCTGACGGATGCCCCAGTGTCTCAGGATTGATGCAGACACCAGCTTCAGACCTCCCCAACGCAGCCATTGTGGGCTCAATGAGGTAAAGCCACATAATAAATGTGCAGGTAGAGGAGCATCAAAACCTTTTCTCTAAGAGAGGCACAACCCACCGTTACCTGCTTCCTTGGGTTCCCCATGATTCTTGGGACCAGAGTCCTTTGGTTCCCACGCAAGCAGCACAGGAGCAAGGACCAGGAGAAAGGCCAGAGCCAGCCCTTGCAGGGCCATGCTGGCACAAAGTTCCTGGGCAGGACTCAGTCTGAGCTACTCAGTGAAGGTATCTGTGTAATCCAGTGCAGGAGAGGTGCAGACACAGAAATGAAACAGCTACACAGGGAAATCACATGTGGTGCAAGAAACTTCCTCTTCGGAAAGAGAGTATCCCACCGGCCGCAGGGCTGCTCCTCACCCATCTGCCTGCAGGCAGTGGGTCCAAGCTCAATGGGGTCTCCTGGGTGCCTCAGTCCAGCCCTTTTACTGGCTACCTCAGGGTCCCATAGCCCTGCTCCCACAGACCCTTCCAAAAACTTCTCAGGTCTGTCTCACTCCTCTCTCCCTCCAGATCCTGTGGTGGATGTTGACTAAAACACCCCTGGCTCACCTGCCCAAGCCCACCCCACGATGCTCTTTCATCATGAATCACTTTTGCCTTGAAATCTCTCTACTCATTACCTTAAACTGACCCAACTGCAACAATCTTGCTGTTGAACCCCACCAACAGACCTTTCAGATCTGACCAAGTTTCTGAACCAGCCAGATGTGGCTTGTTTCCCTTCTCCTCCAAACCTTTCCTGCTACCCTGCTCTGAGCTACACTTTCTCAATGCTTTCTAGGATGTGAAGTGCCTTGACTTGGACAGTGCAAACAGTCCTGGGGGTAAAAAGGTCTTCCTGGAGCTGCATGGAGAAGACTTATTCCTGTCTCTGGCTAGGTCAGGCAGGGTCTTTGGGTGTGGTAGGGAATTCCCTGGATGCTCCTGATTTTGGGCCATAATCCCAAGGCTGGTTCGTTCATACTCGCCCAGTCTCCTGTCCCTGAAGATGTCACCACCAAGCTCTTGTCTGAGCCCTTTTTCAGCTCACACACTGTTGCAGGGCTTCAAGCTTCCATGAGTTTTGGCTGCCTGTGCTGTTGCAGCTGTCCTGGGCAGCCCCTCTGTCAACTCTGTGGTTTATACATCCTCTCTCTGTATCCCTGGACAGAGGAGCAAGGTTGCTTTATGGTCCTGGGAACAGGTGCTGTCACCCAGGGTGCTCCTCATCACCTGGCTAGGACCAGTTGGCCCAGAGGTCCATGGCAGGTCTTTTCCCAGGAACCACCATCCTCAGCACTGCAGGACAGTGTTTGGTGTATCTAGCTGCATTACTCCACTAGAGCAGCAACACTGAGGGGTTTCTGGAAGCTAGCTCTCTCCTAAGATCCATACAGGAACATCAGTACATCAAGTCCAGCTGCCTCACGTACAGCTGTTGTGAGATTAATGGGGTAAAGTCGTCTAGCAATTTTGCAGCAAGGGAGCAGCCACACTAAGCCATGCCCTCCCTATTTCTTTGGCAGTTCCCTGGGCTTTGGGGAGCCAGGCTATTTTTGTCCCTGTGAAGCCAGCAAAGGTGCAAGCACTCAGGAGAATGGCCACAGTCAGCACTCACTGGGTAATGTCCTCATAAAATCCCAGCATTAGAGGTGGATGCTCTCACTGCCTCTCTTTGCCGTATGAAAGAAGCAAAAACAGTGAAAGAAAACAGCTAAGCTTCAAAAATACATGTGATGCAAGAGGCTTCCCATTGCAGCTGATAAAGGTATTTCTTTTCCCCTAGCCTGAAATGCACAGGGACCTAGCAATCTGTGGTTTTTTTCTTCCCCCTTAGTAATTTATCATTTTTTTAGATTTGCTGTCTGGTTTATAGCATGCACTAGCAAAATGCTGAAGAAATACTGAAATCCCTATCTCTTACACAGTAATAGAGCTGCTAGTTCAATTGATGATGCCTTACTTTACTGGGAACCACACAGCAGAGTTCAAGTGAGTGAAGGTTTCTAAGGGACTGTCAAGTAACACAGCAACTCATGAATCCAAACTTAGCATGGCATGATCAACAGGAGGTGACAAGGTCCAGCTCTGTGAGGCCACTCACTGTCTTTCCAAGAGTACATCACGTGTGGGCTGCACATACTCTGTGGACACCACTCTAGTCCTTGCAGTCGGACAAGGTCTCACAAAACGATCTCAACACACCTTCGATGCTTTGTAATATGGATTTCCTGCTATAGCAGTGGATGTCTACATTTTTTCACATGATAAAGCCAGCCAGCCACATACCTTCTTCTCAATGGGGCTGAGGCCCCAGGGCAGTTGATTTGATCATTGTAAACATGATGGATGGGCCCTTGCCTGAAGGGGTCAGTCCTCAATGAACTAACAGGACTCAGACCTTCAGATTGAAGAGAGAAAACCCCAAACCACCTTCAGTTTATGATCAGTTTTACTTCTGATAGGGAAGAACATTGAGAGCTCAAAACCATCCACAAAACCACAAGGAAAGGAGAAGCAGCTGTGGCTTTTGAGGATCAGACTTTGTGGAAAGCACTGCTAGCATACCCACCACATTCCCTTACAGTAAAGCCTATTCCTATCGCAGACCTCACAAATAACAGAAATATATTTGGTGCTTATTCCTGTCCCCACCCCGTACGTGTCCTTGAGAGAGCCCAGTGTGAGGTGTACCTATGGATCATCAGACATGGCCATGATGATGGGGGTGGGCTAAGGCCATGCTGGGATGTCATCCCACAGGTGGTGGGTCAAGATCAGGCATGGAGAGGGTAACCCAGCCAGGGCCAGCCCCAGGATGGCCAGGGAGGGGTCTGCTCCCTGCACAGCACCAGCACATGACCCTGTGTGATCTGGGGGGCTGCATCTCCACATGCTGCTGCTTCATCTCCAGGATGCAGTATCTGCCTCAGTAAGGGCTGCAGCCTGCACTACTGGAGAGCAGAGGCTTTTCTGGCAGAGAGAGCTGGAAAATGCCCACAGGATGCTGGATAGAGCCCAGCCTCGAGCCCTGCTGTGGGGTCTTCCACATTACTCCAGCAACATTCCCAACCCCATCAGCTCTGAACTTGCTTCAATGCAGGATTCTTGCAGTGCTATCAGGGACAAAAAGGCCAGTGCACCATGCCACCTTGAACTTAGGAACCCTCCAGCCCCTTCCCTGAGGTGACAATAAAACCCAGACATCCCAGTCCCCTACAGCACTTCTCCACCAGAGCTGGGGCAGAACCCCCGACCTATGGGCAGAAGGAGGGCAAGGGGAGCCCCAGTAGTGCCTGGCTGCAGAGGGATCCCTCCAGGGTGACAGCCTGGTCGTGATGGAAACATCTGGGGAGTATACAAGGATCTGCGCTGGCCTGGAAGAGGGGTGGCATTGGGGCATCTTTGCTGTCACCCATTTGGCCGCAGCAGCCAAGGCAGGGACTCCCTCTGCTGGCACTGGCCACCCGAGGCTGACACCTCTGTTCCCAAGGTGGCTTACAGAGCCACCAGGTCTGCCTGTGGCCTGGCCTCCCCCAGGAGAGGTGGGCTGAGAGCAGAGGTGTGACAGGGGACAGCTCAGCAGGGTGCAGGGCTCCCAGAAGGGCACTGCTGGGTGCTGGGCAGAGCTGTGGCAGGCCCTGGGGCTGGATAACCATCCCCTCCTTCCCCTCCGCCAGCCTCTTTCCAGGGGAGGGCGCAGGACCTGCTGCCTGTTCTCCACAGTCAGCATCTCCCCACCTTTCTGAGTCCATCTGTGCATGCCCCCTTGCCATGCCCCCCTCCCCAGAAGCATGGACGGAAGCCAAGCAAGTCTCTCTGCCCCAGCACTGCCACCTTGACACGGGTCCCTCTGCAGCGACAGCCAGCCCACGGCCCCCCAGCCCAGCCTGCCCAGCCCATCTGACTTTGTGCTGCAGCCCACACCTACACCACAGACACCCCCACTTCCCTTCACTCTCAGAGTGCAACCCTCTCCCATCTGGCTGCACACTTGCTGACAGCCCAGAAAGATATTTTTAGCACACAAAATTGGACATAAGCAGTTCACAGCTGGGAGAAGGGTGGAGTAAGGCTGGAGGGATGTGGGATGCTGCATATTGGTCTGAGGAAGATGTGCTCAGAAATGGGGTTTCCAGCTCTGACCTCTGAGTCGTTCCACATCTGCTCCAACCGTGCTTGCTCTCATCCCCAGGGCTGTCTTCAGCATGTCCCACCCTAGTTCTTGGACAGGGAACCTGGCTAAGCCCAGGAGGTGGAAACTGTAAATTTGTAGCAGCATCTCAGGCCAGGCTAGCTTTGCTCCAAACCCGCTGCCTGAAGGTGCCGCTTTCAGGGCAGGCTCTCTGCACTAATTCCAGCACTTCTGACATGCTCTCTCTGCCTCCGAGTTCCATTCCCACATCCCCTGATCTGCCCTCTGGCAGGAGTGGCAGCATATTGTGCCTGTGGTCTGTCATGCTGCCTGAGAGGAGGCTCTCTGTCTCCTAGACAAGCGCTTCACCCTGCACCTCCTTCATTGCACAAGCCTCTCAGCATTGCTCCTGTTCAAATGGTCCACCCAACCCCATGTGCTGGCCGCACATGTCACAGGTCTCCATAGGCAGATGATGGAGTACATGTGTTTGGTGGAGTCAAGAGTGTCTCCTTCCATACACGGGTCTTAACTAAAGAGCTTGGCATTTCCCCTTTTCAGCTCTCAGCCTGTACAGCTTCCAGAGGAAAGCAGATCCTGAGGAACCGCCTATACCACCCAGGGTAACTGGGAACAGAGAAGTGCCCAAAATATCCTGAGCCCAGAAGGAACCTGATGAATAGGGAAGAAGAAGCCAAGCAGCTGTTTCCCCGTGAAATGGAACCAGTGGACTGGTGGAGGAGGGGAAGGTGGCACAGGTAGTGGTGTTAACCAGCCTTCTGGGGGCTGTACAGCCCCATCGTCCTGCCTGGTGTTGCACCCATGTTGCCTGGATGCGCTGCTGCCAGGGTGACCCTGAGCTGGCACAGCTCCTGCCTGACCCATCCCAGGATGCCTGGCTGTGTCCTGGCCATGTGGTTGTCATTGGCAGAGCGCTGTGCCTTCCCAAAGCAGCCTGCCTTGCACATGGGTCACTGGAAAGCCAAGGTCTGAGCTGGACCCCTGCTCACCCCTTTCCTCAATGTGTGGCCCCTGCAGAACCCCCTGAGAACCTGCTAGCTGCCCCCCAGCCTTCAGCCTCTGACCCAGGCTTGTCATGGTGCAGTGCTGCTCCCCACAAAGGTTGGGCAAGTGGACGAGAAGGAGGGAGGAGGGCATTGCATCCTGGTAAGTCAGTGTGAGTGGTGGGGACAGCACGGTGCCCAGAGCCCAGGGAACAGCTGCCCTTTGTTGTATAAATACGCACATGAAGTCATGTGCATTCCAGCCAAGGGGAAAGATCCAGAGCAGGTCTACAGCAGTGCCACAGCTGAGCTGGGGCAAAGGGCAGGTTCCATCTCATGCAACAACCTCCCATGGGGAACCCCCACTTAGCCTGGCCTATTCCCCCTTGGCCAGCAGAAATCCCACAGAGCCCAGGGCCATGAGGCAAGCAGGCTGGGGAGGCAGGTTCCCAGATGGGAGGCAGGAGGGAGGGAGGGTGGATGCTGCTTCACCCCTGCCACAGAGGAAGTCAAGTCTCTGGCTGGCACTGGGAGGAGGATATCAGCCTCCCTTTGGGGAGCCTGGTGAGACAGTGCTTATGATAGTCCTTGGTGAGAGTCCAGGCTACAGGGCATGTACACGGATGCTCCTGAGTACCCCATAAGAAAGGACTCGCCATGCATCATGGTGTGACTTACATCCCAGGTGTCTGACTGGTGGTGACACCCTTGGTTCACCCACAGCCTGCAGAACTGGGTGCCTCCTGGCTGTAATTACCCCAGGAGACCAGTTTGCCCAGTGCTGGTGCAATCAGCTACTGTAGAATAAGGGCTCAGGAGGGTGGGGTGACCAGCCACCCATGACACAGGTGGACAGAAATTAGGCCATGGTAATCAAAGGTATTAATGTGTTGTGGTGGTATGCAGGTGCTGCCTGGGAACAGGGCTCCCAATGTGCAGGGCACAGGAGGATCAAAGCTCTGCCCCATTCATCTCAGCTCTGCCTTTTGCTGGAGCTGGCAGAGATCCCAGGTCAACGCAGCACTGTTGCCACTTGTCCTGGCTCAAGTATCACTTGCTTCTGCTGCTGCTGGCCTCGGACCATCAGCCTCACATGTTTGCCACTAACGTAGCTGAGTAGGACTCACTACCCTTCCTCATCTTTTACCCACTGTGGGGTACAAGGCTGCTGTGTGTGGACAGGCCTGCTCCTTCACTCTGTTGTGTTGTAGACATGTCTCCATGTAGAACAACACACGCCTCCTTTCCTTGCCTTGGTCTTCATGGAAGATCCTGGCACACCTCGCCTGTGTCAGACCCAGCCATGTACGCCAAGATGTGGGAAGGTTTTTTCAGCCCCAGCCCCTTGGAGCATGCTGATGCTCTTTCTCAGAGGTCACAGGGTGCCTTGTCTCATGAGAGAGGACAGGAGATGAGAAAGGCTGGCAACTCTGCTCACAGAGCTTGCCAAATCTAATGAGATTTCAAACAGCTGGCAGAAGCAGTAAAGAGCTGCTTTATCAGATGCAAGCAGCAGCACAACAGTGACTTCCACACCGAACATAGCACAGCTGCCTTCCCTCCTCATACTGGACCAAGCTCCAGCCTGTGCTGCCTCAGCCTGCCTTGCCTCGACAGGGTCTGGACAGGGCGTAGGGACAAGGGAAAGAGCTGGGAAGTGCCCCACAGTAATAGGGAGCTCCTCATCCTGCTGGTGCATGGAGAACTGATGCTCCACTTTCCAGCCCATTCAACATCTGGACAGAGCATCACTGTCCACATAAGGCTGTGGCTTCCCTGACCTTCAGGCATGTGCTGTTTTGGGCTGGGATAGAGTTGATTTTCACCTTGTAGTCCAGAGGGAGCTGTGTTTTGGATTTGTGCTGAGAACAGTATAGATAACAGGGATGTTTTCGTTACTGCTGAGCAGGGCTTACACAGTGCCAGGGTCTTTTCTGCCTCTCACCCCACCCCACCAGCAAGGGCCTGGGGGTGCACAAGAAGTTGGGAGGGGGCACAGCCAGGACCCGAACTAGCCAGAGGGATATTCCATACCATAGAATGTAGAACTCAGCATATAAAGCTGGGGGAAGAAGAAGGAAGGGGAGGGACATTTGGAGTGATAGCATTTGTCTTCCCAAGTAACCATTACGCATGATGGAGCAATGCTTTCCTGGGGATGGCTGAACACCTGCCTGCCCATGGGAAGTGGTGAATTAATTCCTTGGTTTGCTCTGTTTGCACACAGGGCTTTTGCTTTATTTATTGAACTGTATTTAACTCAACCTACCAGTTTTCTCACTTTTACCCTTCTGATTCTCTCCCCCATCCCACTGGGGTAGGGAGTGAGAAAGCAGCTGCGTGGTGGGGTTAGTTGCCAGCTGGAGTTAAACCATAACAAGACAAAAGGCCCTCATGGACATCCAGATCCCAGCATCATCACCCTGATCCTCTGTGCCCCAGCACAGAGAGGGGAGGCCAAAGGGGAAGGCAGCAACTGCAGGAGGACAGGCACACAGCTCGACTCTCCTCTGCTTGGAGGTGGCCATGTCTATGTCTCCTCCTGGGAATGGACCTGGTCCATGACCTCCCTTGAACCTGTCCTATTTAGCACAAGCCAAAACTGTGTCAGGGAACCAGCTGAGTGGTGTGGATGATTAGAGGACTCTGCTCAGGTTGAGGAGTTACTCAGAGTGGTGTAGCCTGAGTGACCGCTGGCTCAAGGGTGGGGTGCTGCCTGTGGCACCTACCTTTTGCTCAGACATGTGGGAGAATAAGTAGGGCTCCACAGTCACTGCTCGGGGGCAGGACAGCAGAAGGGAATGGAAGCGTCTTTCTCACCCATGCTGCTGTGACAGGGGTGGGATGCACCTTTCCCTGAACATAAGCTCAGATCTCACAGGGGAATGGTTCTCCAGTCTGATGTATTGCTTTCCTCCAGAAGGTTTTCCTTTTGTCAGCAGTGGGATAGGTAAGGAAGCTAGGGCAAAGGTGAGGATGTTGGTTTATTAATGTAGGGTCTCTGGGGTGGACTGTGCACATGGGTCAGTTCTGTAGGGTCTCTGGCAGACCCTGTGCTAAGTTATGCATGCCCTCACCGGCCTTTCCCTCCACATTGCTGTGCTGCTTCTGAGTTCCTCCCTGCAGTAACATCAAGCTGTGTAGATCAAAGGGCAGTGATGAACCACAGGTGAAGGCTCTTCCCCAAAGCCAAGACCCACGGAGCACTATCAGCCCCACTGTCCTGCAGCTGGTTCTGTGGGTCACAGGGCTGCTCCTACCAGCTCAGCTGAAGGCAGTCCTTGACCTGCTCTGATGTGGTCCCACTCAGCCCACCATTGCAGCCATACCAGTTTCTTGGCACCTCTGCTCCTGTCTTACATCTGGCAGAACCACAAGCACTTCAAGGATGCTGCCCTTCGGCTGGGGAGTGTTACTCATAGCCTGGCAAGAGAGAGAAGATGGAGAGAGCCTGGCACAGCCTCCTGGCAGGAGTGTGGAGCTGCTGAGAGCCCTGTTTCCTAGGGCCAGGTCAAAAGGACAAGGAGCAGCTCTGTACCTGCTGGGCAGCCATGGAGGATGGAAGCATGGCAGGTATTGGGAGATAAGCTGTTCAGGATGGTTCAGGAGCAAGGTGGGAGACACTGGAGGTGGTAGCATTGCCCCTACCTGTTTGGCAAGAGGTGACCAGTGAAGCTATCTACAGTGTTGACTCACTGCAAGGATGTAGCTGTGCTCACATGGCTGCATGTCATGTCACCACAGGTCACAGGTGGTGCAGGCATGGCCAGAGCAGCTCTACACTCCTTGTCAGAGGTGGTGATTGGTTTTGGTTTGTCAGCCTTCTCAGTGTCTTCAAAATCACAGCCCACAGGCCTTCCAGCAGGCACACGCTCAGCTGGGTTCAGGCATCAGCCACCCAGTCCCCTACCACCCTGGCAGGGGCACTGGGGCTTGTTTGAGGAGAAGCAGAGCAGGGAATTGAAATCACTGCCTGGCACTAAGAGACAGGGATGAGATACAGATGGCTGCCTCCACAGATGTCAAGGTACCAGCGCCTAGACATGAAAGGCGTCAAATGGAGATCACAGGAGGCAGTGAGCAAATGCTGCCAGGTGCTGTGCTGACTCTGCTTGTAGAAAATTAACGACACAACAAATATTTGCAGCCCTCGTGTTGCAGACAGCGCCGCATTGCCCTTGCGGCTGGAGTGCCGGGGGGAGGGAACAGGGGGGCAGCAATGTGCCTGCACAGTGGGGGTCTCACCAGTCCCTGCTGGCAGCTGGAAGGAGGGCTGCAGCAGCTCGCATCCATGGCGCCGGGTGCGCAGCATGCAGGGCCCTGTGCTCGCTGAGCTCAGCAGCACGCAGCGTGCTGGGAAGTGTAGTCCTTCCGCATCGCTGTGGTGGGGTGACCCCGGCTGGAGGCCAAGTGCCCACCCCAGCCGCTCATCGCTCCCCTCCTCAGCCACACGGGAGAGAAAATACAACAAAAGGCTTGTGGGTCGGGGTAAGGCGAAGGTCACTCTGCAGTTACAGTCACGGGCAAAGCAGGCTCGACTTGGGGAAATCAGTTTATTTCATTACCACCCAGATCAGAAAACACCCCGAGCAAGCGGTGCAGGGGGCTGGGCGATGGGGGCTGGGTCAGTCCCTCACCCGTTGTCCCTGCCGCTCCTTCCCCCTCGGGGACGGGGCTGCTCACTCTGCCCCCGCTCCAGCCCGGGCTCCAGCCCACGGCAGCAGTTCCACGACCTTCTCCGCCGTGGGTCCTTCCCACGGGCTGCGGCTCTTCACGCCCGGCCCGGCCCGGCCGCCGCGGGGGCACCGGCCCTGCCCCAGCCCGGCCCGGCCCGGGCTCCTCTCCCCGCGGGGCCACGGGCCCTGCCCGGAGCTGCTCCGGCGCCGCTGCCCGCGGGTCACAGCCCCCTGCGGGCACCCCCTGCCCCGGGGGGGGGCCCTGCCCGGGCTGCGGGGGGGGAGCTGCTCCCCCGGGGGCTCCGCGGGCTGGGGGCACGGCCCGCCCCGCCGGGGGCCGCCCCGCGGGCTGGGGGAGCCGCTGCTGCGGCGCCTGGAGCCCCCCGGCCTCCCCCTGCCCCGGCCCGGGGGCCGCGGGGCTGCTGGGCTCGCTCGCACTTAAATACACGATCTGAAATACACGGTCCCTGCGGCTGCCACCAGCACCGACGGGCTCGGCCTTGCCCAGCACCGGGCCCAGCTCGGAGCCGGCTGGCACGGGCTGCACCGGGCACGGGGGCAGCTTCTGGAAGCTTCTCACAGAGGCCGCCCCTGTGCCCCCCGCCACCAAAACCTTGCCCTGCAAACTCACTGCAGTCCCCCGTACTGTGTGCTGTTGGGCATCACCAGGATGCACACAAACAATTCTCCCATGTACTCTGGGCTCCTCGCACTGACCAGACCTCCTAGCAGGTTGCAGCAGACCCTGCTGTGCCTCCCGTCCTGTTTGCTATGGGGCAGAGGAGGGAGAGACGTTTGCCAGGGACTGGCCCTCTCACAGGCAGGGAGCTGAGCAACATGCAAGACAGGGGCAGGTGTGGCGATCTGCTGGGTGATGTGTGGTAATGTGGGAAAAGAGCAGAGGTTGTCAGGGGACAGGAGGAGAGACAAAACCCCGAACCAAGAAGCTGCACCCACACCCTGGGAATAAGCACCAAAAGGACTCATATGAGTCAGCTGATGTTTTTTGTCCTGCTCACCTTTGGGTCTGCAGAGTCCTTCCAGGCTGGAAAACCCTCCTGCAATGAAGCCTTGTGCCTGCTCTGGCACTGCTCCACACACTCACTCCTTACAGCCATCCCTGGACACCCACAGCAGCGGCCATTCATTTTCCTGAGAGTTTGCAGAGAAGAAGCCTCAGGTGTGGATGGGCTCTCGCACACGGGGGCAGCTCCAGTTCTGCCTCTGGGGCTCTGAGCAGGGCGAGCCTTCAGTCAAGGGTGGGTTACTGCTTTCTGATCCCAACCACAGCTGTGCTGCAAGGACCTGGTGGTGCAGGTGCTGGTGTGGAACAGGGGTGGGAGTGCAGAGAGGACCAGGTTTCCTGCGTGGAAGCCCCCCTGCATCCCTCACTGCCCTGCCCGTAGCCTGGACACCCCGCAGCCATGGCATGCCCTGCTCCTTACAGGACACCTCCAGCCCCTGCACCTCTCCAGCACCAGCCTCCCAGGCTGTTTGAAGGCTCTTGCCCCTGCACTGGCTGGGTGATGCACCATCCCCAGAAGGCAGGGAGATGTTTGTTAATCCCAGAGCTTTCTCCCCATGACAGGGGGAGGGTGCAGAGCCCAGATGGAGAAGGGCAAAGACGACAAAGCCCCCCTCCTCTCCCCACTGCAGCTCCACAGGGCCAAAGCACAGCCAGGGACACCGCCTTTCTGCTCTTCCTCACCAGGGCTTGAGAAGCTTATTCAGGGTTTGCTGCAGGCTCAGCCCAACCTCGTTTTGTACCCAGCTGCCCAGAGCACACCTGCCTGCACCATGGGAGGGATTTGGGACATAGGAGACCTTTAGCCATGTCTCAGTTCAATGCTGTTGTGCCAGGCAGGAACAGAGCGTGGTGGAAATAGCACAGCAGAGTTACCAGCAGTGATGAGAGAAGGGACCGTAAATCCTGCAGCAGCACTTTCCACAGTCAGGGCAGTCTCCAGGGCTTTAATTTATTTGTTACAACTTAATTGGATGTAAACCCAGTCACTTGTAAGCAGCAGGAGGCCTGAACAGGCAGTGGTCCTGAGCTTCTCTGCAAGATGCCTTGCCAGGGTTCTCCATCTGCTGTGGTGCCTTGACCCTCAGAGAGCCGCTGCTCACATGCACTCAAGGGAGAGGCAATGTTCACTCCCCTTCTGGCCCCAGCTGAGCTGGCTTTGCTCCTCTGAGTGACTCCCTACACCACTAAGGAGCGGGTCACTGGGCTGTGGGTGCAGCAGGGTGCTCAGGGTACCCGGGCAGACAGGGAAGACACCCACTGCCATCCAAGCAGCTTCAGCTGGCTATCCCAGTGGAAGGGCAGAGCCTGCAGCCTCCTGCCCCCACACACAGACACTGGTCTTTCCTCTCTGTGCCCATCATGGGAGGCCTGTGAAGCTGCTCCTGTCATTCTGTCAGGCTGTTGTCAGTGGGACAGATGTGTGAGGCCTGGGAAACCTGAGAATGTGGCCTGTTACATGGTGCAGTTCCCCACAGCTGCAGCAGCCTCCCTGGCAAATGCCATCCATCACCTTGGCAGGTGGAGGCACCAGGCTGAAGCAGCACTGGTGAGGAGAGGAATGGCTCAGACCCCACAAGATAGACACTGGCAAAGCCATGTCCCCAGTCTCTGCCTCCCTACACGTAGGAAACCAGACTTGCACAGACCCACTCCCTTCTGTGGACCTGGAAGAGCAGAAGTACCATGCATTTCTGCGGGCAGGGAGCTGCTCCCACTACAAAGAAGTCAGAGGCTCAGTTTCCCTGCTTTAGCCCACAGGGTTTATTGTCCCTCCTGGGACAAGGAAGAAAACCCATGGCTCATGGTCCATGGTGTTTACACTGTGTGTGGTGGCACTTGGAGCCAAGCACTGGCCAAAAAATGCCACACCAGGAGACACTCACATGCAGCTGCTTTTCCCAGCTAGGAAAGCAGCTAGAGCAGTGCAGGGCATGTGGAGCCAGGCGCACCGCACAGGGAAACAGCTGGAACAAGGCAGTTGTGGGGTAGCTGTGGAGGCAGGGCAGTGCACAAGGGTTGTGGCAGCACCGGGGGAAGCAGCTGGGGCAGGGCTGGGCCAGCAAAGGCAGGCGGATGCCAAGGAGAGCAGTAGTGAAATGTGTGGGGCCGAGAAAGGGCAGATCCAGCCGCAGGGAGTCCCTGGGCAGAAAGGACAGGACCCATGCAGCTTCTGAGCGGGGAACAAGGCCAGGGAGGGGGGCAAGAAGCAGAAGGAGACCGGGGAGAAGTGGAGGAGCTCAGGGAAGGGAGAAGCGCCAAGAAACTGTCACTGAGAGGCTGCAACTCCCTGCTCCTCTGGAGGACAGTCCCCCCAGGCCCTGGGACACCACCCAGGCAGGGGTGGGTGCACAGAGAGCAGCAGAGCCCCACATCCACAGCGTCCATCCAGCCTAGCAATGGTGAGGAGTCATCCGAGCCTGCACCAGTGGGGCCCATGTTGGCAGCGGCTGCTCATACGGGGGAACTGGGCTGGGGCTGGATAGGTGGGGAGATCAGCTGCCCACGCCCTTGGTCCGTCTGCTGAGGAGCTGGGTGCTATGGGGAAAAACAAGAATCCTGCCGCTCCAGTGAGCATCCGCGCAGGGCCCAGGGGAGAAGGAGAGTCCAGCCTTCCCAGTGTGCCGCCAGGTGGGACCCAGGGGAGAAGGACTCCGCACGGAGCAGCCAGGCGGTTACCGGAGCACCGCGTCCGCGGGGTCTGCCCAAGCCGCGCACCGGCCGCCCGGGCCCCATAGCCCCGCGGGCGCCTACAGAGATGCCGGCTCGGCACCCCGGCGGCGCTGCCCGGGGGGTGCGGGGTCCCCGCCGGGGCGGGGGGGCTCCGGCAGGGCGCGGCGGCGGCGGGTCCCAAGGAGTTAAGGGCTGGCCCCGCCCCGGGCCCGCCCCGCCGGTGCCAGCGCTCGGGGCGGCGGAGGCGCAGCGCCGGGCCGCGGCGGGGGTCGGGCCGCTGCCGGGCCAGGAGCGCCGCGCCGCCCGCCCCGCGCCGCCGCCGCTAGCGTCGCCCCGGGGGCCGGGGTGCGGCGGCGGGGGGCAAGGCGGCGGCTCCCCGGCGGCGGGGCTGCCCGGCCGCGGGGGTGAATGGCGCTGGGGGTGCTCGGCGGGACCGACATGGAGTGGGAGAAGCTGCCGCGGCGGCCCGGGGAGAGCGAAGGGGAGGCGGCGGGGCCCTGGCCGGGCTGCGGGCGGCTGCGGCCCTCCTCGTACCGGGCGCTGCGCAGCGCCGTCTCCACCCTGGCGCGCATCGACGACTTCTACTGCGAGAAGATCGGGGCCGGCTTCTTCTCCGAGGTCTTCAAGGTGTGCGGGGCGGGGGCGGGGATGGCGGTGCCCGCCGGGGTCGGGCATCCCCCGGGGACCGGCGGCGCCCACGCAGCCCCGGCCGGGCCCTCGGTGGGGCGCGGGGGGACCCCGGATCCCCAGCCCCGGCGGCTGGGCGAGGTCGGGGGGGTGGGGTGGGGCGGCGGGGACCTCGGGTGGCGGGGAGCCCCGTCTCCGCCGGGGGTGTTGTCCCTCCGTGCAGGCGGCAGGGAGCGCGGGCGCTGTTTACAGCCCGGGGGGGCTGAGCGCTGCCGAGCGCTGCAGCGTGGTTCGCAGCGGGGCCGCGCAGGGCACCGGTGGGGCGGCGGGCAGCCCAGCCCCGGGGACCCCTGTCAGAAGACTGGAGCCCCGGCCCCGCCAGGCCCAGGGCGTGCCTGTGGCAAGGGGCTGCAGGCAGCATGTGCAGCCGGTCCGAGGCGATTTCCAGCGTTGTTGGGCCTGTTCCAGACGGTGCTGGCCAGGCAGATGTGCAGGGTGTCCCACGGGAGCCTCCCGAAGGTGACTGGGTCTGGGAGAGGGCTGTGATGCTGTGTGGCAGTGCGGAGGCTGGTCCCCAGCAGGGACCCCGGAGCTGCCTTTGTCCTCCATCCTCTTTGGGACTGCCAGAGCAGGGATGCCGGTGTGTGGCCCACACTCTGGTTAGGGGTGCGTGGGTGCTGGTGGGGACCTCCGGGTCCCAACAATGCAGCAGAGGAGCGTGGTGACAGCACCCTGCCAGCTGGAGGGCTGTGCCCTGCCCAGCTGCCACCGCTCCCCTCCCCATCCAAGGGGAGGTGTGTGCACATGTTGTTTCCATCCTTGGCATCACTTAAGGCACCACAGACTGTTGGGTGAGGACTGCCCTTAAGCCGTGCGTCTAGTGGCTTTACCCCTCGGGAGGGAGCAGGTTTGGGCTGGGCAGGACCCCAAACACCTCCCATCACTGTTGCCGCGGCCCCAGGCAGCGCTGTGCCGTGTCCCCTGCGTGGGACCACACTCTCATGCACAGCACAGCTGGGCATCCACATCCTGGTGGGACCCTGGGGTGTCTCTCCAGCTCTGCCACCATTCCCCATTCAGCAGGGAGACGGCAAGACCTGGATCCTCTGCAGCCACAAGAGGGGTGTCCTGTGAGGGGCCGTGGCAGGCATACAGAGCCGTGTCCCTCTCCTCCATGCTCCTTCCTGCCCCTGCAGAGCCATGACCTCTCTGCTGGCCAGGTTCCTGCTATTGATCTCTGGCTTGGAGTGCACGGCAGCACCTTGGAGCAGAGGGAGGCATTTAATAATGTCAGGCGTGGATACAGCTCTTTAATAATGGATGCTCCCGTGTCTTGGCCAGGCCACAGTCTCTCCTTGCCTCGCTGTGCCTGTTTTTCCCGGCCCTGTGGGAGCCACAAAATGCTCCTCCCACCCGTTGTTCATGATCTTGTGGGGCCACTTGCACGTAGGATTTGGGGGACCAGCGGAGGTTGTGGGGGGTGTGTGGGATCAGGCAGCAGGAGCTGGTGTGTGTGCATGCTGGAGAGAAGGCAGGGGCAGGAGGGGGCCAGATGGGGCTTTGTGCTCTTGCAGTGGGTTGAGTCCAAGAGCTCAGCAGGATGATGGGGCAGGCCCGGGATCTGAGCTGGGGTTTGGCTGCCTGAGCTTGCGGGGAGGATGGAGCTTGGCAGGGCAGCACAGGAACTGTTTTCCTCCTACCTCCCTTGTTCCTGCTGTTGCTTTCCATGGCCGTGGGCACTCACGGCTCCCTCCTCCGTGTGGCTGCTAGGTCCTGCTTCATTCCAGCCTTGGTGGGCGTGGGGGATAGGGGAGGGGACCTGGAAGCCTCTGTCCCTATGTGTTGGTATCTCAGCCCTGGTGTGCAGCCGAGCCAGGGCCAGGCAGGGTGCTGGGGTACCAGCACGAGCATCTGACTGTCTTCCCAGCATTAAAGCCAAAAGGCTCAGTGTGTCTGAGGCCTGGTATCCCAAGCTAGCTGCGGGGTTGAGCCTTATCTTACCTCAGCCAAGCACACCTCTAGAAAGGCTGTCCGGAGCAAACAGGAGACACCAGTGATTAAAAGCTGCTCTTTTCCCTAGAGGTTGTTCCCAGCTGATGCCCTGCTATGCTGCAGAGCTGGGCCATTTCCCTCTGGAGCAGCTGGTTCTCACTGCCTTTCCCTGCGTGGTTTCAGAAGCACCAGGCCACCCCCGTTCTCGGGTACACGGACATTGCAGCAACCCACCTCTCCATCCCTAATAGACCAAGCAGATTGAACCAGGTGTGTTTGTGCCAGACATTTTCTCCAGCCCTTAAAAGCACTGTTGCATCTCTTCTCCAGATCCCTCTCTTAGATTCCCATGTTCAGTCTGCAGCAGGTGCAGGGGCTGTGGGCAGCACCCTGGCTTCAGTGTCCTGGGAGCTGTATCCAGAGGTCTTTGACCATCTCTGCACCTTGTGCCCCACTGTCACCCATTCTCTCAGAGACGCTGCTTCCTAGGGCGCAGCCCTTCAGCATGCACTGCCCTGTGTCCCATTTCCGTGGTGCTGGGGCAGGGATGGGGGTGCAATATTAGTAGTTCCCAGCACTGACAGAGCTCAGGTGAGGGCTTTGGCACGATTGCCACCCACCTGCCACCTCTTGCTTCGCTACCAACCTTTGAGATTTTGTATTTACTCCCAGTTTACCAGTGCAACTAATGGCTTGATTCCCTCCCTCTTTATCTGCTGCCCTTCATCAGTGGACCTTGCCTTGTTTTACAAAGGAGGGTGGAGTGGCATGACACAGATGGAGAAACTAAGGCAGGCAGGGAGGAAGTGAATTTGCCGAGGTCAGCCAGCCGGGAGCAGCCCTGGCCCTGCTGTCACCGCTTGGGAGCCCTGAGTGCTAGAAACACATGCTGACTAGCTGGGGACCTGCCAACAGCTCTCCTGCGCTGTCACGGGGTGTGCCTTGGGCTTGCCAGTGAGAGCTGGCAATGGTCTGCTGCCATCGTGCAATGCCACCACTGCCCTGGCTGCTGGTGTGCCTGTGGTACTGCTCCACGGAGCACAGGAGGTGAGGGCTGCTGCTCAAGCACGTGTTGGGAACGGATGCTGCACGGTCTCCACCTTTTGCTTGCCCAAAGGAAGTCTGTCTTGACCCATTCTGCCTTGTTGGTGTGATGAGTAGGTTTTCCAGTCCCACCCAGCAAAAGACCTGTTGCACTACTGGGATTCCCCTGAGCTCAGATGCAGCCGTTATCGGCAGGTGTGGGATTACCCGCAGCATTGCTAACCAGGCTCTTGGGGGTGAGGGGTGCAGGATGATATCCCAAAATGACTGTGCCTTGCCTGCACTGGGCTGGGGCAATGGGATGAGCACAGAGCGGGGCTGTGTGTGAACCTGTCCCCCGAGCAGGGTGCAGGGGGCCTGGCTGCTGAGACCCCCAGTTGGGGGTTGGGGGGGGGCGGAATTCCATCCTGTGTCTAGACAGGAGCGCCGGCTGTGGGGAGGGAGCAGGCCAGGCCGTCTGCTCGCTCTGATTAGCATGCTCTTTAAATAAGACTCTAATTTCCGCTGTTAAAAGAGCTCAGATCCCTTGTGCCCAGGCTGGGGCTGCAGCCAGCCCCATCCCATCCCCCAGCCCTGTGTGCTGGCAACAGATGGGATGGGGACAGGCACGGCGCTGCACCCCAGCTCATCCACAGCATGTCCATGAAGCACCCAACAGAGGGGCCATGTGGGGTGCTGGGGGGGATCAGGGACGGGCGAGGGCTTGCCTGGTTCCTGGGTGGGGGACTGGTGGTTTGTCCTCCCCCTACACCCCAGCACGGCTGCCTGGCTGAGCTCAGCTCCCGGGAATGCGCTGGGATTCCTGGGCACCATGCCAGAGCGAGGAGAGGCGAGGGGACGCCATCCTGGCTGGGGAGGCTCAGCTACCCGCTGCTTCCCTGGATGGTGGCAGGGAAAGAAACCCCCATAGCAAGGGTCTGTGTCCCACCAGGGGTCATGGCTTGCTCCCTCCTCTGCTACGCCTGCTTCTGGAGAGCTGCCAGGGCGCTAGGCTGGTGTTAGCACTTGGCCAGACTGGGTAAACTGGCCAGTGCTTAGGAGGCTGTAGGAAGACCCTGAGGGCATAATCCTTTCCCTGCTGGCCTTTGGCAGCAGAGCATGCGGGGGAGATGGCAGGATGCAGTCTTGCAAGGGAGCTCAGGGCTCTTGAGTGCCCTCAAGGAGGTCATGGCCCACGAGTGAGGGGCTGGGGCTGTCCTGGGAACCCCTGGAGCCCTCCCTGCCCTGGGAATGGAGTCCTGGAGAAGGACATCAGGGCAGGGCTGTGCTGCCTGGGAGCTCCTGGGGTCCCTGGGAGAAATTCTGGAGAAGGGGCTTTCACTAGACCTTCGCTCCCCCAGGCTGCCTATCCTGTGGGATTAAGTCGTTAGGCGCTGTATGGCTGTTCACCCAGCCTATTGCAATGGCAGGAGGCTTTTTAATGAGGAATTAAGCTACGGGCACATCCCAACCGTGGGGAGCTAAGCCATTGCCCACCGGGGGCTGCTCCCTGATGCAGGGACACTGCTGCTGGTGAGGACCCAGCCAGCCCCACAGTGCATGGCCACCAAGTGTCAGTGCGTGTGTGCCATTCCTGCTGTGAGCGCATGGCGCTGGAGCCTTGCTGCTTGGGGCGCCGTCCCGGCAGGGCTGAGCCTGCCTATGCCATCGAGCCAGGTCCTGCTGCCTGGCAGCTGCTGGTGCCAGCCAAACCGACCAAGCCAGTCCTGCCAGCCCTGCACGGCATGGGAAGGGAAGGCAGTGCTGCCGCCGGGCAAGCTGGGTCAGGAGTACTGGGCTTTGCTGGGCGGCACCCAGCACCGGGGTCTTGGCAGGACTGGGGGTTCTGCTGGCCTGGTCCAGGCTCTGGTTCCCTTGGCCCCTGGCTCTGCCCGGAGATGGAGGGGCCAAGGGAGACCTTGCCCACCTGCTTTAGCCAGGCAGGCCCCCTCCTCAAAGCCAGTGCGGCCACCAGAACACAGGGAGCACTGTTTCTGTGTCTGGTGCTGCCTCCAGCTGTCCGCTGCATAGGGGTGGGGGTGGAGGGGAGGGGAGGCAGCAATGGTGAGGATGGAGTAGGGGTGCCCCTTGCCCTGCATGCTGGTACAGTTGTGGACAGGGAGCCCTAGGACGCTGGGATGGGGCTCTCAGTGGTGCCAGGTGCTGCAGGGCAGTGATGGGGTAGGGTGAGCAGGGTGGTGGGCACAGGGAGGACCTGGGGTGCCATTAGAAGATGGGGTACCCAGGGTATATGCGGGGCTGAAGGCACTATGCTCCCCAAAGCAGGGGCTGCGCCAGCATCCTGGGACGGACTCTTACCGAGCCCAGGAGCTCTGTCCATTGCTCAGCGAGGAGGTACCATGGAGAAACCCATCCTCCCTTCTCCCCACAGCATGGTGGAGGGGTGGGATGGGGACCCACAGTGCCAGGCGTGTGGGGCGTCTCCTCACTCATCCAGGGTCCATCCTGATCTCTGCTGTCACATGGCCTCTGCCCACAGGCCAGGGGTGCTGGGTGCCTGGAGCTGGCTGGAGGTGATGCAGGTGTTACCAGAGCGGGGTGCCTACAGGCAGGTGGCTGCTGAATTATTCAAAGCCTCCCCATGAACAAAATGAACTGGTGGTGGCACTGCAGGGTTGGGCCGGGCTAAGCTATTGCCTCTTGCTTCCACTCCGCCTGGGGCTGGTTTGGCCTTGGTGTGCTCAGACATATATAGAGAGGGATCTTTATGAAGCACTAATTACCCCCCAGGCCCTTTGGTGGGGAAGCTGCTGCCTACTTCCCGTGTACGGAGTGCTGGATGAGTCCCCATCTCAGCGTGCACCCCAGGACAGCTACTCCCCAAAGCAATGCCAGCCACATGGGGTGGGAAGGGAGCCCCAGAGGCCCCAGTGTGCCAGCCCCTGCTCATTGTGATGGGGACAGGGGGCAAGCTGTGAGCTGGATGAGGAGCACTGAGGACCCTGTCTCCAGCCAGCCCTCTGTGTTTTGCCCAGGGAGGTGATCCCTGTGGCAGTAGGTGGTATGGGAAGGGCCAGGAGCTGGCAGCAGCACAGCAGCTTCAACCAGCATCAGCTAAAAAGGAGAAGAGCAGGCAGCTGACGGCAGTGCCAAGGAATGCCTGCGCCTCCGTGCACAGCTTGGTGTGTGCCTGGGGGGCAGCTGGGATCTGCCTGGTTGTCCCCCACAACAGCTGCTGCTCTGAGTGGGACAGGTCCTACCCCCAGCCCTCACTCAGGAAGGGACCCTCAGCACTGGTTCAGCCCCCCGCCATGGTGCTAGGGCAGGGGATGCTGTGCTTATCCCTCACCCTAAACACGCCGGGGCACCACAGAAGGACAGGGATGTCCATGCTTGGCCACGCTCCCAGCTGCTGTTCCTGGCAGGGGGGCAGGCCCCCAGCTTGCACGATAGTGTCAGGCTGGGGCCAGCTAAATATACAGCCTTGTCTCAGTGCCGTGCCCCACCAGGCTGGGGTCATGCTCTAGGGCAGTGCTGGCCACTCCTGGGGCTGTTTCAGGGGGGCGATGTGCCCCTTCTGTCCTTCACCCCACTCTGGTAGGGTCTGGCTGGGTGGTACTGATCCAGAAAAAGCCCTCCCTGGTATGCCCAAATCCTGCACATGGCTGTCCTTGCAGCAGGGCTGGGGTCACAGCTTGCAGGAGCTGCCATTGCCTCTGCGGGAGGGCTTGGGAGTGTTGCATAGTGGGGGGAGCACAATAAGCGGGGCGCCTCAGGAAGGATGGGGTTGTGCATCATCAGCACTAGGGTTCTTGGGGTGCTTCTGTGCTGGGAGAACCCTCCCTAGCCCTAGCTGTCCCCAGGGTACCCCATGCCTTGGGTGCATGGGGTGCTCAGCTCCTGCTTCTAGGACTTGGGTGGGTGCTGGGTGCAGGCTGGTATCTGGGGGGGCTGTGGAGGCACATGGGCCTCAGCCTCCCTTGCACCCCGCTCCAAGGTGCGGCACCCGTCAGTCAGGGCAGATCATGGTGCTGAAGATGAACAAGCTGACCAGCAACCGAGGCAACATGCTGCGGGAGGTGCAGCTCATGAACCGCCTCTCACACCCCAACATCCTCAGGTAGGATCTGCTCCCCCACTGCTGTCCCCGTTGTCCCCCCTTTTCCCTAGCCAAGGCTGTTTGGAGCTACTGCAGTGCTGGATGAGCTCCCGGGGCTGGTCCCCACTGCAGCCGCCCTGAGGTCACTTCTGTCTCACAGGTTCATGGGGGTGTGCGTGCACCAGGGACAACTGCATGCACTGACGGAGGTGAGAGCAGGGCAACGGCTGTGAGTCTTGGGGTTCTTGCAGACTTGGGGAGGGGACAGTGGTGGCTATGGGGACACTTTCTCAGCCCATGACACATGTGCAGGGCAAGGTGTACTGGGGGGACTGTGCTGGGGTGGTTGGGGGATGTGCTAGCATGAGAGGTGGGCATCAGGCATTATGGAGCGGGGCGGGGGGCGCAGTGATGCTATGGCCAGCTCTTCCCGTTAGTACATCAATGGTGGGAACCTGGAGCAGCTGCTGGACAGCCCTGTGCCCCTCTCCTGGTCCATGCGTGTCAAGCTGGCCCTCGACATCGCCTGTGGCCTGCCGCTACCTGCACTCCAAAGGCATCTTCCACCGTGACCTCACCTCCAAGGTATGGGATGCTCCAAAGCATCCCATTGCCCTCATTGTCCCATACCCATGCTGCTGCCCCAGGCATGACCAGCTGGGGGGCAGGAGGCTGCTCTGTGCTGGGGCATCCAGATAGCAGTGGCTGGTGAGGCAGGGCTGGTGCGGGGTTGGGTGTGACAGGGGTCCTCCTGTGCTCCCAGAATTGCCTGGTGCGCCGCGAGGCCAATGGCTACACGGCTGTAGTGGGTGACTTCGGCTTGGCGGAGAAGATCCCCACCTACAGGTGCGTGGGCAGCGTCCACCCTGTCCATCCTCATCCTTGGAGTGGGGGGTTTCCAGCCCACTTAGAGCAAGAGCTGGGGAGGGATGGACATTTGGGATGCAACTAGAAGGGCAGGGATGGGGGGTGGTGGGGGTGGTCCCCAGCGGTGGGGACCCATAGGGCAGATGGACACATTTGGGGCTGGCTAGAAGGGGGTGGAGTAGGGGATGGTGTGAGTGGGGAGGGCTGAGTTTGTGGGATGCATGAAGGAGGGTTAGCTTGGGAAGGGAGATGGAGATGGTGATTTGGGCTGCCCCAGCGGGTGGATGGGAGGTCGGACAGGGATAGGGGGCTGTGGGCAGCCCCTGATGTCCCACCGTGTCCCCCAGCGAGGGCAGTGAGAAGGAGCCGCTGGCTGTGGTGGGCTCCCCATACTGGATGGCGCCTGAGGTGCTGCGAGGGGAGATCTACAATGAGAAGGTGAGACTCCATGGCTGCCATGCATGGGACTTTACCCATGCTTGCACTGCCACTGGTTTGCAGGATTTGCAGCCCTGAGAGCTCCTGGGATGCAGAGGGAAGGTACTGGGGATCCCTTGGGTGGCGAGGCGGCAGGGCCCCTGGCATGGCTGCGCAGTGGGGAGGGGGCTGTGGGTTTGCAGAATGGTGGGCATGCTTCCTCAGGGGCTGCAGGGATCCCCCTCATGACTCCCTGCTCTCTGCAGGCCGATGTGTTCGCGTATGGCATCATCCTGTGTGAGACCATTGCTCGTGTCCCTGCTGACCCTGACTACCTGCCCCGCACTGAGGTGACTTCCTGGGACCTGGGCAGGGAGGGAGGGTGGCAGGCAGCAGCACTGGGGCTGGGACTGCTTTACCAAATGAGGGGGACCATCCTCCTTTGCGGGGCAGAGCCCTGTGTGCAGGAGCTGCCCTGCATCTCGGGGCAGGGGTGCTGTGTCCCAGATGCTGCCCAGGGAGGGATGCCCTCTGCTCATAAGCTGTTCTCAGAGTCCGTAGTTGGCTTGGATGAGGGAAGGGGACAGCTGGATTCAGGCAAAGAGCAGGCAGTATCTGTGTCACAGCATCCCCAGCCTTGCCCTAACTCGGGCTGAGACCAGGGACCCCCTTGCTGGGATGCTGCCAGGTCCACAGCCCTGGGTGGCACACAGTCAGTGTGAGGGCGGGGGGCCCAGCTATCCTGAGTCCCCAGCCCCGTGTGGTGCCCCAGGGGACCCAACCTCACTCTTCCTCCTTTCTCTGGTACAGGATTTTGGTCTGGATGTCACCACTTTTCGCACCATGGTGGAAGCAGAGTGCCCAGCGGCCTTCCTCCAGCTCGCTTTCCCTGCTGCAGTGTGAGTCTCCCAACTCTGCTTCCCAGGACAGCTGGGCAGGACAGGCAGCCTTGCCTTTGACAGGCAGAGCTCCCTGGGGTGCTTGGGGGCCCACAGGCCTGATGGTTAACCCCTCCTGTCTGCAGATGGAGCCAGCCTCCCGCCCCTCGTTCCTGGAAATCACGCAGTGCCTGGAGGGCATCCTGCAGCACCAGCTGGGTGCCGAGGGTGTGAGGGCCACCCTCCCTCAGCTGCAGGGAGAGTCTGCCTGCGCCTGGGACAGCAGCCACGCTCAACGGTACGTGGGCATCCTGGGGACAGGCCACGGCAGGGGTGCAAGGAGGTGGGGTGTTGGGTGTCCCATCCTACCCTGGCAGCTGTATGG